>NC_092337.1:53772500-54397500 GCF_046630445.1 Rutidosis leptorrhynchoides
ACTTCTCCTAGAATAGTTTACGGTAATTCTGAGTTGTGGATATATCATATTGAATGCGTGGCACACAAACCATATCATATCACACAGGATCGGGTCCAGCCGGCCTGTACTGCTAAAGAAAAAGGGCTATGGAGATGAATGCCAGTCTTTCCCGATCGGAGATCCATGGATCACAGACGGTATCTCCCCATGGCCTTTCGCCTCTGAAAGCATCCTTCCTTCTCAATGCTCGGGCATCCATCCAATGCATTCCCCCCCCCCCCCCCCCCCCCCCCCCCAAAACCCAAAAAAAAAAAAAAGTGGTTCAATGTTTAATAGATGTGAAAAATACATGAACGCAAATAAGTCGAACAAATTAAATTGAATTCGAATTAAATGAATTAGTATTTATATTCGATTACTCAAACCCGAATAACCCGAATTCGAATAACCCATATCATACTCGGTAGTATGGAACCCGAATAACCCACACATAATTTTAGAGTGGCGTTTACAGAGGGCCCGGATGACTGTCCTTTTTCCTCTTGCCTGAAAAACCTACTTTACAATGCAGAAACAAGAAACCTTTACGATTACACACAAACCCCCAAATCATACTTTTTCTTCATCGTTGATGCCGGAAATTGCAGATAATGACGACATCTTACTCTCCTTATCTCAAGATCTTGACGATTTCCATTTTTCCCGATCAGATCTCGATTTTTCCTCCTCTGAATATCTCATTTCCCGCCAACCACGTCGTCCAGATCGCAACCTTACCCGGACTAATTTTTCTAATCCGTTTCTAAACAATTCGTCTAATTCTCAATCGCAATCCCAATCTCAATCGCGTGCCTTTATGGATGCCGATTTAATTGATTCGGATGTTAGGGTTAGGGAACTGAACGATGAAGTGGAATTCGATATGGATTTCGAGTCAGGGTTAGAGCTAGGGTTAGGTTTACCTGTTGAATTACATGATTCCAGTGATGATAATGGTGGTGGTGATGATGATGATGATGATGATTGTGGCATTCGATTGGAAGCATGCTTCACGGGTGGACTAAGTGTGAATGGTTCGGATTCGGATATTGAAAATGAGATTTTTGGTTGTGATGATGTAACAAGTCTTGGGCTTCGTTTGGATGCTTTTCAGATAGAGGATTATAATGATGATGATAATGATGATGTTAGATGGGATAATGCTGAACATGCACCATTTGAGTGGGAGGAAGTGGACCGTGAATTTGCGAATGAAACGGAAGTGTTGAACATGTTTTATAACGCAGAGACGGAAAATTGTGCGACTGGTGATGATTTGGAGTGGGAAGTGTTTTTGAATTTGCATAGTGTTGAAGAGAATCATGAAAATGTGAATGCCGATGATGTGGAGTGGGAAGTTTTCTTGAATGTTCATGATCTTGATGAATTTAACGAGGGTTTAGAAGATGAAGATCAGTTTGAAGACTATAATGATGATGTGGAGAATGAGATATTGTTTGGGCAGTTTGGGGATAATGGTGATTCAAGTTTGGTCAGACCACCTGCTTCGAAGAAGGCAATTGATAGTCTTTTGAATGTGGTAATGAGTAGTGAAGATGTTGATAGTAACAATACGCTCTGTGCTGTTTGTAAGGATGATATTGGTGTAGGGGAAAGGGCTAAACGGCTTCCGTGTAGTCATCATTATCATGGAGATTGCATTATTCCTTGGCTACGGATAAAGAATACGTGTCCTGTTTGTCGCCATGAACTGCTGACAGATGATCTTGATTATGAACGCGCGAAAGCAGACAGAGTTGCTAGTAATATTTAAACCTGGTAAGGTTAGTAGTGTAGTTTTGAAGCTTTAGATTGATTACAGACTGTGAGATGTGAATGTTGATATTTTTTTGGAGAGAAGTTGAATGTTCCTCTCAGTGAGTTCATCTAGATGATGAGTTGAATGTTCCTCTCAGTGAGTTCATCTAGATGATGATTTAAGTGAAATGTTTTATGATTTTATTTTAACTTTTATGATTGGTTAATTGCCATTTCATCTTCATGGTTTCTTTTAGGAGTATAATTAAGCAGGGAATATGCACAGAATGTCACATTTTAGTTCTGAACTAAAAATTATCAAGCATCAATTTATGTACTTTTTGACTAATAGTTTATACATGTATTACCTTATATACACATGAATCAACTAGATTATGGTATAGAAGAAAGACATGTACACGCGTGCGCGCGCGCACACACAACTTAAGCAAAGAAATTGAATTATGGGTTAAGGGAATCACCTTGAGAAGTTACCAGTAATCACGACAGGAACAACAACCGTCTTTGAAATGGTGAAATCGTTTGTTGTCCCGCACAATAATCTCTCTGTTAACAGCCTTCGACACCAACTTAATTGCACTGTGACAATCTTCACAAATACGCAGGTTTTTGAAAATCCTCAATGTTTTGCCTTCGCCCGTTCTTAACAGGCCAAAAGAAACAGCAAGTTTCTCACTGTGACCCCTTAAAATATCCACTTTTTCGTCTTCTTTAAGTTCATGAAGCACACATCTTGTATCAGGTTTATACCCAAGCAAGGTGATATCCTCTTCTAATATTCTCCACATGTTATGGATATCAGGTGTACTTTTATCACTAGCAAAAAAGTTGTATACTTTACCTTTAACTTCAATCCAACTGCAACCAACTTCCTTTTTAAGTCCGATTTTCTTCATTGTTTGTCTGATTATTCGAACGTCATCCCACTTACCAAAACGAGCAAACAGATTTGATGACAAGACATAGTTTTCTGCTTTGTCTGGCTCAAGCTGTAATAAACGGTCAGAAATTTTCTTTCCTAACTCTATATTACCGTGAACTCTACATGAACTAAGCAACGAACTCCAGATTCTCGCATCAGGTTCCTCGTGCATCTCGTTAATAAGCATCATAGCATCATCAAATCGTCTTGCACGGCCAAGCATGTCAATCAAACATGCATAATGTTCCAGTTTTGGCTCTACTCCATAAACGGTCTGCATATCATTGAAGAAACTAAGACCCTCTTCAACTAACCCATTATGGGTACACGTCATCAAGATGGCAATGAATGTAAAGTGGTCAGGTTTCATGCCAAACCTTTGCATTTCACTGAATAACTCAGTGGCCTTTGCCCCCTGCCCATTAATTCCATACGCTGCAATCAGCACTGTCCAGAGTCCAACATGTTTTTTACCCGAACGGTCAAAAACATATTGTGAAGCTTTTATGCAGCCGGTTTTTGCATACATGTCTATGATCGAAGAAGTTACCAATACGTCCCACGTGAGATTTTTCTTTAATGCAAAACAATGGATTGATTGTCCTAACCTTAAAGCAGACAACTGAGTACAAGCACTTAATACACTTGTGATTGCAATCTCATAAGGTTCGGTCCCACTAAAAACCATCGTACGAAACATTTTTAAGGCTTCATTTGGTTGTCTATTATGCGAGTAACCAGCAATCATCACATTCCATGACACCAAATTCTTATTTTCTAACCCATTAAACGTGATCTTCGCATACAAGGGCTCCTCACATTGCATGTAAAATGAAACTAGTGAGTTACCAATATGTGAATCAGTTTCTAGCCCATTTCTAATCACAAAACCGTGAGTTTGTTTACCGTATCGCAACAACTTGAGCTCTGCACAAGCTAAAAGTAGACTGCCAATGGTGTACCAGTCAGGTTTGAACCCTAAAGAAGTCATTTTCACATACAAATCTATCGCCTTTAAAGGATTCCCATTTTGTGCATAGCCACTGATGATTGCATTCCAAGAACATACAGTTATCTTATTCATTGTGTTGAAAACATTTTCTGTCAAATGCAAGGATGACCTGCATTCACATTTTGCATAAGCTGCAACAAAAGCATTTGCAACTAGTTCATCGCATTCAACTCCATGTCGAATTGAATACCCATGAAGCTCCTTGACTTTCAGCAAATGCCAATCAAATGTACAAACTTTTAACACATTTAAAATAGTAACTTGATCGGGTTTTACACCTTCACCACCATTTTGCATTTTACGCAAAAGTTCGAATGTGTTTTTAACTTCTCCTTCTTTAGAACGACCCCATATAATCGAATTCCAAGAAACAACATTCTTGTTTTTATTTTTATCAAGAATAGTTTCAGCTTCAAACATGTGCTCACATTTCACATACATATACGTCAATGCATTTTGCACCATCAAATCCTGAAACATCCCCAATTTCACAGCTAAAGAGTGCACCGTTTTCCCAATCAAAACCTCTCTTTCAGCAGCACAATTCGGCAACAAAATTACCAACGTAGCAACATCCGGTACCAAATCATCTTCACTCCCAACCAATAACTCTATGAACAAATCAATACTCATTCGAGAGAACCCGTTATCCGAGAACCCGGAAATCAACGAATTCCATGTCACCAAATTTCTTTGAGGCATATGATCAAACACCTTAACTGCATCCTCAACTAAACCAAACTTACTATACATCGAAACCAACGCATTACCAACGAAAACATCCAAAATCAATCCTATCTTCACTGCCATCCCCTGAATTACCATTCCACAACTTATATTTGAAATCCCAGCACAAGCTTTAATCACACACGGCAAAGTGAAATTATCAGGTTTATGATCCGTGAACAATAACTGGGTAAAAGTTAACATAGCATCATACCATAGCTTGTTTTTAGTGTATCCACTAATGATTACATTCCATTGATACAAGGTTTTATTATTGTTAAATTCTGTGTGTTGAGGATGTGAATTGCGGGGTAAACTAAGAGCTCCGGTGGGCTTTGGGTTTCGCCGGAGAGTATGCGAAGATTTTGGTGGAGATGGATGGTGGTGTAGTGGTGGTGGTGATGACATCATCATAACCATGATGAAAGGTAACTGAATAAAACAATAGCATGTACAGTATAACTATTTTAACAGGGCCGTCTCAACAATTTAAAGTCCGTAGACGAAAATAAAATTGGGCTCGCATATACATTAAATTTTTTACTAGACATAAAAAAATAATACTCAAATTTATCTATTTATTTACTTAAATTGTATTTAACTATAAAAACAATGTATTTTAACTTTAATTGACAATTATTTATTTGATTTAATTAAATATATTGAGAAAAATAATTACATATTTAAAATTTTTGGCCCTTCTAAATTTTGAGCCCTTGGTCGATTGCCTATCTTGCCTATGATCAAAGACACCTCAGTATTTTATTAGAAAGTTTATCAGCTATTCAAAAATGAAAGTTTTTGAAATTTAGTTTTATTAACCAGAAGTGACAAAAATTAGTATACGCGATACATTTAATGAATCGGTTACTTATTTTTTTGAATGATAAACTAAATATAAATATAGATCCGTGAACTGTGGTTATCGAAGGTCATTTAAACATTTGGGCGATTTTTTTCGTTGGCGAAACTTAGTGTGGATTATCCCGGGGTCGATTACTCAATTTACTCCCGATTGGTTTTCGGGTATGAGGATTCGTGACACGAAATTTTAGCGTCTAATCGGACCATGTACTGTTTGGACGATTTGAAATTTAAGAAATAAGGCAATTGTTGGGGGCAAGTTTTCTTGTGGAACTCTTTGGTACGAAACATACAATTCAAGGTGTTCTTTTGGGCAGTGAACGCTAACCTTTGCTACAATTTTTAATATCACATTTGGTCGTCTCATCCATGGTTCCTCATTCGAGATGCCTGAATCGGAGTTTTGTAAGGGGCTTAGGCCTTCATATTTGTACCTCTGATCCCTTTCTTCATCTTGTTGAAAGAGTAATTTAATTCAATTTGATCGTTTTTTGGGGAAAAAAAATGAACTGTTGTTATAATTATCGGATTTTTTGTAAGGGCCCTAGGCATATTTGTACCTCTTATCCATTTCTTCATCTTGTCGAAAGAGTAATTTAATTTTCTTGTTATTTTGAAAAAAAATGAACTGAGCTTATAATTATATACGTATTGATTGATTAGTTTGATTTTGTTTCAAGTTGATTGTATTTTGGTGTTACAGAATTGCCCAATTTTATAAAGTGTTTAACAATATGCCTTTAAAAAATTATAATTGCAAAAAATGTCTTCTGACCACGCACCCGTCACCACGCATCATGCGTCTAAGTTGGTGTGTGATGCGTAATGACCGAGACAAGCATTTTCCGAAAACACACACCAAGCACCATGCACCATACGTTGATTTGTAATTACCATTACATGCTGAATCAAGAATTGATGTGCATTTATAGGTTTTCAATAACATTCTCAAGCTAGATCTACTTAAAAAGAAACTAATAAAAACTAAAAATTAGGCTTTCAAATTGGTGTCTATAAAGAATTGAGAATCTTATTAGAACGTCACCGGAGGTAATGAAACTATAATTATGAATTATGACAAAAATTATTTAAACGTGGGTCCAGATAATTACGTCGTTGAGTTATGAATTATGAAACGTCGGTCCAAAATTGATGCAACGTCGCCGGACGGAACGGTATAGATGGAATTTAATTTCATTAAAACTATGACAATAACTACGAAACACATTGCTAAATTATATATCGGTGTGCATAAAAATAAGCGAATGTTATTGCCCACCAAAAAAGATTCAATCATATTAAGTAGATATCGTACGCACCATGCCCGTGCTGCTTATTGCGTGTTCGCAATGAAAAATGGATGTCTCGATCATTATCTCGCTAACACGCATCACGCACCAAGTTACAAACATTATGCATGGTTGCGTGTGGTGCGTAGCCAGGGGACATTTTTGTGATTACAATTTTTAAATGACATATTGTTAAACACTTTTATAAATGGAAGCATTTTGACTAATTTTCCATATAATAAATTTATATATAGTACTTTCAACCTGGTTGATTCTTTTAAACACACTAGTTGCAATGCCCGTGTGTTGCACGAATATATTTACAGTTTGTGTATGGCACTTGGAAGTGATTGCTGCAGGTTTTTTTAACCGGCGTGATAGGGAAGGCTGTGGCTGAAGTCAGTAAATTTCTTGTATGTAATTGCAACAAAAACTGTGTATTATGCATATAAAATATAAAATAAGGAATACTATATGAAACGAATAGTTCTTTACATTATGTGAATATAGTAATACTTGTTACACATGATTGTTGATGCAGGTTCATAGATCCATACAAAAATCATAAGATAATCATAATTAAATCAATTTGTATATATATATATATATATATATATATATATATATATACACACATACACACACATTTATATACGTGTATATATACATATACATATTCGAATATCATATATTTACCACATGGTACATAACTTGAATATCCTCTTTTAGTAATAATATGATGTGATCTTATTATTGTATGATTGCTATTAAAAAATTGAGATATCATACATATTTATAGGCTAGAAAAAGAATAAGTTACATGATAAAAGGTTCATATATTTATTGTTCATTTCTAATTTTTGATTTATTTATTATTTATTTTACTACTATTTATTTATTTATTTATTTATTTACCATTTAATTGATATTAAATAAATAATAATAATAATAATAATATATTATATGTAAGTTACAAATATTGATTTAATCCAGTTCATAAAAATAAAATTAAATCTTATATTAATTTTTTTAATAATTTAATAAAAAATTTATTTAATACACCATACTTAATATTTAAGATTAACTAAATATTAAGTCATATTTAATGCATCATATTTATATATTATTTAATTCTATTTATTTAATCTAATTTAATTGAAGTCATATTTAATGCATCATATTTATAAACTATGATTGTTGTACTCAATTTATATATATATATATATATATAGTGGTAGGATTAAGAGGGAAGTAACCATTCGGGGGGAAGTGGGGGGAAGCAAAAACTTTTTTGTTTTCGTTTTTTGAAAAAACTTTGTTCACGAACATTATAGATGAGATGAAAATATGAACATTTAGTAGAGACACTTTGTGATAAATCTTTTTATTTTGGCGGGAAAACGCTCGAAGAAGTAATATATAACAATTATCGTGTTTTTCGAGCATATTTTGAGGTTTTAGCTATTGGGGTTTAGATATTAAGGTTTATAGGGTTTAGATATTACGGTTTAGAAATTTAGGGTTTAGGGTTTAGATTTAGGGTTTAGATTTAGGATTTAGATTGAGTTTTTAACACGAACGGTTTAGAGTTTAGGGTTTAGGGTTTGGTGTTTTGGGTTTATGGAATAAACCCAAAACACCAAACCCTAAACCCTAAACCCTAAACTCTAAATCGGGCTAAATTTTACTTCACAAAACATGAAGAAAAAAAAAACGTTCATATTCTTCACGAACAATATTATCTTGAATGTTATTTTTGTCGATCGTTTTTCCACCTAAATAATAACATTCATCACGAAGTGTCTCTTCTAAATGTTCATATTTTCGTGTGATCTTGATGCCGGAAAAAAAAAATTCAAAAAAAACGAAAAAAAAAAATTTTGCTTCCCCCCGCTTCCCCCCCGATTGGTTACTTCCCCATTGATCCTGCCCCTATATATATATATATATATATATATATATATATATATATATATATATATATATATATATATATATATATATATATATATACACACACCATATTCAATATAAAAACATTTATATAAATATATATATTTTAAAATTAAGTCACCGTATTTAGCTAGGTATAAATGTGCATATTTAATACTTTAGGAGACACTTTTTAGTTATATAGTGGGCAAAGCCGGTGCAATACATGGATTTTGTTACGTATTCACTAATCGTGTTTTGATGTTGTTTTTAGTATAGAGCACGTGCTTAAAGAATACGGAATATAAAGTAGTTGAATGTTGTTGCATAACAATTCAGAGAATTTATTTTATCAATTATACTATAGGTTTCCTCGCTAACTTAAAAAAAGAAAAAAAGAAAAAAAAAAAAAAAGGAAAAAATAACCGTCAACTTTCAGTTGTATAAAACTATGTATAAAATCAAATGCAATTGAAATTCTTGTAGGATGCATGTTGGTAAAACGTGTTGGTCGTTTTATTACTCAAAAAAGTATGTGTGGTGTTAATCAAACTTAAGTACATGAATCGTATATAGACCTAATTATTGCATGAATCATATACATGGCATATATGAATCATGTACATGGCATGAATCATATGCAGAGAAATATATAAGTAGTCTTTGAATGAGAGCTAAATATATGAATCATGTACATTGTTGTATTAACTAACTTTCAAGTTGTCTATCAAACACCAGGATTCACGATAATCTCCAAAGAGTCATCTCACACGTCATTTTGAAGCCAGTTTGAAGCCATCCTGATAGTGTTGAAGATAAATTGAGTTGTAAGGCCGGAAAATTAAATGATATTTTGTGATTATACATTATAAAAGAAGTGGTAATGCATATATTTTGTACTTGGTTACCTTGTCCTTTGAGAACTGACGAATCGATTTTTTACGTGATTGGCACCCAAAATTCCGAGCTAGCTTGTAGTGAGCACCCTTTTTACACTCACATATAGTGCACTAATACCAACCATTTTCTATCTTAATACTGTTGGACGGTGGAATAATTTGCACATGTAAGATGTGTGCTGAATTATTAAATCAAAAAGGAGTCAACTACATTGTTGTTTTGGAAGGCACCTACCAACATGTTTGACCACATGTTTGTTGTGACTCATATTCTCATTCAACAAAAGATGGCCATTGTAACGACCCGCACTTTTTCGATCATTCTATACTTATAAGATTAATATTTACATAAATTAAACCTTGCCAACATGATAAGCAATCCAAATTGTCGAGACTGATATTTCCGAAAAGAGTTTTACACAACGTTTGACCGTCTAGTTTGACCGATGATATCACGAACCATACAATATATGATAATTATACGTTTGTGTATATATATGTATATATACATATTTAACATGATTAAGGAATGTTTTAATACCTCATTTTATATTAATAACAACAAGTTATATGTGTATTTTGAAACTACTAACTTAAGTTTTCAAAACGATAACTATACGTAACGTTATTTGACATAAATACTTAAGACATATAATGTTTATACATATATTGTATAAGTAATGTATTTAATCACTTTTAAGAACTTAAATACATAAAATCATATAAGTGTATTCACAAAAGATAGCTATATTTGAATCCTCATTCCATTTTTCACAAAATTTCTATACGTATACCTAGAGTATTTGTACTCGTATCATACCAAGCTTCTATACGTATTTACTATTGGTATATACACATCAAATCACCACCTAACCAGCCCTTATTCATGCCTTATGTATAAGGTAATTACTTTTGAATCATTGCAAGACTAATTACAAAAATACAAACTAAAATTTTGTCATGTTATCCTTAAAGATCACATTTTTAGGAGTATATATGTATCATCATTTTTGATTCATTTTTACTTCAATCTCTTAACTAAAAACACACACTCTTTCTTACTCTCTAAACTCCATAACAATCCAGCAAAGTTCCATAAAGATCTAGCTTCAAAAACCATACTAAAACACCATAAGAAAACCATACAAAAACACTTCAAGAAAACCCTCCAAGAACACCAACTTACTTCCAATCTTTCATCCACTTCTATCACCCTTTTGATTCTAGCTTCTTACTCCTCTTTTACAGCAAACTTATCCAAGGAACTTGAGGTAGAATCTATGTTCATAACCTTATTCAATTCATATATATAGCTATCTTATTTTGTGGTACAAAAGTTTAACAACAAGAACATAGTTTGAATGTTTTCAAACTTGTTTGCAAACTAAATAGATCCTTCTAACTTAACTTTTAAAATACTTCAAGACATGTAACATAACTTATTTATATGTTAATTTAACAAGGTAAAACTTGGTTTTTCAAAGTATAAGTATTTTTGGAAAAATGGTCATTAAATGATTTTGTTGTAACAAAATGTTTAACTTCATATGTTTCACTAAACTTTCACTTATGCCGTATGATTTTGAATACAAACCAAGGTATTTACAGTTCATAGTCTTAAAGAAGAACTCGATCCAAGAAGATGGCAATTTGAATCAATGAAAACGGACTTGTAACGAAGAAACTATGACCGAAACAAAATTGGCTATCCTAGACATTTTCAACTTCGGGATTCATTGGAAAAATTTACATAAAATCACATACTTCTAAGATAACATGATATTTTATATATATGTACTTATAATTCAATTTTATATGGTTCAGGATCACCCGTAAACAACACGAGAAGATTAATCATAAGATCCCATGATTGTACGCAACACGTCATTTGACAACACCGGTACTTTATGTACGCAACACGTCATTTGACAACACCGGTACCATGGGTCAAGATTAATCTCAACCAATACATATACGATGGGGTTTTATTTATTTCGTTGGGGGTTTTGTTTATTGCGGGTATATTAAACATCTAAAAATGAACCATTAAAATTGAATTACTAACATCGAAATGCTAACTACGGACTAAGGAAATATTCAAAATATTAAAAGTATAACAAGTATATATATATATAACGTTTGTTTTAAAATGAAAACATATTGATATATTATATATGGATAGGTTCGTGATATCAACCGGAAGACCGAGTCAAAATATATATATCATCAAGACAAGAGTGAGTATATAGTCCCACTTTTAAACTCTAAATATTTCGGGATAAGAATACATGTATTTTATGTTTTACATTATGGACACAAGTAACTGAAAAATATATTCTACGTTGAGTTGTACCACTGGCATACTTCCCTGTAGCTTGGTAACTAATATTTACAGCGGTATTGTAAACGCGAATCCTGTTGATAGATCTATCGGGCCTGACAACCCCAATCGGACTGGACGACCAGTATTCAACGGTTGCACAGTACTTCGTTTTGTGACTACACTTGGTACGGTGTAGTAAGATTTCATATTAAAGGGAATATGCGACGTGAAAATGTTAAGTATGGTTACCAAGTGCTCAACCACTTAGAATATTTTTATTGAAATGTTTATATACGAAATCTTGTGGTCTATATATATATATTGCTGCGCACTAAACCTATATCTCACCAACTTTATGTTGACGTTTTTAAACATGTTTATTCTCAGGTTATAATTAAAGCTTCCGCTGCATTATGTTGAATCTAAGCAGGATCATGCGTACTCATATTTGTGTCAAAAATAAAACTGCATATCCGAGGACGTGTGTTGTAAAATATGCTAGAAATCGTGTTGTTATTATCATTTGTAAAGTTTGTAAGTCGAAGATTATCGTTAAACGATAATCATCTTTTTATTGTCTAAAGCTTGTAACAAAAATAATGGTTTGGTTTGTAATGTATAATATATGCAGTTTTCCTTTTTAAAAATGTCGCATATAGAGGTCAATACCTCGCAATGAAATCATACGTTATCTAACACGTTCTTATGGTTAAGGACGGGTTATGACATGTGGTATCAGAGCGTTGGTCTTAGCGAACCAGGTCTGCATTAGTGTGTCTAACCGAGAAGCCGTTAGGATATATTAGTAAGACTGGACTTTGACCGGGTCTGATTTAAAAAAAAAAAAACCATTGCTTATCACTGTTGGTTAAAATTTATATGTAAATATTATATAAGTACTAATGGGTTAGTTGTTGTGTGATAGATGTCGAGCTCAAAAATTGTTATCACAATCAACGACTCCGAATCAGAATTTTCAGATGGCGTTCCAGTCATTAACCTGTCCGATGACGAAAATGATATCCTTGGGGAAGACTCACAAATTCCGGATGAACCAACTATAGAGAACCCGGAAAGTGAACCCGAGGAGGAAAGTGAACCCGAGGAGGAAAGTGAACCCGAGGAGGAAAGTGAACCCGAGGAAGAAATACAGGAAATTACAAAAGACGAGTTCGAACTAGGAAAGAAACGAAAGGCTAATGAATTAGAAAATCCAAATCCCGAGTTTAATGAGAATGATGTGGCACCAATTCCACTCAACACTACCACCCCTATCCCCGCTATTCCTATTCGTTCTGTCCCGGCATCCAGTTCTTCAGTCCCACAGCCAAAATATAGGCAGACAGTTAGGATAAGCGTTAAGCAAATCTTTGTGTCTAAACGTCCTAGAAAATAGATCAAACGATGCGCTGCTGTGTCAAACCATGGAACCGAATAATGTTTTGTATAATATTAATAGTGTGGTTTGCTTAATGTTCGATGTAAGATAAGCATATGTAAAATATTGAAGTATGAAATGCAATAATTTTCCATGGTTAAGTATTATTTAGATTGTAGTAATTGATTCTGTACTAAGCTATTAAGTATGAACATTAACGGGTAGGTACTACCCAAGATATAATTATAAAACGCTAATAAGAAGAAAAGGCTTTTATAATAATACCTAGTTCATATTATTAATAAGCTATAATGTACTATAAATACACACTACATCTATAATAATCCATGTGAATAATTATTTTCTTTCATTAGGAAATGGCGCGATTGAATCGAATGACGGAACAAGAACTCGAGGAACTCATCAACCAGCGAGTGAACGACAGAATGTTATGGGTTGAGGCTGCAAGAGCTGCTGCAGTTAATCCAAATCCTCGTGTAGGATGCTCCTACAAGACGTTCCAAGCTTGCAAGCCATCATCATTCAGTGGAACGGAAGGACCTATCGGTTTAACCCGATGGATAGAAAAGATGGAGACGGTGTTCAAAATCAGCGGTTGTGATGAAAAAGACATGACCAAGTTTGCATCGTGCACTTTACAAGATAGTGCACTCACATGGTGGAAGAATTATGTGAAGGCGGTAGGAGGAGATGTAGCTTATGATACTCCATGGGAAGAATTCAAAGCAATGATAATCACCGAGTATTGTCCAAGGAATGAGGTTATTAAGTTAGAAGATGAGTTACGAAGTTTGAAGGTGGTTGGTACTGAAATCACCAACTACAACCAGCGATTCATGGAATTAGTTTTGCTATGTCCTGAATTGGTTCCAACCGAAGAACGGAAGATTGAAATGTACAAAGCTGGTTTGCCCAAAAAGGTCAAGGCAAATGTTACAACATCGAAACCTAAGACAATTCATGAAGCTATAACCATGGCAAACGAGCTAATGGATCAGGTCATCATGGATAAGAAAGTATCCAATATTGATGTGAAGGTATCAGGTAACAAAAGAAAGTGGAATGGAAATTATGATCGAGGTAACCAACAACAATCTTTTAAGAAACAAGAAAACACGCAAGGTGCGGGTAGTGGTTTAAGCTTTGGTTATAAAGGACAAAATCCTTTATGCAACCGTTGCCACAAACATCACTTTGGTTACTGTAGTGTGTTATGCACCAAGTGTAATCGACAAGGTCATCTTGCGGAAGATTGTAAGGCTCTCGTTACAAATGGCAACAAGACTCCTGCCACCAACGCAAATAGAACTGCTTTGGCTAACATTACTTGTTTTGGGTGTGGAAAACAAGGTCATTATAAGAGCCAGTGCCCGAATCAGAATGGCGGACCTGCACGTGGAAGAGCGTTTGTTATTAATGCTAGAGAGGCACGAGAAGACCCGGAACTTGTTACGGGTACGTTTACCATTAATAACTTATCAGCATCTATTTTATTTGATACTGGCGCCGATAGAAGTTACGTGTGTATAAATTTTTACACTAAATTGAATTGTTCATCATTACCTCTAGATGCTAAGTACTTGATTGAGTTAGCTAATGGTAAGCTAATTAAAGCCGATAAAATTTGTCGTGATTGTGAAATAAATCTAGCTGGAGAAACGTTTAAAATCGACTTAATACCCGTAGAATTAGGAGGTTTTGATGTAATAGTCGGCATGGACTGGATGTCCAAAATAGGAGCGGAAGTTGTTTGTGCCAAGAAGGCAATTCGTATTCCTGGTAAGGATAAAATGCCAGTGATGATTTATGGAGAGAAGGGTAATTCAAAGCTAAAACTCATTAGCTGTTTGAAAGCCAAGAAGTGTTTAGAAAAGGGATGTTACGCTATTTTAGCACATGTTAATAAAGTCGAAAAGAAAGAAAAGTGCATCAACGACGTGCCTGTGGCAAGAGATTTTCCTGAAGTTTTTCCGGAAGAATTGCCGGGATTACCTCCATTTAGATCGGTAGAATTTCAAATAGATTTAGTACCAGGAGCTGCACCAGTGGCTCGTGCTCCATATAGACTTGCACCGTCCGAGTTAAAAGAACTTCAAAGTCAGTTAAAAGAATTACTGGACCGTGGATTCATACGACCGAGTACTTCACCGTGGGGAGCTCCAATTTTGTTTGTTAAGAAGAAAGATGGATCTTTTAGGATGTGTATAGACTATCGTGAATTAAATAAGTTAACTATCAAGAATCGGTATCCACTACCGAGAATTGATGACTTATTTGATCAATTGCAAGGATCATGTGTTTATTCAAAAATCGACTTAAGATCGGGCTATCATCAACTACGCGTCAAAGAAGAGGACATTCCGAAAACTGCTTTTCGGACACGTTATGGTCATTACGAATTTTTGGTTATGCCGTTTGGATTGACGAATGCGCCAGCTGTATTCATGGACCTCATGAATCGAGTTTGTAGTCCGTATTTAGATAAGTTTGTTATCGTTTTCATTGATGATATTCTTATCTATTCCAAGAGTGAGCAAGAGCATGAAGAGCATTTAAGGTTGATACTGGAGTTGTTGAGAAAAGAACAACTTTATGCTAAATTTTCTAAGTGTGCTTTTTGGTTGAAAGAAGTACAATTTCTTGGCCACGTTGTTAGTAGCAAAGGAATTCAGGTTGATCCAGCAAAAATTGAAGCCATTGAAAAATGGGAGACTCCTAAGACACCAATGCAGATACGCCAATTTTTGGGTTTAGCCGGTTATTATAGAAGGTTTATTCAAGATTTTTCTCGAATAGCTAAGCCGTTGACAGCATTAACGCAAAAAGGGAAGAAATACGAATGGACCTCGGAGCAGGAGAACGCATTTCAATTATTGAAGAAGAAGTTAACTACGGCGCCTATTTTATCGTTACCTGAAGGGAACGATGATTTTGAAATATATTGTGACGCTTCGCGACAAGGTTTTGGTTGTGTTCTTATGCAACGAAAGAAAGTAATTGCATTTGCATCCCGACAATTGAAGATTCACGAGCGGAATTATACGACGCATGATCTAGAACTGGGAGCAGTCGTGTTTGCATTGAAGATGTGGAGACATTACTTGTATGGGGTTAAATTCACTGTGTTTACTGATCATAAAAGCCTTCAACATATTTTCGATCAAAAACAGCTGAACATGAGGCAACGTAGGTGGGTTGAGTTAATAAACGACTATGATTGTGAAATTCGTTATCATCCCGGAAAGGCGAACGTGGTGGCCGATGCTTTAAGCAGAAAAGAACGAGAACCAATTCGAGTACGAGCGATGAACATAAAAATTCGCATGAATCTCAACTCACAAATCAAAGAAGTTCAACGAGAAGCACTTACTAAAGAAAATATAGGAAATGAAATAATGAAGAAGTATGAGAAGCAACTCATTATGCGGGAAGATGGAATTCGATATTTTGCAAATCGTATTTGGGTACCGAAGTTGGGTGGATTAAGGAAGTTGATATTGAACGAGGCACATAAGACAAGATATTCGATACATCCTGGAGTTGGAAAGATGTACCAAGATCTTAAGACGCATTATTGGTGGCCTAATTTGAAGACAGACGTTGCAACATATGTTGGGGAATGTTTAACTTGTTCCAAAGTCAAAGCAGAACACCAGAAGCCGTCAGGGTTACTTCAACAACCAGAAATTACAGAATGGAAATGGGACGGTATTACCATGGATTTCATCACGAAGTTACCAAAGACTGCCTGGGGATACGACACCATTTGGGTGATTGTTGATCGTCTCACCAAGTCTGCACATTTCTTGCCTATAAAGGAAACGGATAGAATGGAGAAACTATTACGATTGTATATAAAAGAAGTTGTTTCAAGGCATGGAATACCTATTTCCATTATATCCGATCGTGATAGTAGATTTACCTCAAAGTTCTGGCAATCACTGCAGGAGGCACTAGGAACTCGTTTAGATATGAGTACCGCATATCATCCGCAAACCGACGGGCAGAGTGAAAGAACAATTCAGACTCTTGAAGACATGCTCAGGGCATGTGTGATCGATTTTGGAAACGGATGGGATAAATATCTACCGTTAGCAGAATTCTCGTATAATAATAGTTATCATGCGAGCATTGGAGCTGCGCCATTCGAAGCATTGTATGGAAGGAAGTGTAGATCTCCTATCTGTTGGAATGAAGTAGGAGATCGACAATTAACTGGTCCCGAGATCATACATGAAACGACTGAGAAGATAGTGAAAATCAAGGAGAGATTAAAAACAGCCCGCAGTCGCCAAAAGAGCTACGCCGATGTCCGAAGGAAACCATTAGAGTTTCAGGTCGGGGACATGGTTATGCTAAAGGTGTCACCTTGGAAAGGTGTAATACGTTTCGGCAAAAGGGGTAAATTGAACCCAAGATACGTAGGCCCGTTCAAGATCATCGAACGCATTGGACCGGTAGCTTATCGGCTCGAGTTACCGCAACAACTCGCCGGAGTACATAATACCTTTCACGTCTCGAACCTTAAGAAGTGTCTTGCAAAGGAAGACCTCACCATTCCTCTTGAAGAAATCCATGTCGACGAGAAACTACAATTCGTCGAAGAACCAATCGAAATCATGGACCGTGAAGTTAAACAACTCAAACAGAGCAATATACCGATTGTTAAGGTTCGTTGGAATGCTAGAAGAGGTCCTGAGTTTACTTGGGAACGAGAGGATCAGATGAAACGAAAGTATCCGCACTTGTTTCTCGATAACGCAAAATAGGTACAATTTTAAAATTTCGGGACGAAATTTATTTAACGGGGAGGTAATGTAACGACCCGCACTTTTTCGATCATTCTATACTTATAAGATTAATATTTACATAAATTAAACCTTGCCAACATGATAAGCAATCCAAATTGTCGAGACTGATATTTCCGAAAAGAGTTTTACACAACGTTTGACCGTCTAGTTTGACCGATGATATCACGAACCATACAATATATGATAATTATACGTTTATGTATATATATGTATATATACATATTTAACATGATTAAGGAATGTTTTAATACCTCATTTTATATTAATAACAACAAGTTATATGTGTATTTTGAAACTACTAACTTAAGTTTTCAAAACGATAACTATACGTAACGTTATTTGACATAAATACTTAAGACATATAATGTTTATACATATATTGTATAAGTAATGTATTTAATCACTTTTAAGAACTTAAATACATAAAATCATATAAGTGTATTCACAAAAGATAGCTATATTTGAATCCTCATTCCATTTTTCACAAAATTTCTATACGTATACCTAGAGTATTTGTACTCGTATCATACCAAGCTTCTATACGTATTTACTATTGGTATATACACATCAAATCACCACCTAACCAGCCCTTATTCATGCCTTATGTATAAGTTAATTACTTTTGAATCATTGCAAGACTAATTACAAAAATACAAACTAAAATTTTGTCATGTTATCCTTAAAGATCACATTTTTAGGAGTATATATGTATCATCATTTTTGATTCATTTTTACTTCAATCTCTTAACTAAAAACACACACTCTTTCTTACTCTCTAAACTCCATAACAATCCAGCAAAGTTCCATAAAGATCTAGCTTCAAAAACCATACTAAAACACCATAAGAAAACCATACAAAAACACTTCAAGAAAACCCTCCAAGAACACCAACTTACTTCCAATCTTTCATCCACTTCTATCACCCTTTTGATTCTAGCTTCTTACTCCTCTTTTACAGCAAACTTATCCAAGGAACTTGAGGTAGAATCTATGTTCATAACCTTATTCAATTCATATATATAGCTATCTTATTTTGTGGTACAAAAGTTTAACAACAAGAACATAGTTTGAATGTTTTCAAACTTGTTTGCAAACTAAATAGATCCTTCTAACTTAACTTTTAAAATACTTCAAGACATGTAACATAACTTATTTATATGTTAATTTAACAAGGTAAAACTTGGTTTTTCAAAGTATAAGTATTTTTGGAAAAATGGTCATTAAATGATTTTGTTGTAACAAAATGTTTAACTTCATATGTTTCACTAAACTTTCACTTATGCCGTATGATTTTGAATACAAACCAAGGTATTTACAGTTCATAGTCTTAAAGAAGAACTCGATCCAAGAAGATGGCAATTTGAATCAACGAAAACGGACTTGTAACGAAGAAACTATGACCGAAACAAAATTGGCTATCCTAGACATTTTCAACTTCGGGATTCATTGGAAAAATTTACATAAAATCACATACTTCTAAGATAACATGATATTTTATATATATGTACTTATAATTCAATTTTATATGGTTCAGGATCACCCGTAAACAACACGAGAAGATTAATCATAAGATCCCATGATTGTACGCAACACGTCATTTGACAACACCGGTACTTTATGTACGCAACACGTCATTTGACAACACCGGTACCATGGGTCAAGATTAATCTCAACCAATACATATACGATGGGGTTTTATTTATTTCGTTGGGGGTTTTGTTTATTGCGGGTATATTAAACATCTAAAAATGAACCATTAAAATTGAATTACTAACATCGAAATGCTAACTACGGACTAAGGAAATATTCAAAATATTAAAAGTATAACAAGTATATATATATATAACGTTTGTTTTAAAATGAAAACATATTGATATATTATATATGGATAGGTTCGTGATATCAACCGGAAGACCGAGTCAAAATATATATCATCAAGACAAGAGTGAGTATATAGTCCCACTTTTAAACTCTAAATATTTCGGGATAAGAATACATGTATTTTATGTTTTACATTATGGACACAAGTAACTGAAAAATATATTCTACGTTGAGTTGTACCACTGGCATACTTCCCTGTAGCTTGGTAACTAATATTTACAGCGGTATTGTAAACGCGAATCCTGTTGATAGATCTATCGGGCCTGACAACCCCAATCGGACTGGACGACCAGTATTCAACGGTTGCACAGTACTTCGTTTTGTGACTACACTTGGTACGGTGTAGTAAGATTTCATATTAAAGGGAATATGCGACGTGAAAATGTTAAGTATGGTTACCAAGTGCTCAACCACTTAGAATATTTTTATTGAAATGTTTATATACGAAATCTTGTGGTCTATATATATATATTGCTGCGCACTAAACCTATATCTCACCAACTTTATGTTGACGTTTTTAAACATGTTTATTCTCAGGTTATAATTAAAGCTTCCGCTGCATTATGTTGAATCTAAGCAGGATCATGCGTACTCATATTTGTGTCAAAAATAAAACTGCATATCCGAGGACGTGTGTTGTAAAATATGCTAGAAATCGTGTTGTTATTATCATTTGTAAAGTTTGTAAGTCGAAGATTATCGTTAAACGATAATCATCTTTTTATTGTCTAAAGCTTGTAACAAAAATAATGGTTTGGTTTGTAATGTATAATATATGCAGTTTTCCTTTTTAAAAATGTCGCATGTAGAGGTCAATACCTCGCAATGAAATCATACGTTATCTAACACGTTCTTATGGTTAAGGACGGGTTATGACAGCCATGTAAAAGTTTGATGATTCAC
Source organism: Rutidosis leptorrhynchoides (assembly GCF_046630445.1). Taxonomy (NCBI): domain Eukaryota; kingdom Viridiplantae; phylum Streptophyta; class Magnoliopsida; order Asterales; family Asteraceae; genus Rutidosis; species Rutidosis leptorrhynchoides. The sequence goes on from NC_092337.1 coordinate 53,793,262, forward strand.
ATAAGCCTTCACCAACCATTTTTTCTTCTATAAAAGGAAAGACTTGTACTGCATTTGTGATCATCCCATTCTTCACATCTTAAATCTCATCTCAAGTTACATAATACCTGAAAGAGTCTATAACACTCTTGTGAGAAGTATTGTAGAAAATAGAGAGAGTATAGAAGTGTTAAATAAAATTCTATACGAGTGAGTTACGAGGGAAGTGTAATAATCTAGTGAGTGGTCCAAATACTTTGTTAGTATTTTCGGAGCCTAGATTGAGTGATACATTGTAACCTCGGGTTTGCCATATTTGGTAGTAAAATCCATCTCTGCTTCCGCCCGTGGACTAGGCTTCACGCCGAACCACGTAAATCCTTGTGTCTTTATTAATTGTTCTATTAATTTCTCGGGGTCTTGAAAGTGCGCTAAATCACAACAAACTGGTATCAGAGCGTAGCTGTGATTAAATATTCAAGATGACGATAATAAGGTCCGACGTAGAGAAATTTAATGGCCAGAATGATTTTGGTCTTTGGCGAATGAAGATGCGGGCTCTACTGAGCCAACAAGGTTATTTGTTAGCTTTGAAAGGGAGAGAACATCTACCCAAAAAGTTGACAGATGAAGAGAAGGATGAACTTCTGGAAAAGGCACACGGCATGATTATTCTAAATCTTGCCGATTGTGTGCTTAGAGAAGTTGCGGCAGAAACCACACCGGCTAGACTTTGGAAACAGCTAGAAACTCTATATATGACTAAGAGTCTCACGAACCGGTTGTATATGAAACAACGGTTGTATACTCTTCGGATGAAAGAAGGTTCACTAAATGATCACATCGATAAGTTCAATAAAATAATTTTGGACTTGAATAATATTGGTGTGAAAATTGATGATGAAGATCAATCGTTAATTTTCTTATGTTCCTTGCCAAAATCGTACGAGCATTTGGTTACAAATCTACTATATAGTAGAAAAACTATTTCCATGGAGGACGTCAAATCTACCTTGAACTCTAGCGAGTTAAGGAAGAAATCCTCGGTGGATTATCTGGAAGAAAGTGCAGAAGGTTTGGTGGCAAGAGGAAGACGTAACGATTGAGCATCAAGTAGTAACAACAAAGGTCGTTCTAGATCGAAACCAAGATCTAGAAAGATCAAGTGTTACAATTGTCACAAGGAAGGTCACATGCGTAGAGACTGTCCAGACTTAAAAGGAAAAAGAGAGACTTGGAATGCAGCGGGAGCCGATAAAGTTGCCGCGGTTGCAGAAAATGATTCTGATGGTGCAAATGTTCTCAGTGTTACCGATGGCCGCTCAAGTAATGAGTGGATTCTTGACTCGGGTTGTTCTTATCATATGTGTCCTATTAGGGACTGGTTTACTACCTATCAACAAATAGATGGTGGTAAAGTCCTTATGGGAAATGATGTAGCTTGTAAGGTTGTTGGCATAGGAACGATCCAAATCAAGATGTATGATGGCACGGTGAGGACGTTGACAGATGTCAGGCATGTTCCAGAATTGAAGAAGAATCTTATTTCCTTAGGTACGCTGGACTCCATCGGTTGCGAGTATCGAGCTCAAGGTTGAGTATTAAAAGTTTCAAGAGGTGCACTTGTCGTGATGAAAGGTGAAAGGTTTAATGGCCTTTACCTGTTAAAGGGTAGTACTGTTACTGGTGCGGCTGGAGTTTCTTCATCAGCTAAAGATGTAGATACCACCAAGTTATGGCACATGCGCCTTGGCCACATGAGTGAGAGAGGAATGATGGAGCTTAGTAAACGATGTTTGTTGTGCGGGCAGAATATCGGAAGATTGGAATTCTGCGAACACTGTGTATTCGGAAAACAAAGCCGAATAAAGTTTGGCACAGCCGTTCATAGGACGAAAGGTACTTTAGATTATATCCATTCAGATCTTTGGGGTCCATCTCCTGTTCCTTCAAAAGGTGGTGCGAGATACATGTTAACTTTTATTGATGATTATTCGAGAAGAGTGTGGGTTTATATCCTTAAATGTAAGGATGAAGTCTTTGTCAATTTCAAGCAATGGAAGATGATGATAGAGAAGCAGACTGGAAAGTTCATCAAGCGCTTGAGAACTGACAATGGACTGGAATTCTGCAAAGGCGAATTCGATGAGTTTTGCAAGAACGAAGGCATTGTGAGACACCACACAGTGCGGTTTACACCACAACAGAATGGCGTTGCAGAACGGATGAATAGAACGCTCCTTGAGCGAGCGAGGTGTATGCTCTCAAATGCAAAATTACTGAATGTATTTTGGGCTGAAGCTGAAATGTCCCGTTCTTATTGATTAAAAACGTTCCATATTAATTGATTTCGTTGCGAGGTTTTGCCCTCTATATGAGACGTTTTTCAAAGACTGCATTCATTTTCAAAACAAACCATAACCTTTATTTCATAAATAAAGGTTTAAAAAGCTTTACGTAGATTATCAAATAATGATAATCTAAAATATCCTGTTTACACACGACCATTACATAATGGTTTACAATACAAATATGTTACATCGAAATCAGTTTCTTGAATGCAGTTTTTACACAATATCATACAAACATGGACTCCAAATCTTGTCCTTATTTTAGTATGAAACAGCGGAAGCTCTTAGTATTCACCTGAGAATAAACATGCTTTAAACGTCAACAAAAATGTTGGTGAGTTATAGGTTTAACCTATATATATCAAATCGTAACAATAGACCACAAGATTTCATATTTCAATACACATCCCATACATAGAGATAAAAATCATTCATATGGTGAACACCTGGTAACCGACATTAACAAGATGCATATATAAGAATATCCCCATCATTCCGGGACACCCTTCGGATATGATATAAATTTCGAAGTACTAAAGCATCCGGTACTTTGGATGGAGTTTGTTAGGCCCAATAGATCTATCTTTAGGATTCGCGTCAATTAGGGTGTCTGTTCCCTAATTCTTAGATTACCAGACTTAATAAAAAGGGGCATATTCGATTTCGATAATTCAACCATAGAATGTAGTTTCACGTACTTGTGTCTATTTTGTAAATCATTTATAAAGCCTGCATGTATTCTCATCCCAAAAATATTAGATTTTAAAAGTGGGACTATAACTCACTTTCACAGATTTTTACTTCGTCGGGAAGTAAGACTTGGCCACTGGTTGATTCACGAACCTATAACAATATATACATATATATCAAAGTATGTTCAAAATATATTTACAACACTTTTAATATATTTTGATGTTTTAAGTTTATTAAGTCAGATGTCCTCGTTAGTAACCTACAACTAGTTGTCCACAGTTAGATGTACATAAATAAATCGATAAATATTATATTGAATCAATCCACGACCCAGTGTATACGTATCTCAGTATTGATCACAACTCAAACTATATATATTTTGGAATCAACCTCAACCTTGTATAGCTAACTCCAACATTCACATATAGAGTGTCTATGGTTGTTCCAAAATATATATAGATGTGTCGACATGATAGGTCGAAACATTGTATACGTGTCTATGGTATCTCAAGATTACATAATATACAATATAAGTTGATTAAGTTATGGTTGGAATAGATTTGTTACCAATTTTCACGTAGCTAAAATGAGAAAAATTATCCAATCTTGTTTTACCCATAACTTCTTCATTTTAAATCCGTTTTGAGTGAATCAAATTGCTATGGTTTCATATTGAACTCTATTTTATGAATCTAAACAGAAAAAGTATAGGTTTATAGTCAGAAAAATAAGTTACAAGTCGTTTTTGTAAAGGTAGTCATTTCAGTCGAAAGAACGACGTCTAGATGACCATTTTAGAAAACATACTTCCACTTTGAGTTTAACCATAATTTTTGGATATAGTTTCATGTTCATAATAAAAATAATTTTCCCAGAATAACAACTTTTAAATCAAAGTTTATCATAGTTTTTAATTAACTAACCCAAAACAGCCCGCAGTGTTACTACGACGGCGTAAATCCGGTTTTACGGTGTTTTTCGTGTTTCCAGGTTTTAAATCATTAAGTTAGCATATCATATAGATATATAACATGTGTTTTTTTGATTTTAAAAGTCAAGTTAGAAGGATTAACTTTTGTTTGCGAACAAGTTTAGAATTAACTAAACTATGTTCTAGTGATTACAAGTTTAAACCTTCGAATAAGATAGCTTTATATGTATGAATCGAATGATGTTATGAACATCATTACTACCTTAAGTTCCTTGGATAAACCTACTGGAAAAGAGAAAAATGGATCTAGCTTCAACGGATCCTTGGATGGCTCGAAGTTCTTGAAGCAGAATCATGACACGAAAACAAGTTCAAGTAAGATCATCACTTGAAATAAGATTGTTATAGTTATAGAAATTGAACCAAATTGAATATGATTATTACCTTGTATTAGAATGATAACCTACTGTAAGAAACAAAGATTTCTTGAGGTTGGATGATCACCTTACAAGATTGGAAGTGAGCTAGCAAACTTGAAAGTATTCTTGATTTTATGTAACTAGAACTTGTAGAATTTATGAAGAACACTTAGAACTTGGAGATAGAACTTTAGAGAGATAAATTAGATGAAGAAAATTGAAGAATGAAAGTGTTTGTAGGTGTTTTTGGTCGTTGGTGTATGGATTAGATATAAAGGATATGTAATTTTGTTTTCATGTAAATAAGTCATGAATGATTACTCATATTTTTGTAATTTTATGAGATATTTCATGCTAGTTGCCAAATGATGGTTCCCACATGTGTTAGGTGACTCACATGGCTGCTAAGAGCTGATCATTGGAGTGTATATACCAATAGTACATACATCTAAAAGCTGTGTATTGTACGAGTACGAATACGGGTGCATACGAGTAGAATTGTTGATGAAACTGAACGAGGATGTAATTGTAAGCATTTTTGTTAAGTAGAAGTATTTTGATAAGTGTCTTGAAGTCTTTCAAAAGTGTATGAATACATATTAAAACACTACATGTATATACATTTTAACTGAGTCGTTAAGTCATCGTTAGTCGTTACATGTAAATGTTGTTTTGAAACCTTTAGGTTAACGATCTTGTTGAATGTTGTTAACCCATTGTTTATTATAACAAATGAGATGTTAAATTGTTATATTATCATGATATTATGATATATAATATATCTTAGTATGATATATATACAGTTAAATGTCGTTACAACGATAATCGTTACATATATGTCTCGTTTCGAAATCATTAAGTTAGTAGTCTTATTTTTACATATGTATTTCATTGTTAATACACTTAATAATATATTTAATTATCATTTAACATAATTAACCAAGTGTATCAATATCTTAATATGATTCATATGTACCTAGTAAGACGCTGTTATAACGATAATCGTTATATATATCGTGTTCGAGTTTCTTAAATTAATAGTCTCATTTTTATGTATATAACTCATTGTTAAAATACCTAATGAGATACATACTTATAATAAAATCATGTTAACTATATATATAACCATATATATGTCATCGTATAGTTTTTACAAGTTTTAACGTTCGTGAATCACCGGTCAACTTGGGTGGTCAATTGTCTATATGAAACCTATTTCAATTAATCAAGTCTTAACAAGTTTGATTGCTTAACATGTTGGAAACACTTAATCATGTAAATAAAAATTTCATTTAATATATATATATAAACATGGAAAAGTTCGGGTCACTACAGTACCTACCCGTTAAATAAATTTCGTCCCGAAATTTTAAGCAGTTGGAGGTGTTGACGAATCTTCTGGAAATAGATGCGGGTATTTCTTCTTCATCTGATCTTCACACTCCCAGGTGAACTCGGGTCCTCTACAAGCATTCCATAGAACCTTAACAATTGGTATCTTGTTTTGCTTAAGTCTTTTAACCTCACGATCCATTATTTCGACGGGTTCTTCGATGAATTGAAGTTTTTCGTTGATTTGGATTTCATCTAACGGAATAGTGAGATCTTCTTTAGCAAAACATTTCTTCAAATTCGAGATGTGGAAAGTGTTATGTACAGCCACGAGTTGTTGAGGTAACTCAAGTCGGTAACTCAAGTCGGTAAGCTACTGGTCCAAATCGAACAACGCCTTTCCAAGGTGCAACTTTAATCATGACCATCTCTCCAATTTCAAATTCTATATCTTTTCTTTTAATGTCAGCGTAGCTCTTTTGTCCACTCTGGGCGGTTTTCAATCTTTGTTGAATTTGGATGATTTTCTTGGTAGTTTCTTGTATTATCTCCGGATCCGTAATCTGTCTATCCCCCACTTCACTCCAACAAATCGGAGACCTGCACTTTCTACCATAAAGTGCTTCAAACGGCGCCATCTCAATGCTTGAATGGTAGCTGTTATTGTAGGAAAATTCTGCTAACGGTAGATGTCGATCCCAACTGTTTCCGAAATCAATAACACATGCTCGTAGCATGTCTTCAAGCGTTTGTATCGTCCTTTCGCTCTGCCCATCAGTTTGTGGATGATAGGCAGTACTCATGTCTAGACGAGTTCCTAATGCTTGCTGTAATGTCTGCCAGAATCTTGAAATAAATCTGCCATCCCTATCAGAGATAATAGAGATTGGTATTCCATGTCTGGAGAAGACTTCCTTCAAATACAGTCGTGCTAACTTCTCCATCTTGTCATCTTCTCTTATTGGCAGGAAGTGTGCTGATTTGGTGAGATGATCAACTATTACCCAAATAGTATCAAAACCACTTGCAGTCCTTGGCAATTTAGTGATGAAATCCATGGTAATGTTTTCCCATTTCCATTCCGGGATTTCGGGTTGTTGAAGTAGACCTGATGGTTTCTGATGCTCAGCTTTGACCTTAGAACATGTCAAACATTCTCCTACATATTTAGCAATATCGGCTTTCATACCTGGCCACCAAAAATGTTTCTTAAGATCCTTGTACATCTTCCTCGTTCCAGGATGTATTGAGTATCTGGTTTTATGAGCTTCTCTAAGTACCATTTCTCTCATATCTCTAAATTTTGGTACCCAAATTCTTTCAGCCCTATACCGGGTTCCGTCTTCCCGAATATTAAGATGCTTCTCCGATCCTTTGGGTATTTCATCCTTTAAATTTCCCTCTTTTAAAACTCCTTGTTGCGCCTCCTTTATTTGAGTAGTAAGGTTAGTGTGAATCATTATATTCATAGATTTTACTCGAATGGGTTCTCTGTCCTTTCTGCTCAAGGCGTCGGCTACCACATTTGCCTTCCCCGGGTGGTAACGAATCTCAAAGTCGTAATCATTCAACAATTCAATCCACCTATGCTGCCTCATATTCAGTTGTTTCTGATTAAATATGTGTTGAAGACTTTTGTGGTCGGTATATATAATACTTTTGACCCCATATAAGTAGTTCCTCCAAGTCTTTAATGCAAAAACAACCGCGCCTAATTCCAAATCATGCGTCGTATAATTTTGCTCGTGAATCTTCAATTGTCTAGACGCATAAGCAATCACCTTCGTCCGTTGCATTAATACACAACCGAGACCTTGCTTTGATGCGTCACAATAAATCACAAAATCATCATTCCCTTCAGGCAATGACAATATAGGTGCCGTAGTTAGCTTTTTCTTCAATAATTGAAACGCTTTCTCTTGTTCATCATTCCATTCAAATTTCTCCCCTTTATGCGTTAATGCAGTCAAGGGTTTTGCTATTCTGGAAAAGTCTTGGATGAACCTTCTGTAGTAACCAGCTAGTCCTAAAAACTGGCGTATGTGTTTCGGAGTTTTCGGGGTTTTCCACTTTTCAACAGTTTCTATCTTTGCCGGATCCACCTTAATACCTTCTTTGTTCACTATGTGACCGATGAATTGAACTTCTTCCAACCAAAATGCACACTTTGAAAACTTAGCGTACAATTCTTCCTTCCTCAATACTTCTAACACCTTTCTCAAATGTTCACCGTGTTCTTGGTCATTCTTTGAGTAAATAAGTATGTCATCAATGAAAACAATGACAAACTTGTCAAGGTATGGTCCACACACTCGGTTCATAAGGTCCATGAACACAGCTGGTGCATTAGTTAAACCAAACGGCATGACCATAAACTCGTAATGACCGTAACGTGTTCTGAAAGCAGTCTTTGGAATATCATCTTCTTTCACCCGCATTTGATGATACCCGGAACGTAAGTCAATCTTTGAATAAACAGACGAGCCTTGTAGTTGATCAAATAAGTCGTCAATTCTCGACAGTGGATAACGGTTTTTGATGGTAAGTTTGTTCAACTCTCTGTAGTCAATACACAACCTAAATGTACCATCCTTCTTTTTGACAAACAAAACAGGAGCTCCCCATGGTGATGTGCTTGGTCGAATGAAACCACGTTCTAATAGTTCTTGCAGTTGGCTTTGCAGTTCTTTCATCTCGCTGGGTGCGAGTCTATAAGGAGCACGAGCTATTGGTGCAGCTCCTGGTACAAGATCTATTTGAAATTCAACAGATCGATGTGGAGGTAGTCCCGGTAATTCTTTCGAAAATACATCGGGAAATTCTTTTGCGACGGGAACATCATTGATGCTCTTTTCTTCAGTTTGTACTTTCTCGACGTGTGCTAGAACAGCATAGCAACCTTTTCTTATTAGTTTTTGTGCCTTCAAATTACTAATAAGATGTAGCTTCATGTTGCCCTTTTCTCCGTACACCATTAAGGGTTCTCCTTCTTCTCGTACAATGCGAATTGCATTTTTATAACATACGATCTCTGCTTTCACCTTCTTCAGCCAGTCCATGCCAACTATTACATCAGAACTCCCTAACTCTACTGGTATCAAATCAATCTTAAATATTTCGCTACCCAGTTTAATTTCTCGATTCCGGCTTATATTATCTGCTGAAATTAATTTACCGTTTGCTAATTCGAGTAAAAATTTACTATCCAACGGCGTCAATGGACAATTTAATTTAGCACAAAAATCTCTACTCATATAGCTTCTATCCGCACCCGAATCAAATAAAACGTAAGCAGATTTATTGTCAATAAGAAACGTACCCGTAACAAGCTCCGGGTCTTCCTGTGCCTCTGCCGCATTAATATTGAAAACTCTTCCGCGGCCTTGTCCATTCGTATTCTCCTGGTTCGGGCAATTTCTAATAATGTGGCCCGGTTTTCCACATTTATAACAAACTACATTGGCATAACTTGCTCCGACACTACTTGCTCCGCCATTACTCGTTCTGACACCATTTGTTCCTTTCGTTCTGTTAACCCCTGGTCCGTAGACCTCACACTTTGCCGCGCTATGACCATTTCTTTTACACTTGTTGCAAAATTTGGTGCAGAACCCCGAGTGATACTTTTCACACCTTTGGCATAGCTGCTTCTGATTGTTGTTGTTGTTGCGGTTGTTATTGTTGTTGGGATGATTGTTGTAGTTGCTGTTGTCGTTGTTGTTGTTGTTGGGCCATTTGTTGTAGTTGCGATTGATGTTGCGATTGTTGGGATAATTGTTGCGATTATTATTGTAATTGCTGTTGTTGTTGTTGTTGTATTGGTGATTCTTATCACCGTTTTCCTCCCACTTTCTTTTGACTTGCTTCACATTGACCTCTTCAGCTGTCTGTTCTTTCATTCTTTCCTTAATCTGGTTCACTAGTTTGTGAGCCATTTTACATGCCTGTTGTATGGAGGCGGGCTCGTGTGAACTTATATCTTCTTGGATTCTTTCCGGTAATCCTTTCACAAATGCGTCGATCTTCTCTTCCTCATCTTCGAATGCTCCCGGACACAATAGGCACAATTCTATGAATCGTCTTTCGTACGTGGTAATATCAAATCCTTGGGTTCGTAACCCTCTAAGTTCTGTCTTGAGTTTATTGACCTCGGTTCTGGGACGGTACTTCTCGTTCATCAAGTGCTTGAATGCTGACCACGGTAGTGCGTACGCATCGTCTTGTCCCACTTGCTCTAGATAGGTATTCCACCATGTTAACGCAGAACCTGTGAAGGTATGCGTAGCGTACTTCACTTTGTCCTCTTCAGTACACTTACTTATGGCAAACACCGATTCGACCTTCTCGGTCCACCGTTTCAATCCGATCGGTCCTTCGGTTCCATCAAATTCCAAAGGTTTGCAGGCAGTGAATTCTTTGTAGGTGCATCCTACACGATTTCCTGTACTGCTAGATCCAAGGTTATTGTTGGTATGTAGCGTAGCCTGTGTAACATCCCGCGTTTTTCCGTTAAATTTAATTTTAACACCGTCTTTTTTTTTAAACATAATCTTTCGTATTTAAATTAATAGTTTCCGTGAGTAACGTTCATTATATTTCCGCTATTTAATTTTGACATCACCCGTTTACTCGAGCGTTTTAAAAATATTCGATCGGTTAAATCCCGCACCCGCTTTGAAACTCGAGGGACCGGAGTTGCCAAATGGGCAAACTAGTTGACTAGGTCAACTAGTCAACCCATTTCACCACCATTCAATCCCTCCATCTCTCTCTCTTTCTCTCTAGCAAGAACACACACAAACCCCAACTTCATAGAATCATCATCTAAATTCGGGATTGGAAGCAAACTTCAAAACAAATTACATATTTGGAATCCTCTCTTCATCCTCTACAATTTGATACCAACTTCATCTCGTTTGGGTAACATTTCTAAAACTCTAGATTTCTCTAAATTCGTGTTTTTGATTTGAAATGGTGTTAGTTAGTGTCTATGGCTCAAGTCTAACATGAATATATGTTTGGTTTGCTCGATTTGTTGTTTTTGGAGTAACTAGCATGAACTTGAAATGGGTGTGCTTAATCCTTGATTTTGGATGAGTTAATGTTGTTAGATTGTTAAAGTGCATGTTTTAATTGTGTTACTAGTATCATTAGCCACATTTGGATGTGTAGGTTGATTAAGAAAACTTCAAAAACCCGATTAATGATTTTGTGATGTTTGACTAGGGTTTGATAGTTCTTGACATGAACTTTTGATGCTTGAATGCCATTAAATGTTAATTGTTAGTGTTTAGTAGTAATGTATGCTTCATTACCTTCAAAACGGCATATCGTATGTGTAAATTGGATTCCCGAAGCATAAAATACGTTTTACGAACTTGAAACTTTGAAAATGGACTTAAATGATCACTTGACGAGAAATCGGTTATGGAAAATGTTGTTTTTGTTTGATGAAACATGTTTAGTTGTGTTCCTTGTCAAAAGAGCTTTCCAACGGTATAAGATACGCTTTCTAATTGTTTACGGTTTGAGTTTTGCGTTTGTTTGAAATTTTACCAAGCCTTGAACAAGTGAAACAGGCCAGGGACCAGGCCACGGCCATTGTCGCGCCGCGGAGCAATTTGTCGCGCCGTGGCCCAAAGGGTGATTTTAGAACATGTTTTTCAAGCTTTCTGACCTTCAACATAGGCATTTGTCGCGCCGCGGAGCAATTTGTCGCGCCGTGACAATTGCCTGTTTCATCCGAACTTCAGCAAACTTGTTTTGGCCATAACTTTTTGACCGTAACTCCGTTTTCGATGAATCAAATATCGTTGGAAATGTAATAAGATTTCCTTTCTAATGGTAAGGTTTTGAAATGTCAACTCAAACTTTATTACAATCGTTCTAACATGCTTTTATACTTGATTCTTGCATGAAACTTGACAACGTGATTCACATGCTATACTATTCGAGTCGTAACGAGCCATAGGACTAATTGAACACATTTCACCCAACCATGTGTCGTAACCGGTTAATTGATACAATTTACTTGTTTAGGTCAAGACTAAGCAACTTTCATGCACACGTTTACTTTGTGAAGTACCTTTATACTCGTGCACTCGAGGTGAGATCATAGTCCCACCTTTTCAACAACTTTTATTCTTTTAAATCGTGGGCTGAGAAACATATACATTACATACTTATATACATTTCACATGTATATATACTTTTCATACTTTTATACTTTGAACACAAATACGAATACAGAGATACAGGCGAGTTAGAACAAAAGTCCTCAATCCAATTATCATTAGTTCCACTTGCAGGGTGTAAGTGTAAGCGAGTGATTATGTTGTGTGGCCATACGGGTTTAACGAACCCTCATTCAGACGGTTCGCTACCGTTAGTGGATGAAATATAATTTCAACGTGCATAGTGTATGTTCTAACACTATATTCAAAATTCAGAGGGAAGATTCAGTTAAGCTTTGGTAATTGGGTGCTCGCGAACCAACTTTTGGAATGCAACTTTTGGATGATCAATTTATGGAAATACTAAATCTTGTGGTTCAAAATATAACGTTTATTACAAACACCTATGATTTCACCAACGTTTTTCGTTGACAGTTTTCTATATGTTTCTCAGGTTCATACATGGCTATTTGATACATGCTTCCGCGTACATTCATACTTGCTTGGGGTCAAGCATACATGCATACACTCTGATTTCTTGCTTGGGGTCAAGCATACATACATACATACGCTAGGGATAGCACTTTTGGATTCAAACTTTTGTTTACATACTTACGCTATTTATAGCAACTGTGTTTTTCAACTTATATTATGTCGCAAGTTATTTCATTTATACTTTATGACTTTTGTAAACTTAGACTTGCTGTCGAATGGTTTTGTAAACTAAACTTGCAAGTCTTGTGCCTTTCAAATGAATGCGACATAATTTTGGTCAAACGAGTCTCATATAGGGACTACGACCACGCAACGGGACCTAAGTTAACGGCGCCGTCAATAACGGTTTTGGTCGGGTCGTTACAGATGGTATCAGAGCGTTGGTTGTAGGGAACTAGGACGTGCATTAGTGTGTCTAACAGAGTCGTTAGGACGCATTAGTGAGTCTAGACTACAACCGGATAGTTAGCCATTGCATTCTGACATACATTTGCTATAGATAGCACTTACTTGACTACTTGTGCATTATACTTGAATCATTCTTAGGCAAACTTTTTAATGGTACCCAACCTTCATCATACGAACTCGTATTCCGCCACTTTTTGGTAACACACGTAAATTCATGATTCATACACGTATGGATGACGACGACTTCGTTAGTCACACTCGTTCGGGAACTCTGTCTCCCGGATTGTTATTTGCCACCGTTTCAACTTACTATCGGTTTCCCACTGGTGTTTCTTACTATCTACTTTTTAGTGTTACTACCATCACTACTCTAGATGAGTATCGTCATCACTATTTATCGCTACGGTTGCGTACTACTTGTTATCATGACTCGTTACTCTTTTCATACCTAAATACATTATTGTTTGAATCGAACCGATTTGACGTGAACAATCATTTATACACTTCCCACGGGGGGAAATGCTTCTTTAGAGTTGTAGAAACTCTTTCGATTTAATACGAGTCACGTTTGAAACGTCGTTACATTTTGTTCATTTTAGATTTTCGCGATGACACGAACTTGTATCTATGGAGTGATGTGGGAATGGAGGTATGAGTTAGCGTAATATAACGACACTCGATCAACGTGGTTATATTACGGTAAGACATACCAAAGTTCTAGTGACGCGTGATGGTGGTTAGACTCGATCAACCTAAACACCACCATGTGCCATGTACATGACTTCATCCTTTCATGTTTGGACATCTGAAAACTCCGAGAATATTGATAACAACCATACCGGGGACACCCCTTCGACTTTTGTCGAACTATACTTATGCTTCCGAATGAATTACCGATTCCTCTCGACTTCAACCGTATGTTACACGTGTATACTATCTCGTCCTCGCACAGTCTTATTGACTAATTACGATTTACTCGTTATGCTCGCACCGAGGCAGAAACTTCTTTTGCATCACCCTCGTACTTCCGGTTCAGGAGGTCCTTATTCTAAATTCCCAATGGAGAGAGACTCTCCACGTTATACTAGTATTCACCTCGAGGGTGAATAGTTCCGATGAACGTTTTTCTTTCAGAAACCGATGAGGACTTGCCCCGACGAACGTATTTGGAAACCGATAAATCTTCCGCGACGCGAATTTTCTTGAGAAACTTATCCTAACAAACTTGTCCAAATATACCTTACGGAATGTACTCCGTTTCGGACCGAGATCCTCGTTTCACTTCTAGATTTTGGAGTGCCTCACAAGAAGTCTCGGGACCACGTTTAGACATGAGTACCGCACATCAACCATAACCCGACGGACCGAACAAACATACGATTTAAGTCTTGAAAACCATAATACGAATTTGTATTACCAACTTCAAATTTACTTGAGAAAAGTATTTTCCTTTAACCGAATCCTCGTACTACAATGATTTTCATTCGAGTTTTAACGTCACTCCTTTTGAAACCACATGTGACCGGAAACGTCATTCTCCTTTGTCGAACCAAGTAAACGATGATCAATTCACCGGGGCCGAGGTTATTCGTGAGCAACCGAGAAAAATTTATTCATATTCGGGTAAAACCCTACGCGACTCGTAATCACCAAGAGCTACGCCGATGTTAGACGTAAACATTTCAAATTCCACGTGGGAAACCGCGTCACGTTAAAAGTCGCACCTTGGAAAGGTTTAATCCGTTTCGGGAAACGTAGGAAGCTAAATCCGCGATACTTTGATCCTTTAAATTCTTGGGGTGTTTTGGACCCGTCGCTAGCCGTTTAGACTTTTCCGACTCATTTTGGATCTCCGTTTATCCTACATTCGATGTATCAACTCAAAGATGTGTTTTGCGAAAATAGAACTTGCTATCTCCTTTGATGAACTCACTATCGACGATAAACTTCATTCCTAGGAGGGCCGGTCGAAACCATGAATCGTGAACCCAAACTCTAAGACGACGTGAAATCCCGACTGTCAAAGTTCGTTGAAATGCCCAAGGGAGTACCTTCACTTATTCGTAGAACCAACAACGCAAGATCTCGAGGAAGAAACAACAACTACTACTTCCAACTAAATTTCGGGACGAAATTTCTTTTGAGGTGTGGATAATGTAACATCCCGCGTTTTTCCGTTAAATTTAATTTTAACACCGTCTTTTTTTTTTAAACATAATCTTTCGTATTTAAATTAATAGTTTCCGTGAGTAACGTTCATTATATTTCCGCTATTTAATTTTGACATCACCCGTTTACTCGAGCGTTTTAAAAATATTCGATCGGTTAAATCCCGCACCCGCTTTGAAACTCGAGGGACCGGAGTTGCCAAATGGCTAAACTAGTTGACTAGGTCAACTAGTCAACCCATTTCACCACCATTCAATCCCTCCATCTCTCTCTCTTTCTCTCTAGCAAGAACACACACAAACCCCAACTTCATAGAATCATCATCTAAATTCGGGATTGGAAGCAAACTTCAAAACAAATTACATATTTGGAATCCTCTCTTCATCCTCTACAATTTGATACCAACTTCATCTCGTTTGGGTAACATTTCTAAAACTCTAGATTTCTCTAAATTCATGTTTTTGATTTGAAATGGTGTTAGTTAGTGTCTATGGCTCAAGTCTAACATGAATATATGTTTGGTTTGCTCGATTTGTTGTTTTTGGAGTAACTAGCATGAACTTGAAATGGGTGTGCTTAATCCTTGATTTTGGATGAGTTAATGTTGTTAGATTGTTAAAGTGCATGTTTTAATTGTGTTACTAGTATCATTAGCCACATTTGGATGTGTAGGTTGATTAAGAAAACTTCAAAAACTCGATTAATGATTTTGTGATGTTTGACTAGGGTTTGATAGTTCTTGACATGAACTTTTGATGCTTGAATGCCATTAAATGTTAATTGTTAGTGTTTAGTAGTAGTGTATGCTTCATTACCTTCAAAACGGCATATCGTATGTGTAAATTGGATTCCCGAAGCATAAAATACGTTTTACGAACTTGAAACTTTGAAAATGGACTTAAATGATCACTTGACGAGAAATCGGTTATGGAAAATGTTGTTTTTGTTTGATGAAACATGTTTAGTTGTGTTCCTTGTCAAAAGAGCTTTCCAACGGTATAAGATACGCTTTCTAATTGTTTACGGTTTGAGTTTTGCGTTTGTTTGAAATTTTACCAAGCCTTGAACAAGTGAAACAGGCCAGGGACCAGGCAACGGCCATTGTCGCGCCGCGGAGCAATTTGTCGCGCCGTGGCCCAAAGGGTGATTTTAGAACATGTTTTTCAAGCTTTCTGACCTTCAACATAGGCATTTGTCGCGCCGCGGAGCAATTTGTCGCGCCGTGACAATTGCCTGTTTCATCCGAACTTCAGCAAACTTGTTTTGGCCATAACTTTTTGACCGTAACTCCGTTTTCGATGAATCAAATATCGTTGAAAACGTAATAAGATTTCCTTTCTAATGGTAAGGTTTTGAAATGTCAACTCAAACTTTATTACAATCGTTCTAACATGCTTTTATACTTGATTCTTGCATGAAACTTGACAACGTGATTCACATGCTATACTATTCGAGTCGTAACGAGCCATAGGACTAATTGAACACATTTCACCCAACCATGTGTCGTAACCGGTTAATTGATACAATTTACTTGTTTAGGTCAAGACTAAGCAACTTTCATGCACACGTTTACTTTGTGAAGTACCTTTATACTCGTGCACTCGAGGTGAGATCATAGTCCCACCTTTTCAACAACTTTTATTCTTTTAAATCGTGGGCTGAGAAACATATACATTACATACTTATATACATTTCACATGTATATATACTTTTCATACTTTTATACTTTGAACACAAATACGAATACAGAGATACAGGCAAGTTAGAACAAAAGTCCTCAATCCAATTATCATTAGTTCCACTTGCAGGGTGTAAGTGTAAGCGAGTGATTATGTTGTGTGGCCATACGGGTTTAACGAACCCTCATTCAGACGGTTCGCTACCGTTAGTGGATGAAATATAATTTCAACGTGCATAGTGTATGTTCTAACACTATATTCAAAATTCAGAGGGAAGATTCAGTTAAGCTTTGGTAATTGGGTGCTCGCGAACCAACTTTTGGAATGCAACTTTTGGATGATCAATTTATGGAAATACTAAATCTTGTGGTTCAAAATATAACGTTTATTACAAACACCTATGATTTCACCAACGTTTTTCGTTGACAGTTTTCTATATGTTTCTCAGGTTCATACATGGCTATTTGATACATGCTTCCGCGTACATTCATACTTGCTTGGGGTCAAGCATACATGCATACACTCTGATTTCTTGCTTGGGGTCAAGCATACATACATACATACGCTAGGGATAGCACTTTTGGATTCAAACTTTTGTTTACATACTTACGCTATTTATAGCAACTGTGTTTTTCAACTTATATTATGTCGCAAGTTATTTCATTTATACTTTATGACTTTTGTAAACTTAGACTTGCTGTCGAATGGTTTTGTAAACTAAACTTGCAAGTCTTGTGCCTTTCAAATGAATGCGACATAATTTTGGTCAAACGAGTCTCATATAGGGACTACGACCACGCAACGGGACCTAAGTTAACGGCGCCGTCAATAACGGTTTTGGTCGGGTCGTTACAGCCTGTACTGCGGCTATGTTTGAAGCTAGAAAAGTACGGAATTCCTCTTCATTCATATTCACGGTGTGTCGAGTAGTCGGTGCCATTTCCTTCAAAATAGTCAAATGGAACAAGTTAATCATACAGAATATTAAGAGTAGTTAATAGTATTTCGTAGCATAATATGAACTCATTTATAAAAGCTTTTTCTTTATATTAGCGTTTTATAAGTTTAAATTCGGGTAGTACCTACCCGTTAAGTTCATACTTAGTAGCTAATATACAATTCAACTACTACAATTCTATATGAAAAACTGATTATAATAATATTTCGCGTTCAAAGTTTTATACAATATTTTACAAACTTACAATACCGCTTATTTTACATAAAGCATGAAATATAGCACACAATAACTTTGATACAAGATAGTTGTGAAGATAATTCTAGCTAGTACACAAGTCATTCAGCAAAGGCAATAAAGACACATAATTCATACGTCCAGAAACAAGTCATGCATTCTGGTTTTACTAGGACTACTTCCCATCCTTGGTCTTGTGGAACATAACCGTTATGGCCATTGATAAGACAGCGTGTTGTAACGTCGTCAAAGGGATGAGGGTTACGTAATGACCAACAGTCTCGTAATAACCTAAAAACCTCATTTCTTACCCCAATTACCGACTCCGTCACTTGTGGGAACGTTTTGTTTAATAGTTGTAGCCCGATGTTCTTTTTCTCACTTTGGTGAGAATCGAACATTACTTACCTGTAAGCATAGCATGCTTCTTTATGTTGCATGTTAGCCGCTTTTTCTAAATCATGAAGTCCTATATTCGGATACATTGAGTCAAAATAATTTCTTAACCCGTTGCGTAAAATAGCATTTGGGTTCCCCGCAATATATGCGTCAAAGTAAACACATCGTAACTTATGGGTTTCCCAATGTGATATCCCCCATCTTTCAAACGAAAGTCTCTTATAAACCAAGACATTCTTGGAACGTTCTTCGAATGTCTTACAAACTGATTTCGCCGTAAATAGTTGTGCTGAAGAATTCTGACCGACTCTAGACAAGATTTCATCAATCATGTCTCCGGGTAGGTCTCTTAAAATATTGGGTTGTCTATCCATTTTGTGTTTTTATACTGTAAAATAGACAAGAGTTAGATTCATAAAAAAAATACTTATTAATACAAGCAATTTTTACATATATCATAAAGCATAAGCACACTATATTACATATATTACACCACACGAATACAACTATCTTATTCCGACTAGCTCGTTTCTTCTTCTTCAGTTTTGGTTCGTTTTGCCAAGTTTCTAGGGATATATGATGTTCCCCTAATACGAGCTGTCGTTTTCCACAACGGTTTAGAAAAACCTGGTGGTTTAGAGGTTCCCGGGTCATTGTTACAACTTAAGGGCTTCGGGGGTTGACGATACATATAAAGTTCATCGGGGTTGGAATTAGATTTCTCTATTTTTATGCCCTTTCCCTTATTTTTTTCTTTTTCCTTTTTAAATTCAGTTGGGGTAATTTCTATAACATCATCGGAATTCTCGTCGGAATCCGATTCATCGGAGAATTGGTAATCCTCCCAATATTTTGCTTCCTTGGCGAAAACACCATTGACCATAATTAACCTTGGTCGGTTGGTTGAGGATTTTCTTTTACTTAACCGTCTTATTATTTCCCCCACCGGTTCTATTTCTTCATCCGGTTCCGATTCTTCTTCCGGTTCCGATTCTTCTTCCGGTTCCGACTCTTCTTCCGGTTCCTCTTCGGGAACTTGTGAATCAGTCCACGAATCATTCCAATTTACATTTGACCCTTCATTATTATTGGGTGAGTCAATGGGACTTGTTCTAGAGGTAGACATCTATCGCATAATATCAAACGCGTTAAGAGATTAATATATCACATAATATTCACATGTTAAAAATATATAGTTTCCAACAAAATTTGTTAAGCAATCATTTTTCAAGTAAACATGGTCGAAGTCCAGACTCACTAATGCATCCTAACAAACTCGATAAGACACACTAATGCAAAATTCTGGTTCTCTAAGACCAACGCTCGGATACCAACTGAAATGTCCCGTTCTTATTGATTAAAAACGTTCCATATTAATTGATTTCGTTGCGAGGTTTTGCCCTCTATATGAGACGTTTTTTCAAAGACTGCATTCATTTTCAAAACAAACCATAACCTTTATTTCATAAATAAAGGTTTAAAAAGCTTTACGTAGATTATCAAATAATGATAATCTAAAATATCCTGTTTACACACGACCATTACATAATGGTTTACAATACAAATATGTTACATCGAAATCAGTTTCTTGAATGCAGTTTTTACACAATATCATACAAACATGGACTCCAAATCTTGTCCTTATTTTAGTATGCAACAGAGGAAGCTCTTAGTATTCACCTGAGAATAAACATGCTTTAAACGTCAACAAAAATGTTGGTGAGTTATAGGTTTAACCTATATATATCAAATCGTAACAGTAGTCCACAAGATTTCATATTTCAATACACATCCCATACATAGAGATAAAAATCATTCATATGGTGAACACCTGGTAACCGACATTAACAAGATGCATATATAAGAATATCCCCATCATTCCGGGACACCCTTCGGATATGATATAAATTTCGAAGTACTAAAGCATCTGGTACTTTGGATGGGGTTTGTTAGGCCCAATAGATCTATCTTTAGGATTCGCGTCAATTAGGGTGTCTGTTCCCTAATTCTTAGATTACCAGACTTAATAAAAAGGGGCATATTCGATTTTGATAATTCAACCATAGAATGTAGTTTCACGTACTTGTGTCTATTTTGTAAATCATTTATAAAACCTGCATGTATTCTCATCCCAAAAATATTAGATTTTAAAAGTGGGACTATAACTCACTTTCACAGATTTTTACTTCGTCGGGAAGTAAGACTTGGCCACTGGTTGATTCACGAACCTATAACAATATATACATATATATCAAAGTATGTTCAAAATATATTTACAACACTTTTAATATATTTTGATGTTTTAAGTTTATTAAGTCAGCTGTCCTCGTTAGTAACCTACAACTAGTTGTCCACAGTTAGATGTACATAAATAAATCGATAAATATTATCTTGAATCAATCCACGACCCAGTGTATACGTATCTCAGTATTGATCACAACTCAAACTATATATATTTTGGAATCAACCTCAACCCTGTATAGCTAACTCCAACATTCACATATAGAGTGTCTATGGTTGTTCCGAAATATATATAGATGTGTCGACATGATAGGTCGATACATTGTATACGTGTCTATGGTATCTCAAGATTACATAATATACAATACAAGTTGATTAAGTTATGGTTGGAATAGATTTGTTACCAATTTTCACGTAGCTAAAATGAGAAAAATTATCCAATCTTGTTTTACCCATAACTTCTTCATTTTAAATCCGTTTTGAGTGAATCAAATTGCTATGGTTTCATATTGAACTCTATTTTATGAATCTAAACAGAAAAAGTATAGATTTATAGTCAGAAAAATAAGTTACAAGTCGTTTTTGTAAAGGTAGTCATTTCAGTCGAAAGAACGACGTCTAGATGACCATTTTAGAAAACATACTTCCACTTTGAGTTTAACCATAATTTTTGGATATAGTTTCATGTTCATAATAAAAATAATTTTCCCAGAATAACAACTTTTAAATCAAAGTTTATCATAGTTTTTAATTAACTAACACACAACAGCCCGCGGTGTTACTACGATGACGTAAATCCGGTTTTACGGTGTTTTTCGTGTTTCCAGGTTTTAAATCATTAAGTTAGCATATCATATAGATATAGAACATGTGTTTAGTTAATTTTAAAAGTCAAGTTAGAAGGATTAACTTTTGTTTGCGAACAAGTTTAGAATTAACTAAACTATGTTCTAGTGATTACAAGTTTAAACCTTCGAATAAGATAGCTTTATATGTATGAATCGAATGATGTTATGAACATCATTACTACCTTAAGTTCCTTGGATAAACCTACTGGAAAAGAGAAAAATGGATCTAGCTTCAACGGATCCTTGGATGGCTCGAAGTTCTTGAAGCAGAATCATGACACGAAAACAAGTTCAAGTAAGATCATCACTTGAAATAAGATTGTTATAGTTATAGAAATTGAACCAAAGTTTGAATATGATTATTACCTTGTATTAGAATGATAACCTACTGTAAGAAACAAAGATTTCTTGAGGTTGGATGATCACCTTACAAGATTGGAAGTGAGCTAGCAAACTTGAAAGTATTCTTGATTTTATGTAACTAGAACTTGTAGAATTTATGAAGAACACTTAGAACTTGAAGATAGAACTTAAAAGAGATCAATTAGATGAAGAAAATTGAAGAATGAAAGTGTTTGTAGGTGTTTTTGGTCGTTGGTGTATGGATTAGATATAAAGGATATGTAATTTTGTTTTCATGTAAATAAGTCATGAATGATTACTCATATTTTTGTAATTTTATGAGATATTTCATGTTAGTTGCCAAATGATGGTTCCCACATGTGTTAGGTGACTCACATGGCTACTAAGATCTGATCATCGGAGTGTATATACCAATAGTACATACATCTAAAAGCTGTGTATTGTACGAGTACGAATACGGGTGCATACGAGTAGAATTGTTGATGAAACTGAACGAGGATGTAATTGTAAGCATTTTTGTTAAGTAGAAGTATTTTGATAAGTGTCTTGAAGTCTTTCAAAAGTGTATGAATACATATTAAAACACTACATGTATATACATTTTAACTGAGTCGTTAAGTCATCGTTGGTTGTTACATGTAAATGTTGTTTTGAAACCTTTAGGTTAACGATCTTGTTGAATGTTGTTAACCCATTGTTTATTATAACAAATGAGATGTTAAATTGTTATATTATCATGATATTATGATATATAATATATCTTAGTATGATATATATACAGTTAAATGTCGTTACAACGATAATCGTTACATATATGTCTCGTTTCGAAATCATTAAGTTAGTAGTCTTATTTTTACATATGTATTTCATTGTTAATACACTTAATAATATATTTACTTATCATTTAACATAATTAACCAAGTGTATCAATATCTTAATATGATTCATATGTACCTAGTAAGACGTTGTTATAACGATAATCGTTATATATATCGTTTTCGAGTTTCTTAAATTAATAGTCTCATTTTTATGTATATAACTCATTGTTAAAATACCTAATGAGATACATACTTATAATAAAATCATGTTAACTATATATATAACCATATATATGTCATCGTATAGTTTTTACAAGTTTTAACGTTCGTGAATCACCGGTCAACTTGGGTGGTCAATTGTCTATATGAAACCTATTTCAATTAATCAAGTCTTAACAAGTTTGATTGCTTAACATGTTGGAAACACTTAATCATGTAAATAACAATTTCATTTAATATATATATATAAACATGGAAAAGTTTGGGTCACTACAGAAGCTGTCAATACAACTTGTTATTTGGTAAATCGGTCTCCATCAACGGTAATTGATTGTCAAACTCCTTTGGAGAAATGGTCAGGTTTCCCTGCAAGTTACAGTGATTTGAAGATATTTGGTTGTCCTGCTTATGCTCATGTGAAAGATGGTAAACTTGAGCCGAGGGCCAAAAGATGCATATTTCTAGGGTATGCAGATGGGGTGAAGGGTTATAGATTGTGGTGCCCTGATGGTAAATCATCCCGATTTCTTATCAGCAGGGATGTGACATTTGATGAGTCTGCTATGTTGAAAAAGACAGAGGAGGAACAAGTAGTAGCTGAAAAAGATCGCGAAGTTGAAGAGCAGGTGGAGCAAGAAATAGAAGTTCCACAAGGAGTAGTACAAGATACTCCTGTCGAGCCCGTTGTAGAAGACGTACATGACTCTGGTGTTGATCAAATGACACCAGAAGATCAGTCAGATGAGCAACATGATCTACAGAATTATAATCTAGCAAGAGATAGAGAACGACGAGCAATAAAACCACCACAACGGTTCGGGCATGCAGATTTGGTAGCTTATGCCCTAAGTATGGCAGAAGATATAGAGGTCCAAGAACCTGCTACATATCGTGAAGCTATTAGTGGCCCAGAATCTGCAAAGTGGTATGTAGCTATGAATGAAGAGATGGAGTCTCTTTATAAGAATCATACGTGGGAGCTGGTGAAACTGCCTAAAGGTCAGAAGATTGTTGGATGCAAATGGATCTTCAAGAAGAAAGACGGAATTCCGGGTGTAGAAGATGAAAGGTTCAAAGCACGCCTTGTAGCAAAAGGCTTTACTCAGAGAGAGGGAGTTGACTTTAATGAAGTTTTCTCACCGGTCGTAAAGCATACATCTATTCGCGTGTTTCTTGCCATGGTTGCTTTACTTGATATGGAGCTGCAACAACTAGATGTCAAGACGGCATTCTTACATGGCGAGTTGGAGGAACGGATCTTTATGCGCCAGCCAGAGGGATTTGTGGTCAAAGGAAAGGAAGATTATGCTTGTTTGCTGAAAAAGTCATTATATGGCTTGAAGCAATCACCTCGACAATGGTATAAGCGGTTTGACGTATTCATGACTAGTAAATGTTACTCGCGGAGTGATTATGATAGTTGTGTATATCACAAGAAGCTTCCTGATGGCTCGTACATTTATTTGCTATTATATGTGGATGATATGTTGATTGCTTCGAAAAACATGTCAGAGATCGATCAGTTAAAATCTCAACTCAAAAGTGAGTTTGAGATGAAAGATTTGGGTGCAGCTAAGAAAATATTGGGAATGGAGATTATCAGAGATAGACGTGAAGGAAAATTGTATTTGTCACAAAAGAAATATATTGAGAAGGTTCTTCAGCGTTTTCGGATGGATAACTCCAAACCGGTTAGTACTCCAATTGCTGCACATTTCAAACTTTCATTGGCGTTGTCACCGGAAATTGAGGAGGAGGTGGAGCATATGTCACATGTTCCATATGCTAGTGTTGTGGGTAGCATCATGTATGTTATGGTATGTACTAGACCGGATATTGCACAGGCGGTAAGCGTGGTGAGTAGATATATGGATTGTCCAGGGAAAACTCATTGGAAAGCGGTGCAATGGATTCTTCGGTACCTCATAGGGACAACTGATATTGGCTTAGTATTTGATAGCGGTGGTAATACTAATGTTACCGGATACGTTGATTCAGACTACGCTGGTGATTTGGATCGGAGAAGGTCTCAGACGGGGTATGTTTTTACTCTCAGAAGATGTGCTATTAGTTGGAAAGCAACATTACAATCGACGGTTGCTTTTTCGACAACTGAAGCGGAATACATGGCTCTGACTGAGGCTGTGAAAGAAGCAAAGTGGCTGAGGGGTTTGGTTGGTGATCTGGGTTTGCAACAGGACGAAACTGTGGTGCATTGTGATAGCCAGAGTGCCATACATTTGACTAAAAACCAAGTGTATCATGAGAGAACCAAACACATTGATGTACGGTATCATTTTATTCGTGAAGTCATATCTAAAGGAGTTATAATGGTCAAGAAGATTGGTACGTCAGATAATCCAGCAGATATGTTGACTAAGCCAGTTACTACAAACAAGTTCGAACATTGTTTGGACTTGGTTGGCATTCGAAGAAAGTGATGAGCCCGAGAGGGCTGATAGGAAGCAGAGATTGAAAACGGATAGCAAAGGAATGGAATGTTCGCCAAGATGGAGATTTGTTGGACGGTGGAATAATTTGCACATGTAAGATGTGTGCTGAATTATTAAATCAAAAAGGAGTCAACTACATTATTGTTTTGGAAGGCACCTACCAACATGTTTGACCACATGTTTGTTGTGGCTCATATTCTCATTCAACAAAAGATGGCCATGTAAAAGTTTGATGATTCACGCAAGCCTTCACCAACCATTTTTTCTTCTATAAAAGGAAACACTTGTACTGCATTTGTGATCATCCCATTCTTCACATCTTAAATCCCATCTCAAGTTACATAATACTTGAAAGAGTCTATAACACTCTTGTGAGAAGTATTGTAGAAAATAGAGAGAGTATAGAAGTGTTAAATAAAATTCTATACGAGTGAGTTACGAGGGAAGTGTAATAATCTAGTGAGTGGTCCAAATACTTTGTTAGTATTTTCGGAGCCTAGATTGAGTGATACATTGTAACCTCGGGTTTGCCATATTTGCTAGTAAAATCCATCTCTGCTTCCGCCCTTGGACTAGGCCTCACGCCGAACCACGTAAATCCTTGTGTCTTTATTTATTGCTTAATTGTTCTATTAATTTCTCGGGGTCTTGAAAGTGCGCTAAATCACAACAAATACAGTATTAGGTTTTTGTAGTTTACACTTGTTACCTGAAAGAGCCAAATAGTGAGAAACAATCATGGAGAAATTAGTTAATGGATAATTGGATACTAATAGTATCAATTGAAAGAAAAAACTATGAATACTAAATTACCAATAAGAAGCAAAAAAGAGAGATGTGGTTGTTATACTTAATTATCCACTACTAATTATAACCACTTAAACACTATATAAAATTTATAAGAACTTACTTTCGATGATAGAAGCAGTGGACTACTATTCTAATTTGCAGATCGTCGATCAATCATCAATTATCAATAAAAAGCAAAATCATTCACTACTATAAAAAGCATTCTCAGCATCATGTTTTCTTTCTTTTAATATGCTTATGTTTATTCTCGCGTTGTATGTCTAATCGTTGTGTTCTACAGTTGTTTGGTGTTCATGCTGCTAGACGCATGTCCATGGAATGTATTGGTTGCAAGTCTTTTAAGTTAGTAAGAATGGCCACTTGCTTTATAATGCAACCGTTAAATGACCTTTAGTTTTCTTTTCTTTATGGGAGTAACCGATCGGCCCATCTAAATCCTTTAACATTCTCTTTAGGCATCAGTTCACTTCTGTAGTATTTTACCTAGTATGGTTCGTTTTTAATTTTACTATTTTAATCCTCATTTATTAGTTCTCCTCATACAATAATCATATTTATGACTCTAGAGTCAATTTTTATAGATAGATAGAGATAGAAGATAGAAGATATAGATGTATAAGTATTCATCGGGGTATCCATTTACCCAAAAAAAAGTATATAAGTATTTTCAATAAAAACATTTATATAAATACAATAAATACAATATAGTTTAAAATTAATTCATTATTTACATAGGTATAAATGTGCATATTAATGACCCTAGGAATCACTTTTTAGTTAGATATAGATTTGATGTATCCATCTATCTCATTTTATCAAATCTACTCTTTAGCAATAGGATCAACCCGGGTGGACACATAAGTGATAACACAGTGAAAACAATACATACATATACATATATTCATTAAATTATAAACCCTTGAATCCAATTGGATCTTGTTTTCTTTGGTTTCAGCTATATATATATATATATATATATATATATATATATATATATATATATATATATATATATATATATATATATATATATATATATATATATATAGCTTAACACAATTTCAACAATTTACAATTACAGTACATACATAAATCGATGATTGATACAAACTAGTTTTCGAACCCTCGCTTCACGCCGGGGGTTCAGTTTTCAATGTATTTTATTGCGTTTAGATTGTAAAATTATTTCGTGACTAACGATGATGTCGTTGAAGCACAACTCGAGTCGAACTAAAAGGTATAATCCGTGAAAGATTTAAATGTTATTTTAAATTAACAATATATGTGCATCTCCGCGTTTCGTTATGGAATTGTCGACTTTTAAAAATTTAACGCAAAATCAACGTGTATGAAAAGTACCATAAATATTTAGCGTTTATTAAAAAGCGTCCGTTTTTCGTATAGTTAGTGACATTGTGTTCCTAAAATTATTTCGAGTTTAACGATGTTGTCGGAAAAATTTAACTCGTTGCGAGCGAGAAGATATGACCCGTTAAATATTTGGGTGGAGTTTTTTATGAAAACGGGTATTTGACACTTTATCCCAAAATGGGGGGCCGATTTAAATTTTAACCAAAGTGTGGGGGCCTTTTTTGGCGAACTAAAAGATGAAAACAACAACAAAAAGGTGAAAAGACGAAAATACCCCTGATTACTATTCATCGATTTTGTCGTATAGTTAATATGGTAATACCACACACGTATATATATACTATACTGTATAATTATAATTATGAACACAAACTGTTGAATGTGGCATCCAATACGACTATATCATTGAAGTATATAGTATTGTGGTTTCGGCATCCACAAGTATAAATAAATAAATTCTCCAACGATTGATAACTTCCAGCCGTAATCTAGTATCTTCTAGATGCCGCTAGATGTCTCCATTCTAGCTGCAATCTAGAAGATACTAGATATTCAAAGTTGACGATTTTGACTATAGATATGGAGGTAACAAAATTGAAAACTATTACGGGTTCACACACGCGTTCACACCATTCCACCTCCTCAAAGTTTTCTTATAAATAGAAGTGCAAATCTTCTTTGTAATTCATTCACAATAAGTGTAATCACAACCTAGTTAGTGTGTGTGAGATATGTGTAATCCTAACTAAGAGTGAATACATCTCTAGAGAGTGGTGAGAATTCCTAGTGTGTTAGTTTGAAAGTTTTTGTTTTTGAGTTTTGTAATACTCGTGTAATCTATTCTTGTGAGTAATAGAGTTATTTTCTCTCAAATTTGTGTCTACCAACGTCAGCGATCCCCTCTTAATCACAACAACGATCACATAGAACTTAGGTAGTCTGTTAGCAGATTGAATAGGGTACTTCATTGAAATATGAATCCATCCATAAAAATAATCAATTTTATTACTGCCAATATACTGGTAAGTGAAATTGATTATTTACCCCCTGAGTAATCAGAATAGAAATCAATAAATCCATAATAATAAAAATTGTTTGTGTTCATATTCAAAATCATTGACCATATTACCACATGTGATCACAGACCTGCAAAAGTCTTTGGGCTTCCATCTGGGACATTCTCAGCAACCGATTTATTGAGCTCACCCTATCAAACATAAAACAATAATAATACTTGCTTAGAATAACAGATTATTATCTTTAGAATATGTCAATAATGATATAACTGAATTGTGCAGTTATTACTTGTACCTTAACATATGTTGCCAAGACGGGAGCAAGATGACTGTGTATTCACCTTAATAATATCGACCAATAACTCCCATATCCAACCAAACTCAACAATAAGTAACATATATAAATTGTGCAGTTAAACTGTCGCATCCATCAAAACCTGAAAACAGTAAACAAGTTATGACATATCCAAAACATTAGACAAGTTGGGAAATAAATTGTTAATTGAAACACGAGCAGTAATTGTTACTTTAAACTACAACGCCCAATGAAAGACAAGTGCAAAAGCAAACTGAAGATGTGAAAGTGTGAAGCCAGGAACTGCAGGTTGGAATACAGGATAGGGCATCATACATGACTGGAGAAAACGGCTCCTTGTGCTCAACTGTACCCAACCTACTCATGATCAAATGATGCAACCATTCTTACACCACTCTCGTCAACAAGACTTTTTTTTTCTTTCAAAACGGTCGCATCCATTAAAACCTTAAATCAGTAAACAAGTTATGACATATCCAAAACATTAGACAACTTGGGAAAAAAATTGCTACTTGAAATACAAGCAGTAATTGTTACGAGCTAATAACCATCATATACATAAACCGACTTTGATTTTAGTAAAGTTTGAACATTTATCACACACCCATTTATTTCATGTGACATCAGTATGTATATCTGGGTGGTCTGGGCTAGGCATGGAGTTACAATTTGGAGATGGGTTGAGATTGACACTATTGGATTGAGCTTTTATATGAAGGATTATTATTGCATTAAGTAAGGTGAAGCAAGCTGTATATGGCATCGGAGGAGAGTTCACACGATTAAGTTTAAATGTTATAAGTGGGTGAAGTTACTGAATGTAATCATGAGATTTGGCGCAGCTTCATTGATGGTTTGTTGACTTTTCTGAGTCAAAGATTGTTTTGGAATACAATACATTGCCTCTCGGCGGGGTTCAAAATCATGAGGTTTGCCATATGCTTCAGGATGGTCTCAAAGGCATAAGCACAACCTACCAATAGCTAAAATCAATCAATAAAATTACATGTTCAAACAAATAGATGGAACGCTTATGTTAAAATGACAACAGAGAACATTGTAAATAAATACCTGCCGGGTATCTTTAGGGTAAAGCATTGGTGAAGTTTCATAAGCTCAACTTTTCATCTTGAAGTGTATAGCCTCAACGTCCAGAAGGAACTTTGCCCCCAAACACTTTTACCAACCACCGCAGAGAGCGGACCCGAGCTACATACATGGCATCATATTAAATACCTTGAATTTCAGAAGCGATTTCAAGCAATTAAAAGATTTTCAAATTATGTCTTCGTATACTTTCGACCGACATACATTAGGGGACCTAGGAATCAAAGAGAGAAACATCATTACTCCAACTTGAGCCGTGGCTAAAGATCTTCCAAATTGAAGACCATAGTATATGGAATTAACTCAATAGTTCTACTCCACATTTAAGATACAAACAAAAGATTACAGACTATTATCTCCGAGCACCATCACCTTCCAGATAGGGGGTGGACCGTTCTTGTCCGTTCGCCACTTGGGCAATTGAAATTGCACGACGCATATGAATGAGACGCACAATGATGTGTTCAATATAGGTGTGTATAATGGTGTATCCTAGGAGATACACGCATAAAAACACCATTTTTATACAGAAAAATGGATCAAGCAACACAAAACATAACAAAATTTGGCGGTTTTCAGTATTTGCCGCCCAGCGTCAACCGTAAGCCCTACAGGCAGCTTCTATGCTTAAGCCTTTTAACTCAGCGCGTGAACGGCACGCAGCCATGTCAGCATACGCCACCGACCTTCCGGATATTTCGTGTAACAGAACCACTCAGTAATTGACACGTGTATCCCGAGAATTTCGGACATTCTATGCCTATAAATAGACCCCCTGGGTCACCACATTTCACATCATTCTGATCTGAACTTCAGTCAGAGAGAAGTACACTTTCTCTCTCACACAGTTCTTTCTCACTCTAAAAGCACATTAGCCGCTTAGCAGCAATACGCTAAACGGATCAATTACAGATTGATCCCCAGATTGATTGAGGCCACCCCATGGATCTCCAATCCGTGTTCCGGGTCTGCAAAGATTATTTCTCGAGGGCAAACAACAATCACCAGAATACGCCACACGTTGAGCAGCTATTGTCTTGTACTGGTACCTTACAGCCGCTATACGGAAAATCGTACCAACAGTGTACAAGTGGAAACAAAAACTGTTTTTTCACCTCAACACTGGGCTCGACATGCGACTGACCCGTATCACGCATCACAACGAAAGTTTACCTAATTGCATGATCCGATCATCGGAATAGTTCATTGGACGCTTGCTCACTCTATCAGTCCTCGGATGACGAATATGAGAAATGTGTCAGAAAAGGATACATTTACCTTTTTTGTATGATGGAAAAAAACTATTCGTGTCAGGTTGCATATAGTTTGGCAAGATTCTTTCATGAAAAACGGGAAATAAGATCCATGGCAGTTTATGTGGGGGGCATATATCACAAGACTTACACGAATCTTAAAGATAATTACAGCAATTGTTGTTGTTAATGCCGTGGAAATAGGTCCCGCTATAAAATATTTTAACATGCTTACCCTCTATTAAGGTTTCATAGTTCGTAAAAAGAAAGAAAATTGAGTTTTGGTATGATGGGGTGGTCGAGTGCACGAATCAACGTCATTGGTTCAAGAGGGACCACATCCACGTAAGCATAAAGTTCAGCTTTCTAATTTAACTTTTGACACATCTTCAGAGTCCGTTGCACATTCATGTGCTTCATCCCTTAAAAATGAGAAGATAACCGAGTTGCAAAAAACCGTGGACACTCTACACTAAAATCAAACTCGAATGCAAGAGACAATGTTAGAGCAATAAACAACCATACTCGAGATAAAGAAAATCAACCTCATATGCAAGAGACAATATTAGAGCAATAAACAACCATAATCAAGATGAATTAGAATCAGATGCAAGAGACAATATAAGAGCAAAAAACAACCATACTCGAGATGAAATAGACTTCTACCCAATTGGAAGTAAAGCTCCGATCATCCGCTCCCAGCACCTTCAGTAGTCAAAGACAAGCGGATAATTGGAATTGGAACTTAACTTAAAATCAAGAAAAAGTCTCTTTCATCTCGAGTATAGTATTTTTTGCTTTAGTATTGTCTCTTGAATTTTGATTTTCTTTCATCTTGAGTATGGTTGTTTGTTGCTCTAATACTGTTTCTTGCATCTGAGTTTGATTATATTTCTCTCGAATATGGTTGTTTGTTGCTATAATATTGTTCTTTACATCCGAGTTTAATTCTGGTGTAGGGTATCCTTAAATGTTAAAAACTCGATTATTTTTTTATTATTATTAGAGCACGAACCACACAAATGGACAATGGGCTTTAGAGATATGTCAGGAGTTAAATTACAAACTTGAACTTATGCTTAGTTGGAGATGGTTCCTTATGAACCAAAGGCATTATCCTTGCACACGACCACGCCACCATACTAAAACCCCAACTTTCTGTTTTTATTACGAACCATGAAACGTTAACAGTGGTAAACATGTTCAAATATTTCATAGCAGGACCCATTTCAAAGGTACTAACAACGCTATGTGTAATTATCTTGAAGCTTCATGCAACTCTCGTGATTAACGGCCCTACATAAACTACCACACACCTTATTCTCTGATTTATCACGAAAGAACCTTGCCAGACTATATGTAGCCTGACACAGATAGTCTTTTTCCATCATACATAAAAGGTACAAAATGTGACAACCCGGAAATTTCCAACCAAATTTAAACTTTATCTTTATATTATTCTGACACGATAAGCAAATTTGTTAAGTTAAATCTCAAGAATTTTAAATTGTGTTCATACATTCATTATAACCTCGACCAAATATCGACGATTCACGAACCGTTATATATAAATAAATATGTATATATATGTATATATATATTATAACTTGAGAATATTAATAAAATATTAAACGTATAATACTTTACATGAACGTATTTGTTTCAATATGTTTATCGATGAAATTAGAAGATAATATCAAATGATTGATTTATCAAATACATTATGATATGATTACGGGTCTATGTTATGAGGTCCACTGTGATTTAAGAAATCTATTCTTTTTGACAACATTCAGAAAATGGTAAAGTGATTTATAAGTAAGAACGTGAAGTGTAAATAACTTAGATGTTGGATATCGATAAGTTAAGTAACTCGACATTTTTCATTAAGATGATTTCATACATTTAATTAACCTTTGAACTTTATCCCATGCTTCACCAACAAACTGTAATTTAAAAACTTGAAACCTATTATGAATATATATGATTCTACTTTTCTAAAACATTTTATGATATAACGATTTCCATTATTTTAACCTTTAAAGAAAATGATTCTTAAAAATATATTTGGTTTTGGAAAACAAAATTATTATATTTATTTGATTTAGTTTCAAACGTACAAAAACGTTTTCAGTTTAAAAAGAACTTTATTATTAAAACGTATATAACTTTTATAAATATCTAGAACCACTTTTGACAACTCATTACTTAACCAGTATGATAAAGATAACGATATTTATATTTTATTTTATTAAATATATATAAAGATTTAAATTAATATTATATATATTTATACGCGTATCATACGTACATAGTTTTATACTTTTACTATACTTAAACTTTACCTTTACTTTATTTTTACTTTACTTTAACTTTAATAATTCACTTTAATAATTCATACTTTAATAATTCACTTTAATAATTTATACTTTAATAATTAACTTTAATAATTCACTTTAATAATTCATACTTTAATAATTCACTTTAATAATTCATACTTTAATAATTCACTTTAATAATTCAAAAATCTATTATAAATAGAATTCAATAGGTTTCATTATTTCATAGAAACTTGAAAATATTTTTCTCTAAACTCTCTCAATCGATTTACATATATATATTTACTCCGTATTATTTCAAGATATTATTAGTATACATAAAATATTACATCAGAGTGCTGTCCGAGTGATTTCGAAATTGTTTTTCGAGTGGGATTGGATTAAGGAAATTATGGGTTATAGCTATGGAGGTGATTGGGTATGGTTCATGGGTATGCTCGTGAGGTCAATATAGTGTTTATCATCTCCGTTGCGTCTACGTACCTTTCCTGCAATATTGAATCTCAATATTGATACGTGAGTACTCATAATTTAACTTTTACATACTAATAGTGTATCCCTGACTAGTGCTCGAGTATATAGGATTATGCATGTTTATACTTTTGATATTGCCTTTAGTTAGGTTATGTTGAATCCTGAATTAATTATATATGCGACTGAGATAAGGTATAAGATATGCATGTCGTTGGAAAGCTAGCAAAAAAATTAATAACTTTTCATTTAGATATCGAATGATTTCGATGAACGGATTTGAAGTTATAGTCCATCGAATTTTTGTATTATTATTAAAAATGATTATTATTATCGTCGTTATTATCGTCGTTCTAGTTTTATCTTATTATTATTATTATTATCTTTATCAATAAAAGGATTTATCATTAAAAAAATTGTTATTTTTTTTTATTATTACTATCGTTATTATCGTTAAAGTTATAATTAGTTTTATTATTATTATCCAATTATTATTATTATTATTATTATTTTTATTATTATTATTATTATTGGTATTATTATTATTATTATCATTATTAATATATATATATCATTATTTAAAAATGGTTATTGTTATTGTTAATATTATTATTACTATATTATCATTAAGATAATTATTAGTATTATCATTAATAATGTTATAGTAACTATCATTATTAATATTAGTGTAATTAAAACAAATATTTGTAACACCTAATTATTTTGATTACTATTATTATCATTATTACGAACACGATATAAAAGACGATTAAAAGCAATTAAACAAAACGATTAGGAAATAATGGGTAAGAGTATCATGATGAAATTAAAATATTATAAGATATTGATTTAGATAAAATTATCGTTCTTATTATTTTTATCATTACTATTATTATTAAAATTATCGTTAGTATTAAAACTATCATTTTAACAAAAATTATCATTTTAATAGAAATGTCATTGTTACTATAAAATATCATTATTATTATTATTATTTTAAATAGAATTATTATTTTAAAGATAATATTAAAAATTATTGTAAATATTAAAGTTATCATAATTAGAATTATCGTTTTATCATAATGTCATCTTAGTAATTATAAATATTAATATTTTTATAATAATAATTATTATTACAAAATAATACAACTTTTACTTACTATCATTATAGATATTATTTTATCAAATAAATATTTGATACAAATATATTTTACTACGTGTAATAACTTACTTTAATAATACCTATCATATTATCTTTATAATATTAAATGAACCCTATAAATTTTATTACTTAATATATATAAAAGTATATTTTATTATATAAATATAATATAAAATTTTATTTATTAATAAATAAATTATATTATTTACTCTAATAAATCTTTTAAAAATATTTAAAAATATAAAACGACGATATTTAAACTATATATTAATCATGTATAGATTTTTGGAAATTATTTTGAGTCAAATTTACTTTTTTTGACTTTTGCATATTAGTCTCGAGCATTAGGATTGTGGTACACTATGACTTGACCTAATTTGTTAGACAAATATTGACCAACACATAAATATATATAATTAATTTAGGTTCGTGAATCCGATGTCAACCTTGCACTTGTTCAATGACGTTATATGTATTTTTACTACGAAATACCGTATGGTGAGTTTCATTTGCCTTTTTTACCCCTTTATATTTTTGGGCTGAGAATACATGCGCAACTTTTATAAATGTTTTACGAAATAGACACAAGTAATTGAAACTACGTTATATGGTTGAATTATCGAAATCGAATATGCCCCTTTTTATTAAGTCTGGTAATCTAAGAATTAGGGAACAGACACCCTAATTGACGCGAATCCTAAAGATAGATCTATTGGGCCTAACAAACCCCATCCAAAGTACCGAATGCTTTAGTACTTCGAAATTATATCATGTCCGAAGGAGGATCCCGGAATGATAGGGGATATTCTTATATGTATCTAGTTAATGTCGGTTACCAGGTGTTCACCATATGAATGATTATTTTTTGTCTCTATGCATGGGACGTATATTTATGAGAACTGGAAATGAAATTCTTGTGGTCTATTAAAATGATGGAAATAAATGATTATGATAAACTAATGAACTCACCAACCTTTTGGTTGACACTTTAAAGCATGTTTATTCTCAGGTGTTAAAGAAATCTTCCGCTGTGCATTTGCTCATTTTAAAGATATTACTTGGAGTCTTTCATAGCATATTTCGAAGAACGTTGCATTCGAGTCATTGAGTTCATCAAAGATTATTATTAAATTAATTTATAGTTGGATAGTGGATATTATGAAATGGTATGCATGCCTGTCAATTTTTGATGTAAAGAAAGATTGTCTTTTAAAAACGAATGCAATGTTTGTAAAATGTATCATATAGAGGTCAAATACCTCGCAATGTAATCAACTATTGTGAATCGTTTATAATGTATATGAACGGGTCCTTTCAGTTGGTATCAGAGCGGTGGTCTTAGCGAACCAGGTCTGCATTAGTGTGTCTAACTGATAAGTCGTTAGGATGCATTAGTGAGTCTGGACTTCGACCGTGTCTGCATGTCAAAAGTTTTGCTTATCATTTCTAGTCGGAAATCATCTGCTTATCATCCATAGGAAATTACCTGCTTATCATTATTAGTCTAGACACGTCTTGCTACATTAATTGCATGAGTAGTGTATAGACAAAATTCATATCTTAGCGTATCTGCTAAATCATATCTTATCGTATCTGTTACTTTAAACTTTCCCTGACATATCCCGCAAATTCCTTCGTAATCTATGAAATCTTTTGATCTCTATATATAGATATCCTATGTAAATAGAATACCACCCGATAGCCGAAAAATCATTTTATATCGAAAATCCTTTATCCAATCGTACGAAATGGAATTTGTCATCAGTTCAAGTCACTCGGATTCCGAAATGGAATCTCACTCAAGCTCCGAAAGCAGTGTGACCGAAATGGATCAACCAATCAGTCATCACCTATTCTGGATGAATTGGAGATGGGTTCGTAGCCTCCTCAATCATTGGAAACAAGAAGAAGGCGATCCTTTCCATCCACCACATTGCCCTCTTGGCGAAGAACCTGAAGCACTTACCGGCGAACCTGTTCGAGACACCATTTTCTCTCTCATTTCCAGGGTATCTCGTCACGATTATATACTACATCAAATTCTAGATTTTATTTATCCGCTCGTTTCGACCGACAATCATCCTGGAATAATAGAAGAAGTCAACGAACTTCGTGCTCGGGTAGTGGCTTTGGAGAATATGGTGCAGAGATTACAAACACCAGCAGCAGCATAACCAGTACCACCATCATCAACGCCAACAGTATCATTACCACCTCCAACCACAACCGCGTTTGTAAACCTCAACTTCACAATCTGTCCCACTAGCATCAACGTCATACGCACCATAGATACCAAGGAGTACCAACAACAATAACTGACGAAGTATTAATTCATAACTTCATTGGAGAAACATTCCGCGGCGATTATATAATCTCTAAAGTCTTAGAGATTATCTAATCTAGCCCTAACCATAAATCAGTTAAGCGAACCAAAATGATAGAAGGAAGAGTAGAAACCCTGACAAAAATGGTGTGTGATTAACAAGTTAAACTTGTTTTACCAACAGCATCAACAGTACCGTCAACGTCACCAGCATCGTCAGTACAGTCAACATTAGAATCAACAACACCTATAATATCACAAACTCCGTTAGTTCAAGAATCACTGTGGACATCATTACGAATCAATAACGTGTATATTGTATCAACAAGTTATGAAGAATTAACTCATTCCCTCTGAAGAAATTATATATATATTTTATATATATATATATTTTTTGAAATAAAAAATAAATCTTTCCGTGCTAAGCTATTGTGTGTGAATCTTAACTACTCGGTTAATTCATATTACAAATATGCAATAATGTACGTCCCTCGCCCGCGACTTAACCATCGTTAACTACAATCTCTGTCTCAATTCAACAAATTCCAATTCCTAATAAATCAAGTATATATTTGATTTTACACTTCATCATTGATGTAACCGAAACTTTTCAGATAACATCATTCGTACTTTGCGAAGTTCACGAGAATTTAATGAAAACCAACATCACATCTCAACAAATAACGAAGTATTGATTTATAATTTCAATATTATTGAAGAAATACTTATGTAACCTCTAAAGCCTTCAAGGAATTATCCAATTCTAGTTCCAACCGTAAATCGAATGAGTTTAATTTAGTATTAACTCATTAAAATCTATGTTACATCTGAGGAGAATATATACATATATATTTTCATAAAGACTGTAATAAAATTCTTATGTACAAAGTATTAATTGTGAAATTTTTTTTAACGGGTAGGTAATACCCGAGAGATATATATAAATTCACAATTAATATGTTACATTCTTCGAATCAGATTAAGCAAATTATCAATTATACTTCCTACTTTCATAATAATATACATTCTTTCATAGAAATCAAAACAACCATACTCATTCAAACCCAATTACATATTCTGATTTTAAAATCTCAGAATTCAATTCGAGATATAACTGGTACCATCACTTTTAGATTCCTACATCTTTCAAAGCTATACTTTGACTTCAAAAGTGTGTTAGAACATCAAATGTATACAAACAATTACAATCTGTGTTCAAACCCTTCAAAAATCTCTGAAGACACTTCAAATAATGAGCAATCGAGATGATGATCCAACCACATATTACCCACAGTTATGTACTTAAAAAGCTCTCGAAACCAAAGTCATAATTCAACACATATCTGTGTCAGATCTTTTGGCATTTATTAGCAATAATAACCTTGCAATTCCTTTTCAAAGTAGCAAATTATATCACAGCTCCAGCAAGACAACTTCGAATTTTTCATTCGGAGTAGCCTTACCATAATTTTGATATATGTGATTACCCTTTTGTTACCGGAGAACCTTTCCACCACATTAGCAATAAACTTACCAACAACTTCACTGATCTTGGGCATTCCGAAGAATCTTTATATTTATCGAAACCTCATCATTTACTCATCTGCCTCTTGTAACGAGAATTGCCATGCGAATCATTGGGAATTAACAATCAGTATTTTGAAATCTCACAGCATGTTGATGCCAACAGTTATACATAACGTCTATTTCCAAGGCTTACATACTTCGAATGTGAAGTTTCTGAAAAACACTCTGAACCGCGAACTAGTTCTCGAAATGATGATGAAGCAACAAAAACTGTAAATGACCTTAGCAGTAAAAAGTTTGATGATAAAGATTAGTGTATTAACAAAGCTCAGAAATAGAGAAGTTTTGGAACTGAAAAACGGATTGAGCAAAGTATGAAGGAGGCTGTGGACAAATCACAAAGACTGAACCTGCCTTCAAAGAATCCAAATGATTCAGTGTCTGCTGAATTCATTAACGAATACCTTGCTCCTCACACTAAACCCTTACAGACAATATTCTTCATCATCCTCTGATATTAGAAATTCTAAGATATCATCGTATCTTTCATTATAAATATCCTCCATATTTCTGAAGATATTTCCATAACTATTCTTATCTGGAATCATTTATCTCTTTGCGCTATCTGTATTACATCAAAAAGGAAACTGTTTAGTTCCTATACTCTGTAAACCTTTGAGTTTAAAATATGAATGTTTTTGAAGTAGTGTTGGAAACTGAAGCATGAATTAGTATAATATAATGACACTTGATCAACGTGATTATATTACAGTAATTAATGCTGAGTTTTTAAATAGAACGTGATGATTCACAGATCATAACATCATCATGTGCCATGTTATACGACTCTTGTATTCTATTTAACTTCTAAAATATCAAGAAAATATTTCTTGATAATTCGGCCTTTTCCAAGGTATTCTAGTAATTTGACAAGTCAAGATCGTGCCATCACAATTTCCTTCCTAGAACATTAAGAATGTTCATTCCGAAATTCATATCTGTGAATTCTGGACCATTACAAGCGGTGCTTAATCGCAAGAAGAAGAAACGAAAGGACAAAACTCCGAAATAGAAATTGGGGTATAAATTGCAGCAAATAAAAGAGAGCATTAACTGTGGATGACAATGATTATAGAAGATAGAAACAGAGACTTTGAAATATAAGGGAAGATATAAAGCCCAACGACAAACCAAAAATTATAAACCATATATATCGATGCATATAGCAATATAAAGACACGGAAGAACTAGAAACACTATAAACCCAAGAGTATAGTAGAAGTAAATAGATTCTTCCGGCGGTAGATGAAAAAGAAGAATGACCGATATGAAAGTTATAAGTATATCGAGAATCAGAACTGGATGGAGCATATTGATGAACACTTTAAAATATGAGTTAAGGGGGAAAGAATAGAAGGTGATGAAACATGACTAGGAACTTAGAA
This sequence comes from Rutidosis leptorrhynchoides, assembly GCF_046630445.1. NCBI lineage: Eukaryota > Viridiplantae > Streptophyta > Magnoliopsida > Asterales > Asteraceae > Rutidosis > Rutidosis leptorrhynchoides. Next base: position 53,833,564 of record NC_092337.1, read on the forward strand.
ATCAACAGATTTAACTCACACAATGACGGAATAAGTGAATCAAACCCTCTAGTAAATAGGTTAAGCTTTTTGGGATTAATTTAGTCATACCATAACTAAATCAAGTGTGATTAGATCAACACCTAGAGCTATTATTCACCACCTGGGTGATTTGGGTTGAGAGAGAATCGGAGGAGCTCACCAGATCTGAGTGTGTGTAACAAATGAGAGGCTTAACCTAAAATGAAGAACATAAGACTTTATATACCCCTGCTGTTGACTCACCTGTACGATTCATCCATCACACATACGAGTTGGCTTCATCAGCCGTACGGGTGATCACTCACTCGTGTCTTCTCATTTAGGTTGTAATTGTGACTTTGCTCAGTATCAACCGTGCGTATGAGCCTATCAGCCGTACGAGTGAGGCTTCACTCGGACATAGTCAAACATCCAAATCTCGTTCCTGCAGTTGCTGTAACCACATACAAACACGGATAGGATAATAACGAACGATCATGGTGGCCTGTAAACTGTTGTACCTGCAATGGATGTGGGTAGATGTCTAGGGACTTGCATAAAATGCATCAACAGAAGGTGTGAGTTGTAAGAAAACGAAGGAGGTGATTTTATAAGAAAATCTCTGACAGAACAATTAAAATGGACGATCGCATTTAAAGCGGATCCTAATTCCTTTTGTTACCGGAGAATCAAATCTTATTACAAAGATTTTCTTCAAATCCCTTGAAATCTGGAAATCAATCATATCTACGTCAAATGATAAGATGAATCTACACTTACTCATTTCACTCTTCTATGTTAGCTTCATTCGTACTCTTCATATAAACGGATTGTTTATCCAAATTATTCGCTGATGATAAAACTCTAATTTTCAGCCTGTATGCATCATGAAAACATACTTATTATCATTCATGACCTTTCCACTCAAATTTCGGGACGAAATTTCTTTAACGGGTAGGTACTGTGACAACCCGGAAATTTCCAACCAAATTTAAACTTTATCTTTATATTATTCTGACACGATAAGCAAATTTGTTAAGTTAAATCTCAAGAATTTTAAATTGTGTTCATACATTCATTATAACCTCGACCAAATATCGACGATTCACGAACCGTTATATATAAATAAATATGTATATATATGTATATATATATTATAACTTGAGAATATTAATAAAATATTAAACGTATAATACTTTACATGAACGTATTTGTTTCAATATGTTTATCGATGAAATTAGAAGATAATATCAAATGATTGATTTATCAAATACATTATGATATGATTACGGGTCTATGTTATGAGGTCCACTGTGATTTAAGAAATCTATTCTTTTTGACAACATTCAGAAAATGGTAAAGTGATTTATAAGTAAGAACGTGAAGTGTAAATAACTTAGATGTTGGATATCGATAAGTTAAGTAACTCGACATTTTTCATTAAGATGATTTCATACATTTAATTAACCTTTGAACTTTATCCCATGCTTCACCAACAAACTGTAATTTAAAAACTTGAAACCTATTATGAATATATATGATTCTACTTTTCTAAAACATTTTATGATATAACGATTTCCATTATTTTAACCTTTAAAGAAAATGATTCTTAAAAATATATTTGGTTTTGGAAAACAAAATTATTATATTTATTTGATTTAGTTTCAAACGTACAAAAACGTTTTCAGTTTAAAAAGAACTTTATTATTAAAACGTATATAACTTTTATAAATATCTAGAACCACTTTTGACAACTCATTACTTAACCAGTATGATAAAGATAACGATATTTATATTTTATTTTATTAAATATATATAAAGATTTAAATTAATATTATATATATTTATACGCGTATCATACGTACATAGTTTTATACTTTTACTATACTTAAACTTTACCTTTACTTTATTTTTACTTTACTTTAACTTTAATAATTCACTTTAATAATTCATACTTTAATAATTCACTTTAATAATTTATACTTTAATAATTAACTTTAATAATTCACTTTAATAATTCATACTTTAATAATTCACTTTAATAATTCATACTTTAATAATTCACTTTAATAATTCAAAAATCTATTATAAATAGAATTCAATAGGTTTCATTATTTCATAGAAACTTGAAAATATTTTTCTCTAAACTCTCTCAATCGATTTACATATATATATTTACTCCGTATTATTTCAAGATATTATTAGTATACATAAAATATTACATCAGAGTGCTGTCCGAGTGATTTCGAAATTGTTTTTCGAGTGGGATTGGATTAAGGAAATTATGGGTTATAGCTATGGAGGTGATTGGGTATGGTTCATGGGTATGCTCGTGAGGTCAATATAGTGTTTATCATCTCCGTTGCGTCTACGTACCTTTCCTGCAATATTGAATCTCAATATTGATACGTGAGTACTCATAATTTAACTTTTACATACTAATAGTGTATCCCTGACTAGTGCTCGAGTATATAGGATTATGCATGTTTATACTTTTGATATTGCCTTTAGTTAGGTTATGTTGAATCCTGAATTAATTATATATGCGACTGAGATAAGGTATAAGATATGCATGTCGTTGGAAAGCTAGCAAAAAAATTAATAACTTTTCATTTAGATATCGAATGATTTCGATGAACGGATTTGAAGTTATAGTCCATCGAATTTTTGTATTATTATTAAAAATGATTATTATTATCGTCGTTATTATCGTCGTTCTAGTTTTATCTTATTATTATTATTATTATCTTTATCAATAAAAGGATTTATCATTAAAAAAATTGTTATTTTTTTTTATTATTACTATCGTTATTATCGTTAAAGTTATAATTAGTTTTATTATTATTATCCAATTATTATTATTATTATTATTATTTTTATTATTATTATTATTATTGGTATTATTATTATTATTATCATTATTAATATATATATATCATTATTTAAAAATGGTTATTGTTATTGTTAATATTATTATTACTATATTATCATTAAGATAATTATTAGTATTATCATTAATAATGTTATAGTAACTATCATTATTAATATTAGTGTAATTAAAACAAATATTTGTAACACCTAATTATTTTGATTACTATTATTATCATTATTACGAACACGATATAAAAGACGATTAAAAGCAATTAAACAAAACGATTAGGAAATAATGGGTAAGAGTATCATGATGAAATTAAAATATTATAAGATATTGATTTAGATAAAATTATCGTTCTTATTATTTTTATCATTACTATTATTATTAAAATTATCGTTAGTATTAAAACTATCATTTTAACAAAAATTATCATTTTAATAGAAATGTCATTGTTACTATAAAATATCATTATTATTATTATTATTTTAAATAGAATTATTATTTTAAAGATAATATTAAAAATTATTGTAAATATTAAAGTTATCATAATTAGAATTATCGTTTTATCATAATGTCATCTTAGTAATTATAAATATTAATATTTTTATAATAATAATTATTATTACAAAATAATACAACTTTTACTTACTATCATTATAGATATTATTTTATCAAATAAATATTTGATACAAATATATTTTACTACGTGTAATAACTTACTTTAATAATACCTATCATATTATCTTTATAATATTAAATGAACCCTATAAATTTTATTACTTAATATATATAAAAGTATATTTTATTATATAAATATAATATAAAATTTTATTTATTAATAAATAAATTATATTATTTACTCTAATAAATCTTTTAAAAATATTTAAAAATATAAAACGACGATATTTAAACTATATATTAATCATGTATAGATTTTTGGAAATTATTTTGAGTCAAATTTACTTTTTTTGACTTTTGCATATTAGTCTCGAGCATTAGGATTGTGGTACACTATGACTTGACCTAATTTGTTAGACAAATATTGACCAACACATAAATATATATAATTAATTTAGGTTCGTGAATCCGATGTCAACCTTGCACTTGTTCAATGACGTTATATGTATTTTTACTACGAAATACCGTATGGTGAGTTTCATTTGCCTTTTTTACCCCTTTATATTTTTGGGCTGAGAATACATGCGCAACTTTTATAAATGTTTTACGAAATAGACACAAGTAATTGAAACTACGTTATATGGTTGAATTATCGAAATCGAATATGCCCCTTTTTATTAAGTCTGGTAATCTAAGAATTAGGGAACAGACACCCTAATTGACGCGAATCCTAAAGATAGATCTATTGGGCCTAACAAACCCCATCCAAAGTACCGGATGCTTTAGTACTTCGAAATTATATCATGTCCGAAGGAGGATCCCGGAATGATAGGGGATATTCTTATATGTATCTAGTTAATGTCGGTTACCAGGTGTTCACCATATGAATGATTATTTTTTGTCTCTATGCATGGGACGTATATTTATGAGAACTGGAAATGAAATTCTTGTGGTCTATTAAAATGATGGAAATAAATGATTATGATAAACTAATGAACTCACCAACCTTTTGGTTGACACTTTAAAGCATGTTTATTCTCAGGTGTTAAAGAAATCTTCCGCTGTGCATTTGCTCATTTTAAAGATATTACTTGGAGTCTTTCATAGCATATTTCGAAGAACGTTGCATTCGAGTCATTGAGTTCATCAAAGATTATTATTAAATTAATTTATAGTTGGATAGTGGATATTATGAAATGGTATGCATGCCTGTCAATTTTTGATGTAAAGAAAGATTGTCTTTTAAAAACGAATGCAATGTTTGTAAAATGTATCATATAGAGGTCAAATACCTCGCAATGTAATCAACTATTGTGAATCGTTTATAATGTATATGAACGGGTCCTTTCACAAAAGACCATTTTCTTACACAATTCCAGTACTCGCCATCCGCTGACTAATGAAATGAGCAAGCGCCCGACAAACTATTCTGAGAACCGAATCATGCAACTAGGATGATTTTTGTAGAAAAACGTGATACGCGCCAATGGCATGTCGAAACCAATAGTCTTGAAGTGAAAAGCTAGTTTGTTTCCACCTGTACACAACTTTATTAAGCACATCATTGTGTCTTATCTGCATCGTGCAACTTGTGAGTCAGGTCGCCTAAGTGGCGACCGAACAAGAACAATCCACTCCCTAATCGAAAGGAGATGGTACCCGAAAGACAATAGCCTAACCTTAGCCTAACCTTTTTTCCATCTTGAATGTGGAGTAGAACTCATGAGTTATTCCACATAGTGTGGCTCATCGATTTGGAAGAATTTTAGCTACGCCTTAAGTTGAAGAAAAGATGTTATCTTGTCTTTGATTCCTAAGTGCTCCAAAATATCTTGATCGAAAGTATACGAAAGCATAATTCCCAAATCTTTAATTGTTTAAAATATTTTTGGAATTGAATGTCTACAAATTGAAGCCAAGAATGCAGTTCGAGTCCGATACTGTTGATACATGTGTTTGAGGGGCAAGTTTCTTCTATTTCTTTTTCTTAGATGCTAGAGATTCTGTAGCTTTTTGTTTGGATTCTGAAACAGGTTTCATCTAGGCGTGTTCCAAACTGGATATCCAAAAATCCAATAATGAAATTGATTTATATCCGAAATTTTGGATTCAAATATCAAATTATCCAAATATTCGAACTTTATTTTTAAAAAGAAATCCAATCATTAAACTAACCAATGTATAGAACAAATTTAAACTAACCATACTCACTAACAAAACTGACATCGAAGTTAAACAAAATTATATAATCAAACAAGACAATTAAGAATAAAGCTACAAAATCCAAGTAATTCTTGAAAAACTAGGCTAAGCTTTGAAAGGAGGTGGTGTGAAAGTATCTAACATTTTAAAACAGTTGACATGAAGAGATTTTCAAAAACATAAACTTGATTTGCATATCAATATATCATCGTTATCCAAAACTTAACTAGCAAACAAAATCCAAATTTTAACATCAGCCCTCATTTGCATATCATCGTTATCTCAGTTGTTGTTAACAAACAAGACAATAAGAATTTGATATTTAGAACTCAAACATTTTAAACGTTTGACATGTGAGATTTTCAAAAACATAACCTTGATTTGCAAATCAATATATCATCGTTATCCAGAACTTAACTAGCAAACAGAATTCAAAATTTAACATCATCCTTATTTGCATATCATCGTTATCTTATTCTTATTTGTTTTGTTAAAATAAACAAAAAACAAAATATAATTAAGATTTAGATCTAAATCTAGAGAAAGAAATCGATACAGATAAGGTAGCGAGTTATCTTGATTTAACACCGAGATGCAGAGAAGGCTAGATATGAGATGAAGAGGATGAAGATTAGATGAGTGATGAGGGTCATGATCGTACAGCTAGGGTTTCTCACGCTGCTATCTGGATGGATATCTGGAAAGTGGAAACTATAAAAAAGTACTTAGGCCCATTCTGCTTTACGCTAAAGGAGTACCTAGGCCCATTATGTTTTACGCCAAGTTAAGGCCCATTATCATATACTCCGTAATATTTAATTAATACTCCATCTCAAATTAAATATCACCCAATAAAAAAAATTGAATTTTTTATTTTTGAAAGGCAAAAAGATTTCATTGATATAAAAATAATACATGAAACAGCATAGAGATAATGCATACCTAAGAGCTAATCGTAGCTAGACACTCAAAATATTACACTATACTGAAACTGGATTACAATGACGAGATTTAGGGTCGAGAATGAAGGGCACGAGCTGCTGTTTTTTGACACTCAGCCATGATCGTCATAAACACACGGGTTTAGTAGCCATTGGTTCCAATCCAAATTGATTTTTCTCGAGCAGTTGTTGATCCATTGAAAACTTCACATTTGTATTTCGTTTAAGGCTGTAGGTGTAGACGTGTAGTCAAATCTTTCTTCTCGGACACCTTGAGATTCCGATTCCTCCATATCATATAACCAACGACCCACTCAACGGCTTGCCAAATCTTAGATATTGAAATTGAGTTTGGGATCCTATGACATCCCTTAAACACATCCTTGATATCATAGTATGGCAGATTTCCTTTATTCCACCACCTAAAAATTCTGAGCCACAGATCCTTCGCTAATGGGCAAGATATAAGTCTGTGATCTATCGATTCATTTTCGCTGTTACAGACGGGGCATAAGGTTGTGTCAAGCCAAACCCCACGTTTATTGAACTCGGAAAAGTAATCGTCCCAACTTTGCTCGCCAACGAATAACCCAATTTTCTGAGGTAGAAGATTGTTGCGCATAGTAGCATAGGGTAGGAAGGAAGTCTGCAGCAGTTTATCATTTAGCAAACCTGAGAATATGGTTGTTGAGTAGCATCCGTTGGGGTGTAATGACCATGACCACACATCTTTATCAGTTGTTGAAAACGAATAGGAGTGAAGACTGTTTTCCAAACATATAAGTTCCTTAATTTATAACAGTATAGTGAAATGTCTACTTTATCCTTCATTTAATTAATAATTATTATAAATTATAATTAATAATTAATTCACTTTCAAAGCAAAGTTTACAATATATTAATTCAGTATTTAAAATTTTGCTAATTTCCTAATGTAAAAACCGTTGAATTGGAACTTTAATTATTTTTTAGTATAATTTTGAGTAATTGACATTTATTTTGAGACATATATAAATGTAGACTCTTTTATAGGACCCCTGAGGGAGTATAACGACTTATAAAGTATTAAAGTTTAATATAGTTAAGGCCAATATGTTTAACGTTGTCTGAAGTAAATATAAGTGTATTTGATTTCGGATATTCGGGTATCCGAATATTGGAAAATCCGTAAAAATATGATATTCGAATTCGAAAAAATAGATATTTGGATATCCAAATTTTCAGATATTTTCTGATCAAATTTTCGGATATTCGGATTGCGGATTCGGATATTATTAACAACTCTACTTTCACCTCTTTAGAATGAGCATGCTTGGTTCATGCCATTTCCTACAAATAGACAATAAATCTTGGGTTAAACGATTAGTATTTGACGAGTGAAATGACCCTTAGAACCACGGGTTTGTTTAAACGAAACAGTTTAATGATATGTTTTAGGTATTAAGTGGATGTAAATACTAAAGTCATTTAGTTTAATGAACCGTGAAATCAAGGATTTCGACTAAGAAACTTGTCGTTGTTTTTACAAACATATTGATATACTTAATATGGTATAACTACATTTATTGTCACACCACCCTCTTCCAATTTTCCCACAATTACTATTTTCCCTGTTATAAAAGCCTACATTACAACCTTTTATTGAGACATTTATTTCACATACCATATGTAACGTAAGTAACCTCGTAAAAAATATCTCATATTTGAATAATAATGATAACGTCCAATTTATACACATTTTTATGCGCATTATCGGTTCTTGGTTCGATTATTGTTAACACCTTTTTGAAGATTTGTGTTCAAATGTTTTAAATAAGGAGAGAATGTTCAAAGAAGTGTTTTGAAAGATTCGTCAAAGTTTTAATGCAAAAAGTATCGAGACGAAAGCAAAAGACGAAAGAAAAAGACAAAACATGAAAATGCTGAAGCTGGAAAATCGTGGCCACAACTTTTGAATCGCGGCCACGAGGTTTGAATTGCGACCACGAGGTTTGGATTGCAGCCGCAAGATTTGGTCAGAAATTCAGATGTTCGAAAATAGCAACTTCGTGACCGCGAGGTTCGGGGTCGCGACCGCGAGTGTAGGTCGGTTTTCAGCCCAATAATTGCCCTATAAATACCTTATTTATACCCTAACTTTTTTATGAACTTTTACATTACGTTTTCTACAGTTTGGCTACGAATTTTTAAGGGTTTTTCATGGTTGTTCTTGGAGTTTTAACACTTAGATTCAATTTTGGCTATCATTAATAATTGGTAATTTTTATATTTACTCTCTTGATTAATACTATGGTTTTTAATTGTTTATATTTGTGTATGATTTCTTATATTGCCATGTCTAGCTAAATTCATTGTATTCACTTAGATGATTGAACCTAGGTGATGGATTGCTATACTTTTGTAAATCTAAATTGATTGCTCTTGATCCATGATTCTTATTTACTCCCATTGATTGATCCATTTAGTTTTAAGTCTATTGATTTAGGTAACGAGAGTTACTAGATTGATTAACTTGTCTAGCTATTGAAAGATATCCTAGATTGGTTGAATTACATACATAAAACTAGTGTAACTAGACTTATTTGCTAAACCATCAATTAAGTAGGTAATTGTGAAGCTAAAAAGGGACAGTAATTTATCCTTCATTTGAATTACCATCTTGAGTAATTAGTTGATTGATTGTGTTCTTCAGAAGCATGAGGAAAACTAGCGTGAAAAACTGACATTTTCATGATTTAAATTAGTATCTAAGAGATGGACACCAGTTTTGTGATGCCCCGTACAAAACCATCGTGTACGAATCATCAACAACAGGATCATTACAAGGCCAATACTATATGCTGTTTCAAAAGAAGTTTGCATTCATGAATAAAGGTAACGTTTTAACCAACGTCAAATGTTTAACAACCAAAAGTATGCTTCTACGAATAGCAAGCAATAATAGTACGTGACCCATAGGTCGTTACAAATACATCGTTTCAAAAGTAATATAGTTTGAATGCAAAATGATCGTTTCATGCAGTGACATCTCTAATAAGCGCAGCTGGTGTCTACAAAGCATGACTAGTACAGCGGAAGCAAGCAAACCTTAAGCACCTGAGAAAAACATGCTTAAAAACGTCAATACAAAGGTTGGTGAGCTATAGTTTAAGTATAACAGTAATGTAAGGTAGGCCACGAGATTTCAGTGCTTCAACAGCGTTTCAAAACAGTATGAAAAGTATATGTATAACCGTGGGCACTTGGTAACTAACTTAACGTTTATCACCCCCTAAAAGTACACTTGGCGAGTGCGTATGTTTACGAAGTATTAAACACCCGTTAAATGCTAGCGCTACTAGCCCGAGTGGGGATGTCAAACCCTATGGATCCATATCTAAGATTCGCGTTCACTGGTTCAAAGACCAATGACTAAACGTTACCGAGCTAAGGAGAAAGTTTATGCCATTGTATAACCCACACATATATAAAGTTTAAGTACTCGTGCCTAGTATGTAAAACGTAAAATGCGCATGTATTCTCAGTTCCCAAAAATAGGTAAAGTAAAAAAGGGATGCTATAACTCACAGTGGAAAGTAGTAAAAGTCGATACGCGGTAAAGTAAGCAAAGTGGTCGGTCTGAAAGTCCTCAACCTAAGTCAAAAGTACTAAGTCAGTAAATCTTTCCCAAAGGTTTAAATGTATGTAAATTGGGTCTTAAGTATCATCATCATTCATCATTAAACAAAAGTGTAAAGTAAGTTTTAAGTCAAGACTAGGGTTGAAACAAGGGATGACTTCATTCAATCGCCACGACCTCTATACAAACTGAAATGAGGTGAGACCAGTGGCCATGGCTTCGTATATGAGTCCCCTAGGTACTGACCAATTTCCAGAACTAAACTTGTCTTCATTTGACCGTGGTGACGGTTTAAGTGCGAGTAGGTCAGAAATTTCAGCACAGCGTTAATAGGGTGTAGTGACTTTCGGGAGGCCATAGATCCTAAACCGTAACTCGGATTAAGACAAGGTCTAAACGGAAAATCATCTACTCGAACTGAACTAACTGAAAATAAACTTTACAGTAGCCCAGGTAATCTGATCAGTTCCATAAACAGTAGCTAAAGGTGTTCCAGTGGGTTCTTGGTGCTTGATGCGCATCACTGTTCTCATCCTTGATGCTTGTAGCTTCAAATGTACAACTCGATGATGGGTTTGCATCATCTTTACCAAGTTTTGACCATCATAACACTAGTGTAACTCTAAGATATGTAGCACAACTCACAACTCACTTAAGAGTTGTATGTAGTTTGATGAACCAAAGTTACATCAAGATCTTAGATCCGACACATACATGAGTTCTACTAGTAATATTAAGCTACAAACTTGAAAGTAAACTAAATAATCAAGATCATAAGTTGTAGAACTTAGATCTTAGCTAGATCTTAAAGATCCTAGACCTAAAAGTCTAGATCTAAAGTTCTTAAGTTAGATCCTAAGTTATAACACTTCATTCTTTACTTTAATGAAACCATAAGTTATGAAACTTAGATTTTCATCTTGTAAAGTGTATATAAGCTTACAAGCTTTTATTTACAACATAATAAGTAGACCATAAGCTATAGAAACTTAGGTCTTTCATAAGTATGTGAAGTTATAACTAGAAAGTTATACTTCCATGTTCTTGAACTTACAAGTTAACTTTAGTTCAAGAAAAATGAGATCAAGATTAACTAGTAACACTTGACCAACAACAACATGAATCACGAATTTGAAAGTGCAAGAAAATGAAGAAATAAACTAAGTTTACAAGTAATAAGTTCATGGTTATTCATACTTTTAAAGATTCAAGCCAAGGCTTTGATCTTTAAGAAAGTAAACCTTAAGTTTACAACATGAACTCAAGTATGATTATAAACTCATGAACTTTAAATCTTTTAAAACATTAAGTGTAGAACCATAACTAGAAAGTTTAGGTTCTTGTATGTTCTTGTATGAACAAGATGATATGAAAAACAAACTAGAAAGTTTGATTCTTAACAACAACAAACAACTACAAGTAACTAAACAACAAACAAGAACAAGTAATGATGATGATGATGTATGTTTATGTTCGGTTTTTGAAGAAAAGAAAGAAGAGAAATAAAGCTTGTAACTTACAAAGTTAGAGAGAAAATGAGAGAAAACAAAATGCAAGTAATTTTTGTGTGTGAAGAATGAAGTGAAATGAGAGTATACTAGTAGGTAAGTAACAAAAAAGAGATTTGGAACCTCCCTTTTACCCACCCATAGCCGACGGCTCCAAGGGTGCCAAAAGAGGGAAGAGTCCACTAGTTACTTGCATGTATTTAGCTCAAAATGGTGATAAGGTTAAATGGTGTGGGAAAGTGTTGTAAGTATTCTTGTAACTAGTCTTTCATTCACCAACTAAACTAGTTTAAGTCTCAATGTAATACTTACATGAAAGATGGGCTAAATAGTCCATTAAGTGTGTAGGGTGGGCTTCCAAGTCCATTAATCATGAGTCCATTAATAAAAGACCAAGTAATCAACAATTTAAATAAAAGTCCAAGTAATTAACTAGTAACCTTAGTTAATTAAAATGATTAATAATAATTAAATCATGAATGTAAATAATATTCGAAAATATTATTCGTGATATGTACGTGTGTCACAAAGACAAGTCGGGACATGCAAAGTCGAATACGGTAACAAGTAAATGTAATAAAATACATTTATTAAAACGCAAGCATTAATAATAAATATTATTAATAAAAGATGGAAAAACCAGGGTCGTTGCATTACCCACCTGTTAAAGAAAATTTCGTCCCGAAATTTTAAGCTGAGGGAGATGGAGGAGCCGGGAAAAGGTGAGGATACTTCTGCATCATTTGATCCTCTCATTCCCAAGTAAACTCAGGTCTTCGTTTGGCATTCCATCGTACTCGGACGATTGGAATCTTGTTGTGTTTCAAAGTATTGACCTCACGGTCCATAATTTCGACAGGCTCTTCCACGAAGTGGAGTTTGTCATCAATTGTAAGTTCCTCCAATGGTATGACATGTTCCGGTTCAGCAAGACACTTCTTCAAATTAGATACATGAAAGGTAGGATGAACTGAGCTCAATTGAGTCGGAAGATCCAGATGGTATGCAACGGGTCCAACACGCTCCAAGATTTCAAAAGTACCAATGTATCGCGGGTTTAACTTTCCGCGTTTTCCAAAACGGATCACACCTTTCCAAGGTGCGACCTTCAACATTACGCGATCACCTATGTTGAATTCAAAGTCTTTACGTTTAAGGTCTGCATAACTCTTTTGGCGATCACGGGCCATCTTAAGTCTCGATTGAATTTGGCAATCTATTACATTGTTTCATGGACTATCTCGGGTCTGGTGATTTGAGTTTCGCCTACTTCGGCCCAACAAATAGGAGATCGGCACTTGCGGCCATACAATGCTTCAAAAGGCGCGACATTAATACTCGAATGATAACTGTTGTTGTAAGAGAATTCGGCTAGCGGCAAATGCCTTTCCCAAGCCTTTCCAAAATCAATGACACATGCACGCAACATGTCCTCCAAAGTCTGAATCGTTCATTCGCTCTAACCGTCAGTCTGTGGATGATACGCAGTGCTCATGTCGAGACGGGTTCCCAAGGCTTCTTGCAAAGAACGCCAAAATCTGGAAGCAAAACGGGGATCGCGATCTGAGATGATCGATAAGGGCACACCATGACGAGATACAACCTCTTTGATGTATAGTTGAGCGAGTCTTTCCATCGTATATGTTTCCTTCATGGCTAAAAAGTGTGCAGATTTGGTAAGACGATCAACGATAACCCAGATGGTATCGTATCCGCCCACCGTCTTTGGTAACTTCGTATTGAAATCCATTGTTATCCTTTCCCACTTCCATTACGGGATTTCCGGTTGTTGAAGTAATCCAGAGGGCTTCTGATGTTCGGCCTTAACTTTCGAGCAAGTCAAACACTTACCAACATAAGTTGCAACGTCCTTCTTAAGATTAGGCCACCAGTACTGTTCCTTAAGATCGTCGTACATTTTACCGGCTCCAGGGTGAATCGAATATCTCGACCTGTGGGCTTCATCTAATATAAGGTTCTGTAAATCTCTGTAACGAGGTACCCAAATTCTTCCGGCATAGCATCGGAGTCCAGACTCCTTAACTTCGAATCGAGAAACGAGAATGTTCAAGTATTCATGAGATATATTCTCCTCCTTGAGAGCCTCATCTTGTGCTGCTCGGATCTGGCTATTGAGGTTCGAATGAATGGTGATGTTCAGTGCCCGAACACGAAGAGGTGCCATCCTCTCCTTTCAGCTCAAAGCGTCAGCCACAACATTGGCCTTGCCAGGGTGATAACGAAGTTCACAATCATAGTCGTTCAACGTCTCAATCCATCGGCGCTATCTCATGTTCAGTTGTTTCTGATCGAATATGTGTTGGAGGCTCTTGTGGTCGGTGAAGATAGTACTTTTAGTTCCATAAAGATAGTGCCTCCACAATTTGAGCGCAAAGACAACGGCTCCAAGTTCGAGATCGTGAGTAGTATAGTTTCGCTCGTGAATCTTCAGTTGACGGGAGGAGTAAGCGATAACCTTTGTGCGTTGCATCAGTACACAACCAAAACCACTTTTCAATGCATCGTAATAAACGACGAAATCGTCACTGCCTTCAGGAAGTGATAAGATAGGTGCGGTGGTTAACTTCTTCTTCAAGGTTTGAAATGCAGATTCCTGTTCGGGTTCCCAAATGAACTTCTTCCCTTTGTGAGTCAGCGCGGTCAAAGGACGCGCAATCAGAGAGAAACCTTCAATAAATCTTCGGTAGTAACCGGCGAGACCTAAAAATTGGCGAATGTGAGTTGGAGTAGTGGGAGTCTCCCACTTGCTGATAGCTTCAATCTTGGCGGGATCAACTTTGATACCCTGGTCGCTCACAACATGACCCAGAAATTGGACTTCCTTTATCCAAAATTCACACTTGGAGAATTTTACATAAAGTTGCTCTTGTCTCAAAGTTCAAGCACTAATCGAAGATGTTGTTCATGTTCTTCTTCGCTTTTGGAGTAGATGAGGATATCGTCTATGAAGACGATAACGAACTTATCCAGGTATGGCTTGCATACACGATTTATGAGATCCACAAACACGGCAGGTGCATTGGTTAAACCGAATGGCATCACGAGAAACTCATAATGACCATAACGAGTTCTGAATGCAATCTTCATCGCGTCGCTCTCTTTCACCCTCAACTGGTGATAACCGGATCGCAAATCGATCTTAGAGTAAACGCTTGATCCTTGTAGCTGATTAAAAAGATCGTCAATTCGGGGAAGAGGATACCAATTCTTGATTATCAATTTGTTGAGTTCATGGTAGTCGATACACATTGCGGAATGATCCGTCCTTCTTCTTCACAAATAAAACAGGCACGCCCCAAGGCGAGAAACTTGGTTGGATAAATCCACGGTCTAGCAGTTCTTGTAGTTGACTCTGTAACTCTTGCATTTCGGAAGGTGCGAGTCAATAAGGTGCGCGAGCTACAGGTGCAGCTCCTAGCACTAAGTCGATCTGAAACTCCACTGCTCTCGGTGGCGGTAATCCAGGAAATTCTTCCGGAAAGACATCGAAAAATTCGTTCACAATTCGTACGTCATCCACGCTCTTCACCTCAGTTTCTAACGTTTTCACATGTGCCAAAATAGCAAGACGTCCTTTCTTCATGATCTTTTGCGCTTTCATGCAACTAATGAGATTCAGCTTCGAGGTACAGCTCTCTCCGTAAATAACCAGTGGTTCACCGTCTCCGTGTGGTATACGAAGAGCTTTATCTCCACAGATAATGTCGGCCCTTATCTTGGTCAACCAGTCCATATCGACAATAACATCAAAGCTTCCCAACTTAATGGCTATCAAGTCAATCTCGAAATCTACACCAGCTATGTTGATAATAGCTCCTCGGCTAACTTGGTCAACTTTCTCAAGTTTTCCATTGGCTACCTCTACAAGCATACTCTCCTTTAAAGGAACTAACGACCAATTTATCTTAGAGCAAAAGTGTCTACATACATAACTTCTATCGGCACCAGTATCAAATAGGACAGAAGCTAATAAATTGTTGATAGTGAATATACCTGTGACCAATTCGGGGTTCTCACGGGCATCCCTTGCTTTTACGTTGAAAGCTCTGCCATGCGGTGGTCCGCCGTCCTTTCGCTTGTTGGGACACTCATTTCTGAAGTGGCCCGTTTGTCCGCATTCATAACACTTTCTCAGTCCAGTGGGGTTCGGCTTCCCAGTCATGGTGGTGATCTTGCAGTCCTTGCCAATATGCCCGGTCCTTTTGCACTTTTCACAAACAACGTTACAGTACCCGGTATGGTGCTTGTAGCACCTCTTGCACTGTGGCAGACTGCCCTTGTAGTTGGGGTTCAAGTTGGTGTTTGAATTGGGATTCCCACCGTTGTTGTGCCTCTTAGCGGGGGTTTGATCATAGGCTCTCCCCTTGTTGTTGTCCCACTTACGCTTATCACTACTACCCGCTTCGGATTTTGCCTTCTCCGGTTCATCGCTGATAATTTGGTTCATTAAGGTGTGCACCATGCGCATTGCTTCCGGGACATTGGGTGGCTTAGACGAGGTGACATTTCCCTTAATGGACTTAGGAAGTCCCCACAAATACCTTTCCATACACTTAAACTCCGAGGTAACCATGGTAGGACACATCAGGGCTAATTCCATATACCTACGGTTGTAACCATCGAGATCGTTTCCCACAACCTTCAACTGCATAAACTCAATCTCCATTTTCTGGATCTATGTCCTAGGGCAATACTCTTCAATCATGGCCCCTTTGAATTCCTCCCAGGGGGTAGCATACGCCTCATCAATACCCTTTGCTTGAGCCAGTGTGTTCCACCAGGTTAGTGCGCCGTCTGACAGCGTACATGAAGCATACTTGGTTTTGTCCGCCTCTGAGCAGTTACTAACATGGAACACAGATTCTAATTTCTCAAACCACCTAGTGAGACCAACCGGCCCATCAGTACCACTAAAGTTGTGGGGCTTGCAGCTTTGAAACTCTTTGTATGTGCACCCATTACGAATGGGTTAGTTAACTGGTGGAGCTTGGGGGTTCCTTTCCGCTAAAGCTGCGACCATACGTTCAGCGATCATTTCCTCGATCTGTGTTGCAGTTGGTGTTGATCTTCCGTTGGCCATTGATGTTCTAAACAAAATTTTTGACTCAAGTCAAAATCCAGTATTCAAATAGTAATAATACAGTATATGGTAACCAACATGGAATCAGCACAACACATGCTAATTAAGTAACACAAACAGATTCAGATACCACAAAATCATCATATAGTAACGTAAATAGAACACTGTGCAAGAATTAAACAACACAAAGTTCCATTCATTAATAATAAGTTGCATACATCAGCATAGGTTCGCACAATACATAAGTAAAACATAAAACTACAAGTGAGATTACATAATGAAATTTACTACAAATGTCCTATGGTGATGGTGGGTATAGGATGTCCATTACGTGGGACATCT
Source organism: Rutidosis leptorrhynchoides (assembly GCF_046630445.1). Classification (NCBI taxonomy): domain Eukaryota; kingdom Viridiplantae; phylum Streptophyta; class Magnoliopsida; order Asterales; family Asteraceae; genus Rutidosis; species Rutidosis leptorrhynchoides. Next base: position 53,850,770 of record NC_092337.1, read on the forward strand.
GGTCCTCGAGCTCAGCTACCCGAGCACGGAGGGTCTCCACTTCCCTTGTCAGTTCCTCGACAGAGGGAGATGGTGGGGCAGGCGGTGCAGTCGGTATGTGTAGCGACCCGACAAAATCGTCATTGACAGCGCCGACTACTTAGGTCTCATTACGTGGTCATAAGTCTTTAAAATAACGTTTGACCAAAAATATGTCGCATTCATTTCAAAAGTTAAGATTTGTTCCCAAGTTTACAAGAATCGTTCATCCAAAAGTTACGTTACAAAGTTATAAGTACAATTGAAATCTATGCGACACGATTTAAAAGTAGCCAAAAGATGCTCCATGTATGCATGTATATACTCGACATCTAAGCAAGTATCAAAAGTAACGAGCAGAAGCATGTATCACAAAACATTCAAGGACCTGAGAAAAACATAGAAATCTGTCAACGAAAACGTTGGTGAAATCATAGGTTTAAGTAAGTAAGTACAAGTGAACCACAAGATTTGTAACACTGATATAATAGTAATACATTCCAAAAGTTTGTTTCACGAGCACCCAATTATCAATGCTTAACATTCCTTCCATAGAACCCCATCACAATAGTGTTAGAACATACACTGTTTTTCGAAAATATATTTCATTCGTAAACAGTAGTGAACCGTTTGAATGAGGGTTTGTCAAACCCATATGGCCATATAACATAAGTTCTCGCTTACACCCGGCAAGTGTAACTAATGATAATCGAATTGAGGATTTTTGTTCAAACTCGTATGTAGAATGTTTGTTTTCCTGTACTTGTGTTCACTTAGTAAAAAGAAACGTTTATGTTTTCTCATCCCAAATGTAAGTTCAAAGGAGTAAAAGTGGGACTATGATCTCACCTTGAGTGCACGTATGTAAAAGTACTTCAACAAGTATACGTGTGCAAGAACGAATGCTAGTCTTGACCTAAACAAATAGGTTTGTATCAATAACGGTAAACACGATAGGTCAAAGTGTTCAAGTAGTCCTATGGCTCGTTAAGACTCGATCATAATAGCATGTGAATCAAACTGTCATGTTTCATGTAAGGTGCAAGTATAAAAGCATGTTAGAATGAGTGCACAAATATTTGGTTAAGTTTGATTAAAAGTCAACTTTGGTCGGTCAAAGTCAACGAAAAATTCAACACGTTCGGGTCGCGTCCCGAACTATTTTTCTGAGGTTTTTATTCATATATAAGCATGTTAGAACAAGTTACATGTGAATCGGAGGTCCATAGCGTGCCAAACATTTTTCATATTTTGACCATGTAGGTCAGAATCAAACTACGCCTATTGTCGCGCCACGACAAAGGCTGGCCGCGCCGCGGCGAATAACGGGTGCTGGTACCTGGTCAGTCTCAATTGTCTAAGTCCCAAACCAAAATTCAAACAAACATAAAACACAAACCGTAAACACTTAGAACTCGTATCTTATATCGTTAGAAAGGTAATTTGACAAAGAACACAACTAAATATATTTCACCAACCAAAAACATCATTTGCAATAACCGACTTTCCAACATTTAATGCTCAATTAATGCTCAAGTTCATCAATGCACATTTTTGATTCGGGGATTAAATGAATCCATATAATGCACCGTTTCGTAGGTAATCAAGCATACAATACAACTAACTACTTACTAACAACAATTCATGGAATTCAATGAATCAAATATTCATTTCAAGCTTATCAAACCCTAACCCAAATTCACCAAAATCACTAATCAAGTTTATGGAGTTTTTTCAAGCAACCTACACATCAAATTGAAGCTAGTGATACTAGGAACACATTTAATACATGTACTTATATCATTTAACAACATTCAAGCAACCAAATCATCAAATCAAACACACCAAAGTTCATATTCAAGCTAGTTACTTCACACAACGAGATCGAGCATATAAATCATATAATCATGTTAGACTTGAGCCATAGACACTAATTAACAACTTTATAACTTAAAAACATCAAGAACACAAGATCAAGTGATTTTAGAAAGTTACCCAAATGTAATAAAATTGGTATGGAATCGAAGAGGAAGTTGCAAGGATTCCAAATATGTAATTTGTTTTGATTGAAGCTTGCTAGATGTGATTTTGATGATGAATCTTTGAAATGAAGATTGAGAGAAATTTGGAAAGTATTAAATGAAAATGGAAATGAAATGAAAAAGGAAATGGGGAGGTGGGGTTGAGTAGTCAAAGCTAGTCACCTCTTTGGCACCTTGGCAAAATTAGTCCCTCGAGTTCGGTTGCGGGTGCGTGATTTACCTAAACGAGATATTTTTAAAACGCGTATTAACGAGGGATGTTATAATCATATAACGGACTTTAAATAATTAAACGGAAAAATAACGGAAAAAGGCGGGATGTTACATTACCTACTCCTTAAAAGAAATTTCGTCCCGCAATTTAAGTAGGCGTAGTAGTCGTCATTTCTTCCTCTAAATCTTGCATTTCCGGAACCGAGAATAAGTGAGGGTATTTCCTTTGCATTTGATCTTGTCTTTCCCAAGTAAACTCGGGTCCCCTTTTGGCGTTTCAACGGACCTTGACAATCGGGATTCGGCTTTGTTTTAGCGTCTTGACGGAGGTGTCCACGATTTCAACCGGTTCCTCCACAAAATGAAGTTTGTCATCAATAGTAAGTTCCTCAAGAGGGATGAAGATATCGGGTTCGGCAAGACACTTTTTTAAGTTAGATACATGGAAGGTAGGATGAACGGAGCTCAATTGAGGTGGAAGATCTAAACGATAAGCAACGGTTCCAATACGCTCCAAGATTTTGAAAGGACCAATATACCGTGGATTTAGCTTCCCGCGTTTCCCAAAACGGATTACACCTTTCCAAGGTGCGACTTTTAGCATTACTCGGTCACCAACTTGAAATTCAAGGTCGTTACGTCGTTTGTCGGTATAGCTCTTTTGACGACTTCGGGCCGTCCTAAGCCTATTTCGGATTTGAACGATCTTCTCGGTGGTTTCGTGAATGAGTTCAGGTTCAGTGATTTGCGTGTCGCCTACTTCGGCCCAACAAAGAGGCGAACGACATTTTTGGCCATATAAAGCTTCGAATGGTGCGGCGTTAATACTCACGTGATAACTATTGTTGTAGGAGAATTCAGCGAGAGGCAAGTGCTTATCCCAAGCTTTTCCAAAGTTGATAACACAAGCTCATAGCATGTCTTCCAAAGTTTGAATTGTGCGTTCGCTTTGTCCGTCGGTTTGTGGATGATACGCGGTACTCATGTCTAAACGCGTCCCCAACGCTTCTTGTAAGGTACGCCAAAATCTAGAAACAAAACGACCATCTCGGTCGGAGATAATCGATAACGGTACACCGTGTCGGGCTACGATCTCCTTAATGTAAAGTTGTGCGAGTTTCTCCATGTTGTCGGTTTCCTTCATGGCTAGGAAATGCGCGGATTTGGTGAGGCGGTCAACAATAACTCAAATAGTATCATATCCGCCAACCGTCTTTGGTAGTTTGGTGATGAAATCCATTGTTATCCTTTCCCACTTCCATTGCGGGATTTCGGGTTGTTGAAGTAGTCCGGACGGTCTTTGATATTCGGCTTTGACTTTGGAGCAAGTTAGGCATTTTCCAACATAAGTAGCAACGTCCTTTTTAATGTTCGGCCACCAATATTGTTCTTTGAGGTCGTGGTACATCTTATTGGCACCGGGGTGAATTGAATATCTTGACTTATGGGCTTTGTCTAAAATAAGGCTTCGCAAGTCCCCATAACTAGGCACCCAAATTCTTCCGGCGAAATATCGGAGTCCGGTTTCTTTAACTTCGAATCGAGAGGTGAGGATGTTCAAGTGTTCGAGAGAGATGTTTTCATCCTTGAGAGCCTTGTCTTGGGCTACACGAATTTGGCTATTGAGGTTGGTGTGAATGGTGATGTTTAAAGCTTGGACACGAAGAGGCACCGTTCTTTCTTTTTGACTTAAGGCATCGGCTACTACGTTTGCCTTCCTGGGATGGTAACGAAGCTCACAATCATAATCGTTTAAAGTTTCAATCCACCGTCGTTGTCTCATGTTTAGTTGCTTTTGATCGAAGATGTGTTGGAGGCTTTTGTGATCGGTGAAGATGGTACTTTTGGTTCCATAAAGATAATGTCTCCACATTTTAAGTGCGAAGACAACGGCTCCGAGTTCGAGACCATGTGTCGTATAGTTCCGTTCATGGATTTTCAATTGTCGAGAGGCATAAGTAATGACTTTCTTTCGTTGCATCAATACACACCCCAAACCATGTTTCGAGGCATCGCAATATACAACAAAATCGTCATTGCCTTCGGGAAGTGACAAGATAGGAGCGGTGGTTAGCTTTGTTTTCAAGATTTGAAATGCGGATTCTTGTTCGGTCGCCCAAATGAATTTCCTTCCCTTGTGAGTTAACGCGGTTAGAGGACGAGCAACCAAAGAGAAATCCTTGATGAATCTACGGTAGTATCCGGCGAGACCCAAAAATTGACGAATGTGAGTAGGAGTAGTAGGAGTCTCCCATTTACTAATGGCTTCGATTTTTGATGGATCGACTTTAATACCTTGGTCACTTACAACATGACCAAGAAATTGAACTTCCTTTAACCAAAATTCACACTTGGAGAATTTGGCATAGAGTCGTTCTTGTTTTAAAAGTTCAAGCACAAGTCGGAGGTGTTCCTCGTGTTCTTCTTCGCTTTTAGAATAAACCAAAATATCATCGATGAACACGATAACGAATTTGTCAAGATACGGTTTGCACACGCGGTTCATAAGATCCATGAACACCGCCGGTGCGTTAGTGAGACCAAATGGCATGACAAGGAATTCATAACTACCATAACGAGTTTGGAAAATGGTTTTGGAGACATCTTCCCCTTAACCCTTAATTGATGATAACCCGAGCGGAGATCGATTTTCAAATATACACAAGACCCTTGTAGTTGATTAAAGAGGTCATCGATGCGAGGAAGAGGATATCGGTTTTTAACCATCAATTTGTTTAGTTCACGATAATCAATGCATATTCGTAGGGATCCGTCTTTCTTTTTAACAAACAAAATCAGAGCGCCCCAAGGTGAATGGTTAGGTTGGATAAAATCACGATCAAGTAATTCTTGGATTTGACTTTGCAATTCTTGCATTTCGGATGGAGCAAGTCTATATGGTGCACGTGCTACGGGTGCGGCTCCGGGAATAAGATCGATTTGGAATTCAACCGGTCGGTGAGGTGGGAGACCCGGAAATTCGTCGGGAAATATATCAGAATAGTCACTAACAATTGGCACATCATCGATGTGCTTCTCATCGGACTCGACTTTCTTAATGTGAGCAAGGATCACAAAACAACCCTTACGGAGTAGTTTTCTAACTTTAATGCATGAAACGAGGTTGAGTCCGATGCAACTCTTATCGCCATAAACAATCAAAGGTTCACCATTCTCGATAGGAATCCAGATTGCGTTAAGATCACAAAGGTTGTGAGATTTCGTTTTGGCTAGCCAATTCATACCGATTATTACATTGAAGCTTCCTAGTTCCATGGGTATCAAGTCAATTTCAAACTCATTACCCAAAAATTTTAACGTACACCCCCGGTTATATGTGTCGGCACTCAATAGTTTCCCGTTGGCTACTTCAATGGTATAAGTAGTATCTAGTGGGAGTGGTGGAGTGCTAAAAGAATGAATCAAAGTCTTGGATACAAAGCATTTATCGGCACCCGAATCGAATAAACAAGTAACATAAGTGTTGTTGAGAAGAAACGTACCCGTGACTAATTCATTGTCATCTCGGGCTTCCTCGGTGTTGATGTTGAAAGCTCGGCCGCGCGTATTGGGGTTATCTTTCTTCTTCGGGCATGCATTTCTATAATGGCCCGTTTGGACACATTCGTAACAAGTGCCCGTTTTTTGTGCATTGGGCCCCTTTCGAGCGATGGGGGCGACACTTTTACATTCGTTGGCCTTATGACCAACTCCTTGGCACCGATGGCAAATTAGCTTGCCACATTCACCAAAGTGGTGCTTGTTGCATTTATTGCAAAGAGGTAGGTTTTCGGCATAACCCTTCTTGCCGTCGGAGGTGTAAGGCTTTTTGGCAAAGTTGTTGTTATTCGATTGAGGGGATTCCCATTTTCTATTGTTGTTACCCGACTTATCCTCGGCTTTAGGTTCCGGCACCACAATTTCGTCCACCGTTTCTATCAACTTACGGGCCATGTTCAAAGCTTCTTGATGATTAGTAGGTTTGGATGACATTACCCCGTGTTTGATGCTCTTTGGGAGACCATCCATGTAAAGTTCAACCCTTAAAGCTTCGGGGTTCACAAGGTTTGGGCACATCAAGGCTAGTTCGGAAAATCGTTGATTATAAGCCTTGAGATCGTTGTCGACCGCTTTCAAAGTTCTTAGCTCTTATTCGAGCCTTCGGGTTTCTTCACGAGGGAAATATTCGACGATCATCTTTTTCCTTAGGTCGGCCCAAGAGAGGACGTGAGCTTCATCGGTACCCACCGATTGTACACAGGTGTTCCACCATGTGAGGGCGACACCGGCGAAAGTGTGAGTGGAGTATTTAACCTTATCTTGGTCCCGACAACCGTTTATGCTAAAGACGGCCTCCGTTTGTTCGAACCATCGAGTGAGAGTAACCGGTCCCCCGGTCCCATCAAAAGTATGAGGTTTGCACCCCATGAAGGCTTTATAGGAGCACCCCTCGCTTGAGTTACCGGCTCCTTGATTGTTGTTGTTATGGTTATTGTTATTGTTGTTGTTGGAGGAGTGACCGGCCATGGCCACATCCACGGCGGTGGCTATCATTCGTTGTAGAGCTTGTTCGGGAGTCTCATGGCGTGGCACACGACGAGGAGGCATTGTTCCTTCAAAACACAAGAATACCGTTGATTAGTATTTTCAGTAATACTAATCATGATATGGAATAAGGATAGAGGGAAAAATTTTCCTTGACTCGCCTTAAATTCTTTATGCCACAATGTCGGAACATTCATATGAGTCACCGTAATATAATCCCGGAAATTATATTACCCTGATTCATATGTGCATTCGACATCATTTCATATAGTCAAGGTGGCGTGTCAATCAAATTAAACAACGTGAGATTAAGATGAACAGAGAGTAGATATGAGTAGAAATGTTCGAGTATAAATGCACAAGTAGTCAAGTAATTCCTACTTCAAGTCTATATGCCGGTTGTAGTCTTGACTCACTAATTTACCCTATGACTAGGGGTTGACACCAATGAACTCTAAATCCCTACAACCAACGCTCTGATACCATCTGTAGCGACCCGACAAAATCGTAATTGACGGCGCCGACTACTTAGGTCCCATTACTTGATCATAAGTCTTTAAAATAACGTTTGACCGAAAATATGTCGCATTCATTTCAAAAGTTAAGATTTGTTCCCAAGTTTACAAGAATCGTTCATCCAAAAGTTACGTTACAAAGTTATAAGTACAATTGAAATCTATGCGACACGATTTAAAAGTAGCCAAAAGATGCTCCATGTATGCATGTATATACTCGACATCCAAGCAAGTATCAAAAGTAATGAGTGAAAGCATGTATCACAAAACGTTCAAGGACCTGAGAAAAACATAGAAATCTGTCAACGAAAATGTTGATGAAATCATAGGTTTAAGTAAGTAAGTACAAGTGAACCACAAGATTTGTAACACTAATATAATAGTAATACATTCCAAAAGTTTGTTTCACGAGCACCCAATTATCAATGCTTAACATTCCTTCCATAGAACCCCATCACAATAGTGTTAGAACATACACTGTTTCTCGAAAATATATTTCATTCGTAAACGGTAGCGAACCGTTTGAATGAGGGTTTGTCAAACCCATATGGCCATATAACATAAGTTCTCGCTTACACCCGGCAAGTGTAACTAATGATAATCGAATTGAGGATTTTTGTTCAAACTCGTATGTAGAATGTTTGTTTTCCTGTACTTGTGTTCACTTAGTAAAAAGAAACGTTTATGTTTTCTCATCCCAAATGTAAGTTCAAAAGACTAAAAGTGGGACTATGATCTCACCTTGAGTGCACGTATGTAAAAGTACTTCAACAAGTATACGTGTGCAAGAACGAATGCTAGTCTTGACCTAAACAAATAGGTTTGTATCAATAACGGTAAACACGATAGGTCAAAGTGTTCAAGTAGTCCTATGGCTCGTTAAGACTCGATCATAATAGCATGTGAATCAAACTGTCATGTTTCGTGTAAGGTACAAGTATAAAAGCATGTTAGAATGAGTGCACAAACATTTGGTTAAGTTTGATTAAAAGTCAACTTTGGTCGGTCAAAGTTAACGAAAAAGTCAACACGTTCGGGTCGGGACCCGAACTATTTTTCTGAGGTTTTTATTCATATATAAGCATGTTAGAACAAGTTACATGTGAATCGGAGGTCCATAGCGTGCCAAACATTTTTCATATTTTGACCATGTAGGTCAGAATCAAACTACGCCTATTGTCGCGCCGCGACAAAGGCTGGCCGCGCCGCGGCGAATAACGGGTGCTAGTACCTGGTCAGTCTCAATTGTCTAAGTCCCAAACCAAAATTCAAACAAACATAAAACACAAACCGTAAACACTTAGAACTCGTATCTTATATCGTTAGAAAGGTAATTTGACAAAGAACACAACTAAATACATTTCACCAACCAAAAACATCATTTGCAATAACCGACTTTCCAACATTTAATGCTCAATTAATGCTCAAGTTCATCAATGCACGTTTTTGATTCGGGAATTAAATGCATCCATATAACGCGCCGTTTCGTAGGTAATCAAGCATACAATACAACTAACTACTTACTAACAACAATTCATGGCATTCAATGCATCAAATATTCATTTCAAGCTTATCAAACCCTAACCCAAATTCACCAAAATCACTAATCAAGTTTATGGAGTTTTCTCAAGCAACCTACACATCAAATTGAAGCTAGTGATACTAGGAACACATTTAATACATGTACTTATATCATTTAACAACATTCAAGTAACCAAATCATCAAATCAAACACACCAAAGTTCATATTCATGCTAGTTACTTCAAACAACGAGATCGAGCATATAAATCATATAATCATGTTAGACTTGAGCCATAGACACTAATTAACAACTTTATAACTTAAAAACATCAAGAACACAAGATCTAGTGATTTTAGAAAGTTACCCAAATGTAATGAAATCGGTATGGAATCGAAGAGAAAGTTGCAAGGATTCCAAATATGTAATTTGTTTTGATTGAAGCTTGCTAGATGTGATTTAGATGATGAATCTTTGAAATGAAGATTGAGAGAAATTTGGAAAGTATTAAATGAAAATGGAAATGAAATGAAAAAGGAAATGGGGAGGTGGGGTTGAGTAGTCAAAGCTAGTCACCTCTTTGGCACCTTGGCAAAATTAGTCCCTCGAGTTCGGTTGCGGGTGCGTGATTTACCTAAACGAGATATTTTTAAAACGCGTATTAACGAGGGATGTTATAATCATATAACGGACTTTAAATAATTAAACGGAAAAGTAAACGGAAAAAGGCGGGGTTATAGTACGGGTGGTGCTGGTGGTGCAGATGGCCCGGCTCCAGAAGTAGATGGTGCATAGCGGTAAGGCTTACGGATGAAGGGATCAGCAGGATACGGCATAAGCAGCTTATGGGCGGTAACTCTAGTCCTCAGTCCATGTGCGTTAATGGACGATCTCCCTCCGTTAACCCCAGGAATAACAGTACCGTCGAAATGATACCGCTTCTTCGGCGGGGTAGAGGGTGGCTGTACAGGTGCCTCATCCGGGTCCTCATCGGAATCCTCGTCACTAGTGTCGTCAGAGGATGAGTCGTCGGATGAAGAGTCGGCGGATGATGGGTCGTCTAAATCGGCTGGGGTGGCTGCACGGGTGGCTCTCCTCGAGCGGCCATCATCAGTCGGTATCTAAAAGGTGGGATTGGCACTAAACGTCCATCAGGAAGGCGTCAGCACCAATGGTTATGCTCATTACGGACTGGACCTTCCCCAAGTTCCGCGGGAATCACAGCACCACCGGAATGGTGCTGTGGCTCCGGAGGTCCTGGGGCAAGTGGAGCTGGAATCTCCGGTGGGTCCTCGGCTCCGTCTGAGGTAATCACTGGGCCGGGTGCATGGCTACTAGCTCCGGAGGACGAAGCGCCTGAGTCACTGGAGGGTGTCGATGTAACAACCCAACCCGTTATCCATCCAAAAATGTGCTAAAATTTTTTTTTTTGGGACAGTTCATCTGGACGGCGTCCAGCTATCTGGACGGCGTCCAGCTCTGAAGGACTGGACGGCATCGAGCCATCTTGGACGGCGTCCAAATACACTAAAAAGTTCTGATCAGTTTAACAATTACACACGGGCGAAAAACCCGCTTCCCAGCACTTTTAAACCAAAACACTTTCACAATGTGTTATAATAATTAAAACTAAGAGTTTTCCATAATAAAACCGAGTTTTACAACACCGGGCCCACATCGACCCAAATTACCACAAGGTGACCATTTTGACCCAATTTTGTTTATACAAACATAGACCGAGCATGGGATTGGGGATACGCTACCCAATCCTAATCGAACCAAAAGCAAGTCTTCTAAAGCAAACTACGCAAGCTCACTAGTCCCCACGCTTACCCGAACCACCGCATCCATGCAATCTATAAAAATGTAAACAACGAGAGGGTAAGCTAACGCTTAGTGAATGAAAATATACTACATACATATATATGCATAAAATGGACACGCCACACAAATAATCAAATACCGCATACCGGAGCATCCAAGCATAAAGGCAAGCTAGTCTAAGCATACCGTACAATCACTAAGTAATGCTAAAGATACATCAACAAAACATAAGTTCACCAACGACGAGGTGAACAACGCCAATAAGCTACACCCGGAGGGTTAGCTACATCACAACAATGCATCAATTGTAGAGACCCGTCCAAATCCATCCGGACGAAGTCCATATCGATTACAAACGATTCACAACAGTTGATTACATCGCGAGGTAATTGACCTCTATATGATAAATTTTACAAACATTGCATTCGTTTTTAAAAGACAAACTTTCGTTACATCGACAGTTGAAAGGCATGTAAAGCATTTCATAATATATCCAAATATAATTGACTTAATAATAATCTTGATGAACTCAACGACTCGAATGCAACATCTTTTGAAATATGTCATGAATGACTCCAAGTAATATCTCTAATATGAGCAAATGCACAGCGGAAGATTTCTTTCGTACCTGAGAATAAACATGCTTTAAAGTGTCAACCAAAAGGTTGGTGAGTTCATTAGTTTATCATAAAGAATCATTTCATAATTTTAATAGACCACAAGATTTCATACTTCCATTTCTCATAATCATACGTCCCATGCATAGAGACAAAAATATCATTCATATGGATTGAACACCTGGTAACCGACATTCACAATATGCATATAAGAATATCCCCATCATTCCGGGATCCTCCTTCGGACATGATATAAATTTCAAAGTACTAAAGCATCCGGTACTTTGGATGGGGCTTGTTGGGCCCGATAGATCTATCTTTAGAGTTCGCGTCAATTAGGGTGTCTGTTCCCTAATTCTTAGATTACCAGACTTAATAAAAAGGGGCATATTCAGTTTCGATCATTCAACCATAGAACGTAATTTCGATTACTTGTGTCTATTTCATAAAACAGTTATAAAAGTTGCGCATGTATTCTCAGCCCAAAAATATAAAGGGTAAAAAGGTAAATGAAACTCACAATACTGTATTTTGTAGTAAAAATACATATGACGACATTGAACAATGCAGGGTTGGCCTCGGATTCACGAACCTATATCAAGTATTAACACATTATAGTATAAATCAATTAAGTTTATATATTTGTTATGTATTAATTATTCTTATAATATATTATGATACTTATTTGATATTTAATTAATGTTATATCAATAATATTAGTTGAAACATAATTTTATGTAATATTAGTATATTTTATGTAATAATATATTTACATATATATCTTTTGTTTTGTAAAATTAATAATTGTAGAAATACCTAAGGATAATAATAATAATAATATTAATAATAATAATAATTTTTAAAAGTATAAAACTACCTTAGGAGTCAGTTTTAAAAAAATTGCACCAAGCCTGGCTCGGACCCGAGACCTCTCGTTCACTCATCAACACCCTTAACCATTCCTCCATTTCAGTTTTTCTGATTTATAATACAAACCCAAATACTTATCTATTACATGTTTCAACCCACTTCATCTTCTTCACCAAAATCTAAACAATCAAACAACTTCATTCTTAATAGTCAATCATCAAGATGGTTTTAGGATTTCTAAACAAACATGAAACAAAAAATAAAAATGTGTTCATGATATAAAAAAAATGAGAAAAAAAAAACAAAAAAATCCTACTGCTTGCTAGTAGCCAAGAAAAAAAAAAATTTTGTTTTCAATTTTGAGTTCGTTTTGGACAATCTTTACAACATGAAACATGTTTCAAATCATTCCTAAAAACTATTGAAATCGTCAATTGAACTTAAAACATCAAAACAAGCTCTAATTTCTCCAAGAACAAAACAGTTGACTTTTGACAATTTAACTTTGACTCGCAAATTCGAATTCGTTATCAAGAATTGGAACTTGAGATTTTGCAGGAAGTTTAAGTAAATGATTCCTAACAACTCTACATTTTTAGTTTTTGAAATTTGTTTCGAATTCACGTTAGTGTATATCACTGTGAAGAACTCAAGAACTCAAAAATTGATTTTAAATTAAGAGTGTTATAGGTTATGATTACAACATGAATTGTGTTGTAAATCATTCCTATAATCTTTATGGATCATCAAATTAACTGGAGATATCAAAACAAACTCGAATTTGATTCAAGAACACTTAGTTGACTTTGAAAACCAAAACTTTGACTCTCAAATTAGAAATTAATAGAAAGAATTGAGGATTGAAAACTTACAGATAGTTTAGATAGACGATTCCTAACATGACTGCATTATTACATTTTGAAAATTTGTTCTAAATCAAAATATGGTGAAAAAGATGAATGTACAGAGTGTCGAGCTTATTTTCTGGGTTTTCTTTGTTTTCAACTCAAATTGCAGTTTGTAACTTATATAGAGTGATTAGGTACATGATTTAACAGTTAAATTGATTTCCAATTGATTTGTGAAGTAGACTTGTAACAAACTGGAGACATGAAGTACGTAAATTATTTTCATGTGAAGAAAAAGAAAAAAAATTGATAGTTACTTCTAACATAATGGGATTCCCTATTTTTATTTTTAATAAATATTAATAGTAAATACCCTAATAATATTAATAATAATTCTAATAAAATAACTAAATAATATCATAAAAATGATAATAAATAAAAATAAGAATTCGTTTAAATCATAAATAAATTTTAATCTTAATTATCTTGTACATTATTTTACATTTTCAATTCAAATGATTATTTTGTATTTTATTAATACAACTTAATACGCACTCTTATATTTATACATGTATATATATTTACATATTTATTTACACACAATTGTTCGTGAATCGTCGGAAATAGTCACAGGTTAAATGAATCTATATAAATAGTTCAAACATTTCGAGACTCAACATTACAGGCTTTGCTTATTGTGTTGGAACATATAAAGATTAAGTTTTAATTTGGTCGGAAATTTCCGGGTCGTCACAGTACCTACCCGTTAAAGAAATTTCGTCCCGAAATTTGAGTGGAATGGTCATGGCTGACAATAAGTATGTTTTCATGACGTATCCGAGCTAGAAATTAGAGTTTTATCATCAGTGAGTAATATAAGTAAAAAAAAAATTGATTACGCGAAGAGTATAATCGAAGCTATCGCAAGAGAGGGAACTGATGACGTAGTTATGATTGATTTCCGGAATTCATGGGATTTAAAGAAAATCTTCGTAATAAGATTTGGTTCTTCGGCGATATAGGAAATCAGATCTTCTTTAATTAAATGCAATAATCTGTTTCGATTGCTCTGTCGGATATTTTACTATAAATCCACTCCCTTCGTTTCCTTATTTTCACAGCTCACACCTTCCATTCTTTCTCCCCTGATTCATATTTTTAAAGCATTCATTAATATGCTCCATCCAGTTCTGATCCTGATATACTCTTAACTTTCATATCTGTCATTCTTCTCTTTCATCTACCACCGGAGGATTATATTTACTTCTACTATTATCTTGGGGTTATAGTGTTTTTAATTTTCCCGTGCCTTTACGTGGCAATATGTATTGATATGCACGGTTTGTAATTTATGTGTTGTTGTCGAGCTTTATATTTTCTTTATATTCAAGAGTTCCAAACTTTTGTCTCCTCTTCCCGACTTCAAGTTAAGCGAATAATGGTCCGGAATTCGTAGATATGGATTTTGAAATGAACATAGTTAATGTTCTAGAAGGAAATCGTAATGGCACGATCTTGATTTTTCAAATTACTAGAATATCTGAAAAGATAGAACTATTAAGAATATATGTTCTTGATATACTTGGAGATTGGGTAGAATGTAAGAGTCGTGTAACATGGCACATGATGACATTATGATCTGTGAATCATCACGTTCCATTAGAAACTCAGCATGACTTACTGTAATATAATCACGTTGATCAAGTGTCATTATATTATACTAACTCATGCATCAGTTCCCAACATTACTTCAATAACATTCATATTTCAAGCTCGAAAGTTTACAGAATATAGAAACTAACAGTTTCTATATGATGTAACACTGATAGCACGAAGAGATTAATGATTTCAGATAAGAATTGTTATGAAAATATTCTCGGAAATATCAAAGATATTTATGATGATATTTTCAGAATTTCTGAGATCGAATGTTGATGAAGAAAATCCTTTCGCAAGGATTTAGAATAAATAAGGAGCAAGATATTCACTAAAGACTTCATCAGAAACAGAATCATCAGGGTTCTTTATGTACAAGTTTAGTCCTTGTGATTTGCTCAGAGTCTCCTTCATGGTTTGCTCAATTCGTTTTTCAGTACCAAACTTCCTTTTGAGCTTTTCCAACGTATCTTTTTTTTTATCAAACTTTTGACTGTTAAAATCATCCATAGTTTTTGTTGCTTCATTCAACTTTTCAAAATTTAGAGCATTAATTCACAGACTGGGTGCTTTTCTGAATTTCAGAATGGAAGATCATAGTTCTAAGAGATAAATGTTATATGGATACATATAACTGTTGATGTGGAAACGTTGCGAGACTCAAAATACAAATTTGCTGATTCCCGATAATTGGTATGGCAGTTCTCGTTACAAGATGCGGATGAGTATATGATAGGGTTTCAATGAATAAATATAATGATTTGTCAGAGAGATTTAAGCCAAAAAAAACAACGAGGCTGCTGGTACGTCTTCTGGTAATATGGTGGAATATAAAAGAATTCTCCGTTATAAAAAGGGTAATTGTATATATCAGGATTATAGTAAGGCTACTTCGAATGAAAAGTCGAAGTTGACTTGCTGGAGCTGTGACAAAATTGGCTACTTTGAAAAGGGATCGCAAAGTTATTTTTGCTAATAAATGCCAAAGGATCTAATGCGGCTACGTGTTCAACTTTTACTCAGTTGCTGAGAGTTTCTCAGGTGCATAACTATATGCATAAACATTTCCTTCCGTAGATGAAGTGCGGTTGATTCATCCTATCGATTGAGGTGTTTTCAAGAATCATGAAAGGTTTGAACGCAGATTGTAATCGTCAAGATACAGATGAGGTTTAAGATGAGATCAAGTGGCAAACTTGAAGATATGTTTAGTTTCATATGTTATAATCAATATTTTAATTCATTTTAATTATCCAATGTCGACAGTCCATATTTGATAGTCCACAATTAACAGTCCGATAATACATATATAGCTTAATATATAATATCCGAATTAATTAATACGTATCGGGACCCGTGTACATGTCTCAGACTCGATCACAACTCAAAGTATATATATTATTATAGAATCAACCTCAACCTTGTATAGAGAACTCGATCATTACTGCATATAGAGTGTCTATGGTGATTCCAAATAATATATATAGATGCATCGATATGATATGTCAAAACCTTGTATACGTGTCCCGATATTTAAAGTGCGTAAAATAAATAACAGGAATTAAATAACGATAACTAAAGTGCGTAAAGTAAATAACAGAAATTAGATGACAATAAATAAAATTGCGGGAATGTAAATTACGATAATTAAATTGCAATAAATAAAATGCGATAAATAGAATGTAATCAGTTAGCTAGGAACAGTTAGCTGGAACAGTTAGCATGGTTTCTTAACAAAATTCCATATTGTTAATTAGTCTGTTTCTAATCAATTTTTATTGTGTCCATTATTTCTTCATTATGCCACTTGTTGGATTCTGGTAAGTAAAAATCCAAATATGAAATTGAATTTGAATGAAAATGGTTATTCTGTGGTGAACGGATTCGTATATCGATAGATGTAGGTAGGATGGTAATCGACCGTTGAATCAGATTCGAAGACTGTACAATGTAATTATTAATGTGAAATCTTAAATATTTCTCGGGTATTACCTACCCGTTAAAATATTTTTACCATTAACAGTTTGTACGAAAGAATTTTTAATCACAATCTTTATGAAAATATATTTACATATATATTTTCTTCAGATGTAATTATGGATTTAATGAGTCAATGTGATATTAAACTCATCAGATTTACAATTAGAACTATGATACATAATCTCTAAAACATTAGAGTTTACATAATCTTCGTGTCGAACAAAGATAAATGATGTAGAATGATTTGTGGAACGATAATTATACTCGAGGTACAGAATGAGATGTTGAGGCATGGATTGTTGAAACTTGGGTTGTTGGTGGTACTGGTGCCATTGGTGCTAAGGCTGGTGATGTTACTGGTGTTGGTGATACTGTTGATGATTGCAAATTGTATACCGTGCTATCTAAAGTTAATACTCGAGCTCGGAGTTCTCTAACTTCTTCTACTAACCCGAGTTGTTTATCAATGTGAGGTAGAGGTCGGATATCTTCTCTAGTTCCATTAATGGTCGTTTCAAGATGAAAAATTCTTGCAAATAGGGTATAAACGGTATTGCGAACGGGTTCGCTGGTGAGCGGGTCAAGTACTCCATGGTTAGGTGGTAGATTTGATTCATGATATGGAGTACCTTCTTCCTTTCTCCATAGGGTGAGTATGTCGCGAACCCATCCCCATTTTCTCCAGTAATCACGGTAGTTGATTGGTTGGTGTGCTCCTGTCACGCTGTCTTCGAAGTCAGAGGAACTTGGTCGATTCGTAGAGGCCATCTTAAACGATCTCAGGAAAGATTTTTGGTATAAAGAGTTTAGTGGCATCAATTGATAGTTAGATGGTATTCTCAATGCATAATTTTCATAGATATATATAGTACCGGGATCCCTTAAATTAAGGAGAAATTTACGAGAGATATCAGGCAAGGTCTACAGTAACAGATACACTAAGATATGAATTGTCAGATATGCTAAGATATGAATTTTGTCTATACACTATTCATGCAGTCAATGCAGTAAAATGTGTCTAGACTAAGAATAATGAGTAGGTAATTTCCTAAGGATGATAAGCAGATGTTTTCCGAAAAATGATAAGCAAAACTTTTGACATGCAGACACGGTCGAAGTCCAGACTCACTAATGCATCCTAACGACTATCAGTTAGGCACGCTAATGCAAGACCTGGTTCGCTAAGACCACCGCTCTGATACCAACTGTAGAGACCCATCCTAATCCATCCGGACGAAGTCCATATCGATTACAAACGATTCACAACAGTTGATTACATCGCGAGGTAATTGACCTCTATATGATAAATTTTACAAACATTGCATTCGTTTTTAAAAGACAAACTTTCGTTACATCGACAGTTGACAGGCATGTAAAGCATTTCATAATATATCCAAATATAATTGACGTAATAATAATCTTGATGAACTCAACGACTCGAATGCAACATCTTTTGAAATATGTCATGAATGACTCCAAGTAATATCTCTAATATGAGCAAATGCACAGCGGAAGATTTCTTTCGTACCTGAGAATAAACATGCTTTAAAGTGTCAACCAAAAGGTTGGTGAGTTCATTAGTTTATCATAAAGAATCATTTCATAATTTTAATAGACCACAAGATTTCATACTTCCATTTCTCATAATCATACGTCCCATGCATAGAGACAAAAATATCATTCATATGGATTGAACACCTGGTAACCGACACTCACAATATGCATATAAGAATATCCCCATCATTCCGGGATCCTCCTTCGGACATGATATAAATTCCGAAGTACTAAAGCATCTGGTACTTTGGATGGGGCTTGTTGGGCCCGATAGATCTATCTTTAGAGTTCGCGTCAATTAGGGTGTCTGTTCCCTAATTCTTAGATTACCAGACTTAATAAAAAGGGCATATTCAGTTTCGATCATTCAACCATAGAACGTAATTTCGATTACTTGTGTCTATTTCGTAAAACAGTTATAAAAGTTGCGCATGTATTCTCAGCCCAAAAATATAAAGGGTAAAAAGGTAAATGAAACTCACAATACTGTATTTTGTAGTAAAAATACATATGACGACATTGAACAATGCAGAGTTGGCCTCGGATTCACGAACCTATATCAAGTATTAACACATTATAGTATAAATCAATTAAGTTTATATATTTGTTATGTATTAATTATTCTTATAATATATTATGATACTTATTTGATATTTAATTAATGTTATATCAATAATATTAGTTGAAACATAATTTTATGTAATATTAGTATATTTTATGTAATAATATATTTACATATATATCTTTTGTTTTGTAAAATTAATAATTGTAGAAATACCTAAGGATAATAATAATAATAATATTAATAATAATAATAATTTTTAAAAGTATAAAACTACCTTAGGAGTCAGTTTTAAAAAAATTGCACCAAGCCGGGCTCGAACCCGAGACCTCTCGTTCACTCATCAACACCCTTAACCATTCCTCCATTTCAGTTTTTCTGATTTATAATACAAACCCAAATACTTATCTATTACATGTTTCAACCCACTTCATCTTCTTCACCAAAATCTAAACAATCAAACAACTTCATTCTTAATAGTCAATCATCAAAATGGTTTTAGGACTTCTAAACAAACATGAAACAAAAAATAAAAATGTGTTCATGATATAAAAAAAATGAAAAAAAAACAAAAAAATCCTACTGCTTGCTAGTAGCCAAGAAAAAAAAAATTTTGTTTTCAATTTTGAGCTCGTTTTGGACAATCTTTACAACATGAAACATGTTTCAAATCATTCCTAAAAACTATTGAAATCGTCAATTGAACTTAAAACATCAAAACAAGCTCTAATTTCTCCAAGAACAAAACAGTTGACTTTTGACAATTTAACTTTGACTCGCAAATTCGAATTCGTTATCAAGAATTGGAACTTGAGATTTTGCAGGAAGTTTAAGTAAATGATTCCTAACAACTCTACATTTTTAGTTTTTGAAATTTGTTTCGAATTCACGTTAGTGTATATCACTGTGAAGAACTCAAGAACTCAAAAATTGATTTTTAGATTAAGAGTGTTATAGGTTATGATTACAACATGAATTGTGTTGTAAATCATTCCTATAATCTTTATGGATCATCAAATTAACTGGAGATATCAAAACAAACTCGAATTTGATTCAAGAACACTTAGTTGACTTTGAAAACCAAAACTTTGACTCTCAAATTAGAAATTAATAGAAAGAATTGAGGATTGAAAACTTACAGATAGTTTAGATAGACGATTCCTAACATGACTGCATTATTACATTTTGAAAATTTGTTCTAAATCAAAATATGGTGAAAAAGATGAATGTACAGAGTGTCGAGCTTATTTTCTGGGTTTTCTTTGTTTTCAACTCAAATTGCAGTTTGTAACTTATATAGAGTGATTAGGTACATGATTTAACAGTTAAATTGATTTCCAATTGATTTGTGAAGTAGACTTGTAACAAACTGGAGACATGAAGTACGTAAATTATTTTCATGTGAAGAAAAAGAAAAAAAATTGATAGTTACTTCTAACATAATGGGATTCCCTATTTTTATTTTTAGTAAATATTAATAGTAAATACCCTAATAATATTAATAATAATTCTAATAAAATAACTAAATAATATCATAAAAATGATAATAAATAAAAATAAGAATTCGTTTAAATCATAAATAAATTTTAATCTTAATTATCTTGTACATTATTTTACATTTTCAATTCAAATGATTATTTTGTATTTTATTAATACAGCTTAATATGCACTCTTATATTTATACATGTATATATATTTACATATTTATTTACACACAATTGTTCGTGAATCGTCGGAAATAGTCACAGGTTAAATGAATCTATATAAATAGTTCAAACATTTCGAGACTCAACATTACAGGCTTTGCTTATTGTGTTGGAACATATAAAGATTAAGTTTTAATTTGGTCGGAAATTTCCGGGTCGTCACATCAATATATATATATATATATATATATATATATATATATATATATATATATATATATATATATATATATATATATATATATATATATATATATATATATATATATATATATATATATATATATATATATATATATATATATATATATATATATATATATATATATATATATATATATATATATATATAAACGAATAAGGTTAACCCCTTAACCCATTACCGAATACCAAACACCACAATGAAGATTGGCCGAACTACACGAGCCTTAGTAATCCGAAACCACACGAGATTACTATCTTCAACAAGACAACATCGAGGTTGGCCGAACTACACGAGCCTTAGTAATCCGAACTACACGAGATCACTATCTCAATAAGATGATCGAACTACACGCGTCATCCTGAATCCGGACTACACGAGACTCACTTCCAATAAGATGACCGAACTACACGCGTCATCGTGAATCCGAACTACACGAGATCCACTTTCACAATTCAAAACCCACGGTCACGGGATTATAAAATCCACCACATCGGGGTTATCCACATCACAACAATATCAACCCTTCGCCATTGGGATTATATACTCCACATCACAAACACGTGTGATAATGTACACACAAAACGTGTACCTCGCCAAAGGTGGTCAACCAAAACGCACAACCGTGCCAATTGGACCTAAACGCAAGTCCATCAAATCCACCTATATGTGAAGTGAGCTCTATAACCGAGAACCACTTCACCCGACCCGCACCCATCCTACACATACACATGTACATATGATATTAACACTCACCTTATCGCCTTGATGAATGCCACCGAAATAATCCGCAACCCGTCAATGGAAAGTACCTATTCCATTATCACAAAATACACAACACAATTAGGGTTGACTTACAAACCAACCCATTTGACACTTAGTGCAAATTCGACCCAAATGCACTTTCAAGCTCAAAACGTGCCCAAACTAACCAATAATCACTAACAATAGTGACAATGGTCCTAATACGCCAAATACACCCAAACACAAGTGTTAAACACTCGTCTTGCCCATTTTGACACCAAAACCCTAATTCGACCCATTTCAAAATTAGGTAACCAAACACACCCAAAAGTGTTCCAACACTTTCATAATCACTAACCCTAGTGATTAAACTCATTTTCAAAGCCTAATCAAGGCCAAATCGTCAACCAACCCAAAACTCGCCAAGTGACAAGACTAACTAGTCACCATGAACCCACTTCATCATCTAAAAGGGTTTTACAACAAACTAGCTCAAAACCTTAACTCGAATATCAAATCTAACAAATGAAATTCGGAGTTTGAGCTTACCAATACCACCACAACGTAGCTAGGAGCGAGATGAACAACTTTAAAACCCGAGCTTTGGTGAGAACTCGACTCCTTCTTCTCCAAATCCACCTCTCTCTCTCTAAAACTCTCATCTCTATCTAGATGTGGATGAGAGTGTTTGTGAGGATGAAATGTGATCCACAATGACCAAATGGATCAGCTTCGAGAGCTCCAAACTGACACCCAAGTGAATTTACCAAAATACCCCTTTTTAAAACCAATTAAAACAGCTGGCCCGTCAGGCATTTTGGACGGCATCCCAAAATCTGGACGGCGTCCCACTCTTTAATACTGGACGGCATCCCACTTCTTGGATGGCGTCCCACTTAGCTGAAATAGAAATCAGGGTGTTACAACTCTCCCCCACTTGAACTCGATCACGTCCTCGTGATCTTCGTCACTTAACTAAACGGACCACACTCCACGGTCCTCAAACATAAGTCCCAAACCGACTTTCCAAGGCAACTCTTCCCAATGAATCACATTTAACAACTAAAATCGTCACACGCGATTTATCAAATCACAATCCGAGAGCTAAAACCTTACTCAATCTCTCACATCGGGAAGAACTCAACCAATCTCGAACCGAGATATCTATCCCCTAGCGTACCCTTACCGAGTACAATGCTAAAAGTAACCAAGTCAACCTAAGGTCAACAACACGAAACGATGGAGACCGAACCAAATGAATCCTTATGGATAACACCAATCACTAAACATCCCTTGTAGTGCGCAATACGACCCATACGCAACTACCGTAACATCATAACAAACTGTTAAAACCGATAGCGCCCAAAACGACTATGGCAACGCTAATCCAAAGGTTTACCAAAATCGACAATTCGTCACACCCGTAACAACATGTGAGCGAAGCACGGCTATCGCATCACTAATCCTACAACATGGTTCTCACGACCCTACCATCAGTGTATAAATCAACCGATACTTCACACAACATGGTCCTTACGACCCCACCATCGGTGTATAAAAGAACCGATAGATCACACAACACGGTCCTTACGACCCCACCATTGGTGTATAAACAACCAATAGATCAAACAACATGAAGGTTGGCCGAAAACACACGCGCCTTAGTGAATTCGAACTACACGTGACTCACTACCTTCCTCGCAACGACAATAGGGATTGGCCGAACTACACGCACTATAGTGAATCCGAACTACACGGGAGTCACTATCTCAAAGGAATGACCGAACTACACGAGTCATTTGTGAATCCGAACTACACGAGACTCACTCCTCAATATAATGACCGAAACCACACGAGTCATTGGTGAATCCGAACTAAACGCGATTCACTTCCACAATAAGATGGCCGAACTACATACGTCATCGTGAATCCGAACTGCACGAGAATCACAACTCAACACCGGATGAAGTCAGCGGACCCCGAAAGTCATGCTTCACTGATATAACACATACGCCCATGATGAAGTCAGCGGACCCCGAAGGTCACGCTTCACCAATCACATATTCCCATGATGAAGTCAGCGGACCCCTAAGGTCATGCTTCACCAATCAATAATTCCATGATGAAGTCAGCGGACCCCGAAGGTCATGCTTCACCAATCAACGCCCTTTTGGCCTTGAACAACGAGTAGCGTAACATCGCGCTCTACTACGCTATAGTGAATCCTAACGGATACCACTAACCATTCACAGAATCGAGCAAGAACCACCTATATCAAAGGTAGGCACAAAACAATAATTCCCCAAAAGAGAACCCGACACACACATTCCTTAACCAAGGGATTTCATCTTGCTCGCCAAACACGTCCATTATTGAAATGCCCCGTCCTAATCCATCTAGACGAAGTCTTCAACAGTTGGTTCCATTGCGAGGTTCTGACCTCTATATGCCATGAACGACTCCATGTAATATGAGCAAATGCACAGCGGAAGGTTTCTTTAATACCTGAGAATAAACATGCTTTCAAGTGTCAACTAAAAGGTTGGTGAGTTCATTAGTTTAACATAAATAATCATTTCCATCATTTTAATAGACCACAAGATTTTTATTTCTCATAAATATACGTCCCATGCATAGAGACAAAAATATCATTCATATGGATTGAACACCTGGTAACCGACATTAACAAGATGCATATAAGAATATCCCCATCATTCTGGGACACCCTCCGGACATGATAAAAACGAATTCGAAGTACTAAAGCATCCGGTACTTTGGATGGGGTTCGTTAGGCCCAATAGATCTGTCTTTAAGATTCGCGTCAATTAGTAGATCAGTTTACTAATTCTTAGGTTACCAAGCAAAAGGGGCATATTCGGCTTCGATCATTCAACCATATAATGTAGTTTCAATTACTTGTGTCTATTTCGTAAAATATTTATAAAAGCGCATGTATTCTCATTCCCAAAAATATATATTGCAAAAGCATTTAAAAAGGGAGCAAATGAAACTCACCTAATGTATTTTGTAGTAAAAATACATATGACGACATTGAACAAGTGTAGGGTTGACCTCGGATTCACAAACCTATATCAATTATATATATTGAAACATATCATTGTAATCAAACAAAAATTTTATATATATTCTTATTAATTGTAATAATAATAATAATAATAATAATAATAATAATAATAATTATAATGATAATAATAATAATAATAATAATAATAATAATAATAATAATAATAATAATAATAATAATAATAATAATAATAATAATAATACAATTATTATGATATCAATAATTTCTAATATATTAACAATACAAGTAATAATAAATAAATAAAAATAATAATACAAGTAATAATAATAATATACCTATTGAAAAGTCCATTAGAGTGTTAAAGGAGTCCAATTAACTAGCCCCAAAAGTATGATTATTTGGATCCATCACTAGCCCAACGAAATATAATTAGTCCATGTAATCCCTAAAGGGTCTCGGTTATATTAATACTTCTTTGGTTCAATCATTGAACATGCAACATCATCATCGTATCATCACCTATTACGTCATCATATCGTCATCTGTATCATCAATCTTAATCACCCATTATCGAATCATAATCATTCATCGTCATCAATATTTGTTTTGCGGGATCTCACAGTTTCATAATCATAATCTAATCGACTTCATTCTAATCCTATATCTCACTCCTCAACATTATGTTCATAGCATCATCTTAATTAATATCATCATATCATCCACCTATCGTCCGGTTATCATCATCATCAAACAGAAAACAATTCGTTGGTGTACTCGATTATCAGAAAGAAACAAAGTAATAGCTCGCCATCTTTTTAGTCGTTGTAACATAATATATTTAGAAGTGGTAGTTGTAGTGACCCGAAATTTTCCATGTTTATATATATTAATTGAGATTGATATTTACATGATTAAATGTTTCCAACATGTTAAGCAATCAAACTTGTTAAGACTTGATTAATTGAAATATGTTTCATATAGACAATTGACCACCCAAGTTGACCGGTGATTCACGAACGTTAAAACTTGTAAAAACTATATGATGACATATATATGGATATATATATAGTTAACATGATACTATGAAAATTAAACATATCATTAAGTATATTAACAATGAACTACATATGTAAAAACAAGACTACTAACTTAATGATTTTTAAACGAGACATATATGTAACGATTATCGTTGTAAAGACATTTAATGTATATATATCATATTAAGAGATATTCATACATGATAATATCGTGATAATATAATAATTTAAAATCTCATTTGATATTATAAACATTGGGTTAACAACATTTAACAAGATCGTTAACCTAAAAGTTTCAAAACAACACTTACATGTAACGAATAACGATGACTTAACGACTCAGTTAAAATGTATATACATGTAGTGTTTTAATATGTATTTATACACTTTTGAAAGACTTCAATACACTTATCAAAATACTTCTACTTAACAAAAATGCTTACAATTACATCCTCGTTCAGTTTCATCAACAATTCTACTCGTATGCACCCGTATTCGTACTCGTACAATACACAGCTTTTAGATGTATGTACTATTGGTATATACACTCCAATGATCAGCTCTTAGCAGCCCATGTGAGTCTCCTAACACATGTGGGAACCATCATTTGGCAACTAGCATGAAATATCTCATAAAATTACAAAAATATGAGTAATCATTCATGACTTATTTACATGAAAACAAAATAACATATCCTTTATATCTAATCCATACACCAACGACCAAAAACACCTACAAACACTTTCATTCTTCAATTTTCTTCATCTAATTGATCTCTCTCAAGTTCTATCTTCAAGTTCTAAGTGTTCTTCATAAATTCCAAAAGTTCTAGTTTCATAAAATCAAGAATACTTTCAAGTTTGCTAGCTCACTTCCAATCTTGTAAGGTGATCATCCAACCTCAAGAAATCTTTGTTTCTTACAGTAGGTTATCATTCTAATACAAGGTAATAATCATATTCAAACTTTGGTTCAATTTCTATAACTATAACAATCTTATTTTAAGTGATGATCTTACTTGAACTTGTTTTCGTGTCATGATTCTGCTTCAAGAACTTCGAGCCATCCAAGGATCCATTGAAGCTAGATCCATTTTTCCCTTTTCCAGTAGGTTTATCCAAGGAACTTAAGGTAGTAATGATGTTCATAACATCATTCGATTCATACATATAAAGCTATCTTATTCGAAGGTTTAAACTTGTAATCACTAGAACATAGTTTAGTTAATTCTAAACTTGTTCGCAAACAAAAGTTAATCCTTCTAACTTGACTTTTAAAATAAACTAAACACATGTTCTATATCTATATGATATGCTAACTTAATGATTTAAAACCTGGAAACACGAAAAACACCGTAAAACCGGATTTACGCCGTCGTAGTAACACCGCGGGCTGTTTTGGGTTAGTTAATTAAAAACTATGATAAACTTTGATTTAAAAGTTGTTATTCTGAGAAAATGATTTTTATTATGAACATGAAACTATATCCAAAAATTATGGTTAAACTCAAAGTGGAAGTATGTTTTCTAAAATGGTCATCTAGACGTCGTTCTTTCGACTGAAATGACTACCTTTACAAAAACGACTTGTAACTTATTTTTCTGACTATAAACCTATACTTTTTCTGTTTATATTCATAAAATAGAGTTCAATATGAAACCATAGCAATTTGATTCACTCAAAACGGATTTAAAATGAAGAAGTTATGGGTAAAACAAGATTGGATAATTTTTCTCATTTTAGCTACGTGAAAATTGGTAACAAATATATTCCAACCATAACTTAATCAACTTGTATTGTATATTATGTAATCTTGAGATACCATAGACACATATACAATGTTTCGACCTATCATGTCGACACATCTATATATATTTCGGAACAACCATAGACACTCTATATGTGAATGTTGGAGTTAGCTATACAGGGTTGAGGTTGATTCCAAAATATGTATAGTTTGAGTTGTGATCAATACTGAGATACGTATACACTGGGTCGTGGATTGATTCAAGATAATATTTATCGATTTATTTCTGTATATCTAACTGTGGACAACTAGTTATAGGTTACTAACGAGGACAGCTGACTTAATAAACTTAAAACATCAAAATATATTAAAAGTGTTGTAAATATATTTTGAACATACTTTGATATATATGTATATATTGTTATAGGTTCGTGAATCAACCAGTGGCCAAGTCTTACTTCCCGACGAAGTAAAAATTTGTGAAAGTGAGTTATTGTCCCACTTTTAAAATCTAATATTTTTGGGATGAGAATACATGCAGGTTTTATAAATGATTTACAAAATAGACACAAGTACGTGAAACTACATTCTATGGTTGAATTATCGAAATCGAATATGCCCCTTTTTATTAAGTCTGGTAATCTAAGAATTAGGGAACAGACACCCTAATTGACGCGAATCCTAAAGATAGATCTATTGGGCCTAACAAACCCCATCCAAAGTACCGGATGCTTTAGTACTTCGAAATTTATATCATATCCGAAGGGTGTCCCGGAATGATGGGGATATTCTTATATATGCATCTTGTTATTGTCGGTTACCAGGTGTTCACCATATGAATGATTTTTATCTCTATGTATGGGATGTGTATTGAAATATGAAATCTTGTGGTCTATTGTTACGATTTGATATATATAGGTTAAACCTATAACTCACCAACATTTTTGTTGACGTTTTAAGCATGTTTATTCTCAGGTGATTATTAAGAGCTTCCGCTGTCGCATACTTAAATAAGGACAAGATTTGGAGTCCATGCTTGTATGATATTGTGTAAAAACTGCATTCAAGAAACTTATTTTGTTGTAACATATTTGTATTGTAAACCATTATGTAATGGTCGTGTGTAAACAGGATATTTTAGATTATCATTATTTGATAATCTACGTAAAGCTTTTTAAACCTTTATTGATGAAATAAAGGTTATGGTTTGTTTAAAAATGAATGCAGTCTTTGAAAAACGTCTCATATAGAGGTCAAAACCTCGCAACGAAATCAATTAATATGGAACGTTTTTAATCAATAAGAACGGGACATTTCAGTTGGTATCCGAGTGTTGGTCTTAGAGAACCAGAAAATTTGCATTAGTGTGTCTTATCGAGTTTGTTAGGATGCATTAGTGAGTCTGGACTTCGACCGTGTTTACTTGAAAAATGATTGCTTAACAAATTTTGTTGGAAACTATATATTTTTAACATGTGAATATTATGTGATATATTAATCTCTTAACGCGTTTGATATTATGTGATAGATGTCTACCTCTAGAACAAGTCCCATTGACTCACCTAATAATAATGAAGAGTCAAATGTAAATTGGAATGATTCGTGGACTGATTCACAAGTTCCCGAAGAGGAACCGGAAGAAGAGTCGGAACCGGAAGAAGAATCGGAACCGGAAGAAGAATCGGAACCGGATGAAGAAATAGAACCGGTGGGGGAAATAATAAAATGGTTAAGTAAAAGAAAATCCTCAACCAACCGACCAAGGTTAATTATGGTCAATGGTGTTTCCGCCAAGGAAGCAAAATATTGGGAGGATTACCAATTCTCCGATGAATCGGATTCCGACGAGAATTCCGATGATGTTATAGAAATTACCCCAACTGAATTTAAAAAGGCAAAAGAAAATAATAAGGGAAAGGGCATAAAAATAGAGAAATCTAATTCCAACCCCGATGAACTTTATATGTATCGTCAACCCCCGAAGTCCTTAAGTTGTAACAATGACCCGGGAACCTCTAAACCACCAGGTTTTTCTAAACCAATGTGGATAACGACGGCTCGTATTAGGGGAAAATCATATATCCCTAGAAACTTGGCAAAACGAACCAAAACCAAAGAAGAAGAAACAAGCGAGTCGGAATAAGATAGTTGTATTCATGTGGTGTAATATATGTAATATAGTGTGCTTATGCTTTATGATATATGTAAAAATTGCTTGTATTAATTAGTATTTTTTTATGAATCTAACTCTTGTCTATTTTACAGTATAAAAACACAAAATGGATAGACAACCCAATATTTTAAGAGACCTACCCGGAGACATGATTGATGAAATCTTGTCTAGAGTCGGTCAGAATTCCTCGGCACAACTATTTAAGGCGAGATCAGTTTGTAAGACATTCGAAGAATGTTCCAAGAATGTCTTGGTTTATAAGAGACTTTCTTTTGAAAGATGGGGGATATCACATTGGGAAACCCATAAGTTACGATGTGTTTACTTTGACACATATATTGCGGGGAACCCAAATGCTATTTTACGCAAAGGGTTAAGAAATTATTTTGACTCAATATATCCGAATATTGGACTTCGTGATTTAGAAAAAGTGGCTAACATGCAACATAAAGAAGCATGTTATGCTTACGGATTAGTAATGTTCGCTTCTCACCAAAGTGAGAACAAGAACATCGGGCTACAACTATTAAACAAAACGTTTCCACAAGTGACGGAGTCGGTAATTGGGGTAAGAAATGAGGTTTTTAGATTGTTACGGGACTGTTGGACATTACGTAACCCTCGTCCCTTTGACGACGTTACAACACGCTGTCTTATCAACGGCCATAACGGTTATGTTGCACAAGACCAAGGATGGGAAGTAGTCCTAGTAAAACCAGAATGCATGACTTGTTTCTGGACGTATGAATTACGTGTCTTTATTGCCTTTGCTGAACGACTTGTGTACTAGCTAGAATTATCTTCACAACTATCTTGTATCAAAGTTATTGTGTGCTATATTTCATGCTTTATGTAAAATAAGCGGTATTGTAAGTTTGTAAAATATTGTATAAAAGTTTGAACGCGAAATATTATTATAATCAGTTTTTCATATAGAATTGTAGTAGTTGAATTGTATATTAGCTACTAAGTATGAACTTAACGGGTAGGTACTACCCGAATTTAAACTTATAAAACGCTAATATGAAGAAAAAGCTTTTATAAATGAGTTCATATTATGCTACGAAATACTATTAACTACTCTTAATATTCTGTATGATTAACTTGTTCCATTTGACTATTTTGAAGGAAATGGCACCGACTACTCGACACACAGTGAATATGAATGAAGAGGAATTCCGTACTTTTCTAGCTTCAAACATAGCCGCAGTACAGGCTGCGCTACATACCAACAATAACCTTGGATCTAGCAGTACAGGAAATCGTGTAGGATGCACCTACAAAGAATTCACTGCCTGCAAACCTTTGGAATTTGATGGAACTGAAGGACCGATCGGATTGAAACGGTGGACCGAGAAGGTCGAATCGGTGTTTGCCATAAGTAAGTGTACTGAAGAGGACAAAGTGAAGTACGCTACGCATACCTTCACAGGTTCTGCGTTAACATGGTGGAATACCTATCTAGAGCAAGTGGGACAAGACGATGCGTACGCACTACCGTGGTCAGCATTCAAGCACTTGATGAACGAGAAGTACCGTCCCAGAACCGAGGTCAATAAGCTCAAGACAGAACTTAGAGGGTTACGAACCCAAGGATTTAATATTACCACGTATGAAAGACGATTCACAGAATTGTGCCTATTGTGTCCGGGAGCATTCGAAGATGAGGAAGAGAAGATCGACGCGTTTGTGAAAGGATTACCGGAAAGAATCCAAGAAGATATAAGTTCACACGAGCCCGCCTCCATACAACAGGCATGTAGAATGGCTCACAAACTAGTGAACCAGATTGAAGAAAGAATTAAAGAACAGACTGTTGAAGAGGCCAATGTGAAGCAAGTCAAAAGAAAGTGGGAGGAAAATGGTGATAAGAATCACCAATACAACAACAACAGCAATCGCAACAATTATCCCAACAATCGCAACATCAATCGCAACTACAACAAACGGCCCAACAACAACAACAACAACAACAACAGCAACTACAACAATCATCCCAACAACAATAATAACCGCAACAACAACAACAATCAGAAGCAGCTATGCCAAAGGTGTGAAAAGTATCACTCGGGGTTCTGCACCAAATTTTGCAACAAGTGTAAAAGAAATGGTCATAGCGCGGCGAAGTGTGAGGTCTACGGACCAGGGGTTAATAGAACGAAAGGAACAAATGGTGTCGGAACGAGTACTGGCGGAGCAAGTAGTGTCGGAGCAAGTTATGCCAACGTAGTTTGTTATAAATGTGGAAAACTGGGCCACATTATTAGAAATTGCCCGAACCAGGAGAACACGAATGGACAAGGCCGCGAAAGAGTTTTCAATATTAATGCGGCAGAGGCACAGGAAGACCCGGAGCTTGTTACGGGTACGTTTCTTATTGACAATAAATCTGCTTACGTTTTATTTGATTCGGGTGCGGATAGAAGCTATATGAGTAGAGATTTTTGTGCTAAATTAAGTTGTCCATTGACGCCTTTGGATAGTAAATTTTTACTCGAATTAGCAAATGGTAAATTAATTTCAGCAGATAATATATGTCGGAATCGAGAAATTAAACTGGTTAGCGAAACATTTAAGATTGATTTGATACTAGTAGAGTTAGGGAGTTTTGATGTGATAATCGGTATGGACTGGTTGAAAGAAGTGAAAGCAGAGATCGTTTGTTACAAAAATGCAATTCGCATTATACGAGAAAAAGGAAAACCCTTAATGGTGTAAAGAGAAAAGGGCAACACGAAGCTATATCTTATTAGTAATTTGAAGGCACAAAAACTAATAAGAAAAGGTTGCTATGCTGTTCTAACACACGTCGAGAAAGTACAAACTGAAGAAAAGAGCATCAATGATGTTCCCATTGCAAAAGAATTTCCGGATATATTTTCGAAAGAATTACCGGGATTACCCCCACATCGATCCGTTGAATTTCAAATAGATCTTGTACCAGGAGCTGCACCAATAGCTCGTGCTCCTTACAGACTCGCACCCAGCGAGATGAAAGAACTGCAAAGCCAATTACAAGAACTTTTAGAGCGTGGTTTCATTCGACCAAGCACATCACCGTGGGGAGCTCCTGTTTTGTTTGTCAAGAAGAAAGATGGTACATTCAGGTTGTGTATCGACTACCGAGAGTTGAACAAACTTACCATCAAGAACCGCTACCCACTACCGAGAATCGACGACTTATTTGATCAACTACAAGGCTCGTCTGTTTATTCAAAGATTGACTTACGTTCCGGGTATCATCAAATGCGGGTGAAAGAAGATGATATTCCAAAGACTGCTTTCAGAACACGTTACGGTCATTACGAGTTTATGGTCATGCCGTTTGGTTTAACTAATGCACCAGCTGTGTTCATGGACCTTATGAACTGAGTGTGTGGACCATACCTTGACAAGTTTGTCATTGTTTTCATTGATGACATACTTATTTACTCAAAGAATGACCAAGAACACGGTGAACATTTGAGAAAGGTGTTAGAAGTATTGAGGAAGGAAGAATTGTACGCTAAGTTTTCAAAGTGTGCATTTTGGTTGGAAGAAGTTCAATTCCTCGGTCACATAGTGAACAAAGAAGGTATTAAGGTAGATCCGGCAAAGATAGAAACTGTTGAAAAGTGGGAAACCCCGAAAACTCCGAAACACATACGCCAGTTTTTAGGACTAGCTGGTTACTACAGAAGGTTCATCCAAGACTTTTCCAGAATAGCAAAACCCTTGACTGCATTAACGCATAAAGGGAAGATATTTGAATGGAATGATGAACAAGAGAAAGCGTTTCAGTTATTGAAGAAAAAGCTAACTACGGCACCTATATTGTCATTGCCTGAAGGGAATGATGATTTTGTGATTTATTGTGACGCATCAAAGCAAGGTCTCGGTTGTGTATTAATGCAACGAACGAAGGTGATTGCTTATGCGTCTAGACAATTGAAGATTCACGAACAAAATTATACGACGCATGATTTGGAATTAGGCGCGGTTGTTTTTGCATTAAAGACTTGGAGGCACTACTTATATGGGGTCAAAAGTATTATATATACCGACCACAAAAGTCTTCAACACATATTTAATCAGAAACAACTAAATATGAGGCAGCGTAGGTGGATTGAATTATTGAATGATTACGACTTTGAGATTCGTTACCACCCGGGGAAGGCAAATGTGGTAGCCGATGCCTTGAGCAGGAAGGACAGAGAACCCATTCGAGTAAAATCTATGAATATAATGATTCATAATAACCTTACTACTCAAATAAAGGAGGCACAACAAGGAGTTTTAAAAGAGGGAAATTTAAAGGATGAAATACCCAAAGGATCGGAGAAGCATCTTAATATTCGGGAAGACGAAACCCGGTATAGGGCTGAAAGGATTTGGGTACCAAAATTTGGAGATATGAGAGAAATGGTACTTAGAGAAGCTCATAAAACCAGATACTCAATACATCCTGGAACGGGGAAGATGTACAAGGATCTCAAGAAACATTTTTGGTGGCCGGGTATGAAAGCCGATGTTGCTAAATACGTAGGAGAATGTTTGACGTGTTCTAAGGTCAAAGCTGAGCATCAGAAACCATCAGGTCTACTTCAACAACCCGAAATCCCGGAATGGAAATGGGAAAACATTACCATGGATTTCATCACTAAATTGCCAAGGACTGCAAGTGGTTTTGATACTATTTGGGTAATAGTTGATCGTCTCACCAAATCCGCACACTTCCTACCAATAAGAGAAGATGACAAGATGGAGAAGTTAGCACGACTGTATTTGAAGGAAGTCATCTCCAGACATGGAATACCAATCTCTATTATCTCTGATAGGGATGGCAGATTTATTTCAAGATTCTGGCAGACATTACAGCAAGCATTAGGAACTCGTCTAGACATGAGTACTGCCTATCATCTACAAACTGATGGGCAGAGCGAAAGGACGATACAAACGCTTGAAGACATGCTACGAGCATGTGTTATTGATTTCGGAAACAGTTGGGATCGACATCTACCGTTAGCAGAATTTTCCTACAACAACAGCTACCATTCAAGCATTGAGATGGCACCGTTTGAAGCACTTTATGGTAGAAAGTGCAGGTCTCCGATTTGTTGGAGTGAAGTGGGGGATAGACAGATTACGGGTCCAGAGATTATACAAGAAACTACCGAGAAGATCATCCAAATTCAACAACGGTTGAAAACCGCCCAAAGTCGACAAAAGAGCTACGCTGACATTAAAAGAAAAGATATAGAATTTGAAATTGGAGAGATGGTCATGCTTAAAGTTGCACCTTGGAAAGGCGTTGTTCGATTTGGTAAACGAGGGAAATTAAATCCAAGGTATATTGGACCATTCAAGATTATTGATCGTGTCGGACCAGTAGCTTACCAACTTGAGTTACCTCAACAACTCGCGGCTGTACATAACACTTTCCATGTCTCGAATTTGAAGAAATGTTTTGCTAAAGAAGATCTCACTATTCCGTTAGATGAAATCCAAATTAACGAAAAACTTCAATTCATCGAAGAACCCGTCGAAATAATGGATCGTGAGGTTAAAAGACTTAAGCAAAACAAGATACCAATTGTTAAGGTTCGATGGAATGCTTGTAGAGGACCCAAGTTCACCTGGGAGCGTGAAGATCAGATGAAGAAGAAATACCCGCATCTATTTCCAGAAGATTCATCAACACCTTCAACAGCTTAAAATTTCGGGACGAAATTTATTTAACGGGTAGGTACTGTAGTGACCCGAACTTTTCCATGTTTATATATATTAATTGAGATTGATATTTACATGATTAAATGTTTCCAACATGTTAAGCAATCAAACTTGTTAAGACTTGATTAATTGAAATATGTTTCATATAGACAATTGACCACCCAAGTTGACCGGTGATTCACGAACGTTAAAACTTGTAAAAACTATATGATGACATATATATGGATATATATATAGTTAACATGATACTATGAAAAGTAAACATATCATTAAGTATATTAACAATGAACTACATATGTAAAAACAAGACTACTAACTTAATGATTTTTAAACGTGACATATATGTAACGATTATCGTTGTAAAGACATTTAATGTATATATATCATATTAAGAGATATTCATACATGATAATATCATGATAATACAATAATTTAAAATCTCATTTGATATTATAAACATTGGGTTAACAACATTTAACAAGATCGTTAACCTAAAAGTTTCAAAACAACACTTACATGTAACGACTAACGATGACTTAACGACTCAGTTAAAATGTATATACATGTAGTGTTTTAATATGTATTTATACACTTTTGAAAGACTTCAATACACTTATCAAAATACTTCTACTTAACAAAAATGCTTACAATTACATCCTCGTTCAGTTTCATCAACAATTCTACTCGTATGCACCCGTATTCGTACTCGTACAATACACAGCTTTTAGATGTATGTACTATTGGTATATACACTCCAATGATCATCTCTTAGCAGCCCATGTGAGTCACCTAACACATGTGGGAACCATCATTTGGCAACTAGCATGAAATATCTTATAAAATTACAAAAATATGAGTAATCATTCATGACTTATTTACATGAAAACAAAATAACATATCCTTTATATCTAATCCATACACCAACGACCAAAAACACCTACAAACACTTTCATTCTTCAATTTTCTTCATCTAATTGATCTCTCTCAAGTTCTATCTTCAAGTTCTAAGTGTTCTTCATAAATTCCAAAAGTTCTAGTTTCATAAAATCAAGAATACTTTCAAGTTTGCTAGCTCACTTCCAATCTTGTAAGTTGATCATCCAACCTTAAGAAATCTTTGTTTCTTACAGTAGGTTATCATTCTAATACAAGGTAATAATCATATTCAAACTTTGGTTCAATTTCTATAACTATAACAATCTTATTTTAAGTGATGATCTTACTTGAACTTGTTTTCGTGTCATGATTCTGCTTCAAGAACTTCGAGCCATCCAAGGATCCATTGAAGCTAGATCCATTTTTCTCTTTTCCAGTAGGTTTATCCAAGGAACTTAAGGTAGTAATGATGTTCATAACATCATTCGATTCATACATATAAAGCTATCTTATTCGAAGGTTTAAACTTGTAATCACTAGAACATAGTTTAGTTAATTCTAAACTTGTTCGCAAACAAAAGTTAATCCTTCTAACTTGACTTTTAAAATAAACTAAACACATGTTCTATATCTATATGATATGCTAACTTAATGATTTAAAACCTGGAAACACGAAAAACACCGTAAAACCGGATTTACGCCGTCGTAGTAACACCGCGGGCTGTTTTGGGTTAGTTAATTAAAAACTATGATAAACTTTGATTTAAAAGTTTTTATTCTGAGAAAATGATTTTTATTATGAACATGAAACTATATCCAAAAATTATGGTTAAACTCAAAGTGGAAGTATGTTTTCTAAAATGGTCATCTAGACGTCGTTCTTTCGACTGAAATGACTACCTTTACAAAAACGACTTGTAACTTATTTTTCCGACTATAAACCTATACTTTTTCTGTTTAGATTCATAAAATAGAGTTCAATATGAAACCATAGCAATTTGATTCACTCAAAACGGATTTAAAATGAAGAAGTTATGGGTAAAACAAGATTGGATAATTTTTCTCATTTTAGCTACGTGAAAATTGGTAACAAATATATTCCAACCATAACTTAATCAACTTGTATTGTATATTATGTAATCTTGAGATACCATAGACACGTATACAATGTTTCGACCTATCATGTCGACACATCTATATATATTTCGGAACAACCATAGACACTCTATATGTGAATGTTGGAGTTAGCTATACAGGGTTGAGGTTGATTCCAAAATATGTATAGTTTGAGTTGTGATCAATACTGAGATACGTATACACTGGGTCGTGGATTGATTCAAGATAATATTTATCGATTTATTTCTGTATATCTAACTGTGGACAACTAGTTATAGGTTACTAACGAGGACAGCTGACTTAATAAACTTAAAACATCAAAATATATTAAAAGTGTTGTAAATATATTTTGAACATACTTTGATATATATGTATATATTGTTATAGGTTCGTGAATCAACCAGTGGCCAAGTCTTACTTCCCGACGAAGTAAAAATCTGTGAAAGTGAGTTATAGTCCCACTTTTAAAATCTAATATTTTTGGAATGAGAATACATGCAGGTTTTATAAATGATTTACAAAATAGACACAAGTACGTGAAACTACATTCTATGGTTGAATTATCGAAATCGAATATGCCCCTTTTTATTAAGTCTGGTAATCTAAGAATTAGGGAACAGACACCCTAATTGACGCGAATCCTAAAGATAGATCTATTGGGCCTAACAAACCCCATCCAAAGTACCGGATGCTTTAGTACTTCGAAATTTATATCATATCCGAAGGGTGTCCCGGAATGATGGGGATATTCTTATATATGCATCTTGTTATTGTCGGTTACCAGGTGTTCACCATATGAATGATTTTTATCTCTATGTATGGGATGTGTATTGAAATATGAAATCTTGTGGTCTATTGTTACGATTTGATATATATAGGTTAAACCTATAACTCACCAACATTTTTGTTGACGTTTTAAGCATGTTTATTCTCAGGTGATTATTAAGAGCTTCCGCTGTCGCATACTTAAATAAGGACAAGATTTGGAGTCCATGCTTGTATGATATTGTGTAAAAACTGCATTCAAGAAACTTATTTTGTTGTAACATATTTGTATTGTAAACCATTATGTAATGGTCGTGTGTAAACAGGATATTTTAGATTATCATTATTTGATAATCTACGTAAAGCTTTTTAAACCTTTATTGATGAAATAAAGGTTATGGTTTGTTTAAAAATGAATGCAGTCTTTGAAAAACGTCTCATATAGAGGTCAAAACCTCGCAACGAAATCAATTAATATGGAACGTTTTTAATCAATAAGAACGGGACATTTCAGTAGTAGCCTGGTTCAAATCTAGAACAATAAAATAATGGCTGTGTCTTCAATCGATTAAACAAAGGCTGCAAAGTGGAGTAGTTGAAAAGGGTTTCGGTTTAATAACAGTAAAAGGTGAACAAGGCACTTTCTATCCTTGCTCGTTTTTTTTCTGGATACTACCAATGATTTTTATATGTTACACCTTTTTAGAAAGTAAAAGGTGATCAAGACAGCCATGTTGATTTAAGTACTCACCATTTGGATTATCTCTTTTGGGTACTTGTCGTCCAGGAAGTAAAAGCAGCAGCTAGTTTCTATCAAGTGAGGTTAGGGTGTTGGTAAGTGTCGGCCCATGTTACTTTAAAATACCACGAGTAATAAAATCCCGTAATCAAAGGGATATTGGTTCTGGTATTCAATAAGCGACAACTAGAAGTGGAAAAAGGAAACGAATTAAATAAAAGGAAAAAGCCATCAGTGGTTTGATTAAAATAGAAAAAGTTTTAACTAGTCCCACTAGTTCCACTTGTGTTTATTGTACGTGGCTAATGAGGCTTACCAAGTTGTCAACACTATTATTATTTAATAACAAACTCGAGTACCATATCCCCCAATTGGACAGAAAAGTAGATACAAAGATGGCGGTCTGGTCATGGTGGTGAATGGTGTTTGTTTCTTGGTGGTTTGGGGTTCACGATCAAAGAAGAAGAAGGAGAGAGAGAGTTAGATAGAGAAGGAGAAAGAAGGGTGGTGTGCATACTACGGTGGTGATTAAATGGAGTGGTTTTCGATTGAGGAGGATAGTGGGTCGAGTAGCAATCACAAGTAGTCATACATGGTGTTAATTTGTTTGGTTCGATCAGGAATCCAGAAATAGCAGTAGCAGTTATGATCTAATGTTTTGTAGATGGTTTTGTTCCATGAAACAAAAAAACGAATTAAAACGGAAATAGTGGAGTGGCGGCTGTGTGATGGTAACCGGTGGTGATTGTAGTGGTGGTTGTCGTGAGGGTGGCAGTTGTTCGGTGATTGTGCTCACGGGGGTGATGTAGTGTAAGTGAAGGTTGCAGGTGATCGAGCTTAGATAGATGGAAAGATGTCTCATATATGTATATATTTCTTAAGAGTGTATCTGCATATGCCTATCTAATATGTATATATAATACATAAAACAGTAAATTTTTAATTAATAATAATAATATAATATTATTAATAATCAATCAGGAAAAACATAGTGCCCAATCAAAACAGTAACATTTTAATAATTATCACAGTACGCAGCCTCTTAGTTGTATTCATCTGCCGACAGTTTATCCCGGATGGCTATACTGTGTCAATTGCTAAACAGTTAATGTACAAAAGTGTTCCTAAAAATCCCAAATTTTTAGCTTAAATATATTTAATTATTTCACTCATTAACTGTTTGAAACCTGATCAAAAAGGTTCGATAATTATTTATTTTCTGTTCCAATTTATATGTACGGAGTACTAATATTTAAACTTAAAAATGTAAATTTTTATTTTTAACAAATCTAAAATCTTCATAATCGATTTACAGTCCAACTTTTATCTTAATCATTCATGGACATGTATTATATCTATATCAAAACTAACGAAACGTCAACCGAGTGTCACTGGCAGTTACTAATTAGACTCGAAATCAATTATTTTTAATATATTCTCTTTCTATATATAAACAGTTTTAAATAGCAAGTTTTATTACACAAATGATCATATTAATTATATATGTTAAATAATTAAATTTAATATAACATTATATATATACAAGTAACATTCATATATTATATATATATATATATATATATATATATATATATATATATATATATATATATATATATATATATATATATATATATATATATATAATAGTTTATTAATTTAATTCAAGTTATTATATATATATATATATATATATATATATATATATATATATATATATATATATATATATATATATATGTATGTATGTATGTATGTATGTATATGTATGTACATATATTTACAAACAATGGTTCGTGAATCGTCGGAAATAGTCAAGGTCAAATGATTTCATGAAACAGTTCAAAATTTTGAGACGCAATATAACGGGCTTTGCTTATCATGTCAGAATTATGAAATCGTATCATGAGTTTGGTTCAAAATTAGTCGAAATTTTCCGGGTCACTACAGTACCTACCCGTTAAAGAAATTTCGTCCCGAAATTTGAGTGAGGTCATCATGGCTAACAATAAAAATGTTTTCATGACGAATTTGAGCTGATAAATAGAGTTTTATTACTGTTGAGTAATATGGATAAGATAATTCGATTACTCGAAGAGTACGAATGAAGCTATCACTAAATAGTGATATGAGAAAGACATGTTTCATCATAACTTTTGACTAGTCATGGTTGAATTCAGAAAATAAGGTGCGTCTTAACTTTTGACGTTGTCTTGGTTGAATTCCAGAATTCAAGGGATTTAAAGAAAATCTTCGAAATCTAAAAGATTTGATTATTCGGTGAATAAGGGAATTAGGATCTCTATAATTAAATACGGTGATCTGTCTCGATTACTCTGTCTGATATTTCCATTATAAATTAAACTTTTTCCGTTCCAATATTTTCCACCACTCCTATACTTGCGTTCTTAGTTCATACATCCAAAAAATTGTGAAAATGCTTAATCCAGTTCTGATTCTTGTTCTTATCCTCACTATCGCAACAATCATTCTCCTTTTCCAATTGCCAACGGAGGAATCTATTTTCTTCTACTTCGCCCTTGGGGTTATAATATTTTTAATTCTTCCGTGTCTTTATGTTGCGATAAACATTGATATACACGGTTTGTAATTCCTGTGTTTGTGATCGGCTTTATATTTTCCTTTATTTTTCGGAGCTCCATGCTCTTGTTTTCTCTTCCCGACTCCAAGTCAAGCGAATAATGGTCCAGAATTCGTAGATATAGAGTTTCGAATGATTATAATGTTCTAAGCAGGGTGGAACGTGATAGCACGATTTGATTTTCAAAATTTATCAAAATTACAGAAGATAGAACTATTAAGAATATATTCTTCTTGATATGTTCGGAGGTTATGTAGAATGTAAGAGTTATGTAACATGACACATGATGACGTTATGATATGTGAATCATCATGTTTTATTAAAAACTCAGCATGACTTACTGTAATATAATCACGTTGATCAAGTGTCATTATATTATACTAACTCATGCATCAGTTCCCAACACTACTTCAATAACATTCATATTTTAAGCTCGAAAGTTTACAGAATATAGAAACTAACAGTTTCTATATGATGTAACACTGATAGCACGAAGAGATTAATGATTTCAGATAAGTATAGTTATGAAAATATCTTCAGAAATATGGAGGATATTTATAATGAAAGATACGATGATATCTTGGAATTTCTAATATCGAAGGATGGTGAAGAAAATTTGTCCGCAAGAGTTTGGAGTCAAAAGTAAGGTATTTGCTAAAGATTTCATCAGAAATAGAATCATCAGGATTTTTAATGTACAAGTTTAGTCCTTGTGATTTGTTCAGAGACTCCTTCGTAGTTTGCTCAATCATTTTTTCAGTTTCAAACTTTTTCTGAGCTTTGCCAACATACAATTCTTTATCATCAACTTTTGGCTGTTGAGGTCGTTTACAGTTTTTGTTGCTTCATTCA
Organism: Rutidosis leptorrhynchoides; assembly: GCF_046630445.1. Taxonomy (NCBI): domain Eukaryota; kingdom Viridiplantae; phylum Streptophyta; class Magnoliopsida; order Asterales; family Asteraceae; genus Rutidosis; species Rutidosis leptorrhynchoides. Next base: position 53,892,848 of record NC_092337.1, read on the forward strand.
ACTTTTCAAAATTTAGAGCATTAATTCGCAGACTGGGTGCTTTTCAGAATTTCAGAATGAAAGATCATAATTCTAAGAGATAAAGGTTATATATGTATACATATAACTGTTGATGTAGAAACGTTGCGAGATTCGAAATACTGATTGCTGATTCCCGGTAATTGATATGGCAATTATCGTTACAGAACGTGGATAAGTATATGATAGGGTATTAATGAATAAATATAGTGATTTATCGAAGTGACTTTCGCCAAAGAGTAGTGAAGTTGCTGGTACGTTTACTGTTAATGTGGTGGGATTTAAACAGTTCCCCGGTAACGAAGGCGAAAAGACAACGTATATATCAAGGTTATAATAAGATTGTTTCGAACGAAAAGTCGAAGTTGACTTGCTGGAGCCGTGACAAAATTGGATAATTTGAAAAGGGATTACCAAGTTATTTTGGGTAATATTAACGCTAAGGAATTAGCACAGCTACGTGTTAAACGTTTACTCAATTGCCGAGAGTTTTTCAGGTGCATGACTTGAAGGTTTTTTCGTATGCCCAAGAGACATATTAAATTAATGTGGCTAATATGTTATGATCCAAGTCGGGTCATACCCAATAACAAGCTTGCCGACACCTTAAACGTATTTGATCTTAACGATTGATTCATTAAACAAATACGCGACACTTGGATCTTAGAAAATCGGATTTCTAAGATGTTATCACTTGAGATAAATTACTTAGATAATTTATATATTAATGAATTAATTATTTAAAGGTTTAAATAATTAAGTTGTGTTATATTTTATAAAAGGTTTATAAGATATATATATATAAGTTACTAATCTATACTTAAGTTTATACAAGTTTATATATGTAAATACAAGTTTTATATATATAATTCTTGATATAAAATAAGATAGTTAGTGGCAGATTTTGGGACTCCAAGAGAGCATCTCATGCTTGCTTTTGTTGCTCCCTATATACACAACTCCAAGGGGAATGTCTACACTTGAACCAAGCACACTTTGACTCATTTTCCTTTCAAAAAAAACTGCAAACAGATTGCTCCTGGCTGCTGTTTCTGTCGTGGTCATTCAGCAGCAAAAGGGGGTTCAAAACCTTGGTTTTTCAAGTGATAATGAAGTGTCATTAAATCCTAACTAAAGTACTAGGTGTTGGTTATAAGTTTGGGGTATAATCTCTTGAGGTTTCATAGTTTTGAGACTCAATTCATCATCATCTTTTGACAAGCTGCTGTCCAGAATTTTGGGTGAAAATAAAAGGGTTTCAAGCTTGGTTAATTAGTTAGTTAAGTGTTTAAATCTTAACTAACTCAAAGGGTGGTGTTGGTGCATCAAAGGATTGGGTTTTACACACTTGTTCATCACCTTCATCATCACTTGCTTCAACCTCCATTTTGGAGAAGGTATAAAAACCCTAACTAGCTTCTATTTACATTTTAGTATATTGCACAAGACTAGATCTATGAAATGGAATATATTTTAAAAGGTTAAAATACACATGTTCTTAAGATGAAAATTGCTTCCGCTTGCTATATACATATACACGAATTCATATACATACCTAAATGAGTTTTGTGACTTGTTTACATGTGGTATTCCATCAATGGTATCTAGAGCCAAAGTCTTGTTAATATGCTTCTTGTTTTTGGCTTGTAAACTCATTTATTTTACAATCTACCAACATGCATGAAAGTAGAATGTAAAAATCATGAGTTTTGGTGGGTTGTTTGGTTTGGCCGAATTTTGGATCCCAAAAGTGGGTTTGGGACTTCAAGTTTGGCCAAGATTTGATGTTATGTTGTTGTTCACAATCGAGCCTAGACCATGTGGTTGAATGTTTGAATGATTTGGTTATTATTCATGGTTGTAATATTCATTCATTTGGTTTGTATTAATTTGTAATAATTTTGTAATTTTGGTGTGTAATAAGTTGTAAGTAATCTTGTAATTTTTCATGTAATTTATTCTATTTGTTTGTAAAAATAGAATAGGTTGTTATTTCATTTTCTAGAAAAATTGTATTAGGATATAATTTTGTAAAAAGAAAATGAAGATTCAAGATGAAGATTACAAGATGGAGCTTTGAAGACTACAAGATTAAGTGGGAGATTTTGTTTAAAAATCTCTTGCTTTCTTTTGTTAACCCTTACCGGTGACATTTGTTTTTTGGCTAAACAAATGCCCACCAAAATGGCTCCCGATTGTGAACATATTTTGTTATGCATGTTTGTGTATGTTTGTATGATTGGTTGCTACAAGATTATCACATGTTAACAACTTGCTTAATACATTATAAATGGTTATAATAAAACATAACATAACGACACTAATAATTGGTTATTAGACCTAAATAAAATGGTTTTTTTAAAAAGTGTTAAATTGGTTCATAACTAGTAATTGGTTTTACTAAAAGGACATGAAAATGGGTTTTTCAAAATTTACTACACACCAAATGCATGTTGGTATATAGCATTTTGTTTTCTAAAACTAGAATGTAGAAAACTTAAATCCCTTTAACTAAAACAAGGTAAACAAGTTAAACGCCATCCTTTTGTGAAAACACTTAGACATATTAAGAAACTCTTGACGGGATAAAGGTCACCTAACCGTCATGAGCGGACTAATATGAATAAGGTAAATTTCGCACACTAGTGGGATAAAGGTCACCTAACCACTTGTTTGTTAAATTTACATGTCTACACAAGTAGGACGACTTGATTTGGGAATCATGAACTTAGGGTCACCGAAGCATGAGGAACAAATAGGCGTTGATGGGATTAATATGCCATGCAAAAGGATTGCATGATCCCATAACCTAGAAGTTGCAAAAGGATTGCAATTGTCATTATGACTACCTAGCTAAATCAAATGACGGGATAAAGGTCACCTAACCGAAATTTGATTTACCGTTGGATTCTAATATTTAATAAAACAAATTAAAAGGGTATTGTTTATTGAATTTAAAATCGATACTTAAAAGGACTTTGTTGAATTTTGTAGATGGCAGCTAATAACAACAACAACATGCAAAATGCACCACTTAACATGAACAACCTATCATTAAGGTCTCTCTTAGAGAAAGACAAACTCAACCATACAAACTTTATGGATTGGTTCCGCAATCTTCGGATTGTCCTCAAACAAGAGGATAAAGCGTATGTACTTGAGGACCCCATTCCCGATCAACCGGATGAGAATGATGTGGAGGCAATGGCCTCTTACGATAAGTATTGCCACGACTCCCTTCAAGTCTCATGCCTAATGCTTGGGACTATGATTCCTGAACTCCAGAAGGATTTCGAGCATCATAGTGCATACGACATGATAACGCAATTGAAGGAGATGTTCCTTCAACAAGCACGTGTCAAGCGTTTCGAGACCGTTCGGGCGCTACACGCTTGTTGTATGGACGATACCCAATCGGTTTCATCTTATGTGCTTAAGATGAAGAGCCTTATTAATCGTGCTAACCGCCTTAACCTAAACATATCAAATGAGTTAGCCACCGATCTTATCCTTAACTCCCTATCAAAAAGGTTTGATCAATTTGTAATTAATTACAATATGAATGGGATGGATAAGAGCATAGGTGAGCTTCACGGTATGCTTAGAACGGCGGAAACTAGCATGGGTAAAAGGGCTTTACCCGTGTTAGCGATCGATCAAGGTGGATCCAAAGGTAACACCTCTAAGCCAAAGGTGACTAAGAGAAAAGGACCCGCCTATCAAGGCAAAGGGAGGGGGAAGATGGTTACCCCAACCATCAACAAGGCTAAGAAGCAAAAGGTAGCCGAGAAGACAAACCTCAAGGAAGACCCATGTTTCAGTTGCGGTGAGATGGGTCATTGGAAACGAAACTGTCCGGTCTATCTTAAGGAGTTGAAGGACAAGAGGGATGCAGGGCAAACCTCAGGTAATATATATATGGTATATATAGAGCTTAGTATTACTTCTTCTAATACATGGGTATTAGACACTGGATGTGGTACTCACATTTGCAATTCATTGCAGGGGTTCAAAAGAAGTAGCAAGCAAGCGGGAACATCAAGTCTCTTTATGAGTAATGGAGCCAAAGTGCAAGTGAAGGCTCAAGGAGACTTTGTGTTAAAGCTTCCAAGTGGTTTGGAACTTATTTTGAATGATGTTTTGTATGCACCCGATTTATGTCGAAACATTATTTCCGTTTCCCGTTTGAAACAATGTGGTTTTAATCTTAATTTTGTTAATGATGATATCCACGTTTATTTAGATAATGTATTCTATTTCAAGGCTTCGCCTTCAAATGGAATTTATGAATTGGTTCATGATGACACATCATCTAGTAGCTCAATATACCATACTAGCACCAAGAAACTCAAAAGGGATTTGAGTGATTCCTACTTATGGCATTGTCGCCTTGGTCACATAAACAAGAACGGAATGCATACACTTCAAAAGAATGGACTTTTAAAATCAAATGAAATGGATTCGTTTGATGTATGTGAATCTTGTTTACAAGGCAAGATGACTAAAGCACCTTTCAAAGGGACTTATGAGAGGGCTAAAGATTTATTGGGATTAATACATTCGGATGTATGTAGACCCTTTAAACCCATGACTAGGAATGGTGAAAGATACTTTGTTACTTTCATTGATGACTTTAGTCATTTCGGATATGTCTACTTATTAAGACACAAGGACGAAACGTTTGAAGCATTCAAAGAATATCAAAACGAAGTACAAAATCAACTCAATAGGACAATTAAGGTACTTCATACCGATAGAGGAGGTGAATACCTAAGCGATGCCTTCCAAGATCATCTTAGGAGTTGTGGGATTATCTCACAACTTACTCCACCCGGAACACCCCAACTTAATGGAGTTTCCGAAAGGAGGAACCGAACCCTAATGGATATGGTTCGATCTATGATGGCAAGAAGCTCGTTACCTCTATCATTTTGGGGTTATTGTCTAAGCTCCGCGGTTCGTATTTTAAATATGGCCCCAACCAAGAAAGTGGAACGAACTCCTCATGAGATGTGGTTTGGAAAACCTCATTCTCTTTCATACTTGAAAGTATGGGGATGTGAAGCTTATCCTAAGCGATATGTAGCTAATAAGCTACATGCTCGATCCACAAAGTGTATCTTCATAGGATATCCCAAAGATGACATGGGGTATTACTTCTATGATCCATCCGAGCAAACGGTATTTGTTGCTCGGAAAGCGGAATTCCTTGAAACCAAGTTCCTTATGGAAGGAGATGGTGAAAGGAAGATAGATCTTGTAGAGGTACAAGATCAAGCCGATGATACACAATTGGTTGGCACTAGTACTCAACATGAGGATGTTGAAAATGATCAAGTGGATGATCAAGGTACACAAGACGTTCGAAGATCTAGTAGGATTAGTAATCCTCCCAAGAGATATGGGTTTCTCGTGGATGGTTGCTATACGGTTGATTTGGATGAACCGATAAACTACGAAGATGCTTTATCAAGGATTGATAAAGATAAATGGCAGGAAGCCATGAACGCCGAGATGCAATCCATGTATGAAAATCAAGTTTGGGAACTTGTTGTGCAACCTCCTAGCTCCAAGCTAGTTGATTGCAAATGGCTTTTCAAGAAGAAAACCAACATACATGGAAACTTGGATACATACAAAGCTAGACTTGTAGCAAAAGGTTTCACTCAAACTCAAGGGGTTGACTATGATGAAACTTTCTCGCCTGTGGCAATACTAAAGTCTATTAGGATATTATTTGCCATTGCTGTTCATTATGATTATGAAATATGGCAAATGGATGTCAAAACCGCTTTCCTAAATGGATATCTTGAGGAAGATGTCTATATGGTACAGCGCGAAGGTTTTGTTGATCCGAAAAATCCTAAAAAGGTATGCAAGTTAAAGAAATCAATCTACAGATTGAAGCAAGCATCTAGAATGTGGAATCATCGTTTTAATGAGGAGGCAAAGAAATTTGGCTTTATTAAAAATGGTGATGAAGCTTGTGTATACAAGAAGGCTAGTGGGAGCTCCATAATGTTTCTTGTGCTATATGTGGATGATATATTATTATTTGGGAATGATATTACCACAATGCAAGAAGTCAAAACTTGGCTAAAGAGTTGCTTCTCCATTAAGGATCTTGGAGAAGCACAATACATATTGGGGATAGGGATCTATAGGAATAGATCCAAGAAATTGATAGGTTTAAGTCAAAGTACATACATTGATAAAATCTTGAAAAGGTTCAAGATGGAAAACTCTAAGAAAGGTTTGGTACCTATTCAAAGAGGAACCGTTCTCAGTTCATCTCAGTATCCTACCACGAAAGATGAACAAGAGAGAATGAAGAAAGTCCCATACGCATCTACTATTGGGTCTATCATGTATGCAATGATATGTACTAGACTGGATGTGTCATGCGCTCTAAGCTTGACAAGTAGATACCAGAACAATCCAGGAAACAGTCATTGGATTGCTGTTAAAAGTATATTGAAATACCTTAGGAGAACTAAGGATATGTTTCTAATATATGGGTCTGGTGAGGAGGAACTCGCTGTAAAGGGTTACGTGGATGCGAGTTTCCAAACTGATTGAGATGACTCTCGATCACAATCCGGTTATGTCTTCTTGTTAAATGGTGGTGCGGTCTCTTGGAAGAGTTCAAAATAGATGTTGTTGCGTTATCCACTACAGAGTCGGAGTACATTGCCGCCTCACTGGTAGCTCAGGAAGCTGCATGGATGAAGAAATTCATCGACGACTTAGGAGTGGTCCCTTCTATTCAGGACCCTCTTGAGATCTTTTGTGACAACGAGGGTGCGATTGCTCAAATCAAGGAACCTCGTGCTCATCAAAAGACTCGTCACATTGAGCGGAGATTCAACTACATCAGGGATGAGGTTGAAAAGGGAAAGATATGTATTCACAAAGTTCACACAGATCAAAATGTTGCGGATCCACTCACGAAGCTTTTACATGGGCCAAAACATGAGGGACATGTTTGTGCATTAGGGCTTCGATATTCTAGTGATTGGAATTGATCTATTTTATGTATTGTAACGGAATGAATTAGTTCAAACTCATTAATATAATTATGGTATTAATTTAATTATGAGTCATGTTCCAATTTTGCATATTTTATCCATGAATAAACTATTATTCTAAATTCCGTAGTTGATCACATTTGTGGGAACAAGTGTGAGGTCTAGACTATTATGAACTTGGATTGGTTAACATTCAAATGGTGAATGTGGGGCAAGGTTGCAACCAAGGTTCATAGATATTTGTGGGACACAAATATTGGAAGACCCGCTCTCAAGATTTACTATATGGAGCCTTTGTGGTTGATCACATGTAATCTTGAGTAAAGGAGAATATCATTATATCCTCTGACCTGAGACACATATTGGGTTCAGATATTCACCAAGTATTGTGCCTTGATTCTTTCCTTCGCTATTCTGAAATATGGTAGTTCGAAAGGAAGAGCTCAGGTATAATGCAAGGTACATATTTAGGACGTATGTAGTCAAGATGGAATTTGTCCCTCTTATTCGTTGAGAGTCAGATGTCTAAGGCCTGATAAAGTTAAATCTAAAAGAGAGTGATCATTCTGTGTCTCTTGGGTTTAACATGACATCTAGGACGAAAGGTTATAATGAAAAGATTCACCTATTCATATTCGAGATGGGAACTCAAAGGGATGATGTTATTGAATGGCACAAAGTCATAACATATTGGGGGTGATGGACGGTCGTTAGGTGGTATCCGTCACTCGCATTAATTTCTTATGTTTCTCGTGCAAGTGGGAGATTGAAAGTTTTTTCGTATGCCCAAGAGACATATTAAATTAATGTGGCTAATATGTTATGATCCAAGTCGGGTCATACCCAATAACAAGCTTGCCGACACCTTAAACGTATTTGATCTTAACGATTGATTCATTAAACAAATACGCGACACTTGGATCTTAGAAAATCAGATTTCTAAGATGTTATCACTTGAGATAAATTACTTAGATAATTTATATATTAATGAATTAATTATTTAAAGGTTTAAATAATTAAGTTGTGTTATATTTTATAAAAGGTTTATAAGATATATATATAAGTTACTAATCTATACTTAAGTTTATACAAGTTTATATATGTAAATACAAGTTTTATATATATAATTCTTGATATAAAATAAGATAGTTAGTGGCAGATTTTGGGACTCCAAGAGAGCATCTCATGCTTGCTTTTGTTGCTCCCTATATACACAACTCCAAGGGGAATGTCTACACTTGAACCAAGCACACTTTGACTCATTTTCCTTTCAAAAAAAACTGCAAACAGATTGCTCCTGGCTGCTGTTTCTGTCGTGGTCATTCAGCAGCAAAAGGGGGTTCAAAACCTTGGTTTTTCAAGTGATAATGAAGTGTCATTAAATCCTAACTAAAGTACTAGGTGTTGGTTATAAGTTTGGGGTATAATCTCTTGAGGTTTCATAGTTTTGAGACTCAATTCATCATCATCTTTTGACAAGCTGCTGTCCAGAATTTTGGGTGAAAATAAAAGGGTTTCAAGCTTGGTTAATTAGTTAGTTAAGTGTTTAAATCTTAACTAACTCAAAGGGTGGTGTTGGTGCATCAAAGGATTGGGTTTTACACACTTGTTCATCACCTTCATCATCACTTGCTTCAACCTCCATTTTGGAGAAGGTATAAAAACCCTAACTAGCTTCTATTTACATTTTAGTATATTGCACAAGACTAGATCTATGAAATGGAATATATTTTAAAAGGTTAAAATACACATGTTCTTAAGATGAAAATTGCTTCCGCTTGCTATATACATATACACGAATTCATATACATACCTAAATGGGTTTTCTGACTTGTTTACATGTGGTATTCCATCATGACTATATGCATCAATCTTTTCTTCCGTAAATGAAGTGCGGTTGGTTCATCCTCTTGATTGAGGTGTTTTCAAGAATCATGGAAGGTTTGAAAGCAGATTGTAATCGTCAAGATACAAATGAGGTTTAAGATGAAACTCAAGTGGCAAACTTGAAGAATTGTTTAGTTTCATACGTTATAATCAATATTTTAATTTATTTTAATTGTCCAATGTTTTTCTTAATTATGCCACTTGTTGGATTCTGAGAGGTCAAAATCCAAATATGAAATTGAATGAAAATGGTTATTCTATGGTGAACGGATTCGTATATCTGTGGATGTAAGTAGGATAGTAAATGACTGTTGAATCAGATTCGAAGAATGTACAATGTAACTTATTATTGTGAAATCTAAATATTCCTCGGGTATTACCTACCCGTTAAAATATTTTCACCATTAACAGTTTGTACAAAAGAATTTTTTTTTAATTACAATCTTTATGAAAACATATATACATATATATTTTCTTCAGATGTAATCATGGATTTAATGAGTTAATATGATATTAATCTCATTTGATTTATCGTTAGAACTAGAATACATAATCTCTAAAACATTAGAGATTACTTAATCGCCATGAAGAACGAAGATAATTGATGTAGAACGATACGTAGAACGATGATTATACTTGAGGTACAGAATGAGATGTTGAGGCGTGTGATGTTGAAAATTGGGTTGTTAGTGGTACTGGTGTTGCCGGTGCTGTTACTGATGGTACTGTTGGTGCCGGTAATGTTGTTGAAGCTGGTAAATTTTGCACCATATTCTCCAAATTGATTACTCGAACGCGAATCTCATTGACTTTTTTCATTACTCCAGGATGATTGTTGGTCGGAACGAGCGGATGAATAAGGTTTAGAATTTTAGATAGAATATAATCGTGGCGAGATACTCTGAAAATGAGTGTGGAAATGGTGTTTCGAATGGGTTCGCCGGTAAATGCTTCAGGTTCTTCGCCAAGAGGGGAATGTGGTGGATGGAAAGGATCGCCTTCTTCGCGTCTCCATCGGTTAAGTCATCTACGAACCCATCTCCAATTCATCCAAAATAGATGATGGCTAATTGGTTGATTTATTCCGGTTACACTACTTTCGGAGCTCGAGTGGAAATCCATATCGGAATAGCTGTCGGAATAACTATCGGAATAGCTATCGAAACCTGAGGGATTCGAACTGGTTGAGGGATTCAACTTGTACGATCAGATGAAGAATTTTCTATAAGAAACAGATTATAGGATGTAGATTAGTACCCTGCAATATATAATTTACATATGCCTATATAATACTAAAATCCCATAAGTTACGGAGGAATCTACAGAAGCTGTCAGGCAAAGGTAACAATAACAGATATGCTAAGACATGAATTAGCAGATACGCTAAGATACGAATTTTGTCTATACACTATTCATGCAATCATTGCATTAAGATGTGTCTAGACTAAGAATGATAAGCAGGTAATTTTCTAAGGATGATAAACAGATGATTTCCGACAAAAATGATAAGCAAAACTTTTGACATGCAGACACGGTCGAAGTCCAGACTTACTAATGCATCCTAACGACTATCAGTTAGACACACTAATGCAAGACCTGGTTCACTAAGACCACTGCTCTGATACCAACTGAAATGCCCTGTCCTAATCCATCTGGACGAAGTCTTCAATAGTTGGTTCCATTGCGAGGTTCTGACCTCTATATGCCATGAACGACTCCATGTAATATGAGCAAATGCACAGCGGAAGGTTTCTTTAATACCTGAGAATAAACATACTTTCAACTGTCAACCAAAAGGTTGGTGAGTTCATTAGTTTAACATAAATAATCATTTCCATCATTTTAATAGACCACAAGATTTTCATTTCTCATAAATATACGTCCCATGCATAGAGACAAAAATATCATTCATATGGATTGAACACCTGGTAACCGACATTAACAAGATGCATATAAGAATATCCCCATCATTCCGGGACACCCTTCGGACATGATAAAAACGAATTCGAAGTACTAAAGCATCCGGTACTTTGGATGGGGTTCGTTAGGCCCAATAGATCTATCTTTAGGATTCGCGTCACTTAGTAGATCGGTTTACTAATTCTTAGGTTACCAAGCAAAAGGGTCATATTCGGCTTCGATCATTCAACCATATAATGTAGTTTCAATTACTTGTGTCTATTTCGTAAAATATTTATAAAAGCGCATGTATTCTCAGTCCCAAAAATATATATTGCAAAAGCATTTAAAAAGGGAGCAAATGAAACTCACCTAATGTATTATGTAGTAAAAATACATATGACGACATTGAACAAGTGTAGGGTTGACCTCGGATTCACAAACCTATATCAATTATATATATTGAAACATATCATTGTAATCAAACAAAAATTTTATATATATTCTTATTAATTGTTATTTTAGTAAATTATTTGTTTTATTAATAATTTAATTATCTATATTTATTTTATATACTTTAGCTAAATAATTAGTATTTATTATAAAAATATTAATATAGTTATGTTATATCTATTAAATAAATTCTTATATAACTAATAATAATAATGATAATAATAATAATAATTAAAAAAATGATAATTTTAATAATAATGTTGTTTTTAATAATAATGATAGTAAAAAAGAAAATTTTAATAAAAAGGATGATTTTAATAGTAATTATAACTTTAATAATAATGTTAACTTTAAAAATAATAATAATAATAGTAATAAAAAAATGATAGAAATAATAATATTACTGGTAAAAATAATAATAATAATAATAAAAATAATGATGATAGTAATAATAAAAATAATGATAAAAATAATAATAATGATAATTCTAATAAAAATGTTATTTTTAATAATAATGATAATAATAATAATAATAATAATAATAATAATAATAATAATAATAATAATAATAATAATAATAATAATAATAATAATAATAATACAATTATTATGATATCAATAATTTCTAATAGATTAACAATACAAGTAATAATAAATAAATAAAAATAATAATACAAGTAATAATAATAATATACCTATTGAAAAGTCCATTAGAGTGTTAAAGGAGTCCAATTAACTAGCCCCAAAAGTATGATTATTTGGATCCATCACTAGCCCAACGAAATATAATTAGTCCATGTAATCCCTAAAGGGTCTCGATTATATTAATACTTCTTTGGTTCGATCATTGAACAGCAACATCATCATCGTATCATCACCCATTACGGCATCATATCATCATCTGTATCATCAATCTTAATCACCCATTATCGAATCATAATCATTCATCGTCATCAATATTTGTTTTGCGGGATCTCACAGTTTCATAATCATAATCTAATCGACTTCATTCTAATCCTATATCTCACTCCTCAACATTATGTTCATAGCATCATCTCAATTAATATCATCATATCATCCACCTATCGTCCGGTTATCATCATCATCAAACAGAAAACAATTCGTTGGTGTACTCGATTATCAGAAAGAAACAAAGTAATAGCTCATCATCTTTTTAGTCGTTGTAACATAATATATTTAGAAGTGGTAGTAGCCTAGTTCAAATCTAGAACAATAAAATAATGGCTGTGTCTTCAATAGATTAAACAAAGGCTGCAAAGTGGAGTAGTTGAAAAGGGTTTCGGTTTAATAACAGTAAAAGGTGAACAAGGCACTTTCTATCCTTGCTCGTTTTATTTCTGGATACCACCAACGATTTTTATATGTTACACCTTTTTAGAAAGTAAAAGGTGATCAAGACAGCCATGTTGATTTAATTACTCACCATTTGTATTATCTCTTTTGGGTACTTGTCGTCCAGGAAGGAAAAGCAGCAGCTAGTTTCTATCAAGTGAGGTTAGGGTGTTGGTAAGTGTCGGCCCATGTTACTTTAAAATACCACGAGTAATACAATCCCGTAATCAAAGGGATATTGGTTCTGGTATTCAATAAATGACAACTAGAAGTGGAAAAAGGAAACGAATTAAATAAAAGGAAAAAGCCATCGGTGGTTTGATTAAAATAGAAAAAGTTTTAACTAGTCCCACTAGTTCCACTTGTGTTTGTTGTACGTGGCTAATGAGGCTTACCAAGTTGTCAACACTATTATTATTTAATAACAAACTCGTGTACCATATCCCCCAATTGGACAGAAAAGTAGATACAAAGGTGGCGGTTTGGTCATGGTGGTGAATGGTGTTTGTTTCTTGGTGGTTTGGGGTTCACGATCAAAGAAGAAGAAGGAGAGAGAGAGTTAGATAGAGAAGGAGAAAGAAGGGTGGTGTGCGTACTACGGTGGTGATTAAATGGAGTGGTTTTCGATTGAGGAGGATAGTGGGTCGAGTAGCAATCACAAGTAGTCATACGTGGTGTTAATTTGTTTGGTTCGATCAGGAATCCAGAAATAGCAGTAGCAGTTATGATCTAATGTTTTGTAGATGGTTTTGTTCCATGAAACAGAAAAACGAATTAAAACGGAAATAGTGGAGTGGCGGCTGTGTGATGGTAACCGGTGGTGATTGTAGTGGTGGTTGCCGTGAGGGTGGCGGTTGTTCGGTGATTGTGCTCACGGGGGTGATGTAGTGTAAGTGAAGGTTGCAGGTTATCAAGCTTAGATAGATGGAAAGATGTCTCATATATGTATATATTTCTTAAGAGTGTATCTGCATATGTAGTGACCCGAACTTTTCCATGTTTATATATATTAATTGAGATTGATATTTACATGATTAAATGTTTCCAACATGTTAAGCAATCAAACTTGTTAAGACTTGATTAATTGAAATATGTTTCATATAGACAATTGACCACCCAAGTTGACCGGTGATTCACGAACGTTAAAACTTGTAAAAACTATATGATGACATATATATGGATATATATATAGTTAACATGATACTATGATAAGTAAACATATCATTAAGTATATTAACAATGAACTACATATGTAAAAACAAGACTACTAACTTAATGATTTTTAAACGAGACATATATGTAACGATTATCGTTGTAAAGACATTTAATGTATATATATATCATATTAAGAGATATTCATACATGATAATATCATGATAATATAATAATTTAAAATCTCATTTGATATTATAAACATTGGGTTAACAACATTTAACAAGATCGTTAACCTAAAGGTTTCAAAACAACACTTACATGTAACGACTAACGATGACTTAACGACTCAGTTAAAATGTATATACATGTAGTGTTTTAATATGTATTTATACACTTTTGAAAGACTTCAATACACTTATCAAAATACTTCTACTTAACAAAAATGCTTACAATTACATCCTCGTTCAGTTTCATCAACAATTCTACTCGTATGCACCCGTATTCGTACTCGTACAATACACAGCTTTTAGATGTATGTACTATTGGTATATACACTCCAATGATCAGCTCTTAGCAGCCCATGTGAGTCACCTAACACATGTGGGAACCATCATTTGGCAACTAGCATGAAATATCTCATAAAATTACAAAAATATGAGTAATCATTCATGACTTATTTACATGAAAACAAAATTACATATCCTTTATATCTAATCCATACACCAACGACCAAAAACACCTACAAACACTTTCATTCTTCAATTTTCTTCATCTAATTGATCTCTCTCAAGTTCTATCTTCAAGTTCTAAGTGTTCTTCATAAATTCCAAAAGTTCTAGTTTCATAAAATCAAGAATACTTTCAAGTTTGCTAGCTCACTTCCAATCTTGTAAGGTGATCATCCAACCTCAAGAAATCTTTGTTTCTTACAGTAGGTTATCATTCTAATACAAGGTAATAATCATATTCAAACTTTGGTTCAATTTCTATAACTATAACAATCTTATTTCAAGTGATGATCTTACTTGAACTTGTTTTCGTGTCATGATTCTGCTTCAAGAACTTCGAGCCATCCAAGGATCCATTGAAGCTAGATCCATTTTTCTCTTTTCCAGTAGGTTTATCCAAGGAAATTAAGGTAGTAATGATGTTCATAACATCATTCGATTCATACATATAAAGCTATCTTATTCGAAGGTTTAAACTTGTAATCACTAGAACATAGTTTAGTTAATTCTAAACTTGTTCGCAAACAAAAGTTAATCCTTCTAACTTGACTTTTAAAATCAACTAAACACATGTTCTATATCTATATGATATGCTAACTTAATGATTTAAAACCTGGAAACACGAAAAACACCGTAAAACCGGATTTACGCCGTCGTAGTAACACCGCGGGCTGTTTTGGGTTAGTTAATTAAAAACTATGATAAACTTTGATTTAAAAGTTGTTATTCTGAGAAAATGATTTTTATTATGAACATGAAACTATATCCAAAAATTATGGTTAAACTCAAAGTGGAAGTATGTTTTCTAAAATGGTCATCTAGACGTCGTTCTTTCGACTGAAATGACTACCTTTACAAAAACGACTTGTAACTTATTTTTCCGACTATAAACCTATACTTTTTCTGTTTAGATTCATAAAATAGAGTTCAATATGAAACCATAGCAATTTGATTCACTCAAAACGGATTTAAAATGAAGAAGTTATGGGTAAAACAAGATTGGATAATTTTTCTCATTTTAGCTACGTGAAAATTGGTAACAAATCTATTCCAACCATAACTTAATCAACTTGTATTTTATATTATGTAATCTTGAGATACCATAGACACGTATACAATGTTTCGACCTATCATGTCGACACATCTATATATATTTCGGAACAACCATAGACACTCTATATGTGAATGTTGGAGTTAGCTATACAGGGTTGAGGTTGATTCCAAAATATATATAGTTTGAGTTGTGATCAATACTGAGATACGTATACACTGGGTCGTGGATTGATTCAAGATAATATTTATCGATTTATTTATGTACATCTAACTGTGGACAACTAGTTATAGGTTACTAACGAGGACAGCTGACTTAATAAACTTAAAACATCAAAATATATTAAAAGTGTTGTAAATATATTTTGAACATACTTTAATATATATGTATATATTGTTATAGGTTCGTGAATCAACAGTGGCCAAGTCTTACTTCCCGACGAAGTAAAAATCTGTGAAAGTGAGTTATAGTCCCACTTTTAAAATCTAATATTTTTGGGATGAGAATACATGCAGGTTTTATAAATGATTTACAAAATAGACACAAGTACGTGAAACTACATTCTATGGTTGAATTATCGAAATCGAATATGCCCCTTTTTATTAAGTCTGGTAATCTAAGAATTAGGGAACAGACACCCTAATTGACGCGAATCCTAAAGATAGATCTATTGGGCCTAACAAACCCCATCCAAAGTACCGGATGCTTTAGTACTTCGAAATTTATATCATATCCGAAGGGTGTCCCGGAATGATGGGGATATTCTTATATATGCATCTTGTTAATGTCGGTTACCAGGTGTTCACCATATGAATGATTTTTATCTCTATGTATGGGATGTGTATTGAAATATGAAATCTTGTGGTCTATTATTATGATTTGATATATATAGGTTAAACCTATAACTCACCAACATTTTTGTTGACGTTTTAAGCATGTTTATTCTCAGGTGATTATTAAGAGCTTCCGCTGTCGCACACTTAAATAAGGACGAGATTTGGAGTCCATGCTTGTATGATATTGCGTAAAAACTGCATTCAAGAAACTTATTTTGTTGTAACATATTTGTATTGTAAACCATTATGTAATGGTCGTGTGTAAACAGGATATTTTAGATTATCATTATTTGATAATCTACGTAAAGCTTTTTAAAACCTTTATCTATGAAATAAAGGTTATGGTTTGTTTTAAAAATGAATGCAGTCTTTGAAAAACGTCTCATATAGAGGTCAAAACCTCGCAACGAAATCAATTAATATGGAACGTTTTTAATCAATAAGAACGGGACATTTCAGTATATGCCTATCTAATATGTATATATAATACATAAAACAGTAAATTTTTAATTAATAATAATTATATAATATTATTAATAATCAATTAGGAAAAACATAGTGCCCAATCAAAACAGTAACATTTTAATAATTATCACAGTACGCAGCCTCTTAGTTGTATTCATCTGCCGACAGTTTATCCCGGATGGCTATACTGTGTCAATTGCTAAACAGTTAATGTATAAAAGTGTTCCTAAAAATCCCAAATTTTTAGCTTAAATATATTTAATTATTTCACTCATTAACTGTTTGAAACCTGATTAAAAAGGTTCGATAATTATTTATTTTCTGTTCCAATTTATATGTACGGAGTACTAATATTTAAACTTAAAAATGTAAATCTAAAATCTTCATAATCGATTTACAGTTCAACTTTTATCTTAATCATTCATGGACATGTATTATATCTATATCAAAACTAACGAAACGTCAACCGAGTGTCACTGACGTTTACTAATTAGACTCGAAATCAATTATTTTTAATATATTCTCTTTCTATATATAAACAGTTTTAAATAGCAAGTTTTATTACACAAATGAATATATTAATTATATATGTTAAATAATTAAATTTAATATAACATTATATATATACAAGTAACATTCATATATTATGTATATATATATATATATATATATATATAATAGTTTATTAATTTAATTCAAGTTATTATATATATATATGTACATATATTTACAAACAATGGTTCGTGAATCGTCGGAAATAGTCAAGGTCAAATGATTTCATGAAACAGTTCAAAATTTTGAGACGCAACATAACGGGCTTTGCTTATCATGTCAGAATTATGAAATCGTATCATGAGTTTGGTTCAAAATTAGTCGAAATTTTCCGGGTCACTACAATTATCTCTCAGCGAGATTTACCACATTACCAATTCGGTGATAATTTAAATCCAAAATCATAAGTACAATTTAACCGAAATTGTACTCTACCACAAATCGACCAAAACTAGGTCCCAAAACAAGTTTCGGATCTACCATAAGCATTATCCGAATTCTCACCCTAAGGTCTCCTCGGGCGGGAGTCTAACTCCCCCACTTGGAACTACGTTCCATATCCACAACTCGTACTACCGTACAGTGCCACCAAAGGTAGATTTTACCAACAATTGGGCTCACACGACCCATCGACATATCTTGCTCCAACCTTGAGCATACCAAGGATCTTAATCTATCCTTAAACACTTCGAACGAAAAGTGTACCACGATTACACAAACCATACCCTCGCAATCATCCAATTGCTTTAGTTTGTCAAATTTCACCTAGTCACTCATGTACCTAAGGGTTTCTCCCGGTACCCTAAGTACAATGTAACCACAACCCAATCAGAGCCGAACACCACGCTAGTAGGTATGAAAGAGGCACCTAATGTCGCGTCATGTAGACTCCTTTACCAACAAACATCGAGATCAACACTCGATTTCAAGGAATTCAATCCACCCGACGAACCTCATGATTCATCAACTTCAACCCGAAAGCGAACACGCGCTTAACGACCGAACACCAAAACCCATTTCCATGGTTTGGTAGAAACATTTCCCAATACTAAGGAATGCTTGGTTGCACCAAGTCTTACGCCCTTCGCCCATCAATTAAAACGTCGCCATAGGGTACTTCCATTAGGAACGTCACCCATATCAATAACATGCACAACACAATGCATTTAATAAACTCAAATTCAAACGGCACTTAATAAATAATCAAAGGACATATTTATTAAAACGAAACGTACTTTAACGTCTCCTTGCCGCACCCGTCCCCGCTAACTTGGGACATTCCGACTTACGATGTCCTTCTTCTTGGCAATTGAAGCACACCATGCCATCACCCTTTGGTACCGAACATTCCCAAGACTTGTGACCCCTCACGCCACAATTGTAACATCTAGACGCACTAGAATCCGATATATTCGTCCGTGTACCACCCGTGCTCACACTCGGACCCTTAGTCCTCTTACTCGGAGCACCATACGAAACAACTCTTCTCTCACTTGAAGGTTCACCCTTTTTCGATCGCGAATACGACTCGAAACCTCTAGCCAAGTCGAATAATTCTGCATACGATTTCGCTTGACCCCGGCTAATTTTATTCTTCAAGTCATCATTCAAAGTCTGATAGAAATCTTGCATCAACAAATGATCATTCCCCAAATACTCCGGGCAAAAACGAGCCTTCGCCATAAAGGTCGTCTTGAGAGTATTCAAATCCATAGAGCCCTGTTGCAAATTTCGCAACTCATTACGCATTTCTGACAAATCGGCTGAAGTTCGGAACTCCTCGAAGAATTCCTTCTTAAACTCGTCCCATGATAACGCCATAAACGGTTCACCACCGACAAGATCAATTTACCATCCAACCAATCCTTCGCCCTACCCCGCAACAAACTAGTAGCGAGTCTTGTCCTCTTCTCAGGAGGGCATTCAATAGTACGAAAACACCCTTCAACATCCGAGATCCAAGTTGTGCTTATCAAAGGATCCGGTTCTCCATCGTACATCTGGGGTCTAGTCCTCATGAAGCTCTTAAGACAATGCTCCATTTCACCACTACTCCGAGATTCGGAATACTTCCTATCCATTTCTTCTCGAAACGCACTCATTTGCTCCGCAACGGCGGCCGCAACTCTAGCGTTAAACTCTAGATCGTTCGTCTTGATCCCGTTTCCCGTCGCCATTTTAAGGAATGCAAAAGCGATTAGATCACGAACGTATAAAGCACATACACAACACCGCCCCATCTTGCTAAACACTCATCGTACATCACTTGCTAGACACGATTTGCACCCTAATAAGGTTTGCAAGTCCATATTATGCATACATGCTGTATCGGCTCGTTAGTACAACGACCGCCTCGCTCGATGATATATGCAAACGCAAACATAAACAAAACACAACGCAATCACATATTAATAATATCCACATATTAATATAAACGTTAGTCCTCCTACAAACAAGGCACTAACTATAACCCATTCCGACCCGTACTCCTACAAGTCCCGCAACAAATTAAGCACACACAAAAGTCTAAGTCTAGGCACCTATCTCAAGTCACCTAAATCCCTTAGACCATGCTCTGATACCACTTGTAACAACCCAACCCGTTATCCATCCAAAAACGTGCTAAAAAATCTTTCTGGGACAGTTCATCTGGACGGCGTCCAGCTATCTGGACGGCGTCCAGCCATCTTGGACGGCGTCCAAATACACTAAAAAGTTCTGATCAGTTTAACAATTACACACGGGCGAAAAACCCGCTTCCCGACACTTTTAAACCAAAACACTTTCACAATGTGTTATAATAATTAAAACTAAGAGTTTTCCATAATAAAACCGAGTTTTACAACACCGGGCCCACATCGACCCAAATTACCACAAGGTGACCATTTCGACCCAATTTAGTTTATACAAACATAGACCGAGCATGGGATTGGGGATACGCTACCCAATCCTAATCGAACCAAAAGCAAGTTTTCTAAAGCAAACTACGCAAGCTCACTAGTCCCCACGCTTACCCGAACCACCGCATCCATGCAATCTATAAAAATGTAAACAACGAGAGGGTAAGCTAACGCTTAGTGAATGAAAATATACTACATACATATATATGCATAAAATGGACACGCCACACAAATAATCAAATACCGCATACCGGAGCATCCAAGCATAAAGGCAAGCTAGTCTAAGCATACCGTACAATCACTAAGTAACGCTAAAGATACATCAACAAAATATAAGTTCACCAATGACGAGGTGAACAACGCCAATAAGCTACACCCGGAGGGTTAGCTACATCACAACAATCCATCAATATATATATAAACGAATAAGGTTAACCCCTTAACCCATTACCGAATACTAAACACCACAATGAAGATTGGCCGAACTACACGAGCCTTAGTAATCCGAAACCACACGAGATTACTATCTTCAACAAGAAACATCGAGGTTGGCCGAACTACACGAGCCTTAGTAATCCGAACTACACGAGATCACTACCTCAATAAGATGACCGAACTACACGCGTCATCATGAATCCGAACTACACGAGACCCACTTTCGATAAGATGACCGAACTACACGCGTCATTGTGAATCCGAACTACACGAGATCCACTTTCACAATTCAAAACCCACGGTCACGGGATTATAAAATCCACCACATCGGGGTTATCCACATCACAACAATATCAACCCTTCGCCATTGGGATTATATACTCCACATCACAAACACGTGTGATAACGTACACACAAAACGTGTACCTCGCCAAAGGTGGTCAACCAAAATGCACAACCGTGCCAATTGGACCTAAACGCAAGTCCATCAAATCCACCTATATGTGAAGTGAGCTCTATAACCGAGAACCACTTCACCCGACCCGCACCCATCCTACACATATACATGTACATAGGATATTAACACTCACCTTATCGCCTTGATGAATGCCACCGAAATAATCCGCAACCCGTCAATGGAAAGTCACTATTCCATTATCACAAAACACACAACACAATTAGGGTTGACTTACAAACCAACCCATTTGACACTTAGTGCAAATTCGACCCAAATGCACTTTCAAGCACAAAACGTGCCCAAACTAACCAATAATCACTAACAATAGTGACAATGCTCCTAATACGCCAAATACACCCAAACACAAGTGTTAAACACTCGTCTTGCCCATTTTGACACCAAAACCCTAATTCAACCCATTTCAAAATTAGGTAACCAAACACACCCAAAAGTGTTCCAACACTTCCATAATCACTAACCCTAGTGATTTACATCATTTTCAAAGCCTAATCAAGGCCAAATCGTCAACCAACCCAAAACCCGCCAAGTGACAAGACTAACTAGTCACCATGAACCCACTTCATCATCTAAAAGGGTTTTACAACAAACTAGCTAAAAACCCTAACTCGAATATCAAATCTAACAAATGAAATTCGGAGTTTGAGCTTACTAATACTACCACAACGTAGCTAGGAGCGAGATGAACAAATTTAAAACCCGAGCTTTGGTGAGAACCCGACTCCTTCTTCTCCAAATCCACCTCTCTCTCTCTAAAACTCTCCTCTCTCTCTAGATGTGGATGAGAGTGTTTGTGAGGATGAAATGTGATCCACAATGACCAAATGGATCAACTTTGAGAGCTCCAAACCGATACCCAAGTGAATTTAACAAAATACCCCTTTTTAAAACCAATTAAAACAGCTGGCCCGTCAGGCATTTTGGATGGCATCCCAAAATCTGGACGGCATCCCACTCTTTAATACTGGACGGCGTCCCACTTAGCTGAAACAGAAATCAGGGTGTTACAGTCGACGACGGGATCTGAGAATCGGCAACAATGGCAGGTGAGGTGGCTGATGAGTCTGTGTCGCTCTCCAAAATGATAACAGGTGGAATATCCGACATCTGAACAAGGAAAAATAACTTTTTCCATGTCAGTAAGTCATAAAGCAAGCACGTATTAGGCAAAGTAACTAAGACAGTCTAGATCATGTATAGCGGTAAGTAGTGAAATGTCCCATTCTTATTGATTAAAAACGTTCCATATTAATTGATTTCGTTGCGAGGTTTTGACCTCTATATGAGACGTTTTTCAAAGACTGCATTCATTTTTAAAATAAACCATAACCTTTATTTCATAAATAAAGGTTTAAAAAGCTTTACGTAGATTATCAAATAATGATAATCTAAAATATCCTGTTTACACACGATCATTACATAATGGTTTACAATACAAATATGTTACATCGAAATCAGTTTCTTGAATGCAGTTTTTACACAATATCATACAAACATGGACTCCAAATCTTGTCCTTATTTTAGTATGCAACAGCGGAAGCTCTTAGTATTCACCTGAGAATAAACATGCTTTAAACGTCAACAAAAATGTTGGTGAGTTATAGGTTTAACCTATATATATCAAATCGTAACAATAGACCACAAGATTTCATATTTCAATACACATCCCATACACAGAGATAAAAATCATTCATATGTTGAACACCTGGTAACCGACATTAACAAGATGCATATATATAAGAATTTCCCCATAATTCCGGGACACCCTTCGGATATGATATAAATTTCGAAGTACTAAAGCATCCGGTACTTTGGATGGGGTTTGTTAGGCCCAATAGATCAATCTTTAGGATTTGCGTCAATTAGGGTGTCAGTTCCCTAATTCTTAGATTACCAGACTTAATAAAAAGGGGCATATTCGATTTCGATAATTCAACCATAGAATGTAGTTTCACGTACTTGTGTCTATTTTGTAAATCATTTATAAAACCTGCATGTATTCTCATCCCAAAAATATTAGATTTTAAAAGTGGGACTATAACTCACTTTCACAGATTTTTACTTCGTCGGGAAGTAAGACTTGGCCACTGGTTGATTAACGAACCTATAACAATATATACATATATATCAAAGTATGTTCAAAATATATTTACAACACTTTTAATATATTTTGATGTTTTAAGTTTATTAAGTCAGCTGTCCTCGTTAGTAACCTACAACTAGTTGTCCACAGTTAGATGTACAGAAATAAATCGATAAATATTATCTTGAATCAATCCACGACCCAGTGTATACGTATCTCAGTATTGATCACAACTCAAACTATATATATTTTGGAATCAACCTCAACCCTGTATAGCTAACTCCAACATTCACATATAGAGTGTCTATGGTTGTTCCGAAATATATATAGATGTGTCGACATGATAGGTCGAAACATTGTATACGTGTCTATGGTATCTCAAGATTACATAATATACAATACAAGTTGATTAAGTTATGGTTGGAATAGATTTGTTACCAATTTTCACGTAGCTAAAATGAGAAAAATTATCCAATCTTGTTTTACCCATAACTTCTTTATTTTAAATCCGTTTTGAGTGAATCAAATTGCTATGGTTTCATATTGAACTCTATTTTATGAATCTAAACAGAAAAAGTATAGGTTTATAGTCAGAAAAATAAGTTACAAGTCTTTTTTGTAAAGGTAGTCATTTCAGTCGAAAGAACGACGTCTAGATGACCATTTTAGAAAACATACTTCCACTTTGAGTTTAACCATAATTTTTGGATATAGTTTCATGTTCATAATAAAAATCATTTTCCTAGAATAACAACTTTTAAATCAAAGTTTATCATAGTTTTTAATTAACTAACCCAAAACAGCCCGCGGTGTTACTACGACGGCGTAAATCCGGTCGGTGTTTTTCGTTTTTCCAGGTTTTAAATCATTAAGTTAGCATATCATATAGATATAGAACATGTGTTTAGTTGATTTTAAAAGTCAAGTTAGAAGGATTAACTTTTATTTGCGAACAAGTTTAGAATTAACTAAACTATGTTCTAGTGATTACAAGTTTAAACCTTCGAATAAGATAGCTTTATATGTATGAATCAAATGATGTTATGAACATCATTACTACCTCAAGTTCCTTGGATAAACCTACTGGAAATGAGAAAAATAGATCTAGCTTCAAAGGATCCTTGGATGGCTTGAAAGTTCTTGAAGCAGAATCATGACGCGAAAACAATTTCAAGTAAGATTTCCACTCGAAATAAGATTGTTATAGTTATAGAAATTGAATTAAAGTTTGAATATGATTATTACCTTGTAATAGAAAGATAACCTACTGTAAGTAACAAAGGTTTCTTGATCTTGGATGATTACTTGGAATGGATTTAGAAAACTTGGAAGTAAACTTGCAATCTTGGAAGTATTCTTGATTTTATGAAACTGGAACTTTTGGAATTTATGAAGAACACTTAGAACTTGAAGATAGAACTTGAGAGAGGTCAATTAGATGGAATAAAATTGAAGAATGAAAGTGTTTGTAGGTGTTTTTGGTCGTTGGTGTATGGATTAGATATAAAGGATATGAAATTTTGTTTTCATGTAAATAAGTCATGAATGATTACTCATATTTTTGTAATTTTATGAGATATTTCATGCTAGTTGCCAAATGATGGTTCCCACATGTGTTAGGTGACTCACATGGGCTGCTAAGAGCTGATCATTGGAGTGTATATACCAATAGTACATACATCTAAAAGCTGTGTATTGTACGAGTACGAATACGGGTGCATACGAGTAGAATTGTTGATGAAACTGAACGAGGATGTAATTGTAAGCATTTTTGTTAAGTAGAAGTATTTTGATAAGTGTCTTGAAGTCTTTCAAAAGTGTATGAATACATATTAAAACACTACATGTATATACATTTTAACTGAGTCGTTAAGTCATCGTTAACCGTTACATGTAAATGTTGTTTTGAAACCTTTAGGTTAACGATCTTGTTGAATGTTGTTAACCCATTCTTTATTATAACAAATGAGATGTTAAATTGTTATATTATCATGATATTATGATATATAATATATCTTAGTATGATATATATACAGTTAAATGCCGTTACAACGATAATCGTTACATATATGTCTCGTTTCGAAATCATTAAGTTAGTAGTCTTATTTTTACATATGTATTTCATTGTTAATACACTTAATAATATATTTACTTATCATTTAACATAATTAACCAAGTGTATCAATATCTTAATATGATTCATATGTACCTAGTAAGACGTTATTATAACGATAATCGTTATATATATCGTTTTCGAGTTTCTTAAATTAATAGTCTCATTTTTATGTATATAACTCATTGTTAAAATACCTAATGAGATACATACTTATAATAAAATCATGTTAACTATATATATAACCATATATATGTCATCGTATAGTTTTTACAAGTTTTAACGTTCGTAAATCACCGGTCAACTTGGGTGGTCAATTGTCTATATGAAACCTATTTCAATTAATCAAGTATTAACAAGTTTGATTGCTTAACATGTTGGAAACACTTAATCATGTAAATAACAATTTCATTTAATATATATATAAACATGAAAAAGTTCGGGTCACTACAGTACCTACCCGTTAAATAAATTTCGTCCCGAAATTTTAAGCAGTTGGAGGTGTTGACGTATCTTCTGGAAATAAATGCGGGTATTTCTTCTTCATCTGATCTTCACGCTCCCAGGTGAACTCGAGTCCTCTACGAGCATTCCATCGAACCTTAACAATCGGTATCTTGTTTTGTTTAAGTCTCTTAACCTCACGATCCATTATTTCGACGGGTTCTTCAATGAATTGAAGTTTTTCATTGATTTGGATTTCGTCCAACGGAATAGTGAGATCTTCTTTAGTAAAACATTTCTTAAAATTTGAGACGTGAAAAGTGTTATGTACAGCCGCGAGTTGTTGAGGTAGCTCCAGTTGGTAAGCTACTGGTCCGACACGATCTATAATCTTGAATGGTCCAATGTACCTTGGATTTAGTTTCCCCCGTTTACCAAATCGAACAACGCCTTTCCAAGGTGAAACCTTAAGTATGACCATTTCTCTAATTTCAAACTCTATATCTTTTCTTTTACTGTCCGCGTAGCTCTTTTGTCGACTCTGGGCGGTTTTCAATCTTTGTTGAATTTGGATGATTTTCTCGGTAGTTTCTTGTATTATCTCCGGACCCGTAATCTGTCTATCCCCCACTTCACTCCAACAAATCGGAGACCTGCACTTTCTACCATAAAGTGCTTCAAACGGCGCCATCTCAATGCTTGAATGGTAGCTGTTGTTGTAGGAAAATTCTGCTAATGGTAGATGTCGATCCCAACTGTTTCCAAAATCAATAACACATGCTCGTAGCATGTCTTCAAGCGTTTGTATCGTCCTTTCTCTCTGCCCATCAGTTTATGGATGATAGGCAGTACTCATGTCTAGACAAGTTCCTAATGCTTGCTGTAATGTCTGCCAGAATCTTGAAATAAATCTGCCATCCCTATCAGAGATAATAGAGATTGGTATTCCATGTCTGGAGACGACTTCCTTCAAATACAGTCGTGTTAACTTCTCCATCTTGTCATCTTCTCTTATTGGCAGGAAGTGTGCTGATTTGGTGAGACGATCAACTATTACCCAAATAGTATCAAAACCACTTGCAGTCCTTGGCAATTTAGTGATGAAATCCATGGTAATGTTTTCCCATTTCCATTCCGGGATTTCGGGTTGTTGAAGTAGACCTGATGGTTTCTGATGCTCAGCTTTGACCTTAGAACACGTCAAACATTCTCCTACGTATTTAGCAACATCGGCTTTCATACCCGGCCACCAAAAATGTTTCTTGAGATCCTTGTACATCTTCCCCGTTCCAGGATGTATTGAGTATCTGGTTTTATGAGCTTCTCTAAGTACCATTTCTCTCATATCTCCAAATTTTGGTACCCAAATTCTTTCAGCCCTATACCGGGTTCCGTCTTCCCGAATATTAAGATGCTTCTCCGATCCTTTAGGTATTTCATCCTTTAAATTTCCCTCTTTTAAAACTCCTTGTTGCGCCTCCTTTATTTGAGTAGTAAGGTTAGTGTGAATCATTATATTCATAGATTTTACTCGAATGGGTTCTCTGTCCTTTCTGCTCAAGGCGTCGGCTACCACATTTGCCTTCCCCGGGTGGTAACGAATCTCAAAGTCGTAATCATTCAACAATTCAATCCACCTACGCTGCCTCATATTCAGTTGTTTCTGATTAAATATGTGTTGAAGACTTTTGTGGTCGGTATATATAATACTTTTGACACCATATAAGTAGTGCCTCCAAGTCTTTAATACAAAAACAACCGCGCCTAATTCCAAATCATGCGTCGTATAATTTTGCTCGTGAATCTTCAATTGTCTAGACGCATAAGCAATCACCTTCGTCCATTGCATTAATACACAACCGAGACCTTGCTTTGATGCGTCACAATAAATCACAAAATCATCATTCCCTTCAGGCAATGACAATATAGGTGCCGTAGTTAACTTTTTCTTCAATAATTGAAACGCCTTTTCTTGTTCATCCTTCCATTCAAATTTCTTCCCTTTATGCGTTAATGCAGTCAAGGGTTTTGCCATTCTAGAGATATCTTGGATGAATCTTCTGTAGTAACCAGCCAATCCTAAAAATTGACGTATATGCTTCGGAGTTTTTGAGGTTTCCCACTTTTCAACGGTTTCGATCTTTTCCGGGTCCACCTGGATACCTTCTTTGTTCACTATGTGACCGAGGAATTGAACTTCTTCCAACCAAAATGCACACTTTGAAAACTTAGCGTACAGTTTTTATTTCCTTAATACTTCTAGCACTTTTCTCAAATGTTTTTCGTGCTCTTGATCATTCTTTGAGTAAATAAGTATGTCATCGATGAAAACAATGACAAACTTGTCAAGATATGGCCCACACACTCGGTTCATAAGGTCCATGAACACAGCTGGTGCGTTAGTCAATCCAAACGGCATAACCATAAACTCGTAATGACCATAACGCGTCCTAAAAGCAGTTTTTGGAATATCATCCTCCTTCACTCGCATTTGATGATATCCAGAACATAAATCGATCTTCGAATAAATCGACGAGCCTTGTAGTTGATCAAATAAGTCGTCAATTCTCGGAAGTGGATAACGGTTTTTGATGGTAAGTTTGTTCAACTCTCTATAGTCAATACACAACCTAAATGTACCATCCTTCTTCTTGACAAACAAAACAGGAGCTCCCCATGGTGATGTGCTTGGTCGAATGAAACCACGTTCTAATAGTTCTTGCAGTTGGCTTTGCAGTTCTTTCATCTCGCTGGGTGCGAGTCTATAAGGAGCACGAGCTATTGGTGCAGCTCCTGGTACAAGATCTATTTGAAATTCAACAGATCGATGTGGAGGTAGTCCCGGTAATTCTTTCGGAAATACATCGGGAAATTCTTTTGCGACGGGAACATCATTGATGCTCTTTTCTTCAGTTTGTACTTTCTCGACGTGTGCTAGAACTGCATAGCAACCTTTTCTTATTAGTTTTTGTGCCTTCAAATTACTAATAAGATGTAGCTTCATGTTGCCCTTTTCTCCGTACACCATTAAGGGTTCTCCTTCTTCTCGTACAATGCGAATTGCATTTTTATAACATACGATCTCTGCTTTCACCTTCTTCAGCCAGTCCATGCCAACTATTACATCAAAACTCCCTAACTCTACTGGTATCAAATCAATCTTAAATATTTCGCTACCCTGTTTAATTTCTCGATTCCGACATATATTATCTGCTGAAATTAATTTACCGTTTGCTAATTCGAGTAAAAATTTACTATCCAACGGTGTCAATGGACAACTTAATTTAGCACAAAAATCTCTACTCATATAGCTTCTATCCGCACCCGAATCAAATAAAACGTAAGCAGATTTATTGTCAATAAGAAACGTACCCGTAACAAGCTCTGGGTCTTCCTGTGCCTCTGCCGCATTAATATTGAAAACTCTTCCGCGGCCTTGTCCATTCGTGTTCTCCTGGTTCGGGTAATTTCTAATAATGTGGCCCAGTTTTCCACATTTATAACAAACTACAATGGCATAACTTGCTCCGACACTACTTGCTCCGCCATTACTCGTTCCGACACCATTTGTTCCTTTCGTTCTGTTAACCCCTGGTCCGTAGACCTCACACTTCGCCGCGTTATGACCATTTCTTTTACAATTATTGCAAAATTTGGTGCAGAACCCCGAGTGATACTTTTCACACCTTTGGCATAGCTGCTTCTGATTGTTGTTGTTGTTGCGGTTGTTATTGTTGTTGGGATGATTGTTGTAGTTGCTGTTGTTGTTGTTGTTGTTGTTGTTGGGCCATTTGTTGTAGTTGCAATTGATGTTGCGATTGTTGAGATAATTGTTGCAATTATTATTGTAATTGCTGTTGTTGTTGTATTGTTGATTCTTATCACCATTTTCCTCCCACTTTCTTTTGACTTGCTTCACATTGGCCTCTTCAGCCGTCTGTTCTTTAATTCTTTCCTCAATCTGGTTCACTAGTTTGTGAGCCATTCTACATGCCTGTTGTATGGAGGCGGGCTCGTGTGAACTTATATCTTCTTGGATTCTTTCCGGTAATCCTTTCACAAACGCGTCGATCTTCTCTTCCTCATCTTCGAACGCTCCCGGACACAATAGGCACAATTCTGTGAATCGTCTTTCGTACGTGGTAATATCAAATCCTTGGGTTCGTAACCCTCTAAGTTATGTCTTGAGCTTATTGACCTCGGTTCTGGGACGGTACTTCTCATTCATCAAGTGCTTGAATGCTGACCACCGTAGTGCGTACGCATCATCTTGTCCCACTTGCTCTAGATAGGTATTCCACCATGTTAACGCAGAACCTGTGAAGGTATGCGTAGCGTACTTCACTTTGTCCTCTTCAGTACACTTACTTATGGCAAACACCGATTCGACCTTCTCGGTCCACCGTTTCAATCCGATCGGTCCTTCGGTTCCATCAAATTCCAAAGGTTTACAGGCAGTGAATTCTTTGTAGGTGCATCCTACACGATTTCCTGTACTGCTAGATCCAAGGTTATTGTTGGTATGTAGCGCAGCCTGTACTGCGGCGATGTTTGAAGCAAGAAAAGTACGGAATTCCTCTTCATTCATATTCACTGTGTGTCGAGTAGTCGGTGCCATTTCCTTCAAAATAGTCAAATGGAACAAGTTAATCATACAGAATATTAAGAGTAGTTAATAGTATTTCGTAGCATAATATGAACTCATTTATAAAAGCTTTTTCTTCATATTAGCATTTTATAAGTTTAAATTCGGGTAGTACCTACCCGTTAAGTTCATACTTAGTAGCTAATATACAATTCAACTACTACAATTCTATATGAAAACTGATTATAAAAATATTTCGCGTTCAAACTTTTATACAACATTTTACAAACTTACAATACCGCTTATTTTACATAAAGCATGAAATATAGCACACAATAACTTTGATACAAGATAGTTGTGAAGATAATTCTAGCTAGTACACAAGTCGTTCAGCAAAGGCAATAAAGACACGTAATTCATACGTCCAGAAACAAGTCATGCATTCTGGTTTTACTAGGACTACTTCCCATCCTTGGTCTTGTGGAACATAACCGTTATGGCCGTTGATAAGACAGCATGTTGTAACGTCGTCAAAGGGACGAGGGTTACGTAATGACCAACAGTGTCGTAATAACCTAAAAACCTCATTTCTTACCCCAATTACCGACTCCGTCACTTGTGGGAACGTTTTGTTTAATAGTTGTAGCCCGATGTTCTTGTTCTCACTTTGGTGAGAAGTGAACATTACTAACCCGTAAGCATAGCATGCTTCTTTATGTTGCATGTTAGCCGCTTTTTCTAAATCATGAAGTCCTATATTCGGATACATTGAGTCAAAATAATTTCTTAACCCGTTGCGTAAAATAGCATTTGGGTTCCCCGCAATATATGTGTCAAAGTAAACACATCGTAACTTATGGGTTTCCCAATGTGATATCCCCCATCTTTCAAACGAAAGTCTCTTATAAACCAAGACATTCTTGGAACGTTCTTCGAATGTCTTACAAACTGATTTCGCCTTAAATAGTTGTGCCGAGGAATTCTGACCGACTCTAGACAAGATTTCATCAATCATGTCTCCGGGTAGGTCTCTTAAAATATTGGGTTGTCTATCCATTTTGTGTTTTTAAACTGTAAAATAGACAAGAGTTAGATTCATAAAAAAATTACTTATTAATACAAGCAATTTTTACATATATCATAAAGCATAAGCACACTATATTACATATATTACACCACACGAATACAACTATCTTATTCCGACTCGCTCGTTTCTTCTTCTTCGGTTTTGGTTCGTTTTGCCAAGTTTCTAGGGATATATGATGTTCCCCTAATACGATCCGTCGTTTTCCACATTGGTTTAGAAAAACCTGGTGGTTTAGAGGTTCCCGGGTCATTGTTACAACTTAAGGGCTTCGGGGGTTGACGATACATATAAAGTTCATCGGGGTTGGAATTAGATTTCTCTATTTTTATGCCCTTTCCCTTATTATTTTCTTTTGCCTTTTTAAATTCAGTTGGGGTAATTTCTATAACATCATCGGAATTCTCGTCGGAATCCGATTCATCGTAGAATTGGTAATCCTCCCAATATTTTGCTTCCATGGCGGAAACACCATTGACCATAATTAACCTTGGTCGGTTGGTTGAGGATTTTCTTTTACTTAACCGTTTTATTATTTCCCCCACCGGTTCTATTTCCTCCTCCGGTTCCTCCTCTTCCGGTTCTGATTCTTCTTCCGGTTCCGACTCTTCTTCCGGTTCCTCTTCGGGAACTTGTGAATCAGTCCACGAATCATTCCAATTTACATTTGACTCTTCATTATTATTAGGTGGGTTAATGGGACTTGTTCTAGAGGTAGACATCTATCACATAATATCAAACGCGTTAAGAGATTAATATATCACATAATATTCACATGTTAAAAATATATAGTTTCCAACAAAATTTGTTAAGCAATCATTTTTCAAGTAAACACGGTCGAAGTCCAGACTCACTAATGCATCCTAACAAACTCGATAAGACACACTAATGCAAAATTCTGGTTCTCTAAGACCAACGCTCGGATACCAACTGAAATGTCCCGTTCTTATTGATTAAAAACATTCCATATTAATTGATTTCGTTGCGAGGTTTTGACCTCTATATGAGACTTTTTTCAAAGACTGCATTCATTTTTAAAACAAACCATAACCTTTATTTCATAAATAAAGGTTTAAAAAGCTTTACATAGATTATCAAATAATGATAATCTAAAATATCCTGTTTACACACGACCATTACATAATGGTTTACAATACAAATATGTTACATCGAAATCAGTTTCTTGAATGCAGTTTTTACACAATATCATACAAACATGGACTCCAAATCTTGTCCTTATTTTAGTATGCAACAGCGGAAGCTCTTAGTATTCACCTGAGAATAAACATGCTTTAAACATCAACAAAAATGTTGGTGAGTTATAGGTTTAACCTATATATATCAAATCGTAACAATAGACCACAAGATTTCATATTTCAATACACATCCCATACATAGAGATAAAAATCATTCATATGTTGAATACCTGGTAACCGACATTAACAAGATGCATATATATAAGAATATCCCCCATCATTCCGGGACACCCTTCGGATATGATATAAATTTCGAAGTACTAAAGCATCTGGTACTTTGGATGGGGTTTGTTAGGCCCAATAGATCTATCTTTAGGATTCGCGTCAATTAGGGTGTCTGTTCCCTAATTCTTAGATTACCAGACTTAATAAAAAGGGGCATATTCGATTTCTTTAATTCAAACATAGAATGTAGTTTCACGTACTTGTGTCTATTTTGTAAATCATTTATAAAACCTGCATGTATTCTCATCCCAAAAATATTAGATTTTAAAAGTGGGACTATAACTCACTTTCACAGATTTTTACTTCGTCGGGAAGTAAGACTTGGCCACTGGTTGATTCACGAACCTATAACAATATATACATATATATCAAAGTATGTTCAAAATATATTTACAACACTTTTAATATATTTTGATGTTGTAAGTTTATTAAGTCAGCTGTCCTCGTTAGTAACCTACAACTAGTTGTCCACATTTAGATGTACAGAAATAAATCGATAAATATTATCTTGAATCAATCCACGACCCAGTGTATACGTATCTCAGTATTGATCACAACTCAAACTATATATATTTTGGAATCAACCTCAACCCTGTATAGCTAACTCCAACATTCACATATAGAGTGTCTATGGTTGTTCCGAAATATATATAGATGTGTCTACATGATAGGTCGAAACATTGTATACGTGTCTATGGTATCTCAAGATTACATAATATACAATACAAGTTGATTAAGTTATGGTTAGAATAGATTTGTTACCAATTTTCACGTAGCTAAAATGAGAAAAATTATCCAATCTTGTTTTACCCATAACTTCTTCATTTTAAATCCGTTTTGAGTGAATCAAATTGCTATGGTTTCATATTGAACTCTATTTTATGAATATAAACAGAAAAAGTATAGTTTTATAGTCGGAAAAATAAGTTACAAGTCGTTTTTGTAAAGGTAGTCATTTCAGTCGAAAGAACGACGTCTAGATGACCATTTTAGAAAACATACTTCCACTTTGAGTTTAACCATAATTTTCGGATATAGTTTCATGTTCATAATAAAAATCATTTTCCCAGAATAACAACTTTTAAATCAAAGTTTATCATAGTTTTTAATTAACTAACCCAAAACAGCCCGCGGTGTTACTACGACGGCGTAAATCCGGTTTTACGGTGTTTTTCATTTTTCCAGGTTTTAAATCATTAAGTTAGCATATCATATAGATATAGAACATTTGTTTATTTGATTTTAAAAGTCAAGTTAGAAGGATTAACTTTTATTTGCGAACAAGTTTAGAATTAACTAAACTATGTTCTAGTGATTACAAGTTTAAACCTTCGAATAAGATAGCTTTATATGTATGAATCAAATGATGTTATGAACATCATTACTACCTCAAGTTCCTTGGATAAACCTACTGGAAATAAGAAAAATAGATCTAGCTTCAAAGGATCCTTGGATGGCTTGAAAGTTCTGGAAGCAGAATCATGACACGAAAACAATTTCAAGTAAGATTTCCACTCGAAATAAGATTGTTATAGTTATAGAAATTGAATTAAAGTTTGAATATGATTATTACCTTGTATTAGAAAGATAACATACTGTAAGTAACAAAGGTTTCTTGATCTTGGATGATTACTTGGAATGGATTTAGAAAACTTGGAAGTAAACTTGCAATCTTGGAAGTATTCTTGATTTTATGAAACTAGAACTTTTGGAATTTATGAAGAACACTTAGAACTTGAAGATAGAACTTGAGAGAGGTCAATTAGATGAAGAAAATTGAAGAATGAAAGTGTTTGTAGGTGTTTTTGGTCGTTGGTGTATGGATTAGATATAAAGGATATGAAATTTTGTTTTCATGTAAATAAGTCATGAATGATTACTCATATTTTTGTAATTTTATGAGATATTTCATGCTAGTTGCCAAATAATGGTTCCCACATATGTTAGGTGACTCACATGGGCTGCTAAGAGCTGATCATTGGAGTGTCAGCTCATTGGAGTGTATATACCAATAGTACATATATCTAAAAGCTGTGTATTGTACGAGTACGAATACGGGTGCATACGAGTAGAATTGTTGATGAAACTGAACGAGGATGTAATTGTAAGCATTTTTGTTAAGTAGAAGTATTTTGATAAGTGTCTTGAAGTCTTTCAAAAGTGTATGAATACATATTAAAACACTACATGTATATACATTTTAACTGAGTCGTTAAGTCATCGTTAGCCGTTACATGTAAATGTTGTTTTGAAACCTTTAGGTTAACGATCTTGTTGAATGTTGTTAACCCATTCTTTATTATAACAAATGAGATGTTAAATTGTTATATTATCATGATATTATGATATATAATATATCTTAGTATGATATATATACAGTTAAATGCCGTTACAACGATAATCGTTACATATATGTCTCGTTTCGAAATCATTAAGTTAGTAGTCTTATTTTTACATATGTATTTCATTGTTAATACACTTAATAATATATTTACTTATCATTTAACATAATTAACCAAGTGTATCAATATCTTAATATGATTCATATGTACCTAGTAAGACGTTATTATAACGATAATCGTTATATATATCGTTTTCGAGTTTCTTAAATTAATAGTCTCATTTTTATGTATATAACTCATTGTTAAAATACCTAATGAGATACATACTTATAATAAAATCATGTTAACTATATATATAACCATATATATGTCATCGTATAGTTTTTACAAGTTTTAACGTTCGTAAATCACCGGTCAACTTGGGTGGTCAATTGTCTATATGAAACCTATTTCAATTAATCAAGTCTTAACAAGTTTGATTGCTTAACATGTTGGAAACACTTAATCATGTAAATAACAATTTCATTTAATATATATATAAACATGGAAAAGTTCGGGTCACTACAAGTTGCATGGCAATAACGACAAGTATCATGCAATCGAAAGCAGGTAATAGTATGCAGTAGTGAAATCATGTAGTAGTATACGGCATATAGCAGTAAAAGTAAGCAGCAGCATGCAGCAACTTTCGCAGAAACAGGTAAACTAGCAAGTTGTAGATTAGTCCTATTAGTGAATCCTACTCGGTCGGGTCTTGACTCACTAATGCAACCTAATTCCCTACAACCTGGCTCTGATACCAAATGTGATGCCCCGTACAAAACCATCGTGTATGAATCATCAACAACAGGATCATTACAAGGTCAATACTATATGCTGTTTCAAAAGAAGTTTGCATTCATGAATAAAGGTAACGTTTTAACCAACGTCAAATGTTTAACAACCAAAAGTATGCTTCTACGAATAGCAAGCAATAATAGTACGTGACCCATAGGTCGTTACAAATACATCGTTTCAAAAGTAATATAGTTTGAATGCAAAATGATCGTTTCATGCGGTGACATCTCTAATAAGCGCAGCGGGTGTCTACAAAGCATGACTAGTACAGCGGAAGCAAGCAAACCTTAAGCACCTGAGAAAAACATGCTTAAAAATGTCAACACAAAGGTTGGTGAGCTATAGTTTAAGTATAACAGTAATGTAAGGTAGGCCACGAGATTTCAGTGCTTCAACAGCGTTTCAAAACAGTATGAAAAATATATGTATAACCGTGGGCACTTGGTAACTAACTTAATGTTTATCACCCCCTAAAAGTACACTTGGCAAGTGTGTATGTTTACGAAGTATTAAACACCCATTAAATGCTAGCACTACTAGCCCGAGTGGGAATGTCAAACCCTATGGATCCATATCTAAGATTCGCGTTCACCGGTTCAAAGACCAATGACTAAACGTTACCGAGCTAAGGGGAAAGTTTATGCCATTGTATAACCCACACATATATAAAGTTTAAGTACTCGTGCCTAGTATGTAAAACGTAAAATGCGCATGTATTCTCAGTTCCCAAAAATAGTTAAAGTAAAAAGGGATGCTATAACTCACAGTGGAAAGTAGTAAAAGTCGATACGCGGTAAAGTAAGCAAAGTGGTTGGTCCGAAAGTCCTCAACCTAAGTCAAAAGTACTAAGTCAGTAATCGTTCCCAAAGGTTTAAATGTATGTAAATTAGGTCTTAAGTATCATCATCATTCATCATTAAACAAAAGTGTAAAGTAAGTTTTAAGTAAAGACTAGGGTTGAAACAAGGGCTGACTTCGTTCAGTCACCACGACCTCTATACAAACTGAAATGAGGTTAGACCAGTGGCCATGGCTCCGTATATGAGTCCCCTAGGTACTGACCAATTTCCAGAACCAAAATCGTCTTCGTTTGACCGTGGTGACGGTTTAAGTGCGAGTAGGTAAGAAATTTTAGCACAACGTTAATAGGGTGTAGTGACTTTCGGGAGGCCATAGATCCTAAAACGTAACTCGGATTAAGACAAGGTCTAAACGGAAAATCATATACTCGAACCGAACTAACTTAAAATCAACTTTACAGTAGTCAAGGTAGTCTGATCAGTTCCAAAAACAGTAGCTAAAGGTGTTTCGGTGGGTTCTTGGTGCTTGATGCGCATCACGGTTCTCATTCTTGATGCTTGTAGCTTCAAGTGTACAACTCGTTGATGGGTTTGAATCATCTTTACCAAGTTTTGACCATCATAACACTAGTGTAAGTCTAAGATATGTAGCACAACTCACTTAAGAGTTGTATGTAGTTTGATGAACCAAAGTTATATCAAGATCTTAGATCCGACACATACATGAGTTCTACTAGTAATATTAAGCTACAAACTTGAAAGTAAACTAAATAATCAAGATCATAAGTTGTAGAACTTAGATCTTAGATAGATCTTAAAGATCCTAGACCCAAAAGTCTAGATCTAAAGTTCTTAAGTTAGATCCTAAGTTATAACACTTGAATCTTTACTTTAATGAAACCATAAGTTATGAAACTTAGATTTTCATCTTGTAAAGTGTATATAAGCTTACAAGCTTTTGTTTACAACATAATAAGTAGACCATAAGCTATAGAAACTTAGATCTTTCATAAGTATGTGAAGTTATAACTAGAAAGTTATACTTCAATGTTCTTGAACTTACAAGTTAACTTTAGTTCAAGAAAACTGAGATCAAGATTAACTAGTAACACTTGACCAACAACAACATGAATCACGAATTTGAAAGTGCAAGAAAATGAAGAAATAAACTAAGTTTACAAGTAATAAGTTCTTGGTTGTTCATACTTTTAAAGATTCAAGCCAAGGCTTTGATCTTTAAGAAAGTAAACCTTAAGTTTACAACATGAACTCAAGTATGATTATAAACTCATGAACTTTAAATCTTTTAAAACATTAAGTGTAGAACCATAACTAGAAAGTTTAGGTTCTTGTATGTTCTTGTATGAACAAGATGATATGAAGAACAAACTAGAAAGTTTGATTCTTAACAACAACAAACAACTACAAGTAACTAAACAACAAACAAGAACAAGTAATGATGATGATGATGATGTATGTTTATGTTCGGTTTTTGAAGAAAAGAAAGAAGAGAAATAAAGCTTGTAACTTACAAAGTTAGAGAGAAAATGAGAGAAAACAAAATGCAAGTAATTTGTGTGTGTGAAGAATGAAGTGAAATGAGAG
The DNA here is from genome assembly GCF_046630445.1 of Rutidosis leptorrhynchoides. NCBI lineage: Eukaryota > Viridiplantae > Streptophyta > Magnoliopsida > Asterales > Asteraceae > Rutidosis > Rutidosis leptorrhynchoides. Next base: position 53,931,457 of record NC_092337.1, read on the forward strand.
TATACTAGTAGGTAAGTAACAAAAAAGAGATTTGGAACCTCCCTTTTACCCACCCATAGCCGACGGCTCCAAGGGTGCCAAAAGAGGGAAGAGTCCACTAGTTACTTGCATGTATTTAGCTCAAAATGGTAATAAGGTTAAATGGTGTGGGAAAGTGTTGTAAGTATTCTTGTAACTAGTCTTTCATTCACCAACTAAACTAGTTTAAGTCTCAATGTAATACTTACATGAAAGATGGGCTAAATAGTCCATTAAGTGTGTAGGGTGGGCTTCCAAGTCCATTAATCATGAGTCCATTAATAAAAGACCAAGTAATCAACAATTTAAATAAAAGTCCAAGTAATTAACTAGTAACCTTAGTTAATTAAAATGATTAATAATAATTAAATCATGAATGTAAATAATATTCGAAAATATTATTCGTGATACGTACGTGTGTCACAAAGACAAGTCGGGACATGCAAAGTCGAATACGGTAACAAGTAAATGTAATAAAATACATTTATTAAAACGCAAGCATTAATAATAAATATTATTAATAAAAGATGGAAAAACCAGAGTCGTTACAAGTTTATCTTACTAGTTAATTGATATTAATAAAAGCAATCCTAATCCTAGGGAATTGAGTCTAAGTGAATACCCTTGTGTCTATTGAATTCGTATTTATTGAGGTCGCGTAATTTAGTTTTATTAGTTTAAATACGAAACTCCCCCTTTAAAGTTTTACTTTAGAATAATTAATAGTTTTTAATTCTGAAATAACCTTTCTCTGTGGAACGAATCTGTACTTACTAAATATTTTATTACATTGATCGGGATTAGTTGCATGATTCGTGTGTTAAAACCATTTAGTTAGTAATATAAATTTAAGTGTGGTTTTACACCATCAAATAATAATAATATAATAATTATAATTATATTATAGTTATAATTATAATAATAATAATAAAGTTTGCTTTAAAATCGAGTATTTATTTTTTAATAATAATTATTAGTAATAACAAATGTCTCTTAAAATTTTTTCAAAAATTAAAATATAATTATTATATGAAGGTTGTACAATATGCTTCAAAGTTTGTATATATGGTCATGAAAGTATTTTATTATAAGATTGTACATAATGCTTCAAATATTGTACATATAGTTATGGAGTTGTTTTACCATAAGATTGTATATGATGCTTCGAATATTGTAGATATAGTCATGGGGGTGTTTTATAATAAGGTTGTACATAATGCATCATATATTATAAAATTAACATGTTAATATTTTTTTATTAAATACAATTAATTATATTAATGACATTATTATGAGGACTTAGATTTGAGAGGAGGTGGTGTAAAAGTATCTAACATTTTAAAACAGTTGACATGAAAGAGATTTTCAAAAACATAAACTTGATTTGCATATCAATATATCATCGTTATCCAAAACTTAACTAGCAAACAAAATCCAAATTTTAACATCAGCCCTCATTTGCATATCATCGTTATCTCAGTTGTTGTTAACAAACAAGACAATAAGAATTGGATATTTAGAACTCAAACATTTTAAACGTTTGACATGTAGAGATTTTCAAAAACATAACCTTGATTTGCAAATCAATATACCATCGTTATCCAAAACTTAACTAGCAAACAGAATTCAATATTTAACATCAGCCCTTATTTGCATATCATCGTTATCTTATTCTTATTTGTTTTGTTAAAATAAACAAAAAACAAAAATAATTAAGATTTAGATCTAGATCTAGCTAGAGAAGAAATCGATACAGAGAAGGTAGCGAGTTATCTTGATTCAACACCGAGATGCAGAGAAGGTAGAGATGAGATGATTGAAAGTGACTGTGAGGCTGTATATATAGATAAAATAATTAAAACTATTATTATTTTCATTTTTACTACTTAGACGGAAATATTGTCGGTTTTTTTACAAAAAGTCAAAATCACATGCCACATCACTTAAAACAATCAGCACGCTCCTGAACCATAGCATGCCACCGTCGAGCACGCCTTAAAAAATATCGGCCAGTATGTTGTGATACTGGCGTGTTGGTTTGGAAATCCGGGGTGCATTCTAAAGAGGTTTATATATTAATTTTGAACTTTTAAGCTTAATTCAACAAGGTAAACATGTTGCAGTTTCATCTAATGGCTGCCTTCAACGAGGTAAACACGGTTGTATTTTTATCTAATGGTGACCATTTAGATACATAACGGCTGAAGAAAGTGGAGACGGTGAAAACGCTAGTTAGCAAACTAATTTTCTTCATACTGTAAATTAGTTACCAGATAACATGGCTTTGTAAATGTTGTGTGTATTCCTGTATCTCATTATTTATTGGACAACTTGTATATGAACACGTCAACTGTTTTCCTTGCACCAACCCGAAATCCCGAATGATTATTACGAGTCTAAACCACTTTTAAACACCCCATCACCGAGAGTTAACGCATCCATTTATTGCTTTAATGTTGCGTCAATCCCAATTACTGAGCTCCCTATGCCGCTCATAATTTCTGGTAAAGAGGGTGACGATTTTGACAGCTCAACCAAAGTAACCCGGTTGGAATCAGAAAAACCGTTGCAAAAAAATATACCAGGTTCTGTTGCTTGATAACGAGCAAGTTAAGAGCATTGCAGATTATAACTTTGGGTGAACTCTGTCAACCCATTACCCATTTTGACTAATTTCCATATTTCCGTATTACCTTTGTTGAATTATCACCTTTAAATTATTCAAATGCTTGGTTTAGAATTTAGATCCTTAGTATTATTTTACCAACCTGTAAAAGTATTCCAGCAGCCACACCACAAATTTGCGTATAAAAATGAACTCGGGCCTTAGTTTAAGTTGTGTTCATTAATAAAAATGGGCTATACCAATTAAATTCAATTTTGGGTTCTAATAATTAACTCATACGTATTCTGTTTGGCAGGGCAGTTGGATTGTAATAACAGAACATGTGTTTAACGACTTGAAGCCTCAAAATTTGAACTCCATGACCTGGTCCTATTACACTTGAACCCCTCCTCAATAACTGGACTTTAAAGAGTTTTAACCCTTCAAGTTTTTAAATGCTATTGAAAGAGTTGTCTTCTTCAATTAAATCACACTAAATTTGTAAACCACAAGCAGAAACAGAGAGTCCGACAAATTAAAAATACTATAAAACCTGATCTTCTTCTCCACAGATAACAAGCATGTCGATTTTAAAGTAAAGAACAAGGTACCGAAAACTTTGACCAAAAGATAAGTTTAGACCAACCTGAACAGGAGGAAGATAGTAGTTAGCATCAAATATATCCCGGAAAATGAAGAGAGTAACAGAATTAGTGGGGCATATCGTTTGGTTGGCGTCGCGTTTAATCACAAGCGCACAACGCAACTTCGTTTTATACTTTTCTTCATGTTTATTTTATCGTAAGAGTGAAGGATACCGCTTGCATATACAATGGCAGACACCCACAAACCAAATAAAAATTTGGATGCAAGGTATTGATACCTATTTCCTTATGAGGTAAGACTTAGTGTATCAGCACAATACTAGAAGTATCTAGCTAAAAGTGGGGGAATGTTGCCGATTGATGTTTACCCTAGGGAAATAATCCCTGCAGACCGGATCACAGATATAGAACTCTGTGGGGTGGCTTAATCAATCTTTGTCCGCTGAGCGTTGAGCTACTAGCCGGATGACTTCTAGTGAGAGAAAATATTGTGTGAAAGAAAAAAGTGAAATCTCTGGTCACAAATTATCAGAGTGTCTGAATGTGTAAAATGACGACCCAATGGGTCTATTTATAGTGATAGATCCACCGGAGCACTCGGGGACACGTGTCAGATGATGCTTCGTTCTGTTATTCGTGATCCGATATTTACGCTGGATGTGACGCTCTCCGGTCAGGGCTTAAGCGCTAGGCGGCCTTCAGGGCTTACGCATGACGGAAGCAGCCTGCACAGCGGAGAACGCTGGACGGACAGTTTCACAAAACTGTTATTCCCAGTGTTCCTAATGCTAATTTCATACGAATATCATGTCTTTATGCGTGTATACGATAGGATACACCATTAAGTCCCCCCAGTTTAATGACTTAAACTTTAGCAAAAAGTTAAAGTTATTAAACTTAAATTTTGAATTTTTGAAATAGGTCGATTCTTGAGTTTCCCGGGAGCAATAGGCGCATTTATCGAATCAATTCTGACCATACACGTGTGTGGTTGAAAATAAAACCCCCAAAATTACCACCAGTCACAGCTGTCATGTCTTTCTTCCTTTTAAACTGCCAAACAACCCTAATCGAATTTTCACTTTTACAGATTTTTCTTACCAATCTTCATCTTTTTCTGTTAATATCTTCCTCACTTCCCGTTTCATTAAAACCTCAATGGCGACAACAAAAGACGTTACAACTACTCGTAGTTTAGTAAATGAGAAATACTTGACACTGCTATTGCAACGTTTTTCAAGATTAGCTGGTGCTGAAACAATAATTCCCTCAATTAATGCTAGAGCCTGTTCGCCACCTCCTGGCAAAGTTGCTGTCTATGGCTATTCGTTTTTCAATTATTGTTTTCGATTGCCATTTACATCATTTTTCTTAGAAGTTTGTCAGTTTTACGGAGTTGCCGTTGGTCAATTCGAACCAGCATCTATTCGAAAAATTATCATATTTGAGATGTACTGTCATGCGAGTAAAATAGTGCCATCTATTCGAATATTTTGCTCTTTGGTGCGTATATCATCTTACGAAAAAGGCTGGTTCACATTCAGCAAAGTCGATGGATTTTTGAGACCTGCACTTGATCATCCCTATCATGATTGGCATGCTTCTTTTATCTTCATAAATGAAGATGTAATTGCTGACAAGTACTCATCTGCGCGATTTTGGCGTAAACACGTTCAGCCCGTATCGATTACATTTTCGAGATTAAATAGCAAAGAGAACGCTTTGCTTAAAAAACTGAAAGCTGAACAAATCAACGATGTCAGATATGGAGAACATATGCTATCATTGACATCCGTAAGTGAAGATTGGGATATCACGCAAGGCTATGCTTGTGTTCTTTTTGGGAGAAAGAGTAAGAGTTTTTTGCCATGTATGCTAATAACATGCTTCTTTCTGTTTATCCAACTAACCACTTTAACTATTTAAATTTTGCAGAAATTAGTCCGCTTACCGCCATGCGCTCTTCGTCCTATTCGCAACTTAAATTTACTACGCAGAAAATTATTGACGATACTCCCATTCCTGAAAAAATTATTGCTGACACTCCCATTTCTAAAAAAAAAGCTGCAAGGGAGGAGGAAGAAGAAGAAGAAGAAGAAATGGACATAGGTATGAACCGAATTGCTTCTAGAGAACATCGTGGCTCGGGTAATGATAATGATAACATTGAAGTATATGAAATATTAAACCAAAACCTTAATTTGTTTTCTTTTAAACCCAGTACAGGTGGATTTTATAATCCAAACCCTGCTTTATACGTTATGCCACCTTTGAAGTCTTGTGAGTCTTATTGGAACTCTTTTATAAGTAACAATTTCCCTTTATCTCCAACAGCTACTGTACCACACCAAGATAACATACTAGCAACTCTTCCGCCTAACGACAAGAGAAGAAGAACTGGTCCAAATGTTCCGTCATCCGTTCAACAAGAAGCTGGCACTAGTTCTTCTCAAAAACAAATTATTCTTCCCAATCTTGACACAGATGTTCTTTCTTCCTTTCTAAAAGGACCACCACACTCTTATGAGGGTTTCATGAGTTACTTGAATGCCATGGTATGTCCATCATTATCCCAGTTTTTTAGTAACTTATCTGGTGCAGATGCTAAGAAGGTTAAAGCGCAAAGTATTATCCTCAACATTGCTTCTGGGCTAAATGACCTTCAACGCCTATCCGAATTTGAGAACAATGAAATTACCACAAGTGAGAAACTTTCCGCTGAAAAGGAGAAAATAACTCAGCTGGAACATATGGCTACATCCTTAAAGAAGGATTATGATACGATGAAGAGGAATTTTTTGCACTGCAGCGCCCAAAGGGGAGAATTTAATAAACAAGTGAAGGAACTATCATTTAGAGAAAAACAACACTTGAGCAGGATCGAAGAACTAGTAAAGGAGAATAATGTTCTGAAAGAACAGCTTAAAGCTAAAGAAGAGAATGAAAAACGTGTGATTGCTGAGATTCCTGCTCTTGTGAACCGTATTTTTAACTGTCAGGCGTTATCTCACAGGATTCGTGAGTTTGCCCGCCTTGCTAAATCTGCTGAACGGTTGAGTTTTTTCAATTTTATGAAGAGAAAGCTACCAGAACTTCCAAATCCGCTGCTTGAAGTAATTACATCAAAGATCAATGAAAATGCTGTCATAGAAGCTAACGCAGCCGGTGCTTTAATAGAAAATATGAAATTTTCTGATCTTGAAAGTGTAAAAATCCAGATTTAACCATTGACGATGTATTAAATTATACCCCTCAAAATGAATGAAATATTATGCTTTCATTTATATATGCTTTGTATAACTTTTAATATTGTATTTGTTGTAATTGTTATGAAGATGCCTTAGTTTATTAACATTTTCTGAGTTAACAATGTACAAGATATTGATATTTTACTTTGCAATCATCATGCCTTCAAATACTGAAATTATATTTTCCGTCATACGCTTTCCGTCATGATTTTATGAGGAAAAGTTGTGTATTATTTTTGCCTTCAAATAGTTTGCTGGACTCCATAGTCCGTTATCCGTTTTGCTTTGCATTTTTGTGTATAAGTTTTGTGTCATGACATTTGTAGATTCGCTTTAACGCTTCGATACTTTAGTGAGTTCTACATGTCTCACTATCGATAAAATCATTTTGAGTATGATTGCACTTCTACCACCGAAAGGTAATCTTTCTTCTGCGGGTATGCGGGTAGGGATGACATACAGCTATGTGACACCCGGGCTAAAAAATCCTTGGCCGGTAAAATTTATGAAAAATATTGCCATAAGAATAATTGCTGTTATTCATATTCAAAAAGAAATTTTTACATTCATGACTATATCTCATGCATTTGATAGGTGATCAATCTGTCCATACATATAATACTACGCATAAAATTTCTTTAAATTCATTGCATTCCAAGCTCTTTCATATTGTTCGCCGGATGGCGCATCAAGCATGTATGACCCATTCTGATTTACTTTTGTGACCTTATAAGGTCCTTCCCATTTTGGTGCCAATTTTCCAAATTTAATTTGCCTGCTTGCTTCATTATCTCGTAACACCAAATCACCAACTTTAAATTGTGTATGCTTCACTTTTTTGTTGTAATACTTTGCCATCTTATTCTTGTGATCTGCTTGCCGGATGGCGGCCATTAATCTTCTTTCCTCCAACAAATTAAGATTTTCCCTCAATGCTTCAGAATTGGCTTCAATATCAAACGCCATAATGCGTTGCGTTGGAACACATATCTCAGCTGGTATCACTGCTTCTGTACCATACACTAAACTGAAGGGTGTTTCTCCCGTGCTCCGCTTTGGAGTTGTCCGGTGTGCCCATAGTACATTTAGTAATTCGTCTACCCAACCGGTTTGACTTAATCCCAAACGTGCCTTAATGCCAGCAACAATTTCTTTGTTAGTAACCTCTACTTGCCCATTCGCTTGAGGATGAGCAACAAATGTAAAGTTTTGCTTTATTCCTAGCTCCTCACACCAACTTCGAAATGGATTCTCTGCAAATTGCTTGCCATTATCACTGACTATTTCATTTGGAACCCCATAACGGCATACGATATCATGCCAGACAAACTTTTTGACATTTTCTCCTGTAATCTTTGCTAAAGCCTTTGCTTCAACCCATTTTGTGAAAAAATCAATTGCTACCAGTAAGAACTTAGCATTACCAGTACTTCTATTGAATGGTCCCACAATATCAATTGCCCATTTGCAGAACGGCCAAGCGGATGACACTGGTATCAAGTCATACTTTGAAAGACGATGAACGGTCCCATGCCTCTGAAAATTCTCACATGTTTTTATTATCTCTGCAACATCTCGATAGAGGGAAGGCCAAAAATATCCTTGTCGCATAATCCGTGATGCCACGGTACGGAAGCCGGAGTGTTGAGAACAAACTCCTTCATGCATTTTCTTGACTACTTTTAATGCTTCATCATTGGTTAGACACCTTAACAACGGACCATTGTAAGACTTTCGATAAAGAGTACCATTAACTACTTCATACATTGGCGCCGTTATTTTTATCCTTCTGGCTTCCGTCTTGTCAATGGGTAGCCCTCCGTCATGTAAATACCTCAAATATGGAGTCATTCAAGTTTCCTTAGCATTTTCAACTATTGCCATAATTGGTTTTTCATGTATTGACTTTTCCTTAAGTTCCTCAACTAACACTCGCTTGTGCAAATGATCAAAGGTTAAAGTAGCTAACTTGCTTAAGACGTCAGCCTTCTTATTCTTATTTCGAGGGATTTGCACGACCTCTAGGTTACCAAATTTCTTTGAAATTGCTTCTACCAACTTTACATATTGCCTCATTGATGTATCTCTTGCATCAAACGTTCCATTAACTTGCTGAGCCACAATTTGAGAATCAACATATGCCCTTAGGTTTGTTATGCCTATTTCTACTGCTATGCGCAAGCCGGAGAGTAATGCCTCATATTCTGCTTCATTGTTGGACGCATAAAAACAAAATTTCAATGCATAAGTATACTCTTCTCCATCTGGATTTGCTAGAACCAGTCCTGCACCTGTTTCTTCTTCACTTGAGGCTCCATTGGTCTGCAATTCCCAAACATGTTATGGTGCTATTTTATTGTCATATTCCACTTTTTCATTTGTTTCCAGGAGAAAATCTGCCAATATTTGTCCTTTAACCGCATTTCTGGGAGCAAAATTAATTTCATACTCACCCAACTCGATGGCCCATTTCGCTAGACGGCCAGATGACTCTGAACGCCGGAGTATTTGCTTCAGCGGTTGATCTGTTAACACCAAGATAGGATGACCTTGAAAATACCTTCGTAAACGTCGTGCATTATGCACAAGGGCATAAACCATGCGATGAATTGGTGGATAATTCGTTTCACTGAGTTGTAATACTTTGCTAACAAAATATATAGGCATTTGTACGCCATTCCGCTCTGCAATTAAGACAGAACTAATTGCTTCTTTTGAGACAGCTAAATACAAAGTCAAAGTTTCCCCTTCTATTGGTGCTGTTAACGTAGGTAATGTTTTCAACAATTGCTTGACTTCTTGGAATGCCCCTTCGGCTTCCGCCGTCCACACAAAATCTTTTTTATTTAGACAACTTTTTAACACCTTCATGAATGGAAGCGACTTTTCAGCTGCTTTGGATAAAAATCTTGTTAATGCTGCTAAACATCCATTTAACCTTTGAACGTCTTTTTGCTGGCCGGCAATGCCATTTCTTCAATTGCTTGAATTTTCTTAGGATTAGCTTTGATACCTCGTTCTGTAACAATATGACCTAAAAATTTTCCTTCTTCTACGCCAAACGTACACTTCTAAAGGGGTTTACAAGTTGTAATCATAATTATTTTTGTTAATTTTTCAATATATATATATATATATATATATATATATATATATATATATATATATATATATATATATATATATATATATATATATATAGTGTGTGTAAGCTATACGGACTTATTGAACCGAGTTTCCATTTTCCAAGTAAGTTATGGGAAAAATACTGACCGCCACGAATGAAAAAGGACATAAATCGGCCAACACAAACCGAAATTAACATACACGTGTCCCCAATTGAAATCCTCACCTAACAACTCGGCCAACACAAACCAAGACTACTAATGACATCCAACACCATAGACTCTCACCCAAACATCAAATCCAAGAAACCTCTAAGCTAAACACCCCTCTACAAATCACACCTACCTCAATTTCGCTAACCATCCATAAAACTGCCCGATGATATAAGATCAAAATTTTGATGCCATTGGCGATTCTAGGATCAAAATTCCATGGGGTCCTATACGATTTGAGTGATTTTTGTATCAATCTAGCACCACTCCCGACATTGGTGTCCTAAAATACCGGCTACACCTGCAACGCATAACAGATGACACCTAATTAGAGTGCTTGGAATTCATCTTAAATGAAGAATTAATGTTGTAAAGAAAAATAACATTAAGCCGAATTTAAGGAGAAACAAATCAAGAAAACCACAATCAGCACAAATGTTATTAGCCAAACACTTGAAGAAAGTTTACCCAGTTGGGATTCTCAAAACAAGCTCACTTCTTTCCTTATCTTCACTTTCGTTAACTCTTTCACATTACTCGAATGGGTCATTTATGGATTAAACTTCAACGTTAGAGCATACCATTTCATTTTCCCTGCAACTTATTGCATCGACACCAGTCCCCACTTGAAGAGATTTGCCCATTGCTAAAACTAGCGCTAATGGTCGAGTTCCATAGTAGAGGCTTAAGAAGATGCAACTGGATTTCTAAAAGCAGTGGTAAGTCTTTTTTTAATAACATAATGAGTTTGTATTAAAAAAATCATAAACAAAAATCCTACAAAAAACAATATAAAGGACTCGAGACGAAAAACTAACATAACCACGACACCACAGCTTATCCAAATGATCCCTAGCGTGCAACAGTTTAACAGAAGTTACTAAAGTACTCATTAAGTTATGTAACTGGAATATTAACTTTGTTAAAACTCCCAAACAGCCAACTGCTTGAGCTGGAATGCTGATGGATTAAAGTGGACTAAAATCTTCTAAAGGAAGATGCTTTTTAGGAGATACAAGTCAAAAACATATGTATGTCAATAATTAGTAAAAAAACCATTAACACCATTAAAATCTTGATACATATATTATTCATTAATTCATTAATTAGGGAAGCTTTTGCTGGAGTATTCTTGGACACACAATCACTTTTTGTTGTAACCGTAGTGCTTTCGGATGTTGCAATAATTCGTTGTTGTAGATAATGATATTAAATCAGAGATGGTGTCGAAAGCCGCACATTTTCAGTCAAAATATGGACCTTAAACTGACATTGAATCCGGCCCGATATATTTTGAAAAGGTTGAGACGTAGTTCCAAAGGCGTGTAAGACAAGTGCAAAAGCAAACTGAAGCTAAAAATGTGAAGCCATGAACTAAAGGTTTTGACAATAAACGACTTGAAACTCGAAAGACCTATTCTGACAAGTGAACTATTTCAAATTCATAAGGAAGCTTCACAATATCAATTGCATGCAACATGGCATATCATTTCAAACAACAAAGTATGTTTTACAAAGAAAACATACGGAGTACATGAATAGGCTTCTGCATCAATAGAAAATATTTATGTGCATAATAATTGTAATTGGTATTTTAGTCTTTAATCTTTCAACTATGGTGCAAATCAGTCTAATAAATAAAAACGCATGTCTATTAGGGATGATTTGGAGGTGATAAAATGGCAGGTTGGGTTACAGGCAAAAAAGACGACTTTTTTGACCAGGTTGTACCGTAAAGGGTCTGGTGCAGATGACCCGAGCCGCCATTCGTCCAAAGTGATAACTTATTTAGAAAGATTACTTACGGATAATGTAAAAAAACTCCCTTTTTGACCATTTTCAGCCCTGTCTAAGAGACTAAGAGAAGATTATAGTCCAGTAAAAAGAAAAACGGAAACAATAATTTCACCTGCATGATAATAAGCCATGCCTAGAGCATATCTTAGTTCATGAGACAAGGTACCTGGCTTCCTATCTTTAAGCTTTATTAACCGTGTAATTAAGTAAGCACGTAAATATGTGAAGACCTAAAAAACAGAACACTCACATGGTAAATTAATATAAAAAGGAGGTGGTTGCATATTACATCAAACTCTTTCCCTTCATGAATCATGATAAAGGTCACCATGGGATGTTAACTTTGGATTGTTCTGGTATTTGAAAAATGTGTCATGAAGTACCTTCACAAAAAACAAAAGATGACAACAGTATAAAAAAAACCACAAAAAAAATTGAATTTTATTCCACAGGATTTAGAACCTTCGCACCTTTGACTTTGACCACCATTGACTTACCACCAGAAACTATTTTGAATATTATCAATTAAAATGCTCCGAGCAGTAACACATAAGTTCAACAACATTAACATGCCGAATTTTATCAAGAATATGTACAACCTCAATCAACTCTTCCTCCTTTTGTTGACTAATAATTTTTTGTCTAATTTCTTGATAGCAAGCAACTACACATACATATAATGTAAGATTCTAAAATTTAGAAAATATGGAAATATATAATTTGAATCTCAAGGGCATGTCCTCATGTTTCCAAATATAAAAGATCCAATGAAAGTATGTTATAAAAGATCCAGCGAAAGTATGTTAGTATCATTTAAGTTATTATTGACCTACTTATGAATACAAGTGAAAAGTTTGACCGACTTACTTATAATTTGGATGCAAGGCATGTGCCGTGTCACCGGAAGCTTTTTTGAGTTTGCCTTTTTCTATAACTGCACAATTGACTGCAAACAAAAGTATCAATCAATTGACAATGCATTTAAAAGAGATAACTTTTGATTACAATTAATTCAGCTACTAAGTTATTACGACTGTTACCACCTTCTAACCAGGATATGACTATGAATCTTTGTTTGGTGTTCCAGACATCACCAAACTTTAAATATTAATCAGGTTAAGATGTCTTCAAAACAATTCATTTTTGAAGTGGTTGCAGGGGTGGGTTGATGAATCTCAAACATAAGTTTGGCTACCATGTCTACCGCTGGTCTACATTTGACCATTCATGTGACATCAGTTGGTGGGTGTGTTTGGATGACACAAAATAAGAGCTTATGTGAGCTTAGAAAAGTAGAACTTGTAATTTTAGGGAGCTTATAATTTTTAAGCTTTGTTTGGTAACCCCAAAAAAAGTAGAGGTTTATTAAATTGTAGAGCTGGGGGATGATTCTAACACACCCTTTTTTGATCCTCACACACTTATTTTAACCTTTTACTCTTCTAATAATACTCCATTTCTTTAAATTGGTGTGTGAGAATCAAAAAAGTGTGTGTGAAAATCATCCCCCTTAAAAAATGAGCTCTTTAAAAGTAGCTTAAATTATAAGCTCTTGAAAAAGTAGAGCTTATGATATGTGTTATTACTAAAAAGCCCTCCATTATTATTTTATATATTATTATTATTAATGTCCTTTTTAGTCAATTTACAAAAATAAGCTCCAACTTCAGCTATTTTACCAAACACTTATAAAAAATAATAAGCTCCAGCTTCTAACTTCAAAAGTAAGCTACAACTCCAGCTAGTTTCATCCAAACATACCGCGTATGTATATCTGGGTGGTGTGGCCATGGCCCATGGAGTTACAATTTGGAGATGGGTTTTGACACTATTAGATTGAGCTTGTATATGAAGGATTATTGCATTAGATATGGTGAAGGAAATTGTCTACCGCATTTGAGGAGAGTTAACATGATTAAGTCTGAATGTTATAAGTGGATGAAGTTACTAAATGTTATAAATTAAATCAAGATTTAGTGCAAATTTACTGAAGGTTTGTTGACTTTTCTAAGTCAAAGAGTGTTTTTGGATGCAAGACATTGCCTCACAGCATGGTAAAGAGTATGTGGTTATGGTGGGTTCAAAATCATGAGGTTTGCCATGTGTTTCGTGATGGTCTCAAAAATCCTCCCCGGTAATGAAAGAAATCGTCATCAAAATTGGTCTAAGTTGACGAATATTAGTCAAAGGGATAAGTACCGTCTACCAATAATTATAATCAATCAATCAACAAAATTACAAGCTCGCACAAATAATAGATCGCTTATTTTAAAATGAAACCACTGAACGTTGTAAATATATACCTGTTGGGTATTTTTAGGGTAAAGCATTGGTGAAGTTTCATAAGGCTCACTTTTCCATCTTGGAGTGTATAGCCTCAACTTCTAGAAGAAACTTGCCCCCCAAACACATGTACCAACAGACCTGAGCTAAATACATGACTTCAATTTGAAGACCCTGAATTTCAAAAGATATTTCACACAATTAAAGATTTGCGAATTATGCATTTGTATACTTTCGATTGGAATACTTTGGAGTACTTGGGAATTAAAGAGAGAGTAACATCTTTACTCAAACTTAGGGCGTGGCGTAAGTTCTCCTAAATTGATGAGCCGCATTATGTGAAAATAACTCGAGAGTTCTACTCTACAATCAAGACAAGATGCAAAAAGAGTCTAAAGACTATCATTTTTCGGGCACCATCACCTTCCGATTAAGTTGAGTGAACCGTTATTGTTCGGTCGCCACTTGGGCGAGCCGACTCCAGTTGCACGACGCAGATGAGACACAATGATAAGTTCAATCAAGATGAGTATAAGTGAAAACAGACTACCTTTTCACCTCAAGACTACCGGCTCGATATGCGACTTGCGCGTATAGCAATTCTCAACAAAAGTTATTCAATTTGCATGATTCGGTCCTCAGAATGGTTTATCGGACGCTTGCTCACTTCATCAGTCCCCGGATGACGAGTGCGGAAAATGTGTCATAAAAGGATCTCTTATACCTTTGATGTATGATGGAAAAAGACTATCCGTGTCAAGTTGCATACTGTGACGATCGCTCCAAATCCATATGGACGAACACGTCATTCATCGATTTCATTGCGAGGTATTTAACCTCTATATGATACGTTTTATAAACATTGCATTCTTTTGAAAAGGCACACCATAAATGAATATTTAAATCAAAGGTTTTCGACATCTGATGATTTCTACATATAGACAATCACCGTAATATAATAGTTTACAATAATACTTCCGTTGATAATGCAGTCAAAATAAGATAGATGGTGATGATTTGTGAATGCAACATTTTCTCTAATAAAGCATGTATGACTCCATGCACATATCTTGTATATCATATAAGCAAACAGTGGAAGACTTCTAGGAACCTGAGAATAAACATGCTTAAAAGTGTCAACACAAAAGTTGGTGAGTTCATAGTTTTAATGTTGCGCATAATCTGTATATAAAGGTGGATCATAAGATTTCAGTTGTTTCATCCAGAAACGGTTATCAAAATATTCTACGAAATTGAGCACCCTGGTAACTAAACTTAACGTATATATAATTTATACCCTTTGTATAATCATCTTAATAATACACGCAAACCAACGTGTACGCTTCTCAAATAGCATACGTCCGTTAAAAGGCTAGTGCTCTAGCTCGGACAGGGATATCAAGCCCTATGGATCCATATACTACTATTCGCGCCCACCAGTTCTTATAACTGGCAGTTACTAGTTACCAAAGCTAAGGGATTTTCGGTTCAAACTCAGTGTAGAATTTAGTATGTACTTGTATCCATTGTGTTTAAAATAAAGTTCATGTATTCTCAGCCCAAAAATATATATTGCAAAAGCAATTAAAAAGGAAGCAAATGAAACTCACATTAGCAGCATATAAAGCCGTTCACTAAAATGTGACCGAAACTCGGATTACCAAATAACCGTAGATCTCAACCTAGAGAACATATGTTGGTCAATAAATGTCTATCAAGCTAGATCAGGTCATAGTGTATCACAATCCTAATACTCGAGATCGACATACAAAAGTTATCCAAAGTTGTTTCAAAAAGTCAATCTGATTCAATACTATAGTTTTTATAAGGCTTTAAAATATGATAAAATAATCAATTTTGACAATTGTTCAACAAAACAAGACGTGCCTTATATAAGGATTCATTTACTCGGCTAATAATATTCAAAAATCCAATTTATCAATCTTATAAATAAGTTGTTTAAGTATCAATTGCGGATTCAAAAGCAATTCCAATTAACGTCAATCATAATTCAGTTGACCATATCTTTTAATTCGTTCATCGAAATTACGCGATTTCTAAATGAAAAGTTATTGATTTTTCGCCAGCTTTCCAAAAACATACATATCATATACCTTTTATCAGTAATATATGTATTTAATTCGGGATTTATCATAAACTGTTTAACGAGGAAATTTAGTATACAAGCATGAATAAATATATATACTCGAGCACTAGACATGGATACACAATTAATATATAAAAGATAAGATATAAATGCTTACGTATCAATATTGTGATTCAATATTGCAGACTAGTACTTAGACGCAACGGAGATGATAAATACTAGTTTGACTTGCGAACAATACTCACGAATATTATCCATAACCTCCATAGTTATAACCCATAGTTTCCCTAGCTCTATCCCGCTCGGAAGGCTTGTTTGAAAATAATTCGCCCATGACCTCGTCGTAGTATTTTATGTATAATAATACTAATAATAATACTCCTAACTATAAGATTAATAATAATATTAATCTTAATAATAATATAAATAATAAATATAAATAATAAATATAAAATATAATACGGAGTAATATAGATATTAATATGTGTGTGCGTTGAGCAAACTGGCCAATTTATAGAATGTTTCTGAATTCTGACTGCCATGCGATCGCATGGGTTTTATGCCTATTTCTCATGCGGTCGCATGGCCCCAAAATCCAGCTCACAATTTTTTTATTTTCTTGTTTGTCGACATATTATTATATATATAAAATATATATAATTTATATTAATTATATATATATATATTATATTATATTCATGTACATAGTTGACTTGTAATTTTAGGTCCGTTGACTCGTACGTTGATACTCGACTCGTGTACCACTTTCGGTTTTTCGAACGCACTTTCGTACGTTTAGAAAACTAGCCTTTTACGTTACGCGACGTGTACCCTTATTAATAATTTGACTTACTCATCAATAAATTACCTTATAAAAAATGTAACTTATAAAATTGAGCGTTGTGGTCATTTGCTTCTATAAATCAGTGACTCGTTGTTTATCAAAATATATTATTTTAAATTAGGACATTTTTTGACTAAGTTAATATTATATTTTTGTAAAATATATATATATATATATATATATATATATATATATATATATATATATATATATATATATATATACACGTATATTTTCCAATCCAATTATAATGGTTCGTGAATCGTCAGGGTTTGGTCAAGGTTAAATGAATGTATGAATACAGTTTACACTTCTTGAGATTCAACTTAACAAACTTTGCTTATCGTGTCGGAATAATATAAAGATAAAGTTTAAATTTGGTCAGAAATTTCCGGGTTGTCACAGTACCTCCCCGTTAAAAAAATTTCGTCCCGAAATTTGATTGAGATGGTCATGCTGACAATAAATACGTTTTCATGATGCTTGCGAGCTGAAAATTAAAGTTTTATCATCAGCGAGTAATATAGATAAAACAATTTGGTTACGCGAAGAGTATAAATGAAGTTATCACAAAGGAGTGAAATGAGTAGGTAAAGTTTCGTCATATCTTTTGACGTAGAAAGGTTGATTTCCAGAGTTCAAGAGATTTGGAGAAGGTCTTAGTAATAAGATTTGATTCTTCGAAAATCAAGGAAATTAGAATCCGCTTTAAATGCGATCATCTGTTTTAATTACTCTGTCGAATATTTCACTATAAATCCACCCCCTTCGTTTCCTTACTTTTACCATTCCTATACTCAATTCTCAAATTCAAAAGATTGTGAAAATGCTTAATCCATTTCTGATCCTTGTCCTTATCCTTACTATCGCAACAATTATTCTCCTTTTTCAACTTCCGCCAGAGGAATCTGCTTACTTCTACTTTGCCCTTGGGGTTATAGTGCTTTTAATTCTCCCGTGTCTTTATGTTGCGATAAACATTGATATACACGGTTTGTAATTTATGTGTTGTTATCGGGCTTTATATTCTCCCTTATATTTCAAAGTTCCTGCTTCTGTCTTCTATAATTATTGTCATTCCCAGTTAATGCTCTCTTTTATTTGCTGCGATTTATATCTCAATTTCTATTTCAGAGTTTTGTCCCTTCGTTTCTTCTTCTTGTGACTAAGCATTGCTTGTAATGGTCCAGAATTCGCAGATATGAATTTCGGAATGAACATTGTTAATGTTCTAAGAAGAAAATGATAATGGCACGATCTTGATTTGTTAAATTACCAGAATACCCTGGAAAAGACCGAATCATCAAGAAATATTTTCTTGATATTTTAGAGATTAAATAGAATACAAGAGTCGTATGACATAGCACATGATGACGTTGTGATCTGTGAATCATCACGTTCCATTTAGAAACTCAGCATGAATTACTGTAATATAATCACGTTGATCAAGTGTTATTATATTATACTAACTTATGCTTCAGTTCCCAACACAGCTTCAATAACATTTAAGTTCAAACTTTTCAGATTTTAGAAACTAAAACAGTTTCCTTTCTGATGTAACACTGATATCGTGAAGAGATAAATGATTTCAGATAAGAATAGTTATGAAAATATCTTCAGAAATATCGAGGATATTTATAATGAAAGATACGATGATATCTTAGAATTTCTAATATCGAAAGATGATAAAGAAGATTTGTCCATAAAGGTTTAGAGTCAGGAGCAAGGTATTCGTTAATGACTTCAGCATATACCAAATCATTTGGATTCTTTGAAGGCAGGTTTAGTCTTTGTGATTTATCCACAGCCTCCTTCATACTTTAATCCGTTTTCCAGTTCCAAACTTTCTCTTTTTCTGAGCTTTGCCAGCACACTATTCTTTATTATCAACTTTTTACTGTTAAGTCGTTTACAGTTTTTGCTGCTTCATCAGCTTTTTCAACATTCAGAGTATTGATTCGTAGACTGGTTGCTTTTCAGATTTTCAGAATGAAAGCTCATAATTCTAAGAGATGAATGTTATATGTATACATATGATGTTCTAGTACAGTTTTGAATTCAAAGTATGGCATTTGAAAGATGTAAGAATCTAAGAGTGATGTTTTCTGTTAAATCTGGGCTTGGATTCTGATTTTTCAAAATCAGATTATGTAATCAAATTTGGATGCGAATGGTTGTTTTGATTTCTATGAAAGAATGTATATCGTTGTGAAAGTAATGAGTATAGTTGATGATTTACTGAATCAGAATCGAAGAATGTAACATATAAATTGTGAATTTATATATCTTTCGGGTATTACCTACCCGTTAAAAGTTTCACAAGTAATATTTTGTACCAGAAAATTTTATTACAGTCTTTATGAAAATATATGTATGTATATTTTCTTCAGATGTAATACAGATTTAATGAGTTAATATCATATTAAGCTCATTTGATTTTCGGCTGGATTAGAAATGAATAATCTCTAAAACATTAAAGATTTAATAATCTTCACGGAGTATTTCACTAATGTAATCAATACTTCGTTATTCAGTTTTATTGATATTTCCTCAGTGAATCATGTTGGTGCTCATGGAACTCTTGCTAACTTCGCAAGGTACGAATGATGTTTTCTAGAAAGTTTCGAATACATCGAAGATGAAAGTATAAAATCAAACATATAATTGAATAATATACTTAGTTTATTATGAAATGGAATTCATTGAGTTGAAACAGAGATTGTAGTTAACGATGATTAAGTTGTTAACGAAGTATGTACATCATAGCATATTAGTAATATGAATTAACCGAGTAGTATTTACCCTTTTTCAATTCATACATAATAGCTTAGTACAAAAAGATTTATGATGGTTTTAAAATTTATACATATAAGATATACATATAAATTCTTTAGAGGAATTGAGTTATTACTTCATAACTCATTAATACAATATACTCGTTGTTGACTCGTAATGATGTCCACGGTGCTTTCTTGAACTGGCGGAGCTTGTGATGTTAGAGGCGATGTTGACAGCACTGACTGTGCTGGTGAGGCTAAGGGTACTGTTGATGTTGTTGGTAAAACAAGTCTAGCTTGTAAATTGTGCACCATTCCGGTCAGAGTTTCTACTCTTCCTTCTATCATTTCGGTCCACTTATCTGATTTACGGTTACGGCTGGAATAGATTATCTCTAAGACTTTAGAGATTACATATTCGCCGCAGAATATTTCTCCAATGAAGTTATGAATCAATACTTCATCGGTTATTGTTGTTGGTACTCCTTGGTATCTATGGTGCGTATGACGTTGATGTTCAAGGTACATATTGTGATGTTGAGGCTTGCGGTGCGGATGTTGTTGGTGGTGGTAATGGTACTGTTGGTGTTGTTGTCGGTGGTACTGTTGATGCCGGTGATTCTGCTGGTGCTTGTAACCTTTGCACCATATTCTCCAAAGCTACTACCCGAGCGCGAAGCTCGTTGACTTCTTCTACTACACCGGGATGATTGGCGGTTCAGACGAGCGGATGAATAAGATCCAGAATTTGAGAGAGTATATGATCATGATGAGATATTCTGGAAATGAGAGAGAAAATGGTGCTTCGGATAGGTTCACCGGTAAGTGCTTCAGGTTCTTCGCCAAGAGGGTAATGTGGCGGATGGAAGGGATCACCTTCTTCTTGTCTCCAATGAATAAGTAGGCTACGAACCCATCTCCAATTCATCTAGAATAGATGATGGCTAATTGGTTGATCCATTCCGGTTACAATGTCTTCGGAGTTCAGGTGAATATCCATATCGGAATAGCTGTCGGAGTTTAAGGAATTTGAACTAGATACGTGATCCATCTTGTATAATTAGAGGGATGATTTTTGATATGAAATAGATTATAGAATTTAGATTGGTACTCTTCAACACATAATTTACATATGTATATATAATACCAAAATCCCGTAAATTAAGGAGAAATTTTCAGAAGATGTCTGGAAAAGTTTACAGTAACAGATATGCTAAGATATGAATTTTATCGGTACACTATTATAACAACCCTCATATTTCCATACCTGAATCGACTAATTTGACTATAGGGTTGTTATCCATACGTAATATATAATTAAATTTGACATTGATCAAATATTTATTTTTAGTCGACACTTTTTGTTAACTAAAGTTTACACTAATTATATAAAATAACTTTAGTTAATATTAATATTAATGCGTATTATATTTAAAACTATATGAAACATAATTATTAATTAAATGATAAGTTATTTTAATCATTATATATATATATATATATATATATATATATATATATATATATATATATATATATATATATATATATATATATATATATATATATTTAGCTTATAAAAAAGAGATTTTTTTTATAAATTAAATAATGAGCCCATGAATTTTGACTAAATATTTTAAAAAACCAAAACTTATTAAAAACATTTTTAACATATTTTTATTTTTTGTCAAAATTGGCACCTTTATTTTATTTATATTTTTTCTTTTCACCAACCATTTTTTTCCTATAAATACCCACTTCCATTTCATAAAAACTTGTATCAAATCTTTGGAAAAACTCTCTCACAAACTTGAGAAAGTACTTGAGGTATTTTCTATTTTTTTATCGAATTGCTTTTATTTTTTTGTATATTCTTTAAAAATTCGAATTTAATATATATAAATTATTTTTACATGTTATAATTAGTATTATAAGTATTATGATGTATAAAAATAATTTTGATAATTTATGGAATATTATTTATAATTAAATACGAATTATGTAGTATTTAAACATAAAAACAATATAAAATTCGTAATAAAATATTAAACAGTAGTAAAAATAATTATAATTTTTTTTTTTGAGATTATTATAATTTTATAAACAAGCAAAAATTATAAAACTTAAATAAATGGGACTATTAGTATTTAAAATGAATTTACTTTTGCATTATTCTAAACCGAGAGAAATAATAAAGAAAATACAAAATAAATACAAACGTGTATTAAATATTTTTATAAAATTTTTATATGATTAGTAGCATCGCTAGATACTTTAAAAAATATATAAAAATTAATTTTAAATTATTTTTCCTATTTATTTAATTATAGGTCGATTACAATGGTTAAATAATTAGAAAACATTAAATAAATAATATTTTGATATAAAATTCGATTTAATAATTTTTATAATATTTTTACATAATATAGAACCTGTAAAAAATATAAAATTATTTATTTAGGTCGATTTAATATTTATTACCTAATTAAATTTGATTAATATAAACCAAGTATATATATAAAGAAAAGTGGGAAATAAATACAAAAACTTGATAAAATTATTTTTATAAAATATCCTAATGAATTGTATAATTAACTAAGTTTATAAAAATTATAAATATAATATTTAATGAATTAATATTCGAATTAACATATATTAGTATGATTTTCGATTAACATAAGTATATTACATATACTAAATTAATATTATTATTATAACTTACGGTTAATAACTAAGTATACTATATAATAAAGTATAATGCTTATAATGTAAGTTAATAACAATACATTATTAATAAACACTTATTTTATAACTATACTAATTTAATAATAATAACTTATAGTATATAATATAAGATAATCAAATTGTTAATACATTAATAAATATAATATAACATATATAATAACATATAAACCTAAAGTGAAGGTTAATCAAAGATAATGTACAATTCATGTGAACTTCATCGCTACTCACGGTCGTAAGTGAATGATGTCTAGGTTGCCATTTATGGGTAAGCTTGTGGATCTCGAATGCCATGACTTAGATTCTGGTCAAGAGTCCTGGGCCCCCGGTTACATCTGGTCATTCCTGACTTATTTGATAGGAACGAAGTTTGAGTAAAGTTGTACAACGTCTTGCTAAAGATTAACCCGAACTTTCTAAAATTGGAAAATTACTATAAGTGGAAACTTTCCATAAATAGTAACATTCCGAAAATGGAAATTCTTTAGTGAACCATTACTATCAATATAGTACTATATACTATTGTCTGTTAGGCAATGTCTGATCATACGTTCTATCTCTAGGTTGAGATCTCGATCACGTCCTTCCGTTCAATTCTTTCGTGGAATACTCTTTTGTGCTACTAAGGTGAACTTCATAGTCCCACTTTTTACTGTTTCATAATTGTTTTATAACTTTTGGGATAAGACACATGCTTGCTTTATAACTGTTTTACGCTTAGACACAAGTACTAAATTGTTAACTATGCTGTCATTCTTTGATTCATGCTAAATCCCTATCGTAATATCGTTAATTGCTACGTTTAAATGCAAACTTAATTATTGTTAGTAGGCCTATTGAGAGTAACGTCTCTAACCATTCGACCGTTGGTCTTTGGTTACATAATAATGATTCCACGACACTGACAGTACAAGGTGTCATAGGGTAAACTTGTTTAGTAGCGATATTACAAAATGCAGCAACACTTTTAGATTGATATTTCTATATCAATCAACTTTAAACTAAATCTTGTGGTCTAAAAACTTTAGATATTATTTATAAACCTGTGAATTTCACTCAACCTTTTTGGTTGACACTTTAAGCATGTTTTGTCTCAGGTGATGATTGAGCTAGCTGTTTGCAACTTTGTGATGATAGATTTGATGCTTGCATGGAGTCCACATCACATATTATATTTTAGTTCATAAACATTTATTTTACATTTTAATAATAATGTAAACATGTATTACTGCTTTCGCTGTTTTATTAACAAATGTTTTATTTAAAAAGTCGCATATAGAGTCGTTCTCATTTATACAACTGTGTTATGATATGAAAGGTCACAATTACCCCTGGTTCATTTTGGGGGGTGTGACAGATTGGTATCAGAGCCATGCTGTTGTAGAGAACCAGGATTGCATTTTAAGTGTGCCTTATACAATTAGGTACCTTAGCAATGTAGGACTACAACTTTCCTTGACTATAGTGCCTTTAATTGTTGCCTTTAATTGTTAAATGCTACACTATACTTTAGAAACTTTACTTATCTTAGAATGCCAAGTCAATCTAAGAACTCTGTTCACTTTTCTAAGTACTATCCATTTACGCCACCGCGTTTAAATGCAACACTACGATTTCTGAAATTCTTGACATTCCTAAGTCATCTATCATGGTTTGTGTATTACATATGTATTACATGAAATATTATCCATGAATTTTGAAACTCCTATATTTGTTACTATTCATACTCAAACGTATATAACTCCCTGTTATATCACGTACCTATATGCCTTATGCCTTTATGCATCGGTTTGCGAACTAGAAAATGTTATTGAGTTATCGAGAATCTCAAAGACATTATAATGTCATCACTATTCATATTCATTACTTTCTTTGCTTTCTTGTTGTTTTGATCATTGAATTTTCCTGACAGATGACGTCTACGAAACTATAGAATAGAAAGCGTTTGGATTACTGATTTATAGGATCCTATAGCTCAAGTCCCTGGACCTGAATAAGACATTACTAATTGAAAATCTTTAATCAAAAGATTACCAGATTACATACTTATCATCTAGACACGTCATACTACCATTATTAGAGTATAGACACATCATATCTTATTATATCTTATCGTATCTATCCCAATAATCTTTGTCTAACACTTTTCCTAAATTTTCTCCGTAAATTACGGAAATCTTTTTGCTACATATACATATTCAAGGAGATGAATATATCATCCAGTATTCAACACTAATCTCATATCAAACCCTAAATCAAATCACATAATATGGATTTCTCAACCGATTCCTCGAGCTCCAATGACAGCGTAACCGGAACAAACGATCCAATCAGCCATCATCTATTTTGGATGAATTGGGGATGGGTTCATAGTAAACTTAATCAATGGAGACAAGAAGAAGGTAATCCCTTCCACCAACCGAATTCACCTCTTGGTGAAGAACCTGAAGCACTTACCGGCGAACCCGTTCGGAACACTATTTTCACCCTCATTTCCAGGATATCAAGTCACAAATATATAATATCTAAAATTCTAGATCTTATTCATCCACTTGTCCGAACCGCCAATCATCCCGGAATAATAGAAGAAGTCAACGAGCTTCGCGCTCGAGTGGTGGCTCTGGAGAATATGGTGCGAAACCTACGAACACCAGCGGCAGCACCAGCAGCATAACCAGTACCATCAGCATCACCACCAACAGCATCAGCATCACCAACAACAACATCTGCATTTCACGCCTCAACATCACACTCAGTACCTCGGATATCAACATCATACCCCCCATATATACTAAGGAATATTAGTAATAATGAGTTAAGATGTATTGACTCATTCTTCCTGAAGAATTATATATGTATACTTTATATATATATGGTTTGAAACAATAATAAATTTTTTCGTACTAAGCTATTACGTGTAAATCTTAAGTAGTATGTACTACTTGGTTAATTCATATCACTAATATGCTATAATGTACATCCTTCGTTAATGACTTAATGATCGTTAATCACTACTTCAGTACAATAAACTCCATTTCATAATAAATCAAGTGTATTATTCAAATACATGTCTGATTTTACACTTTCATTTTCGATGTACTCGAAACTTTTTAGAAAACATTATTCGTGTCTTGTGAATTTCACAAGAATTCCACGAGCACCAACATCATATACCGAGGTATATCAATAACAATGAATGATGAAGTATTGATTCATAACTCCATTAAAGAAATATTCCGCGATGATTATGTAATCTCTCAAGTTTTGAAGCTTATTTATTCTTGTTCCAACCGCAAATCAAATGATTTTAATATTATATTAACTCATTAAATCTATATTATATTTGAAGAATACATATATGAACGTATATCTACATAAAGATTGTAATTAAAGTTCTTTTGTACAAACTGTTAATTGTGAAAATATTTTAACGGGTAGGTAATACCCGCGAAATATTTATATCTCACATTAATATGTTGCATTGTACATTCTTCAATTCTGATTCAATAATCAGTAACTATACTACTTACGTTCACAAGATATATGTATCCGTTCACTAAAGAACTACCATTTTCGTACAAATTCAATTACATATTCTAATTTTGACATATCAGAATCCAAGTAAAGCTTTAGCAGGTGTTATCTTCCTAAAGATTACTAAATTCATATATATATATATATATATATATATATATATATATATATATATATATATATATATATATATATATATATATATATTCATTCGTATTCTATGATGAATTATCACATCAAACCACCGAAATTATCGTTCATTTCTTTTGAAATCAACAACGCCTATTCATCAACCATTAGATCTGTTGACGATTACAATCAGCGTTTAATCATCTAAAAACGAAATTTCTTGAAACCATCTCGGATTGATAACCATTGATTCAAATATGGCTGCATTAAATGCAGAGGAAATAGCAAAATTGTAGATGGTCTCAATGGCCAAAAGTTTTATAATAAAGAATGGTACGTTGGAAAAGCTCAAAAGAAAATTTGGAACTGAAAAACGGATTGAGCTAACCATGGAGGAGACCAAGGACAAATACAAGGACCAAACCCTATATTCAAAGAATCCAGGTAATTCTGGATCCGATGAATTCTTTAGAGAATATCTTGCTCTGAACTCATGTTAAAAGCTTGCGGAAAGTTTTTCTTCATCAACTTTCGAACTTAGAAATTCTAAAATATCATCATAAATATCCACTATATTTCTGATGATATCATCATAACGATTCTTGTCTGCAATTAATTATCTCTTTGCGATATCTTTATCACATCATAAAGGAAACTGTATTAGTTTCTATATTCTGTAAAATTCAAGTTTAAATTATGAATGATTTGAAGAAGTGTTGGGAATTGAAGCATGAGTTAGTATAATATAATGACGTCAGGCCAACGTGATTATATTACAGTAAGTCATGCTAAATTTTTAATGGAAGATGATGATTCATAGACTGTATAAATCACCATTCGCCATGTTACACGACTCTTACATTCTATTTAACCTCTAAACATATCAAGAAAATATTTTTCTTGATGATTCGGTCTTTTCCGAATATTCTGGTAATTTGACAAATCAAATCGTGCTATTACCTTTCCTTTCTACTTTATAAATTATGATCATTCGAAACTTCATACCTACGAGTTCTGGACCATTATTCGCTTGACTTGAAGTCGGGAAGAAGAAACAAAAGCATAAAGCTCCGACATATAAGGGAAAATATAAAGCCCGATAACGACTCCGAAACTACAAACCGTGTATATCAATGCGTATAACAATATAAAGACACGGGAGAATTAAAAACACTATAACCCCAAGAGCATAGTAGAAGTAAACAGATTCCTCTGGTGGTAAAAGAAAAAGAAGAATGACTGCATATATGGTCAATATAATAACAAGTATCAATACAGGATTGAGCATATTAACAAATCTTTTGGAAGTATGAATTTAGGAAGAAAGTATAGAAGTGGTGAAGATAATGAAACGGAAGAAGCTAATTTATAGCAAAATTTCCAAACACGTCAATCAAGGCAATTCACCGTATTTAATCAAAGAAATCTCAAAATTCCGTGAATACCAGAGAATCAAATCTTATAGATTACGAAGATTTCCTTTAATCCCTTGAATTCCGGAAATCAATCTTGACTACGTCAAAAGTTAAGGCGAACATTTAATTTTCTCATTCACTCTTTTACGATAGCTTCGTTTATACGCTTCCTATAATCAAATCGTTTTATCCATATTATTAAATAGTGATAAAACTTTATTTTTCAACTCATATTCATCATTAAGATATTCTTGTTGTAAACAATGATGATCTCTATAAAATTTCATGAATATGATTTCACGAACTCCTCTCTGTCTTATCTGCCCCAATATTGTGGCATAAACGCTCAAGGTTTTAAATGAGCACAATATTATTCATAACATATTTCATGTATCTAATTTACTGAAATGACTTGTAAAACATCATCATTTTGAATGATCTCCGCATTAATAATAAAATGCACTTCGTAGAAGAACTTGTAGAAATTATGGTTTGTATGATTTCAATTCTTGAAACAGAACAATATTCTATCCGTTGGAATTCACGCAAGGCCCCGAGCATACCTGGGAACGTGAAAACCAAATAAAACGTAAATATCCTCGTCTATGTACGAACAACACCGATTAATGGCAACAACTAAATTTCGGGATGAAATTTCTTTTAACGGGTAGGTACTATAACAACCCTCATATTTCCATACCTGAATCGACTAATTTGACTATAGGGTTGTTATCCATACGTAATATATAATTAAATTTGACATTGATCAAATATTTATTTTTAGTCGACACTTTTTGTTAACTAAAGTTTACACTAATTATATAAAATAACTTTAGTTAATATTAATATTAATACGTATTATATTTAAAACTATATGAAACATAATTATTAATTAAATGATAAGTTATTTTAATCATTATATATATATATATATATATATATATATATATATATATATATATATATATATATATATATATATATATATATATATATATATATATATATATATATATATATATATATATATAGCTTATAAAAAAGAGATTTTTTTTATAAATTAAATAATGAGCCCATGAATTTTGACTAAATATTTTAAAAAACAAAAACTTATTAAAAATATTTTTAACATGTTTTTATTTTTTGTCAAAATTGGCACCTTTATTTTATTTATATTTTTTCTTTTCACCAACCATTTTTTTCCTATAAATACCCACTTCCATTTCATAAAAACTTGTATCAAATCTTTGGAAAAACTCTCTCACAAACTTGAGAAAGTACTTGAGGTATTTTCTATTTTTTTATCGAATTGCTTTTATTTTTTTGTATATTTTTTAAAAATTCGAATTTAATATATATAAATTATTTTTACATGTTATAATTAGTATTATAAGTATTATGATGTATAAAAATAATTTTGATAATTTATGGAATATTATTTATAATTAAATACGAATTATGTAGTATTTAAACATAAAAACAATATAAAATTCGTAATAAAATATTAAACAGTAGTAAAAATAATTATAATTTTTTTTTGAGATTATTATAATTTTATAAACAAGCAAAAATTATAAAACTTAAATAAATAGGATTATTAGTATTTAAAATGAATTTACTTTTGCATTATTCTAAACCGAGAGAAATAATAAAGAAAATACAAAATAAATACAAACATGTATTAAATATTTTTATAAAATTTTTATATGATTAGTAGCATCGCTAGATACTTTAAAAAATATATAAAATTTAATTTTAAATTATTTTTCCTATTTATTTAATTATAGGTCGATTACAATGGTTAAATAATTAGAAAACATTAAATAAATAATATTTTGATATAAAATTCGATTTAATAATTTTTATAATATTTTTACATAATATAGAACCTGTAAAAAATATAAAATTATTTATTTAGGTCGATTTAATATTTATTACCTAATTAAATTTGATTAATATAAACCGAGTATATATATAAAGAAAAGTGGGAAATAAATACAAAAACTTGATAAAATTATTTTTATAAAATATCCTACTGAATTGTATAATTAACTAAGTTTATAAAAATTATAAATATAATATTTAATGAATTAATATTCGAATTAACATATATTAGTATGATTTTCGATTAACATAAGTATATTACATATACTAAATTAATATTATTATTATAACTTACGGTTAATAACTAAGTATACTATATAATAAAGTATAATGCTTATAATGTAAGTTAATAACAATACATTATTAATAAACACTTATTTTATAACTATACTAATTTAATAATAATAACTTATAGTATATAATATAAGATAATCAAATTGTTAATACATTAATAAATATAATATAACATATATAATAACATATAACCCTAAAGTGAAGGTTAATCAAAGATAATGTACAATTCATGTGAACTTCATCGCTACTCACGGTCGTAAGTGAATGATGTCTAGGTTGCCATTTATGGGTAAGCTTGTGGATCTCGAATGCCATGACTTAGATTCTGGTCAAGAGTCCTGGGCCCCCGGTTACATCTGGTCATTCATGACTTATTTGATAGGAACGAAGTTCGAGTAAAGTTGTACAACGTCTTGCTAAAGATTAACCCGAACTTTCTAAAATTGGAAAATTACTATAAGTGGAAACTTTCCATAAATATTAACCTTCCGAAAATGGAAATTCTTTAGTGAACCATTACTATCAATATAGTACTATATACTATTGTTTGTTAGGCAATGTCTGCTCATACGTTCTATCTCTAGGTTGAGATCTCGATCACGTCCTTTCGTTCAATTCTTTCGTGGAATACTCTTTTGTGCTACTAAGGTGAACTTCATAGCTTCACTTTTTACTGTTTCATAATTGTTTTATAACTTTTAGGGTGAGACACATGCTTGCTTTATAAATGTTTTACGCTTAGACACAAGTACTAAATTGTTAACTATGCTGTCATGCTTTGATTCATGCTAAATCTCTACCGTAATATCGTTAATTGCTACGTTTAAATGCAAACTTAATTATTGTGAGTAGGCCTATTGAGAGTAACGTCTCTAACCATTTGACCGTTGGTCTTTGGTTACATTATAATGATTCCACGACACTGACAGTACAAGGTGTCATAGGGTAAAATTGTTTAGTAGCGATATTACAAAATGCAGCAACACTTTTAGATTGATATTTCTATATCAATCAACTTTAAACTAAATCTTGTGGTCTAAAAACTTTGGATATTATTTATAAACCTGTGAATTTCACTCAACCTTTTTGGTTGACACTTTAAGCATGTTTTGTCTCAGGTGATGATTGAGCTAGCTATTTGCAATTTTGTGATGATAGATTTGATGCTTGCATGGAGTCCACATCGCATATTATATTTTAGTTCATAAACATTTATTTTACGTTTTAATAATAATGTAAACATGTATTACTACTTTCGCTGTTTTATTAACAAAGGTTTTATTTAAAAAGTCTCATATAGAGTCGTTCTCGTTTATACAACTGTGTTATGATATGAAAGGTCACAATTACCCCTGGTTCATTTTGGGGGGTGTGACAACTATCTATGCAGTAAATGCAGTAAGACGTGTCTAGACTTAGGAATGATAAGCATGTAATTTTCGATAAGAAATGATAAGCAAAACTTTTGACATGCAGACACAGTCGAAGTCCAGACTTACTAATGCATCCTAACAACTATCAGTTAGACACACTTATGCAAGACTTGGTTC
This sequence comes from Rutidosis leptorrhynchoides, assembly GCF_046630445.1. Classification (NCBI taxonomy): domain Eukaryota; kingdom Viridiplantae; phylum Streptophyta; class Magnoliopsida; order Asterales; family Asteraceae; genus Rutidosis; species Rutidosis leptorrhynchoides. The sequence continues at coordinate 53,962,627 of NC_092337.1, forward strand.
ACTAGGACCAACGCTCTGATACCAACTGTGACGATCGCTCCAAATCCATATGGACGAACACGTCATTCATCGATTTCATTGCGAGGTATTTGACCTCTATATGATACGTTTTATAAACATTGCATTCTTTTGAAAAGGCACACCATAAATGAATATTTAAATCAAAGGTTTTCGACATCTGATGATTTCTACATATAGACAATCACCGTAATATAAGAGTTTACAATAATACTTCCGTTGATAATGCAGTCAAAATAAGATAGATGGTGATGATTTGTGAATGCAACATTTTCTCGAATAAAGCATGTATGACTCCATGCACATATCTTGTATATCATATAAGCAAAAAGGAAAAAGGGGAAGACTTCTAGGAACCTGAGGATAAACATGCTTAAAAGTGTCAACACAAAGGTTGGTGAGTTCATAGTTTTAATGTTGCGCATAATCTGTATATAAAGGTGGATCACAAGATTTCAGTTGTTTCATCCAGAAACGGTTATCAAAATATTCTACGAAATTGAGCACCCTGGTAACTAAACTTAACGTATATATAATTTATACCCTTTGTATAATCATCTTAATAATACACACAAACCAACGTGTACGCTTCTCAAATAGCATACGTCCGTTAAAAGGCTAGTGCTCTAGCTCGGACGGGGATATCAAGCCCTATGGATCTATATACTACTACTCGCGCCCACCAGTTCTTATAACTGGCAGTTACTAGTTACCAAAGCTAAGGGATTTTCGGTTCAAACTCAGTGTAGAATTTAGTATGTACTTGTATCCATTGTGTTTAAAATAAAGTGCATGCATTCTCAGCCCAAAAATATATATTGCAAAAGCAATTAAAAAGGGAGCAAATGAAACTCACCTTAGCAGCATATAAAGTCGTTAACTAAAATGTGACCGAAACTCGAATTACAAAATAACCGTAGATCTCAACCTAGAGAACATATGTTGGTCAATAAATGTCTATCAAGCTAGGTCAGGTCATAGTGCATCACAATCTTAATGCTCGAGATCGACATACAAAAGTTATCCAAAGTCGTTTCAAAAAGTCAATCTGATTCAATACTATAGTTTTTATAAGGCTTTAAAATATGATAAAATAATCAATTTTGACAATTGTTCAACAAAACAAGACGTGCCTTATATAAGGATTCATTTACTCGGCTAATAATATTCAAAAATCCAATTTATCAATCTTATAAATAATTTGTTTAAGTATCAATTGCAGATTCAAAAGCAATTCCAATTAACGTCAATCATAATTCAGTTGACCATATGTTTTAATTCGTTCATCGAAATTACGGGATTTCTAAATGAAAAGTTATTGATTTTTCGCCAGCTTTCCAAAAACATGCATATCATATACCTTTTATCAGTAATATATGTATTTAATTCGTGATTTATCATAAACTATTTAACTAAGAAATTTAGCATACAAGCATGCATAAATATATATACTCGAGCACTAGACATGGATACACAATTAATATATAAAAGATAAGATATAAATGCTTACGTATCAATATTGTGATTCAATATTGTAGACTAGTACGTAGACGCAACGGAGATGATAAATACTAGTTTGACTTGCGAACAATACTCACGAACATTATTCATAACCTCCATAGTTATAACCCATAGTTTCCCTAGCTCTATCCCTCTCGGAAGGCTTGTTTGAAAATAATTCGCCCATGACCTCGTCGTGGTATTTTATGTATAATAATACTAATAATAATACTCCTAACTATAAGATTAATAATAATATTAATCTTAATAATAATAATAATAATAATAATATAAATAATAAATATAAATAATAAATATAAAATATAATACGGAGTAATATAGATATTAATATGTGTGTGTGTGTTGAGCAAACTGGCCAATTTATAGAATGTTTCTGAATTCTGACTGCCATACTGTGATGACCCGAAAAATTTCGACTAATTTAAACCAATTCTCTTTAGGAATTAATATTATGTAAATATACATATATGTATGTATATATATATATATATATATATTATAAGATGTACAAGTAAAAACGACTTTCCTACAGTAAAACATTAATTGCTACAGTAAAAATGACTTTGCTACAGTAAAACACTATTTGCTACAGTGAAACCGTATTTTGCTACAGTGAAACCGTATTTTGCTACAGTGCTACAGGTGGCCTAATATGAAGACAGAAATTGCTACTTATGTAAGCAAATGTTTGACGTGTGCAAAGGTTAAAGCTGAGCACCAAAAGCCGTCAGGATTACTGCAACAACCAGAAATTCCGCAGTGGAAATGGGAAAGAATAACCATGGATTTCATTACGAAATTGCCAAGGACTGCAAGTAGTCATGATACTATTTGGGTGATAGTTGATCGTCTAACTAAATCAGCTCACTTCCTACCAATAAAGGAGACAGACAGTATGGAGAAATTAGCACGCCTATATTTGAAGGAAGTAGTTTCCAGGCATGGTGTACCCATCTCTATCATATCTGATCGCGACACCCGATTCACATCACGTTTCTGGCAGTCATTACAAAAAGCATTGGGAACTCGATTAGATATGAGCACCGCTTATCACCCACAGACAGATGGTCAAAGTGAAAGAACAATACAAACATTGGAAGACATGTTACGGGCATGCGTGATTGACTTTGGAACCAGTTGGGATCGACACTTACCGTTGGCAGAATTTTCATACAATAACAGCTATCATACGAGCATCAACGCAGCGCCATTTGAAGCACTTTACGGTAGAAAGTGCAGATCTCCTATATGTTGGAGTGAAGTAGGAGAAAGACAACTTACTGGACCAGAAATTATTCACGAAACCACCGAAAAGATCATTCAAATACAACAGCGATTGAAAACGGCCATGAGTCGCCAAAAGAGTTATGCTGATGTAAGAAGAAAACCGCTAGAATTTCAAGTGGGCGACAAAGTCATGTTGAAAGTGTCACCCTGGAAAGGCGTTGTACGATTCGGTAAACGAGGAAAGCTAAGTCCTAGGTACGTAGGACCCTTTGAAATCACCGAAAGAATTGGAACAGTTGCTTATCGATTAAAGCTACCGCAAGAACTTAGTAGTGTTCACAACACATTTCACGTGTCAAATTTGAAGAAATGTTTAGCTGAAGAGGATGTCGTAATTCCTCTTGACGAAATACGAATCAATGATAAACTCCATTTTATCGAAGAACCTGTTGAAATCATGGACCGTGAGGTCAAACAATTAAAACAAAGCAAAATACCGATAGTTAGAGTTCGTTGGAACGCAAGACGAGGACCCGAGTTTACTTGGGAACGTGAAGATCAAATGAAGCAAAAGTATCCACATTTGTTCACTGATATCGCTCATGAAACAGGTACTACTCAAAATTTCGGGACGAAATTTTCTTTAACGGGGAGGTACTGTGATGACCCGAAAAATTTCGACTAATTTAAACCAATTCTCTTTAGGAATTAATATTATGTAAATATACATATATGTATGTATATATATATATATATATTATAAGATGTACAAGTAAAAACGACTTTCCTACAGTAAAACATTAATTGCTACAGTAAAAATGACTTTGCTACAGTAAAACACTATTTGCTACAGTGAACCCGTATTTTGCTACAGTGAAACCGTATTTTGCTACAGTGCTACAGTGAAAACGACTTTGCTACAGTGATTTGCTACAGTAAAACACTATTTGCTACAATAAACACTATTTGCTACAGTAAAACACTATTTGCTACAGTAAACACTATTTGCTACAGTAAATACTATTTGATGTCGACGAACTAGCAAACAAAACGGGAAAGGCGGCCATGCGATCGCATGGCAAAAACACTGAAAACTCATGCGATCGCATGAGCTACAGTAAATCGTAAAGTACTATAAATACGCAGTTTGTTCGACGATAAAATTCACAATATATTTTCTTATATAATATAAATTTTAATTTATAATTATAATTATAATTTTAATTTAAGTTAATAATAATAAAGTATATTCGAGGGTGTTTTAATTCGGGTTTCAAACCGCTTTAAGCTAAGGAAATATTGGGTATTGTTTGGGGTATTGTTCTTGAATCCAAGGCCAACCATACAGTCATCTACCGTCATTACGTCTACGCAATTTGCCTACAATATTGAGTCTCAATATTGAACTGTGAGTTTATAGTCTCCCTTTTTAAATACTTTAAATATTTTTGGGCTGAGAATATATGCAATTTATTTTAAACGCGATAAGACACAAGTACATACTAAATTCTACACTGAGTTAAACCGGAAATCCCTTAGCTTTGGTAACTAGTAGCTGCCAGTACATAGGATATGGACTGGTGGGCGCGAATAATTGTATATGGATCCATAGGGCTTGACATCCCCGTCCGAGCTAGAGCGCTAGCCTTTTAACGGACGTATGTTATTTGAGTTTAAGACACGTTGGTTTGCGTGTATTAAAACGAATGGGGTAATTATCACTATAGCGTTAAGTTTAGTTACCAGGGTGCTCTGTTACGTAGAATCTATTGATAAACTTTTGATGAAATCTTGTGGTCTATCTTTATACATGTTTATGACTCGAGCAATTAAACCTATAACTCACCAACATTCGTGTTGACTTTTTAGCATGTTTTATTCTCAGGTCCTTAGAATGCTTCCGCTGTGATGTGCTTGTTGCCTGCATGGAGTCTCTCATGCTTTGTACAAAGTTTATTGCATTCAAAATAAAACTGCGTTGTGTAATAAATAATTGGACTGTGATGTCAACCTGTAAATTAAAGACTTATGTATTTCGGGGTTTTGCTTATACCTAAGCACTCGCCCACATGTTTATAACTTTCTATGTTTAGAAAGTCACTTATTTTAATGAATGCAATATTTTATCAAAACGTATCATATAGAGGTCAAAACCTCACTGTGGAATCAATGATTAACGTGCCGCGTCAATAGCGATTTTGACGGGTCGTTATAGTTGGTATCCGAGCTTGAGGTCATAGGGAACCAGAAATTACATTATTGTGTTTAACTGGTAATTGTTAGGATGCATTAGTGTGTCTGGACTATGACCATATCTGTTTTTCCTGATTTTTGCTTATTATTTGGTCAAAAACATTATATGTGATATATTTATATGCTAACGTAATTGTTGTTTCAATTATGTGATAGATGACTTCCTCTAATCCTATCATTTTGTACGACTCAGAATCGGACACTGAATCTATTCTATCCACAACTGAAAAGGGCGTTCCAATACCTATTAAAGAAGAAATTGTGTTAGCCGGGGAATCTCAACTCCCGGTAAACCCAGAGGAGGTTCCAGCTCCACCCAGCTTTAGTTTTCCGGAGCCACAGTATCGTTGGCATGGACCCATGATCCCTGGAGTAAAAGAGGATCGTCCATTTCTAAACAAATATGGACATTGGTCCAGATATACCGCCGACGGGCGGGTTGTACCGATTACGCCTGGCAGATTTCGGTTCATGACCACCGGTACATATTCTTGCAGTTCGTCATCATATTCTCCTACACATGACTCAGACAGTTCGTCATCAGACGAGATCAGTAAGGAGGAGGATTTCGCTAATGAAATAAAAGAGATCACTAAGGAGAAATTCCAACTTGCAATAGATAATAAAAACAACCACAATAATAAAATGTCCTTAGTTATTAAAAAAGAACAGGACCATTCGATCCGTAACCACCCTTATTGTATTAAACCCACTGAGGCAACGGGTACCTCAAAACCCCAACTAAAAATAAAATACACTGCCAGAATGTCTGTCGGACCATGTGCACACAAACAATTGGCAGAGAGAACCAAATGGGAAGAAGTTTCTGATAGTTCTGAATGAACGACCTCGCAACCATAAATCTTCCATGCGCTATTTTATTGCTTATGGGTGCTACTCTATCTTGTTATGTAAAATAAGCATATGTAAAATATCAGTATTGTATGGTATTATTTTGGTTTATTAATAATAAATGCATGGAATGATTATTTGTATTATTACTACTTCTTATTATTATTAATACATAATAATGTAGTAACTCGCTATAATTTTTCATAGTGGAATATTATTAGGATTTTAGTAGTTAATTCCTGGTACTAGCTATTATGTATGAACTTAACGGGTAGGTAATACCCTAGAAATAATTATAAAATGCTAATAAGAAGAAAATGCTTTTATAATAATCGGTTCATATTATTAATATGCTACGATTAACTATTGACAACTCATTTTACCTATAATATTCTATATGATTAAATTATATCTGTTGTGTTTATTGAAGAAACATGTCTCAAATGTCGGATGCTGAGTTTGAGCAACTAGTCGAGAAACGTGTGAATGAAAGAATTGCTGCAACCGAAGCAGCAAAAGCAACAGCCGAAGCAGCAGCCAAAGCAGCAGCCGTAAACACAAACTCACGAAACGGATGCTCATACAAAACTTTTCAAGGATGCAAACCACAGACGTTTAGTGGAACTGAGGGACCAGTCGGTCTAACCCGATGGTTTGAAAAGATGGAGTCCGTTTTCAAAATTAGTAATTGTGCGAACGGAGACAAGTCAAAGTATGCTTCGTGTACGTTGCAAGACGGTGCACTTACTTGGTGGAACAATTATGCTAAAGCAGAAGGAATAGATACGGCATATGATATCTCTTGGGAAGAACTGAAAAAGATGCTAATAGAGGAGTACTGTCCTCGAAACGAGATCAGAAAAATGGAATCTGAGTTACGTAATCTGAGGGTTATCGGCGCGAATCTCAATAACTATGAAAAGCGTTTCATGGAACTAGCCTTGTTGTGTCCCGAATTGGTGCCAAATGAGAAACGAAAGATAGAAATGTATATTGACGGTTTATCGATCAATATCAAAGGAAATGTTACATCGTCCAAACCGAATACGATGCAGGAAGCCATGACAATGGCACACCAACTCATGGACCAGATCACAGAGAGTTCGATTAAGGCACCAATTACCGAAGTCAAGACAACTGAAGGAAAGAGGAAATGGGAAGACTATAAGGGCAAAAGTACTCACCTGAAGAAACAAGAAACTTTTAAAGGTAAACAAGATGGGGCAACTGCAAGTCCTAACTATAAGGGACCTCATCCGTTCTGCAAAAGGTGTTACACACATCATGCAGGCTATTGCCAAGTGGTCTGTGATAAGTGCAACAAGAAAGGACATGTGGCGAAAGATTGTTATGCCACCGTTTCTGAAGTAAAGACAAAATTGACCGATGTCAAGAAATGTTATGGATGCGGGAAGTCTGGTCACTTTATAAATCAATGCCCTGATAAGGAGAAGAACAAAGAACCCGCACGAGGGAGGGCATTTAATGTTAGTGCCAGTAAAGCACGTGAGGATCCTAATCTTGTCACGGGTACGTTTACCGTTAATAATCAACTAGCTTCTATTATGTTTGATACGGGTGCTGATAGAAGTTATATGTGTAAAGACTTTAGTTCTAAACTAAAATGTGCATCATTACCTCTAGACGATAAATATACTATAGAATTAGCTAATGGTAAACTGATAAAAGCCGATAAAATTTGCCATGGTTGCGAAATGAATCTCGCTGGTGAAACCTTCAAAATCGATTTGATACCCGTAGAATTAGGAAGTTTTGACGTAATTGTTGGCATGGACTGGATGTCCAAAACAAAAGCAGAAGTTGTTTGCGCTGAGAAAGCAATTCGCATCCCTCGTAAGGATGAAATGTCATTAATGATTTATGGGGAGAAGAGCAACTCAAAGCTGAACTTTATCAGCTGTATGAAGGCCCAGAAACTTATAAGAAAAGGTTGTTATGCTATTCTGGCACACATAAAGAAGATCGATACTGAAGAAAGAAGCATTAATGATATGCCGGTTGTAAGAGAATATCCCGGAGTATTTCCAGAAGAATTACCGGGGCTACCTCCACACAGATGTGTAGAATTCCAGATTGATCTCATACCAGGAGCCGCACCTGTAGCCCGATCCCCATATAGACTTGCACCTTCAGAAATGCAAGAATTACAAGACCAGTTGCAAGAATTATCGGACCGTGGATTTATTCGTCCTAGTTTTTCACCTTGGGGTGCTCCTATTCTGTTCGTCAAGAAGAAGGATGGATCTATGAGAATGTGCATAGATTACCGAGAATTAAACAAATTAACGATCAAGAATCGGTACCCATTACCGAGGATTGATGATTTGTTTGATCAATTGCAAGGATCAAGTGTTTATTCTAAGATTGATCTACGCTCCGGATATCATCAGCTGAGAGTGAAGGAAGAAGATGTTCCTAAAACCGCGTTCAGAACCCGTTACGGTCACTATGAGTTTCTAGTCATGCCTTTTGGATTAACTAATGCTCCAGCAGTATTCATGGATCTAATGAATCGCATCTGTAGACCGTATTTAGACAAATTTGTCATTGTTTTTATCGACGACATATTGATTTACTCGAAGAACAAGGAAGAACATGAGCAACACTTAAGACTGGTACTGGAGATACTCAAGAAAGAAGAATTGTACGCAAAATTTTCGAAGTGTGATTTCTGGTTACAAGAAGTACAATTTTTGGGCCATGTTGTCAGTAAACATGGAATTAAAGTTGACCCCGCCAAGATCGAAGCCATTAGTAAATGGGAAACCCCGAAGACTCCAACACAAATTCGCCAATTCTTAGGTCTTGCTGGTTACTACCGAAGATTCATTCAAGATTTCTCTAGAATCGCCAAACCCTTAACTGCATTGACTCAAAAGGGAAAGAAGTATGATTGGTCCACGGAACAGGAATCCTCATTCCAGTTATTAAAGAAGAAGTTAACGTCTGCACCAATTTTGTCATTACCGGAAGGAAATGATGATTTCGTGATCTATTGTGATGCTTCACGCCAAGGTTTAGGATGTGTATTAATGCAACGCACAAAAGTTATCGCATATGCCTCACGACAACTAAAAATTCATGAAAAGAACTATACGACGCACGATTTGGAACTTGGAGCAGTAGTTTTTGCACTCAAAATATGGAGACACTATCTATATGGCACCAAGTGTACAGTGTACACCGACCATAAGAGTCTTCAGCATATTTTTGATCAAAAACAACTCAATATGAGGCAACGTCGCTGGGTAGAGTTGTTAAACGATTACGATTGTGAAATCCGTTACCACCCCGGAAAAGCTAATGTTGTAGCTGATGCCCTAAGTCGAAAAGAAAGAGTAAAACCTCTTAGGGTCCGAGCTTTGAATATTACAATTCGTACTGATCTCACAAAGCAAATTCAAGCAGCACAGTTAGAAGCTTTAAAAGAAGAAAACGAAAAAGGTGAAATGAGCAAAGGGTTAGAAAAACAACTTGAAGTAAAAGCCGATGGAACCCTGTATTTTTCTGGTAGGATATGGGTACCAAGACATGGTAACCTAAGGCAACTAGTACTAGATGAAGCACACAAAACGAGGTACTCAATTCACCCAGGAAATGGGAAAATGTACCACGATCTCAAGAAGTTCTATTGGTGGCCTAATATGAAGACAGAAATTGCTACTTATGTAAGCAAATGTTTGACGTGTGCAAAGGTTAAAGCTGAGCACCAAAAGCCGTCAGGATTACTGCAACAACCAGAAATTCCGCAGTGGAAATGGGAAAGAATAACCATGGATTTCATTACGAAATTGCCAAGGACTGCAAGTAGTCATGATACTATTTGGGTGATAGTTGATCGTCTAACTAAATCAGCTCACTTCCTACCAATAAAGGAGACAGACAGTATGGAGAAATTAGCACGCCTATATTTGAAGGAAGTAGTTTCCAGGCATGGTGTACCCATCTCTATCATATCTGATCGCGACACCCGATTCACATCACGTTTCTGGCAGTCATTACAAAAAGCATTGGGAACTCGATTAGATATGAGCACCGCTTATCACCCACAGACAGATGGTCAAAGTGAAAGAACAATACAAACATTGGAAGACATGTTACGGGCATGCGTGATTGACTTTGGAACCAGTTGGGATCGACACTTACCGTTGGCAGAATTTTCATACAATAACAGCTATCATACGAGCATCAACGCAGCGCCATTTGAAGCACTTTACGGTAGAAAGTGCAGATCTCCTATATGTTGGAGTGAAGTAGGAGAAAGACAACTTACTGGACCAGAAATTATTCACGAAACCACCGAAAAGATCATTCAAATACAACAGCGATTGAAAACGGCCATGAGTCGCCAAAAGAGTTATGCTGATGTAAGAAGAAAACCGCTAGAATTTCAAGTGGGCGACAAAGTCATGTTGAAAGTGTCACCCTGGAAAGGCGTTGTACGATTCGGTAAACGAGGAAAGCTAAGTCCTAGGTACGTAGGACCCTTTGAAATCACCGAAAGAATTGGAACAGTTGCTTATCGATTAAAGCTACCGCAAGAACTTAGTAGTGTTCACAACACATTTCACGTGTCAAATTTGAAGAAATGTTTAGCTGAAGAGGATGTCGTAATTCCTCTTGACGAAATACGAATCAATGATAAACTCCATTTTATCGAAGAACCTGTTGAAATCATGGACCGTGAGGTCAAACAATTAAAACAAAGCAAAATACCGATAGTTAGAGTTCGTTGGAACGCAAGACGAGGACCCGAGTTTACTTGGGAACGTGAAGATCAAATGAAGCAAAAGTATCCACATTTGTTCACTGATATCGCTCATGAAACAGGTACTACTCAAAATTTCGGGACGAAATTTTCTTTAACGGGGAGGTACTGTGATGACCCGAAAAATTTCGACTAATTTAAACCAATTCTCTTTAGGAATTAATATTATGTAAATATACATATATGTATGTATATATATATATATATATATTATAAGATGTACAAGTAAAAACGACTTTCCTACAGTAAAACATTAATTGCTACAGTAAAAATGACTTTGCTACAGTAAAACACTATTTGCTACAGTGAACCCGTATTTTGCTACAGTGAAACCGTATTTTGCTACAGTGCTACAGTGAAAACGACTTTGCTACAGTGATTTGCTACAGTAAAACACTATTTGCTACAATAAACACTATTTGCTACAGTAAAACACTATTTGCTACAGTAAACACTATTTGCTACAGTAAATACTATTTGATGTCGACGAACTAGCAAACAAAACGGGAAAGGCGGCCATGCGATCGCATGGCAAAAACACTGAAAACTCATGCGATCGCATGAGCTACAGTAAATCGTAAAGTACTATAAATACGCAGTTTGTTCGACGATAAAATTCACAATATATTTTCTTATATAATATAAATTTTAATTTATAATTATAATTATAATTTTAATTTAAGTTAATAATAATAAAGTATATTCGAGGGTGTTTTAATTCGGGTTTCAAACCGCTTTAAGCTAAGGAAATATTGGGTATTGTTTGGGGTATTGTTCTTGAATCCAAGGCCAACCATACAGTCATCTACCGTCATTACGTCTACGCAATTTGCCTACAATATTGAGTCTCAATATTGAACTGTGAGTTTATAGTCTCCCTTTTTAAATACTTTAAATATTTTTGGGCTGAGAATATATGCAATTTATTTTAAACGCGATAAGACACAAGTACATACTAAATTCTACACTGAGTTAAACCGGAAATCCCTTAGCTTTGGTAACTAGTAGCTGCCAGTACATAGGATATGGACTGGTGGGCGCGAATAATTGTATATGGATCCATAGGGCTTGACATCCCCGTCCGAGCTAGAGCGCTAGCCTTTTAACGGACGTATGTTATTTGAGTTTAAGACACGTTGGTTTGCGTGTATTAAAACGAATGGGGTAATTATCACTATAGCGTTAAGTTTAGTTACCAGGGTGCTCTGTTACGTAGAATCTATTGATAAACTTTTGATGAAATCTTGTGGTCTATCTTTATACATGTTTATGACTCGAGCAATTAAACCTATAACTCACCAACATTCGTGTTGACTTTTTAGCATGTTTTATTCTCAGGTCCTTAGAATGCTTCCGCTGTGATGTGCTTGTTGCCTGCATGGAGTCTCTCATGCTTTGTACAAAGTTTATTGCATTCAAAATAAAACTGCGTTGTGTAATAAATAATTGGACTGTGATGTCAACCTGTAAATTAAAGACTTATGTATTTCGGGGTTTTGCTTATACCTAAGCACTCGCCCACATGTTTATAACTTTCTATGTTTAGAAAGTCACTTATTTTAATGAATGCAATATTTTATCAAAACGTATCATATAGAGGTCAAAACCTCACTGTGGAATCAATGATTAACGTGCCGCGTCAATAGCGATTTTGACGGGTCGTTATACATGCGATCGCATGGGTTTTATGCCTATTTCTCATGCGGTCGCATGGCCCCAAAATCCAGCTCACAATTTTTTTGTTTTCTTGTTTGTCGACATATTATTATATATATAAAATATATATTATTTATATTAATTATATATATATATATATATATATATATATATATATATATATATATATATATATATATATATATATATATATATATATATATATATATATATATATATATATATATATATATATATATATAATATTCACTTACATAGTTGACTTATAATTTTAGGTCCGTTGACTCGTACGTTGATACTCGACTCGTGTACCACTTTCGGTTTTTCGAACGCACTTTCGTACGTTTAGAAAACTAGCCTTTTACGTTACGCGACGTGTACCCTTATTAATAATTTGACTTACTCATCAATAAATTACCTTATAAAAAATGTAACTTATAAAATTGAGCGTTGTGGTCATTTGCTTCTATAAATCAGTGACTCGTTGTTTATCAAAATATATTATTTTAAATCAGGACGTTTTTTGACTAAGTTAATATTATATTTTTGTAAAATATATATATATATATATATATATATATATATATATATATATATATATATATATATATATATATACGCGTATATTTTCCAATCCAATTATAATGTTTCGTGAATCGTCAGGGTTTGGTCAAGGTTAAATGAATGTATGAATACAGTTTACACTTCTTGAGATTCAACTTAACAAACTTTGCTTATCGTGTCGGAATAATATAAAGATAAAGTTTAAATTTGGTCAGAAATTTCCGGGTTGTCACACATGGAATAAGGTTCATGGTAGTTTACGTGGTGGCTTTATATCAAAAGACTTGCACGAAGATTTCGAGAAAATTACACCAAGTGCTGTTAATGCAATGAAAATGGGTCCCACTATGAAATATTTGGACATGCTTACCCCCTCTATCAAGGTTTCAAGGTTCGTAAAAAGAAAAAAAATTGAGTTTAGTACCGTGGGTAGTCGAAAGCAAAAATCAACGTCATTGATTCAAGGAAATCACTGTCACCTAAGCATATAGTTTAAGTTTCTAATTTAACTTCTAACACATCTCCGGAGGTCGCTGTCAATTTGTGTGTTTCGTACCCTAATTATGTGAAGAAAACTGAGTTGCAAACAACCGTAGACAATTTTTACCAGAATCGAACAACTAAAATGAAAGAGACAATATTAGAGCAAAAAACAACCATACTCGAAATGAAAGAGAATCAAACTCGGATGTAAAATAATAGAGCAAAAAACAACCATATTTAAGATGAAACAGAACTAAACTAAGATGTAAATGACAATATTAAAGAAAAAACAACAATAATCGAGATAAAAGCGACTATTACCCGAATTAAAGTTAAGCTCCAATCATATGCTACTTCTACAAGACAACCCATTGTATTGGACACAACACCAGCTCAATTTAACACGCCACTTTAAGGACATCAGTGCACCAAATTAATTTATTGACTTAAGAAGAAAGCTGATGGAGCGGGGTCCTAAAGTGGCGAGCTAGATTGAGCTGGTGTTGTGTCGTCTACAATGGGTTGTCTTTGGCTACTATATATGGAGGTAGCAGATGATTGGAGCTTAACTTCAAATGGTGTAAAAGTCTTTCATCTCGAATATGGCTATTTTCGCTCTAGTATTGTATCTTGTATCTAAGTTAGATTCTTTTTTTATCTCGAGTATGCTGTCTATTGCTCTAATATTGTCTATTGCATCCGAATTTGATTTTCCGTCATCTCGAGTATGGTTGTTTCTTGCTATAATATTGTCTATTTCATTTGAGTTTGATTCTGGAGTACTATGCACGATTGTTTGTAATTTAAATATCTTCTCATTATTAGGGCACTAAGCACACGAATGGACAACAAGCTTTAAAGATGCGTCAAAAGTTAACTTAAAAACTTCAACTCTATGTTTAGGTGAAAGCGGTCACTCTTAAACTAATAGCGTTAAACTTTGCACTCGACCAACCACGGTACTAAAACCCTTTTTTTGTTCCTTTTTATGAACCATGAAACCTTGATATAATGGTAAATATGTCTAAATATTTCATAACTGGACCCATTTCAATGGCAATAACAACACTTTATGTAATTATCTTGAAACTTCATACAAATCTCAGTGATATATTACACCAACATGAACTATCATGAACCTTATTCATGTATTTTCACGAAAGAACCTTGCCAAACTATATGGAACCAGACACGGATAATCTTTTTCAATAATACGGAAAAGGTACAAGAGATCTTTTTGTGACACATTTCACGTATTCGTCATTCGTGGATTGATGGAGTGAACAAGCTCCCGATGAAATATTCTGGAACAGATCATGCAAATGGAATGACTTTTGTTGAGAAGGACGTCAGTCACATGTCAAGCCCAGTAGCCTTGAAGTTAAAAACTAGTTTGTCTCCACTTGTACACACCTTTATTAAACGCATCATTGGGTGTTTTATATGCATCGCGCAATTTGAGTCGAGGCACTCAAATGGCGACCGTAGAAGGACGGTCCACTCCCCTTTATGGGAAAGTGATGCTGCTCGGAGAATAATAGTTTTTAATCTATTTTTTCATCTAGAATGTGGAGTAGAACTTTTGAGTTAAGTCCACATACTGCGACTTATCGATTTGAAAGAAGTTTAGCCACACATCAAGTTAGAGTAAAGATTTTACTCTATCTTTGATT
This sequence comes from Rutidosis leptorrhynchoides, assembly GCF_046630445.1. Classification (NCBI taxonomy): domain Eukaryota; kingdom Viridiplantae; phylum Streptophyta; class Magnoliopsida; order Asterales; family Asteraceae; genus Rutidosis; species Rutidosis leptorrhynchoides. The sequence continues at coordinate 53,977,684 of NC_092337.1, forward strand.
CCTAGGTCCTCCCAAGTATCACGGTCAAAAATACACGAAATCATAATTCACAATTCTTTAATTGTTTAAAATCTCTTTTGAAATTCGAGATCTTCAAATTGAAGTCATATATGGAGTTCGGGTTCGGTCTCTACCGCTGTTGGTACATGTGTTTGGAGGGCAAGTTCTTCTGTTTCTTTTTCTTAGATGCCAGAGGTTATGCAGCTTTTCGTGCTTTTTGTTTGGGTTCGAAAACAGGTTTCATCTCTTTAGAACCAGCATGTTTGGTTGATAAATGGCAAACCATGGGAAGTGAAAGAGTGCATTGTATTATTAGACTATGACTCATATTAATAGGGTTGTCCTATTTATTTTATGAACTTTATTCAATAATTAAAAGGTGGATCATTTGTATACTAAATTTTTGCATATAAATAAAAATAAGAATAAGTTAAATTTACATAGCAGCTTACCCTTAGAACGAAGTGTGATTATCACTACATTTATTAATAACAAATACAAGTACAAGTGAAATAAGTCATAGGTTACATAACTACCTTAATGTAAAATACCAATGAAAAAAGACAGCCGACTAATATAGAATTAAAATAAAAGAAAGCCAACTGAAAAACTTGAGCGCCATAAAAGTTATTAAGGGTGTGTTTGATTGCATCTGAATGGGGCTGACCACTGAATCGGTCAGTGTTCAGACTGTTTGATATGTGCCTCTGAAGCCTGAAGGAGAAGAAGGCCCTGAATGAAATCTGAACGATTCTTTACCTGAACTTAGGGATGGCAATGGATGTTCCATCCATGGACATCCACCCGATCCGATCCATTTATAATGGATATGGATGTCATAAATGAACGATTAACGGATATGGATGGTCTAAATATTTCATGGATCGGATATGGATGACAACTTATCATCCACGTATATATCCATTATCACCCGAAATACATTTATATATACATATATACATGCTAAAATATAAGCATATGCATCTACATATTGATATACATATACATATAACCTAAAAAATTTTAAATTATTCACGAAAATAAGAGTTGTGATAGTCACAATTATTAAATTGTTACTAACAATATTCAAAGTTACGTATTTAGATTAGTTTAAACTTATATTTACTTATATTATAACGTATTTTGCTCATTTGAATTCATGATCAGCGACAAATTACAATCAAAACATGTGTAACAAATCAAAAAACATAAAGATTAAATATTTATATTTTTTATAATCTATATTAAATTTATAAAATCGTCGCTAGATAAACATTTTATTTGATATCCAACGGATATCCATTAACCCGCTTAATCCATTGGATATGGATATGGACGGATGAACTTAAATTAAATGGATATGAATATGGATATGGATGAGCAAAAATTAAATGGATATGGATGTGAATATGACATCATCCGATCCATATCCGATCCATTGCCATTACTACCTGAACTATCTCTAAAAGATTCAGATACCACTTATCCTTAACTACCCTTTTATTTCTCCCTTATTTATTCACCCTTTTATTTCTCCCTTGTTTATTCACTCCTAGAAACCCTAATTTTTATTTTTATTTTCTATCGTGTATATCTCTTTATCATATCTGTTCATATGATTCTAATGATTTCTTACAATTTCAAGATCTAAGTTCCATTGATTCTCTTGATGATGCTAATTGGTTTTATATAATTTAATTGCTATTGTTCTATCTTTATTTTATTTTCTTCTTTATATGCTTCCATCAATTATCAATTAAACTCTGTTATATGATCTTTCTTTATAATGCTCATAATTCATTTTTTTTAATTATTTATGGATAGACCCAATGTCTCCATTGACGATGAAGGCTGCCTTATATTTAATTATGGATGTTTTTTTTACTGATTGTATTTTTACTTGATCTAGCTAGAGATAATTGGCCATTCAAGGTTGAAGAACTATGCCCACAAGTTCACCTTGTATCTATATAATTGGCACATGCTAACAGTGTTGTTATTTTGCATATTTTGAGTTAAGTTACTTATATATTATATATACATTGTTATTGTTATTTGTTACGGAGTGTGTTTTATATTTTATTTAATGTTTATGAATTTTAAAAGTATACCAAAATAATATCGTTCATAAAAACAACATAGATCATACACAAGGTTAGAATGATAATTTTAACTCATTCAGAGTGTTGATTTAGAACTATCATCAAACACTTAATTTTCATTCAGAATTATACTGATTCAGAGCTTTTGAATGGTTAAGGACTCTGAACCATTCAGTGTTAAACCATTCAGTTTTATCAAACGCACCCTAAGTAATAATCATAAAATAGGATAGAATAATACGTTATACTTAATCTACATCTACCGTTTTCTCCTGCTAATTAACAAAAATAACACGATACACTCCTATTTTCTATAACAAATTCAAAGTAACAACCACTACTATTAATCATACTGGAACATATAGCTAACAAATTTATTTATTAAAAAGGAATTCTATAGTATCATATATGAACTAAAAACACGTAACATAAATTACGCCTTCAATAAATATAAATTTGGATATATAAATTAGATGCTTACGGTGGAAGAATTATTACAACAACAATTTGTAATTCCTAGTATATATAGAGCTGGTATATTATATATTACTCCGTATCTAATAATAATATTAATAATTAATAATATTAATATATACATATAGATAGATCTAGACAAAGAGGTGTGATTGAAAGAAAGAAAACGATTAAAACCCTAACGGCCGAAATGAATTGCAGCTGCAATGAGGTGAAACGATTTATACAGGTAGGGTTTTATCTGATTAAACATTATAATTGGGCCTATGCCTTGGGCCGATTGGGTTGCTATTTATGGACTAGTTCTCTAAACAGAAAACCCTTAACAAGACTGCCTTAATAACTCAAAAAAATGTGTGCCCATAAAAAACTTGGATTGCTATTAATGGACTAGTTTGTTCAGGCGTTTTCAGTTTGTTACTTGGTTTATTAGTTTCGATTTAGGTGGTTGCATTTGTACTTGTTTGTTGTTTGTGTTGGAAGATCGTTTCCTTGATCTAGTTGCTCTTGACTCGGGTTTAGTTAACTTTTGCTCGGTTGCTCAAATCTACTCTTTAGCAATTGGATCAATGCAGGTGGACCCATATGAAAGTGAGGACTGAGAACTTTGCATAACGATAACACAGTGAAACAATACATACATATGGTCAAAAACATATAAAGCCTTGTATCCAATTAAATCTAGTTTTCTTTGGTTTCAATTATATATAGTATAGTATATAGTATATAATTATAATAACTGTTGAATGTGACGTCAAATGCGACTATACCATTGAAGTATGGTATTGCGGTTTCCGCATCCACTGGTATAAATAAAAAATATATGCTCCGACGATCACAAAGAACTCAAGTAGTCTTTTAGCAGATTGAAAATAGGGTTTGCAAATGAAGACCCTTCGGACCTTTGAAACATGATTCCGTCCATACGAGCTTGCACCCCATCACCGAGAGTTAACCCATCCATCAATTGCTTTAATGTTGCGTCTATTCCAATGACTGAGCTCCCTATGCCACTCAGAATTTCTGGTAATGACGGTGATGATTTTGACAACTCAACCAATGTAACCTAGAGAGAATCAGAAAATCGTTAAAAAAAATAAACCAGGTTATGTTTCTTGTTACCAAGCAAGTTAAGAGCATTACAGATTATAGCTTTGAGTAAACTCTGTCGACCCATCGCCCATTTTGACTAATTTCTGTATTACCTAGGTTATAAATTTTTTTTACCTATGCATGAGTTGAATTACCACCTCTGAAAAATGGGTCTCAACCCGACCTGACTTGTTTGACCCATTTGACCTGTTTAATCCATGACCTATTTTGACTCGTTACCCAACCTGGCCCGTTTGGACCCATTTGAAACTTTGACCTGTTTGACCCATGACCCGTTTTGACCTAAAACTGTTTTTCATGTTTCCCAAACATACCCAACCTGACCCGTTTGCCAGGTATGGTATAATGTGTGGTTCAAATCATAATTATTTTACTAACCTTCTTATCCTGAGGTATATTGGCCTTGTGTTTTGCTATAGCAACAGCCCGCGAAAACCCTCCAATTGCATCAACTAAACCCCGTGATGCAGCATCGTTTCCGGTCCATACTCTCCCTTGAGCAAACTCTTCCATCTTATCGGCCTGCAGTATAATAGCTTGATCACTAATTGCTTAGAAAAGAAAATAACTAAATATATTTAAGTATTTAATTTACGTAATGACGTACACTCATTGATCTTGAAAGTGCTGCCTTGTTACGAAATTGTTGATACGCATTCTGAGCAGATTCTGCAAATAGTTTCTCTTCATCAGGTCTGCACACAAGTTTGCAAAGAAGTTAGAATCATAAATTATAAAAATACAAAAGCAACCATAATTTGCTAATGAACAAATTGTTGACTGCAGGAAATAATTGAACTATGGAGATAAGAAAAATTAGGCGGGTAAGGTGACAGGCTAAAACATGTAACTTTTAGCTACAGACTGTGTTGGGTCAGATTGGCCCGAAAAGCTATTTTTCTCAGATTTCTTTCTTCATGTTAAGTGTTGTATGATAACAGAAACAATGTTGTCACAATAAATAATATCCCAGATCAACCCATTTATAAGTGAATGGGTCGAAATCTCCACCTTCAGATATGAGTAGTTCCAGTTATGAACATCCAAAAAGTTGAAGATCTTCTCACCTGAATGGTCGTTGGTCGGCAGCAGTCAGTTCAGCAAAACGTCCCTTCGATATAATTTCCTTGTTGAAACCGATCCTTTCATATAGCTTCCCCAAATTGAATTTTCCTGAAATAAAAACAATATTAAGCGTACAACCTAGAAAAAGCCAAAATTTTCAAGAAAAACAAATTAAAACAATACAGTAATAAACCTGTGACAACACCAATTGAACCAGTCAAAGTAAGGTTCTCTGAGACTATAGCCTGTGCTGCCATGGCCATATAGTATCCTCCACTAGCTGCCACGTCAACCATTGATGCAACCACAGGCTTAGATTCAGCCAATAGTCTGATTTCCCTCCACATCCTGCACAAAAACAGAAAAAGCTAACCACCTGAGAAATTCAACTGTCTTTTAACATTTTCACTTACTTCGTCTAATCTTTTTCAAATTTACTACAGCTTTTGATTTAAAAATAAGAATATAAACATCACTTAGCAACCAAGATTTGTAAATGTTACATGCAGATAAGTGCATATAAAGGTGAACTATATGAATATGGGACAATTTCATATATACCCAGGTTAAGTTGGGTTATATCATATATCCAAAAAAAAAAAAAAAAAAAAGACCCAAGTGTTTAATGCGTAGAGTACAAGTTTTTAAAGCATGTTTGGGAATATATGATATTACCCAACTTAAGTTGGGTATATATGAAACTGCCCCATATATAATTATGCTTTTTTGGTCAATATAGAGAACGACTTACAAGTCAGAAGCAAGAGCATCACCCCCGGGGCTATCAATTCGGATGATTACAGCCTTGTATCTCTTGGACTCTGAAATGAAATAAGAATAGTCCATAAACAAGAGAAAGCAATTTCACACCATTTAAATTTCAATTGGTTTATTGGTCTGTATTTTTATCTTTAACATATCAAACAGATAAAATCAATATGATTAGCTTAGAAATTAACGGTCAAATGGATGTTAAGAGGTCCAAAGTGTATTTCAAATGCATAAAACCCTCTAGTTCAATATACTTAAACAAACAGATACATTACTAAAGGAATAATTTAAAGTAATCATATTTGACATCTAATTATAAAAAATATTTTATAAACTTTGGCCAGAAAAACTGTATTACGAGAACCCAAACACATATTACTACTTCTAGGACTTCAATTGGGTCCTTAACGATACACCTTTCCAAGATCAGAGAAACTGTACAACTTTTACATACCCTTTCAACTTTTACATACCTTTAACAGTGCGAATTTTTTCGATAAATTGCTCGGCAATGATGCCTGAACTAGGTGAACTAAAAGGCCCTCGTACGCGACTAATGCTACCGGAGGCCCTAATTACTGCTATTTTATCCCTGCCACCAGATAATCCCACAGTCCACTTCTTAACTTTTGAGTATTTCCTGCAACAAGAAAAACAATTATCAATAAGTTATATGATCAAAGCATATAAATAGATAATATCTAATGCTGTTAAAAAAAAGATAGGTTGTGTATACAGAATCATTAAAAAAAAGTAATTTTAAGTGGTTCACTGTCATCTGAATGTTAAAAGATGAGCATGAGCTACATGGAAATAGCAATGCAAGCAAAAGGGAGCAATTGGCAAATTCTGGAACAATGAAGACTATATAATAAAGATTATTACTTGTAATCAACAACCGGGAGTTTTTTCTCCCCTGCAATGCCCAATTTCGTTTTCAACATAGACATAACCTGAAAAGGTTAAACATTACCAGCAATATATCTGCAATGCTACATCTATCCAAAAAGAGAAAAAGGAGTTGGGTCTATGCTGCACTAAAACAACCTTCACAGTAGATGAAAGTGCATACCAAAACCATCAATAATCAAGCTTTTTACATTTTCAACTCCAAAATCTAAAAAAAAATAGGAAGAATTATGTTCCATTCCTAGAAAAGTAGTTTGGACATGTTCTTTTCCTGTGTATACCTCATCATCATACTTTATATCGGTTATCCATCCATCTTCTTTCAACTTTTGTATTTGGTAAACTCCTTCATTAATAAAATTCTCAATATCTTCCTTTTTCTTTCCTGTAAAACGAGCAAACCAAATCAATTATTCCAAAATTCCCAATTCATCAAGACATGCTAGAAAAACGAATTACCTTTGGCTCGAGAAATCTTATCGACCCAATTCCCATAGATGTTATCTACCAATGTAGTAAGCACCTCACGATTTTCTTCAGATATATTCTTGCGAGTTAACTGATCACCAGCACTCTTATATTTACCAATCCTCTGCACTTGTGGTTGCACGCCTACTTTCTCAAGTACACCTTTATGCAAACCACTCTGGTTAGCTTTCAAACTTGATCTTGAAATCAAATATGCATACGTATATACATGTAATTGCAAATCTATGTGAAACTACACTGTCACTATAGATAAGTAGTTTGGCATTTGTATATAAACTGATTACTTGCAATCGTTAAGTATCAATTCAACATAGCTATAGCTTATGTGAAAATGAACTTGCTAATAAGCATAATGAAGCACTAACAAAATTAAGAAGCACCAATAACAAAGTCAATTGCACATTTATTGTTGTTGACTAATATACAGTTTGAGCTGAAATGTGATATGCAAAGTTGGCTACTGACCTCCAAGAAATTGTGCTTGAGCAGTTAAACCATACAACGAAAAATAAGCACTTGGAGGGGCATACAGCTCTTCACAGGCACATCCAAGGTAATACTCCTTTTCACCCCATGCAGGTGCATAACCAACAATGAACTTTCCTAAAGTTAATTTTCAATGTTAATACATGTATACAGATTTGATAGTTGAAATCAGATAATAGTATACCATAATAAGGCAATATGAATAGAGTAGCCTCTTTATACAGGGTAAATTGTGTACATTCATCAAGATTATATAACTTATAATGGATAAAACTACCTGACTTTCTAAAATCCAATATGTGCCTTCGAATTTCTTCAATCTTACCCCATCCACAGTTCAGAGTTTCAATGTGAAGATAAACACCAGATATACGAGGATCATATGCAGCCTTTATTAAGTTTTCACATATTTGAGGCAAGGATAATCCTGAAGAGAAACGAGTCTTCACCTGATCCGATATCTGAAACCGCCAACAGTAATAAAAGTAGCTTCATTATCTAATCCTCTTACTCAAATACGCATAATAATGTAGAATCAAGCGGTATCGGATACATGAATCAAACGTTCATATCGATCAACTCTCAGCCAAACTAGGCTAATTAGTTTCAAATTCCAGTTTTAACTTGTGTGGATTCTACCTAATAGTTCCATAAAGATCAATGTTCAGATTATAAACTATAGGTTTCAATTAAAGTCTGTAGTATGATCTTCTACCTAACAGTTTTTATAATAAGAGATGATACAAAGTTACAAACATATATAACTATAACTATAACTATACATGTTAATTATACAGTTAATTAATATTAATAAACCTATAATAAAATGAGCAAAATTGTAACACCTGTCCACGCAATTTTAAATTCAGAACACTGCCTTTACGAACACGTTGCCATGGATACGCAATTAGCATCCGTAACTTAACAACAAGGTCCTTCCACACACCTCTATTTTCGAACTCAAATTCACCACTAGGATACTTATCATCATCGTAACTGCTTATTAAACCGCCGTTAGTATCTAATTCGGACTTCAATTCGATTTTATTTTCCGAAGAAACGTCGTCGTTTATGGTGTCAGAAGAGGAATTGAGAGCTCGAATTGAGATAGTCCGGTTAGATTTAGGTAGATGAGTGTAAGTAAGAGTAGGATAGAAATGGAGTGGTGAACGGGATTTGGTGATGATAGCTGCAGAGATGTTGATGAAGGTGGCGGTGGTGGTGATAAACCTAGACATGGTGGTCCGATTGTGGTGGTTGGGAAGAGTGGGATAAACGGCGGGAGAATTAGATAGAAGAGTGACGGAAGGTGACGGAAGAAGCATGGATCGAAAATATACCACGTCTTCAAAAAAGAAATTATATTTTTTTTTTTCTTTCTAATAAACGATGTATTTGTTTATATATATAATTCTTCCTCTAATAAGTCTGGTACGATAGTACGATTTGTTTGCATTCATATATGTTAACGACCATTTTTAACAATGATGGGCGTTTTGACGTGTTGTTTGGTGGGAGTTGAGTGTTTGATGGGTCTGCTAGTAAACTGTTAAAAAATGAGGTAGAGTGTTGAGTGACGTGTTAGATGATGTGTTAAAATCTTATTGGAAGTTGAGTGAAAAATATGATAAAAATATAATTAAAAGGGGGAAAAATGACTGCACGCACACTTGTTTCTCCGTGCACCAAGCACGCACGCCGGCCAACACACACACCAACACGCCTTGTTAGTGGTGTGCTAGTGGCGGGCCAACACACACACACCAACACGCGTTGTTATGTACGGTCTAACGGCTTTAACGCTACAATTATTTAAACTCATTGTAACCTTAGAGCATTAACAAGGGAAGAAATGATGGTATTTAATTACAATGTCTAATTTATTATTTAATTCATTTTATTTTTATTTATTATTTAATTTATTTTAAATAACATATTATATTATATTATCTTTAATTATAATTTTTTTTCCTATTTTGACACTATATAATGTTAGGAAGAGAGGATCGTCTGGACGTTGGGATATACAAAATTGAGAGAAAATAACTCTATTACTTACAAGAATAGATTTACAGAGTATTACAAAACTCTTACAAAAAAAAACTCTCAAACTCACACACACTCTCTAGGTTGTGATTACACTTCTCTGAGTGATTTTGGGATGATTTACAACTGAGGTTTGCACCTCTATTTATAGCTAAGATCTTATAGCGGTAGATAGGTGTGAACGAGGAAGGTTGGCGGCCTTCACCATTTTCAACTTTGCTACTTCCAAATGGTGTTCAAAGAAGGCTACTTTGAACATCTAGAAGGTGGGCTTCTAGATTGTAGGCTGGAAACCTTCAATTCTCCCCCTCCAGCCGAATCCACGAACATTCCAGTTATGTCTCTGCATAACTCCAATTTCTCTCGAGTCACCACCTTTGTCAACATATCCGCAGGATTCTCCTTTGTATGGATCTTCACTAGTCTCAACAGTTGTCGATCAATTACCTCGCGTATCCAATGATAGAGAATATCAATATGTTTTGTACGGGAATGGTACATGGAGTTCTTGCTCAAATCTAGAGCACTCTGACTGTCACAATGTACCTTGTACTCCTTTTGCTTGATTCCAAATTCTTGAAGATAACGCTTTAACCATAACATTTCTTTTACAGCTTCTGCGGCAGCAATATATTCTGCTTCAGTTGTGGATAATGCAACACATTTCTGTAATCTTGACTGCCATGAAACAGCTCCTCCTGCGAAAGTGTAAATGAATCCTGAAGTAGATTTCCTACTATCAAGATCTCCAGCCATATCAGCATCCGTATAGCCTTTCAAGATTGGATCAGCTCCCCAGTAACAAAGACATATATGAGAATCCATTTTACCGCATTCCAATGCTCTTTTCCGGGGTTAGAGAGAAAACGACTCACTGTTCCCACTGCGTGAGCAATATCGGGCCTCGTACACACCATTGCATACATCAAACTTCCAACTGCTGAAGAATATGGTACTGACGACATCTCCCCGATCTCTTCCATGGATGAGGGACATGATCTCTTACTTAACTTGAAATGGTTGGCTAAGGGAATGCTAACAGGTTTGGCATTGTTCATATTGAAACGTGAAAGCACTCGTTCAATATACTTCTCCTGAGATAACCACAACCTTCTATTCTTCCTGTCTCGAGTTATATGCATTCCCAAAATCTGTTGAGCCTGTCCTAAGTCTTTCATGTCAAAAGACTTCGAGAGTTCCTTCTTCAGCTGGTTGATCTTCGTTGTGTCTTTCCCTACGATCAAAATATCGTCTACATATAGTAGAAGAGCAACGAAATTTCCTTCAGAAAACTTCTGAATGTAGACACATTCATCTGCTGCAGTTTTCTTGTACCCTTGATTCACCATGCATGAGTCAAACTTCTTGTACCACTGCCTAGGTGCCTGCTTTAAACCTTACAAACTTTTATTCAGCTTGCATACGAGATTATCTCCTGAAACCTCAAAACCTTCTGGCTGCTCCATGTAAATTTCTTCATGTAAATCTTCATGAAGAAAAACTGTCTTTACATCCATCTGTTCAAGCTCCAAGTTCATACTTGCGACCAATCCAAGTATGACTCTAATTGAAGTCATCTTGACTACTGGTGAAAATATCTCGTCAAAATCAATCCCTTTCTTCTGTTGGAATCCTTTGACTACAAGCCGTGCTTTGTATTTCACCACTTTTCCGCTGCCATCCTTTTTCAGCTTGAACACCCATTTATTTTTCAGTGCCTTCTTCCCTTGTGGAAGTTCTACGATCTCATAAGTCTGATTTTTCTGCAGAGAATCCATCTCATCCTGCATTGCGAGCAACCATTTTTCTTTGTCCTTATGAGATACTGCTTCATGAAACTCTCTGGTTCTCCATCTTCAGTAAGTAGAAGGTACTTGGATTCCGGATATCTATTCGATGGAATCCGACCTCGTTCAGATCTACGAACTTCTGGAATATACTGAGGAGATCCACCATCATCTTGACCTTGTGATGGTGCTGGAATGTCTAGCAGATGGGGTTGTGGCTCCCCCTGCTCAGCACCGTCATCATTATCTTCTACTTCTGGCATTTCTTCTTGCACTGAAAATTCATTTCTCATGAATGATTCTGTTGTTGCCTCTGGCACCTGAGCAGCAATATTTGATTTCTGAGATATTGTGGGCTTTTCAATATCTTCTATTGTCTGGCTTTCATGGAACACCACGTCCCTACTTCTGATCACCTTTTTTCTCCTTTGGATCCCATAATCTGTATCCAAATTCTTCATATCCATAGCCTATGAATATGCATGGAGTGGTCCTTGCATCCAGCTTATGTCTGAGCTCTTTGGATACATGTGTGTATGCCAAACATCCAAATACTCTTAAGTGAGAGTATGATGGATCCTTTCCAGACCAAAGTTTCTCCGGAACTTCAAAATTCAGTGGTACTGATGGAGATCGGTTGATCAAGTAACATGCGGCTCTGACTGCTTCTCCCCAGAATGGCTTTGGCAGCTTAGCCATACTAGCATGCTCCGAACACGTTCCATGATTGTTCGGTTCATTCTTTCTGCTATACCATTGTGTTGAGGGGTACGTGGGATCGTCTTCTCATGTCGGATGCCATATGATCTGCAATAGGCATCGAACTGCCTGGAAGAGTATTCACCGCCGTTGACGGATCGAAGACACTTTAACTTCTTTCCTGTCTCACGTTCTACCATGACATGGAACTGTTTGAAGTAATCGAAAACCTGGTCCTTCGTCCGCAAGAAATATACCCACACCTTTCGAGAAGCATCATCGATAAACGTCAGAAAGTATCGATTGTCGCCAATTGATTCAACCTTCAAGGGACCGCAAACATAAGAGTGTACCAGACTGAGTAACTCTGATCTTCTCGTTGAAGAGGAATTAAACGAGACTCTATGTTTCTTACCAAACAAACAATGATTGCAAGGATCTAGTGCAGCGTCCTTGTCTACATTGATAAGCTCCTTCTTTATTAGGGTAGACAACCCTTTCTCACTCATGTGACCGAGTCTCTGGTGCCATAAATTTTGTGAAGCCTCCTTTTCTGCAACATTAAGGTTGTCTCTGCAGATCTTCACGAGTTTTGTATAGTGTGCCATAAATGTGTCCTCGAGCGACTATCATAGCGCCTCTTGACAATTTTCATGTGCCTTTACTAAAATGACTATCATAGCCCTATTTATTGAGAGTTACTCCGGAAAGTAAATTCAGCCGAAGATCTGGCACATGGCGGACATCCTTCAGAGTGATTGTGCTCCCGGAACTTGTTTTTATCTTGACATCACCAATTCTGACAATCTCAGCGGAACTGGTATTTCCCATATTCACAGCTCAAAAGTCACCAGCTCTGAATGTTGTGAAGTATTCCTTGTATAGAGTCACGTGGTAGGAAGCTGCAGTACCTACCACCCATTCCGTATCTTCTCGTGAGACGTGAAGGCATGTCTCATCATGGGTTGAACAATAAGCGACATCACCAGTGATAGTAACTAATGTTTCTCCACCCTTGTTCTTTTACTGTGAACTGCTTTGATCTTGTTCCTCTTTCAATCTGTAGCAGATCTTCTTCATATGTCCTTCTAATCCACAATGATGGCATTTATATATTGGTTTTCTGCCATCAGCAGACCTGCCCCTGCTCTTGCTTCTGCTTCTCCATTTGTTTTTGCTATTCATTCGCTGTCTCCCCCGATTCTCTGTGATAAAGGCATGGGTCTGATCTGTGTCCATGTCCTTTCTCATTGCCTCTTCACTGAATAGGGCATCCTTGACCATTGACATGATAAGTTTGCCATTCGGGGCTGAGTTGATAAGTGTTACTACCAGTGTTTCCCAACTATCGGGAAGGGAACTAAGTAGCAATAGCACTTGAACTTCATCGCCAAGAGGCATCTCTACAGATGATAACTGGTTGACCAAGCTCTGGAACTCATTGGTATGCTCGGCAACTGAAGTTCCACTTTTGAGCTTCATGTTGACTAAACGCCTCATCAACGGGCTTTATTTCGAGCAGTCTTGGCCTGGTACATGTCCTCCAATTTTTTCCAGAGGGCATACGCGTCTGTCTCTTGTGCAACATGGTGGAAGACACTATGATCAATCCATTGACGGATCTGACCAATAGTTTTTCGGTTTGATTTCTTCCACTCTTTCTCTTTGGCAGAATCAGGGTTTATACCCTTTAATTCAATAGGATCAAACAAATCCTTACAGCTGAGGAGATCTTCCATCCGAGGTTTCCACAGCGTGTAGTTTGTGGCTATGAGCATAATCATAGCTCCTGAATATGATGTTGACTCTTCTATGGACATTATCACCTTACAAATAATTTTTCAACACAAACAGGGTTGAATTGTAGAAAACAGAGATCACCGTTACGTCCGGAACGGTTGAAAATGGTGGAATAGACATTCGCGGCTTAAATTTCACTTACGGGGCAAAATTATAATTTTTATAAAGTTCAGGGACCAAAAATGTAATTCTGAAAATTTCAGGGACCAAATTGTACAATTTCAGAATTGCTACAGTACTGCTACAGTACTGCTACAGGAATTTGTTACAGTGCCGCGCTGCTACAGTGAATTGCTACATGACTTTCTTCTCCGGCGAAAATTCCGGCACCCGTCGTCTTCTCCAGCGAGATTCCGGCGAGTTGACCAAACTTTGACCGTGTTTTCTGGGCTCGTTATAACTCCGTTTAAGTCACCATTTTTTGCGTTGGACTCGGTTCGACGAGACGAATCCAATGGTACACTCAAAATTGGATTTTGAGGAAACTTTAGAAGACCCAAAAACTCAACCAACGTCTCTAACCAAGCTCTTGATACCACTTGTTAGGAAGAGAGGATCGCCTGGACGTTGGGATATACAAATTTGAGAGAAAATAACTCTATTACTTACAAGAATAAATTTACAGAGTATTACAAAACTCTTACAAAAAAAAAACTCTCAAACTCACACACACTATCTAGGTTGTGATTACACTTCTCTAAGTGATTTTGGAATGATTTACAACTGAGGTTTGCACCTCTATTTATAGCTAAGATCTTATAGCGGTAGATAGGTGTGAACGAGGAAGGTTGGCGGCCGTCATCGTTTTCAACTTTGCTACTTCCACATGGTGTTCAAAGAAGGCTACTTTGAACATCTAGAAGGTGGGCTTCTAGATTGTAGGCTGGAAACCTTCATATAATTATTATTTTTTATTAAAATCCATAGTAGTTATATTTGTATTGTTATCAAAAGCCAGCGATATGTCACAGACTTATCTCGATAAGCTCACGTGCGGCACTTAGTCTCTACTAAGTCAGCCTTACTCGGACCTTAAATGATTCAAGTAATCAAAAGAGAAAATATTATAGAACAAGTGGAATTGAAGAAAATACTTATATTGCTTGAGAATGCTTTACAAGAGAGAATGTTTGAGATTTGAGGTATGGTGTGCCAAATGAGGCCACCCCTATTTATACTACTCTTACATCAAAATGGATGGCTATGATTAAACTAAATCAATGGCTATGATCTAAGTACTAGAAACTTCATGACCTAGAAATATCTATGGAGTTTCCATACCATTCCATAGAAGAATCAAGGAGAGAATTCTAGATATCTTCCATATGCTTCTCGGGCCTTCCATGATTTGGGTTATAATCTTAGTGGGTTGGGCCACAAAGTTGTTGGGTTATGACATTCTCCCCCACCTAAGCTCGCGACGTCCTCGTCGTGTGATCCTCGTGATACTTCTTGATTTTCCTGTGAACTGCCATAATAAGTCTTCGGCTTCCCAGCTTGCTTCACTATCGGGCAAGTTACACCACTTAACTAGGTATTCTCTATAGCTCGGCACACATCGTCTCCGTACAGTTCGATGCAACAAGATATCTTCCACCTCACGATCAAACGAAGTCGCAACTGCCATTGGTGCACGTTTGGAAACTCCTCGTTCTGGGTTTTCCTCGTCTCCATGATAAGGTTTTAGAAAACTTACGTGGAAGACTGGATGAATCTTTAATTTGGGCGGTAGTTGAACTCGATAAGATACATTCCCAACACGTCCAATTACCGGGAATGGGCCTTCATATCTCCGGATCAATCCTTTGTGCACCTTCCTAAATGTTTTGAATTGTTAAGGTAAAAGCTTCACCATCACTTGGTCCCCAACTTTGAACTCAACATGTCGTCTTTTCTCATCCACCCATTTCTTTATTTTCTTGGCCGCCTTATCTAGTGATGCTCGCGCCAAGTCGGCTTGTTCGTGCCACTCCTTCATCGTTCTATAAGCGGCTGGGCTGCTTCCATCATATGAAGCGGCCAAAGCATTCGGGGTCAAAGGTTGGCGTCCTGTCACCAACTCAAAAGGACTCTTCCCCGTGGACTCACTCCTTTGCATGTTATAAAAGAACTAAGCAATATCAAGAAGCTTAGCCCAATCATGTTGATTCGCACTTACATAGTGTCGAAGATAGAGCTCCAATAGTGCATTCACCCTTTCCGTCTGTCCATCCGTTTGGGGATGAAAACTCGTGGAGAAATTCAAGTCTGTCCCCATGATCTTGAACAACTCCGTCCAAAAATTCCCCGTGAACCTCGGATCTCGATCACTTACTATCACATGTGGTATCCCCCAATACTTCACCACATTCTTGAAAAATAGTTTTGCGGTTTCATCCGCGGTAACTTCGGATGATGCGGCTATGAAGGTACCATACTTAGAAAACCGGTCTACCATGACTATAATACCCCACACCCTTCCGACTTGGGTAAGCAAGTAATGAAGTCCATGGAAACACTCTTCCATGGTCCTTTCGGTGTAGGTAGCGGCTGTAATAGTCCTCCTGGTTGGCGTTGCTCTATCTTGTCTTGTTGGCATATTAGGCATGTCCGCACGTACGTCTCTACGTCGTCTTCCATCCTTGGCCAATAATAAGTGCCTTCTACTAATGCCAGTGTCCTCTTGATACCTGGATGACCAGCCCACTTTGAATCATGACACTCCTTCAAGATTGTCCGTCTAATATCACCCCACTTAGGCACATATAACCGGTCTCCTTTGGTGAATAATAGATCACCTTTGAGCCAAAACCTTCGCGTTTTCCCCTCTCGAGCCAATCCAACAAGGTTTTTTGCTATAGGATCATGCTCTAATCCCTCCTTTATACAATCTTGAAGGAAGAATTGTGGTTTTGTGATCGCTGCAAACTCCGCCTTACGACTTAGGGCATCAGCTACCACATTGGCTTTCCCAGGCTTATACTCCAACACATAGTAAAATTCGGCTAAGAAGTCTTGCCAACGAGCTTGTTTGGGACTCAACTTCTTTTGGGTTTGAAAATAACTCGTTGCCACATTATCCGTCTTGATCACGAACCTTGATCCCAAAAGATAATGCCTCCATGTCCTCAAACAATGAATAATCGCTGTCATCTCTTTCTCTTGCACAATGTACTTCCTTTCCGCCTCGTTAAGTTTTCGACTTTCGAGCGCGATTGGGTGACCTTCTTGCATTAGAACTCCTCCAATAGCAAAGTACAATGCGTCTGTGTGTAACTCGAACGGAATGGTCACATCTGGAAGTCTCAACACTGGTTCTTCCATGACAGCTCCTTCCAACTCCTCGAATGCTACTTGACATTTCTCATCCCACAACCAAGCTTTATTCTTCTTCAACAATTCTGTCAATGGAGCTGCTTTTGCCGAGTATTCCTTGATAAAACGACGATAGTAGTTTACTAAACCAAGGAAAGATCGTAAATCGTAAACCATATGTAGCAATTTAAGGTGGTCTTCTGATATATATACGAAATTCAAATTAAATATATCAATACATATGGTTTACGATTTCTGTTTTACTTCATCCTTAGGAAATTACCTGATTATCATTCTTAGGAAATCATTTGCTTATCATTCTAAGTCTAGACACATGTTACTGCAATGACTGCATGAATAGTGTATAGACAATTCATATCTTAGCGTATCTGACAATTCATATCTTAGCATATCTGTTACTGTAGACTTTACCTGACAGCTTCCGTAGATTCCTCAGTAACTTATGGGATTTTAGTATTATATATGCATATGTAAATTATGTATTGCAGGGTACTAATCTACATCCTATAATCTATTTCTTATCGAAAATTCTTCATCTGATCGTACGAGATGAATCCCTCAACCATTTCGAGTCCCTCAGATTTTGATAGCTATTCCGATAGTTATTCCGACAGCTATTCCGACATGGATATTCACCTAAGCTCCGAAAGTGGTGTCACTAGAATGAATCAATCAATCAGCCATTCCCAATTCATCTGATGAGTTCGTAGTCGACTTAATCCACGAAAACGAGAAGAAGGCAATTCCTTTCTATCAACCAAATTTCCCTTTTGGTGAAGTACCTGAAGCACTTACCGGCGAATCTATCCGAAACACCATTTTCAGCCTCATTTCTAGAGTAGTTCGACACGATTATATTCTATCCACAATTCTAAACCTTATTCATCCGCTCGTTTCGACCGACAATCATCCCGGAATAATAGGAGAAGTTAGCGAACTTCGCGCTCGAGTAATCAATTTGGAGAATATGGTGAAAATTTTTTTTTTACCAGCCGCAGCAATATCAACGGCACCAACAGTACCATCAGTAACAGCACCCGTACCATCAACAATCCATGCCTCAACATCTCATGTTGTACCTCGAGCATAATCATCAATCTGCGAATCGTTCTACATTATTTATCTTCGTTCGACATGAAGATTATGTAATCTCTAATGTTTTAGAGATTATATAATCTTGTTCTAACGGTAAATCAAATGAGTTTAATATCATATTGACTCATTAAATTCATGATTACATCTGAAGAAAATATATATGTATATATATATTTTTTTTATAAAGATTGTAATTAAAAATTCTTTCGTACAAACTGTTAATGATGAAAATATTTTAACGGGTAGGTAATACCCGAGGAATATCTAGATTTCACATTAATAAGTTACACTGTACATTCTTCAAATCAGATTCAGCAGTCATTAACAATACTGCTCAAATCCACACATATACGTATCCGTTCACCAAAGAACAACTATTTTCATTCAAAATCAAATTTCATAATTGAATTTTGACTTATCAAAATCCAACAAGTGACATAATGAAGAAAACATTGGACAAAATAAAATTTGTTAGAAACAAACAAATTAACTATGAGAAATTTTGTTAAGAATCCACGCTAACTGTTTCCAGTTAACTGTTCCTAGCTAACTGATTACATTTTTTTATCGCAGTTTATTTATCGCAATTTTATTTATCGTCATTTAATTTCTGTTATTTACTTTACGCACTTTATTTATCGTCATTTAATTTCTATTATTTATTTTACGCACTTTAAATATCGGGACACGTATACAAGGTTTTGACATATCATATCGACCCATCTATATATATTATTTAGAATAACCATAGACACTCTATATGCAGTAATGTGGGAGTTAGCTATACAGGGTTGAAGTTGATTCTACAATAATATATATAGTTTGAGTTGTGATCGAGTCTGAGACATGTACACGGGTCACGATACGTATTAATTAATTCGAATATTATATAAAATTATATATGAATTATTGGATTGTTAACTGTGGACTATCGACTGTGGACTAATGACATTGGACAATTAAAATGAATTAAAATATAGATTATAACATATGAAACTAAATAATTCTTCATGGTTGCCACTTGATTTCATCTTAACTTCATTTGTATCTTGACGATTCCAATCTGCGTTCAAACCTTTCATAATTCTTGAAAACACCTCAATCGAGAGGATGAACCAACAGCACTTCATCTACGGAAGAAAAGAATAGTTATGCACCTGAAAAACTCTCAGAAACTGAGTAGACGTTTAAAACGTATCTGTGCTAGCTTCTTTAGCGTTGTTATCACCGAAAATAACTTTGCAATCCTTTTCCAAATTAGCCAATTTTGTCACAGCTCCAGCAAGTCAACTTCGACTTTTCGTTCGAAACAACCTTATTATAACTTTGAAATATATGTGTGCTCTTTTATTGTTACCAGGAAACCTTTTATATTCCACCATATTATCAGCAGACGTACCAGCAACATCGTTGCTTCTTGGCTTAAATCTCTCTGATAAATCATTATATTTATTCATTGAAACCCTATCATATACTCATCTGCATCTTGTAACGAGAATTGCCATACCAATTACAGGAAATCAGCAATCAGTATTTTGAATCTCGTAGCATTTCTACATCAACAGTTATATGTATACATATAACATTTATCTCATAGAATTATGAACTTTCATTCTGAAATTCTAAAAAGCACTATAGCCTACGAATCAGATCTCTGAGTTCTGAAAAATGAATCGAGCAAACATGAAGGAGACCAAGGACAAATACAATGACCAAACCCTGTATTTAAAGAATCCTGATGATTCTGTTTCTGATGAAATCTTTAGCGAATACCTTACTCCTTAACCGCTCTAAATCATCGTGAATGAATTTCTTCATCGCAATTTAATTCTAAAATCCTAAGATATCATCGTACCTTTCTTTATTAATATCCTTAATATTTTTGAAGATATCTTCATAAATATTCTCATTCGATATTAATTATCTCTCCACGCTATCTGTGTTATCTCATAAAAGAAAACTGTTTTAGTTTCTATATTCTATAAATCTTTGAAGTTAAATTATGAATGTTTTTGAAGTAGTGTTGAAAACTGATGCATGAGTTAGTATAATATAATGACACTTGATCAATGTGATTATATTACACTAATTCATGCTGAGTTTCTAATGGAAAGTGATGATTCACAGAACATACCGTCATCATGTGCCATTTACACGACTCTTACATTCTATCCAATCTCCAAACATATCAAGAACATATCTTCCTGATAGTTCTATCTTTCCGGATATTCTGGTAATTTACCAAATCAAAATCGTGCCATTTCAATTTCATTCTTATAACATTAATTATGTTCATCCAAAACTACATACCTACGAATTTAGGACCATTATTCGCTTGACTTGAAGTCAGGAAGAGGAGACAAAAGTATGGAACTCTCTTGAATATAAAAGAAAATATAAAGCTCGACAACAACACATAAATTACAAACCGTGCATATCAATACGTATTGCAACGTAATGACACGGGAGAACTAAAAACACTATAAACCCAAGGGTATAGTAGAAGTAAATAGATTCTTCCGATGGCAGATGAAAAAGAAGAATGACAGATGTGAAAGTTAAGAGGATATTAAGGATCAGAATAGGATGGAGCATATTGACGAATGTTTTAAAGTATGAATTGAGAAGAAAGAATAGAAGATGTGAGTTGTGGAGAATAAAGAAACGAAGGGGGTGGATTTATAGTAAAATATCCGACAGAGCAATCAAAATAGATGATCGCATTTAAAGCGGATCCTAATTCCCTTGATTACCGAAGAATCAAATCTTATTACGAAGATTTTCTCTAAATCTCTTGAACTTGAAAATCAATCCTATCTACGTCAAACGATATGACGAATCTATACCTACTCATTTCATTCTTTGGTGATAGCTTCACTTGTACTCTTCACAAAATCAAATAGTTTTATCCATATTACTCAATAATGATAAACCCAATTTATCAACTCATATTTGTCATGAAAACATTCTTATTATATTCCATGACGACCTCTATCAAATTTCGGGACGAAATTTCTTTAACGGGTAGGTACTGTGATGACCCAGAAATTTCCGATCAAATTTAAACTTTAATCTTTATATGTTTCCGACACGATAAGCAAAATCTGTAATGTTAAGTCTCGAAAGTTTTGAAAACTATATTCATGTAATCAATTACCCTTTGACTATGCTCGACGATTCACGAACAACTACTTGTAAATAGATATATATAAATATATATATATATATATATAAATCATCTCTATACATGAATATTATTGTATATATATTGAAATGTTTAAATATTCGATTATATATATTATATAAATTATTAGATATTACATAAATAATAAATGATGATATTAACATATTAAAGGTAATTCCAAGTTAATATTATTACTATGTTAATGTCAATAAATATTAACATTAATATTAATATCAATATTATTAATATTATTAAAATTTTAATATGAGATTTAATACATTTTGATATGTTATATTATTATTACAAATATTATTGGTTATCATTACTAAAAATGTTATCATTATTAATTAGTAATAAAATTATGATCTTATCATTATTAATAGTATTATTAATATTTTTAGTATTATTAATAACATTAAAAATAGTATTATTAATATAATCATAATTTCAAATTTTTGATATTAATTATTATTGAACAAAAAGCTCGATTGATCTGTTAAATATCAAGAGTCAGATATATATACAAAATTCAAATTAAATATATCAATACATATACAGAATATATATATATATATATATATATATATATATATATATATATATATATATATATATATATATATATATATATATATATATACTTAAATACTGATATATATTTAAATGTATAGAATAATACGTAGTAATATTTAAAGAATCCAAAGTCAAGTTAAATTCTTGTCAAACTGTTTTAGAATGGTACTCTCTGATTCTAATCGATGAAATCCCAACCAAAACAATCCAAATTCTGTTAACAATCTATATCACCTTTTATTTTTATATATTTTTTTGTACGAACGAATATAGCTGTTGAATTCAATTGGAACATAAATAGATTATATTAGCAAAGTTATGTATGAAACCATCCTCTTTTACGTCGTCACTACCAACTATCAATTTACAAGCTTATGATATCTTGATCGAACCACAACTCAAGAGCTACCTTCGATCACCCTTTTCCTCCTCACAACCATCTCTTGGGCTTGTTGTCCATTGTGAGCTTCTACCACTAAAACACCACCACTTTCGACCACTATAACCCAAACACCATCATCACCGCTACCCGCTAGTTTCTGTTTCCTTGTGAATGCATCACCATAACAGCCCCCACTATGCAACCGTCACCACCACAACTGTAAGCTGATACTACTATAACCATATCTATACTTCTGTTCTTTCTTTTTGTACAACTACAATTCCCTTCAACTGTTACCATCGAAGCAATTCAAACCCGAACAAATCAAATTGCTATTTATTTCTAGTTATTGTTTCTTATTCCTGCTTCGTGTTCCTCTTCTTGACAAAACACCTTGCAAACCACCATATTCGGTCGACGTCAAAACAAACCCAGAAATCAAAACCAAAACCATAAACTGTCACTTTATCTTTTCACTCTCTCTCCACTTTCTCCTTCATTAAAACAACCATATTCACCATTACAAACAATCACCACAATCTTCATTATTTCTTTGATCAACCATCACTTCCACTATGAGGTTCGCTAGTTTCTATGTTAATCGAAGATATATAATGATAATATGGTGTTAAGGGTTGCTAAAGATAAATGATAAGTTTACACTTCTTTTTATTGCTATTATTGGCCGACAATTTACCAACCCCACTTGTAATGATCATCCACTAGTTGTGATTGCAAATTTTAAAGATAATAAAGCATAAAGGAATTAAGGGATACAACTAATTACGTTTCTTGTTTCAAATCATTATGGCCGAGGATGAGATTATTATAGTGGGCCGAGTGTTTAGTGATAGTTAGTGGGCTGAGAACTATCTTAATTATGAGATGAGATCCGTTAGTTTGTTAGGCTAATGTAAACGATTTAGATTGGTATTTGTTATAATAGTAAAGCATGGTGATCGTGATTATGATGATAGGAATCACGATTAGGGTTAGGGTAGGAGAATGATGATGATTATGATCATGGTAATGACGAGTCGAAATTGATGTTATTATGATTATTGATATTGTTATAATTTTATGTGAGACGACGGATGATACAAACGATTATGTTTGACGGATGTAGATGATGACGAGTAGATTATGATAATGATAATTATGATTATGAATGATGAAGTAGTCATTAATGCCATGAATAAGATGAAAAAAAAGAATAAAGATTACAGTGATTTTATTTTGGAGAAGAAATACAAAAGTCGAATTGAAAGGTTTTAAAGATCTAGTTGTGCAACCAATCAAGAAATATGGAGCAGCTTAGATAGTTAGGTGTGTTGATGTTAATCAGGAGGTCTCGTGTTCAATCCTGGGCCGTGACATTTCTTTTTAGAAAAAGAAGAAGAGAAATTTCAAACAGAAAACATGATAATAAAATAAAATCGAAGAATAAATCAAATAAACAAGGATGGAGGAGTCGTTAGGGGAGATGTTGGGTTTAATCAAGGGCTCAAGGGTTCGAGCCCCGGGTGCTGCATATATTTTTTTAGAAAAAGAGAAAGATCAGAAGGTTTAAGGAGTTATATAAAATTGAGTTATGAATTTAGAACAGATAATTAAGTAGCAATGGAGTGGTTTAAGGTGTTAGCAGGAGAGCAAGTGGTCTCGGGTTCGAGCCCGGCTTGGTACAAATCTTTTTGAAATGGGTTTCTAAGGTAGTTTG
The DNA here is from genome assembly GCF_046630445.1 of Rutidosis leptorrhynchoides. Classification (NCBI taxonomy): domain Eukaryota; kingdom Viridiplantae; phylum Streptophyta; class Magnoliopsida; order Asterales; family Asteraceae; genus Rutidosis; species Rutidosis leptorrhynchoides. The sequence continues at coordinate 54,001,691 of NC_092337.1, forward strand.
TTTTTCTTAAAAATCATTAATATTATTGTTGTTATTATAAATTATTATTATTATTAGTATTGTTATTATTAGTTATTATTATTATTACAAGTATTATAGTTATTACAATTATTAATGTTAAAGCAGTAAGTATTATTCATTATTATCATTACGATTATAATTAAAATTGTAGTTAATATCAATATTATTAACATCATTAAAAATATGATTTTTAACATTTAATTTTTTTTTGTAAAAATAAGTATTTTATCATTATTATGATTATGATTATTATAATAATAAAAATAATAAAATTTATTATTATTATTATTATTATTATTAGTAACATATGTATTATTATAAATATAATCATTATTATTATTAACATGATTATCATTAGCAATATTGTTATTATTAGTATCATTAATCATTATGATAATTGTTACTAAATTTATTATTTTGTTTTTTTCATTAAAACTATCATTATTATTGGTACCAATATTATCTATATCATTATTATTAAAATAGTTACGTTTATGAAAATAAAAGTTTTAAAGATATTATTAAGGTTATAAGTATGTTTTAATCATATTAACAAAATTTATATAAATATCTATATATAACAAGTTAGGATTTTTATTAAAATACTAATCAAATATATATATAACTATATTAATACTAAACATTTTGAATGTACACACAAATTAATATATAATATATAATTTAAAATATAATAAATTTGTTCGATTACAAATATATGTATTAATATATATATATATATATATATATATATATATATATATATATATATATATATATATATACATATATATATATATATATATATATAAATGATATAGGTTCATGAATCCGAGACCAACCCTACATTTTTGTTCAATGACGTCATATGTATTTTTACTACAAAATACAGTATAGTGAGTTCATTTGATTCCCTTTTACTCTTTATATTTTTGGGACTGAGAATACATGCACTGTTTTTACAATTGCTTTATTAAATGCTTTTGAAATATATTTTGAACTGCGAATACATGAAATGCTTTTATAAATGTTTGACGAGATAGACACAAGCAAAACATTCCTCGAATGAATTATTATGCAGACAGAAGTTCTGCGAATTATTATTGAATTATGTGGACATGATAATTGCCACCATTGAATTATGTGGACATGATAATTGCCACCATTGAATTATGTGGACATGATAATTGCCACCAGTTAATGTGAATGTTATATATCGAGAGAATGATTTTATACATATGTTATGTGTATGTTATTTTGTGTACAAGATATGTGTACGGTTACTATGATTTATGAAAATGGTTTCATACACGAGAAAGATGTACTGTATTTAAAAGATATAGCATGTACATTACAGGTGGGTATAGGATTCGGGCCCATTTGTACCATGCAGTATTTAAATTTTGTGGTCTATCAAAATGATGAATTTTATTGTTTTAAGATAAATCTATGAACTCACCAACCTTTTGGTTGACACTTTTAAGCATGTTTATTCTCAGGTATGAAAGAAACCTTCCGCTGTGCATTTGCTCATTTTAAGGACAATACTTGGAGTCGATCATCGCTCTGGGATCAAAGGTTGATGACTTCGTCCGGATGGATTAGGACGGGTCTTCATAGAATACATGCGCTGCTTTTATAAATGTTTGACGAAATAGACACAAGTAATCGAAACTACATTCTATGGTTGAATTATCGAAATCGAATATGCCCTTTTTATTAAGTCTGGTAATCTAAGAATTAGGGAACAGACACCCTAATTGATGCGAACTCTAAAGATAGATCTATCGAGCCCAACAAGCCCCATCCAAAGTACCGGATGCTTTAGTACTTCGAAATTTATATCATGTCCGAAGGAGGATCCCGGAATGATGGGGATATTCTTATATGCATATTGTGAATGTCCATATGAATGATATTTTTGTGTCTATGCATGGGACGTATGTTTATGAGAAATGGAAATATGAGATCTTGTGGTCTATTAAAATTATGAAATGATTATTTATGTTAAACTAATGAACTCACCAACCTTTTGGTTGACACTTTAAAGCATGTTTATTCTCAGGTACGAAAGAAAACTTTCGCTGTGCATTTGCTCATCTTAGAGATATTATTTGGAGTCATTCATGACATATTTCAAAAGACGTTGCATTCGAGTCGTTGAGTTCATCAAGGTTATTATTAAGTTAATTATAGTAAGATATATTACGAAATGGTATGCATGTTGTTAACTTTCGATGAAATGAAAGATTGTCTTTTCAAAAACGAATGCAATGTTTGTAAAATGTATCATATAGAGGTCAAGTACCTCGCGATGTAATCAACTGTTGTGAATCGTTTATAATCGATATGGACTTTGTCCGGATGGATTAGGACGGGTCCTTGCAGTTGGTATCAGAGCGATGGTCTTAGCGAACCAAGTCTGCATTAGTGTGTCTAACTGATAAGTCATTAGGAATGCATTAGTGAGTCTGGACTTCGACCGTGTCTGCATGTCAAAAGTTTTGCTTATCATTTTTGTCAGAAATTACCTGCTTATCATTCTTAGTCTAGACACGTTTTACTGCATTGACTGCATGAATAGTGTATAGACAAAATTAATATCTTAGTGTATCTGTATTTATTACCTTTGCCTGACAGTTTCCGTAGATTCCTCCGTAACTTATGGGATTTTAGTATTATATATGCATCTGTAAATTATGTATTGCAGGATACTAATCTACATCCTATAATCTATTTCTTATCGAAAATCCTTCATCTGATCGTACGAGATAAATCCCTCAACCAGTTCGAGTCCCTCAGATTTCGATAGCTATTTCGATAGATATTCCGACAGCTATTCCGACATGGATATTCACCTAAGCTCCGAAAACAGCGTCACCAGAATGAATCAACCAATCATCCATCCTCAATTCATCTGATGGGTTCATAGTCGACTTATTCAATGGAGACGAGTAGAAAGCAATTCTTTCCACCCACCAACCTGCACTCTTGGCAAAGAATCTGAAGCACTTACCGAAAAACCAATCTGAACCACCATTTCCACCATCATTTCCTGAATATCTCGCTATGAATATGTACTATCTAAAACTCTAAACCTTTTTCATCCGCTCATTCCGACTGACAGTCATCCCGGAATAATAGAAGAAGTTAGCGAACTTCGCGCCCGAGTCATCAATTTGGAGAATATGGTGTAAAATCTATCAGCTTCAGCAACATCACCAGCACCAACAGTACCATCAGTAACAGCACCAGTACTATCAACAATCCATGCCTCAACATCTCATTTTGTACCTCGAGTACAATCATTGTTCTACGTATCGTTCTACATCAATTATCTTCGTTCTTCATGGCGATTATGTAATCTCTAATGTTTTAGAGATTATGTATTCTAGTTATAACGGTAAATCAAATGAGTTGCATATTATATTAACTCATTGAATCTATGATTACATCTGAAGAAAATATATATGAAAGTATATTTTCATAAAGATTGTAATTAAAAATTCTTTCGTACAAACTGTTAATGGTGAAAATATTTTAACGGGTAGGTAATACCCGAGGAATATTTAGATTTCACATTAATAAGTTACGCTGTACATTCTTCGAACCTGATTCAACGGTCAATTACCATCCTACTTACATCCACAGATATACGAATCTGATTCACCACAGAACAACCATTTTCATTCAATTTCATATTTGGATTTTGACCTATCAGAATCCAACAAGTGGCATAATGAAGAAATAATGGACACAATAAAAATTGATTAGAAACAGACTAATTAACAATATGAAATTTTGTTAAGAATCCACGCTAACAAGATCCTAGCTAATTGTTCCTAGCTAACTGTTTATTCCGTATTATATTTTATTTTATCGCAATTTATTTATAGCAATTTAATTATCACAATTTATTTATCGCAGTTTATTTATCGCAATTTATATTCTCGCAATTTTATTTATCGTCATTTAATTTATGTTATTTATTTTACGCACTTTAAATATCGGGACACGTATACAAGGTTTTGACATATCATATCGACGCATCTATATATATTATTTGGAATCACCATAGACACTCTATATGCAGTAATGATCGAGTTCTCTATACAGGGTTGAGGTTGATTCTATAATAATATATATACTTTGAGTTGTGATCGAGTCTAAGACGAATACGGGTCACGATACGTATTAATTAATTCGAATATTATATATTAAATAATATATGAATTATTGGACTGTTAATTGTGGACTATCGACTGTGGACTAATAAGATTGTACAATTAAAAATGAATTAAAATATTGATTATAACATATGAAACTAAACAATTCTTCAAGTTTGCCACTTGATTTCATCTTAAACTTCATTTGTATCTTGACGATTACAATCTGCGTTCAAACCCTTCATGATTCTTGAAAACATCTCAAACGAGAGGATGAACCAACCACACTTCATCTACGGGAGAAAAGATTGATGCATTTAGTTATGCATCTGAAAAACTCTCGGAAACTGAGTAAACGTTTAACACGTAGTTGTGCTAATTTCTTTAGTGTTATTATTACCCAAAATAACTTGGTAATTCCTTTCAAAATAGCAAATGTTGTCACAGCTCCAACAAATCAACTTCGACTTTTCACTTGGATTAGCTTATTATAACCTTGATATATAAGTTGTCTTTCGTCATCGATACCGGGAAACCGTTTATATCTCACCACATTAGCAGTAAATTTACCAACAACTCCGTTGATCTCTGACTTTTCGAAAAATCACTATATTCAGTGAAACCCTATCATTTACTTATTTACATCTTATAACAAGAATTACTATACCAACCATCGGGAATTAGCAATCAGTATTTTGAAATCTCGCAGCATGTCTACATCAATAGTTATATGTATACATATAACAATTATCTCCTAGAATTACAATATTCAATTCTAAAATTTTGAAAAGGCACCCAGCTTACGAATCAATACATTGAACTTTGAAAAAGTTGAATGAAGCAGCAAAAACTGTAGGCAACCATAAATGACCTTAATCATTGGAAGTTTGATGATAAAGAATAGTATGTTGGAAAAACTCAGAAAAGTTGGAACTGGAAAACTGATTGAGCGAACTACGAAGGAGTCTCTGAACAAATCACAAGGACTAAACTTGTACATTAAAAATCCTGATAATTCTATATCTGATGAAATCTTTAGCCAACACCATGCTTCAGAATCTAAACCCTTACGGATAAATCTTCTTCATCATCCTTCGATATTAGAAATTCCAAGATATCATCGTATCTATCATTATAAATATCCTCCATATTTCTGAAGATATTTTTATAATTATTCTTATCAGAAATCATTAATCTCTTAGTGCTATCAGTGTTATATCATATAGAAACTGTTAGTTTCTATATTCTGTAAACATTCGAGCTTAAATATGAATGTTATTGAAGTAATGTTGGGAACTGATGCATGAGTTAGTATAATATAATGACACTTGATCAACGTGATTATATTACAGTAAGTCATGCTGAGTTTCTAAATGGAACATGATGATTCATAGATTATAACGTCAACATGTGTCATGTTACATAACTCCTTCATTCTAATTAACCTCCGAACATATCAAGAAAATATATTCTTGATAGTCCTATCTTTTCCTTGAATTCTGGTAATTTGACAAGTTATATTGTGCTATTACCGTTTCTTTCTTAGAACATTAACAATGTTTATTCTGAAACTTATATCTGCGAATTCTGGACCATTACAATAGATGCCAAATCGCAAGAAGAAGAAACGAAGGGATAAAGCTCTGAAATAGAAATTAGGGTATAAATCGCAACAAATAAGAGACAGCATTAACTGTGGATGACAATGATTATGGGAGACAGAAGCACAGACAGTGAAATATAAGGGAAGATATAAAACCCAACAACAACCCAGAAATTACAAACCATGGATATTAATACGAATAGCAATATAAAGACACGGTAATTAAGAATAGTATCACTCCAAGGTAATAGTAAAAGTAAACAGATTCTTCTGGTGGAAGATTGAAAAGAAGGATGACAGAAATAATAATTAGAAAAATATCAAGGATTAGAACTGGATTAAGCATTTTCACAATCTTTTGGATGTAAGAACCATGAAAGAAAGCATAGGGATGGTAAAAATTATGGAACGAGAATAGTTTAATTTATAATGGAAAATATCAGACAGAGGATCCGAGGCATATCACCGTATTTAACTATAGAGATCTTAATTTCCTTGTCCGCCGAAGAATCAAATCTTTTAGATTTCGAAGATTTTCTTTAATTCCTTGGATTCCGGAATTCAACCCTCTACGTCAAAAGTTAAGACACACCTTATTTTCTAAATGCAACCCTGTTTACGTCAAAAGCTAAGGAAAATCTTATTTTCTTCAATTCACTCTTTTGCGATAGCTTCACTAGTATTCTTAGAATAATCGAATTATTTTATCATTATTATTCAATGATGATAAACCTCTAATTATCAACTCATACTGTGATGACCCGAGAATTTCCGACTAAATTTAAACTTAATCTTTATATTATTCTGACACGATAAGCAAAAATCTGTAATGTTGAGTCTCCAAAAATTTTGAACTATTTTCGTTTATGCAATTACCGTTCGACTATTTCCGACGATTCACGAAAAAATTGATGGTAAATAAATATATAATTAAATAAATGTATACTTATGTAAATGTAAGTATTGGAAATGATAAAATATTATTAAATCATTAAAAATTAAATATGTAAAATATTATACAAAGTAAATTGTTACTAGAATAAATCTATGTATAGGTATATATGACTCCTATAATAATTATCATCATATGTAAATTAGAATATATATAAAAACTATAAATATTATACGTCGAAATTATTTTAACTGAATATAACATAGTAAATAAATATATATCTAATAATTATAAAACAGTTATATTTAATATACAAACACATATATTATAATTTTTATCAAAATGAATAAATAATACTCAATATATGATATATATATGGTACAACTATAATATATACTATTATTATGTTAAATATAATTACACATTCAAAATATGATTGTTATAGTAGCATTATTATTATTACTTTCATTATTATTATTAATATTAATATTAATATTAATATCTGTATCATTAATATTATTATTTTTAATACAAATTATATATATATATATAAATTGGTATGAAATAAGTTGATATATATAATATGATGTATTATAATTATTATCAATGTTATTATTATTAATAATAGTATAATTGGTATTATTGCTATTAATTATAACTATATTATACATCTATGGTAATTGTTATTGTTATCGTTAGTAACATTATCCTTACAATCATATTATTATAAATTGGTATGTATAATATTAAGATCATTATTATTATTGTTATATTTACTAATAATATTAATTATAATCCATAAAATAAATATATACATATAAGAACTATACATATATAGAAATATATAAATACAAATAGATATATATATATATATACAAATATGTATTAGGAAATCTGTATTATTATTCAATTTTTATTTCTATTATTATTATTATTAATATATTAAAAATCAATAAACCATACATAATTTGTTACCCATAGCTATCATCACTGTACATGAAATTTGTTTGTGTCGGGTTTTGTTATACGTCTGTTTCAATCTCATTAGCAAACAAGGATTCGTTCATCATATAAAGATTTAACTGATCACTTTGAATTAAAATAAAAAAATTACATATAAAGGAACCGTACCCTCTGTTATGAACTCTACTTGACATAATTCGAATTCAAAGCAATCCTCACAATCTAATAATGCAGAAGCACTAAGAATCACATATATAAACTATCTGTAAGTTTTCAAACATCAATTCGTTATATTCATTTCGAATTTTGAAGTCAAACATTTAAATTAAAAAGTCAAATATTTTGTTCATGGAGAAATTCGAAGTTCTTTTAATGTTTCAGGTTCAATTGAGTATTCAAAAAGTTTCCAGTAATCATTTATAGTATATTTCATGTTGTAATTATAATCTAAAATTACCTAAAACTTAAAATCCAATTTAGAGTTTATAATGTTCTTGGTTCAATTATTCAAAAAATTAGAATTCGAATTCAATTACAAAAAGTAATAATGTAGTGTTGTTAGGAATCATACACTTAAACTTTCTGTAAAATTTCAAGTTCCAATTCCTCAAAACCAATTCGAATTTCGAAGTCAAAGTTTTGTTTTTAAAAAGTCAAACATTTTTCTTTGGAGTGAATTAGTAAAATCTGTTACAAATAAGGTTCAATTGATGATGCTAGAGTGTTTTAATGATGATTTGAAAGATAGTTCATGTAGATAACAAAGTCTAAAAATGTTTCAAACGCGAAATTAATGTTTTTTTTCTGCTCGTCGAACAGCAGAGGGTGGGTTTCAAGTTTTTTTGTTTTGTTTTTGTTTTCAATTAATCTAAACATTTAATATTAAATGGTTATTATTATTTTGTTGTATTTAAAGCTTTGTTTTAATGATTGGTATACTTTAGGTCGACTAGTTCATTAGAAAGGAAGAAGGAATAGAAACAGAAAGAGAAACGGGTTAAGTTTATAAGGGGTGTCACTAATTCAGAAAAACAATATTGGATAAGTGGTTAAGTGTGTTTGAGAGTGAGCGGAAGGTCGCGGGTTCGAGTCCCGTCTCGGGCAGTCTGCTTCTTTTTAATGCTACTAAGGTATAATTTAATATTATTAATGTTATTATTATGATTATTATTGTTATCACTATGACTATTATTATTATTATTATTATTATTATTATTATTATTATTATTATTATTATTATTATTATTATTATTATTATTATTATTATTAGTATTATAGTAATTATTATTATGAATATCCTAGATACAGGTATTATATGTATTACTAAAGGATAGTATTATTAAATATTATCATCATTAACATAACTTAGGACATTATCATTTTTGATATTAGTATTATCATTCCAAAAATTATTAGTATTATCATTATAAAAATTATTATTATTATTAGTATTATTATCATTGTATTGGTATTGCTTGTATCATTATAACTAAAAGGAGATTTAACATGTTGATAACGTAAGTATATAATAAAAGATGACATAATAGAGATTATAGGAAGTGATTATAAGAATTCATGTGAAAGTTATGAGTTGATTATTAAATAATGTTATAAGAAACTATAATCATTAGTTTAGAAACTAAATATGAAGATTATGATTACTATGACCATGAATATAAAAGTTTTAATAATATTGTTAACTTATGAATATAAAAATCGAGTATAAATGTTATTATGAAAATGATTAATATTTTAATTGAATTATAATTTAAAAGAATTACTACAATTAACATAATTATTGTTGCCATTGTTATAAAGCTTAATATTACTATCATTATTAATATCATTACTTTTATTAACATTATTATTATTATTATTATTATTATTATTATTATTATTATTATTATTATTATTATTATTATTATTATTATTATTATATAATATAATTATTATTACTACTAATATTAATATTGTCATAATTATTAAATTCTCAAACAAAAGCTATTTGTATAAAAATATATTTAACATAAACTTAACTATATATATCAAACCTACTAATATTATTTATATAAATACTTACAAATAACAAATTATCGATTTTTAAATATAACATTAGACAAGTATATATATAAATATAGATATTAATAAACTATATAAATATTAACTATTATGAATATATATACACAAATTAAACATACATAATATATAAATTAAAGATACAATAAATAAATTTGTTCAGTTACGATTATATGTTTTAATATAGATATACAAATGATATAGGTTCGTGAATCCGAGGCCAACCCTGCATTGTTCAGTTGTTCAATATAGTCATATGTATTTTTACTACAAAATACATTAGGTGAGTTTCATTTGCTCCCTTTTTAAATGCTTTTGCAATATATATTTTTGGGACTGAGAATACATGCGCTGCTTTTATAAATGTTTGATGAAATAGACACAAGTAATCGAAACTACATTCTTGATTAAGTGTTTCCAACATGTTAAGCAATCAAACTTGTTAAGACTTGATTAATTGAAATAGGTTTCATATAGACAATTGACCACCCAAGTTGACCGGTGATTCACGAACGTTAAAACTTGTAAAAACTATATGATGACATATATATGGTTATATATATAGTTAACATGATATTATGATAAGTAAACATATCATTAAGTATATTAACAATGAACTTCATTTGTAAAAACAAGACTACTAACTTAATGATTTTGAAACGAGACATATATGTAACGATTATCGTTATAACGACATTTAATGTATACATATCATATTAAGAGATATTAGTACATCATAATATCATGATAATATAATAATTTAAAATCTCATTTGATATTATAAACATTGGGTTAACAACATTTAACAAGATCGTTAACCTAAAGGTTTCAAAACAACACTTACATGTAACGACTAACGATGACTTAACGACTCAGTTAAAATGTATATACATGTAGTGTTTTAATATGTATTCATACACTTTTGAAAGACTTCAAGACACTTATCAAAATACTTCTACTTAACAAAAATGCTTACAATTACATCCTCGTTCAGTTTCATCAATAATTCTACTCGTATGCACCCGTATTCGTACTCGTACAATACACAGCTTTTAGATGTATGTACTATTAATATATACACTCCAATGATTAGCTCTTAGCAGCCCATGTGAGTCACATAATACATGTGGGAACCATCATTTGGCAACTAGCATGAAATATCTCATAAAATTACAAAAAATATGAGTAATCATTCATGACTTATTTACATGAAAACAAAATTACATATCCTTTATATCTAATCCATACACCAATGACCAAAAACACCTACAAACACTTTCATTCTTCAATTTTATTCATCTAATTGATCTCTCTCAAGTTCTATCTTCAAGTTCTAAGTGTTCTTCATAAATTCTACAAGTTCTAGTTTCATAAAATCAAGAATAATTCCAAGTTTGCTAGCTTACTTCCAATCTTGTAGAGTGATCATCCAACCTCAAGAAATCTTTCTTATTTACAGTAAGATATCTTTCTAATATAAGGTAATACTCATATTCAAACTTAGATTCAATTTCTATAACTATAACAATCTTATTTCGAGTGGAAATCTTACTTGAACTTGTTTTCGTGTCATGATTCTACTTCAACAACTTTCAAGCCATCCAAGATCCTTTGAAGCTAGATCCATTTGTCTCTTTTCCAGTAGGTTTATCCACAAAACTTGAGGTAGTAATGATGTTCATAACATCATTCGATTCATACATATAAAGCAATCTTATTCGAAGGTTTAAACTTGAAATCACTAGAACATAGTTTAGTTAATTCTAAACTTGTTTGCAAACAAAGTTAATCCTTCTAAATTGATTTTTAAAATCAACTAAACACATGTTCTATATCTATATGATATGCTAACTTAATGATTTAAAACCTGGAAACACGAAAAACACCGTAAAACTGGACATACGCCGTCGTAGTAACACCGCGGGCTGTTTTGGGTTAGTTAATTAAAAACTATGATAAACTTTGATTTAAAAGTTGTTCTTCTGGGAAAATGATTTTTCTTATGAACATGAAACTATATCCAAAAATCATGGTTAAACTCAAAGTGGAAGTATGTTTTCGAAAATGGTCATCTAGACGTCGTTGTTTCGACTGAAATGACTACCTTTACAAAAATGACTTGTAACTTATATTTATGACTATAAACCTATACATTTTCTGTTTAGATTCATAAAATAGAGTTCAATATGAAACCATAGCAATTTGATTCACTCAAAACGGATTTAAAATGAAGAAGTTATGGGTAAAACAAGATTGGATAATTTTTCTTGTTGTAGCAACGTGAAAATTGGTAACAAATCTATATTAACATATCCTAGCTAACTTATATTGTATTATACATGTATTCTAATATATTATGTAATCTTGGGATACCATAGACACGTATGCAAATGTTTTGACATATCATATCGACCCATGTGTATATATTATTTGGAACAACCATAGACACTATATATGCAGTAATGTGGGAGTTAGCTATACAGGGTTGAGGTTGATTCCAAAAATATATATACTTTGAGTTGTGATCTAGCCTGAGACGTGTATACACTGGGTCGTGGATTGATTTAAGATAATATATATCAATTTTTTTATGTACATCTAACGTTGGACAACTAGTTGTAGGTTACTAACGAGGACAGCTGACTTAATAAACGTAAAACATCAAAATGTATTAAAAGTGTTGTAAATATATTTTGAACATACTTTGATATATATGTACATATTTGATATAGGTTCGTGAATCGACCAGTGGCCAAGTCTTACTTCCCGACGAAGTAAAAATCTGTGAAAGTGAGTTATAGTCCCACTTTTAAAATCTAATATTTTTGGGATGAGAATACATGCAGGTTTTATAAATGATTTACAAAATAGACACAAGTACGTGAAACTACATTCTATGGTTGAATTATCGAAATCGAATATGCCCCTTTTTATTAAGTCTGGTAATCTAAGAATTAGGGAACAGACACCTTAATTGATGCGAATCCTAAAGATAGATCTATTGGGCCTAACAAACTCCATCCAAAGTACCGGATGCTTTAGTACTTCAAAATTTATATCATGTCCGAAGGGTGTCCCGGAATGATGGGGATATTCTTATATATACATCTTGTTAATGTCGGTTACCAGGTGTTCACCATATGAATGATTTTTATCTCTATGTATGGGATGTATATTGAAATATGAAATCTTGTGGTCTATTGTTACGATTTGATATATATAGGTTAAACCTATAACTCACCAACATTTTTGTTGACGTTTAAAACATGTTTATTCTCAGGTGAATATTAAGAGCTTCCGCTGTTGCATACTAAAATAAGGACAAGATTTGGAGTCCATGTTTGTATGATATTATGTAAAAACTGCATTCAAGAAACATATGTCGCTGTAATATATTTCTATTGTAAACCATTATGTAATGGTCGTGTGTAAACAATATATTTTAGATTATCATTATTTGATAATCTACGTAATGCTTTTGAAACCTTTATTGATAAAATAAAGGTTATGGTTGTTTTAAAAATGAATGCAGTCTTTGAAAAACGTCTCATATAGAGGTCAAAACCTCGCAACGAAATCAATTAATATGGAACGTTTATAATCAATATGAACGGGACATTTCAGTTGGTATCCGAGCGTTGGTCTTAGAGAACCAAAAAATTCGCATTAGTGTATCTTATCGAGTTTGTTAGAATGCATTAGTGAGTCTGGACTTCGACCGTGTTTTCTTTAAAAATGATTGCTTAACATTTTTGTTGGAAACTATATATTTTTAACATGTGAATATTATGTGATATATTAATCTCTTAACGTGTTTGATATTATGTGATAGATGTCTACCTCTAGAACAAGTCCCATTGACTCACCTAATAATAATAAAGAGTCAAATGTAAATTGGAATGATTCGTGGACTGATTCACAAGTTCCCGAAGAGGAACCGGAAGAAGAGTCGGAATCGGAAGAAGAATCGGAACCGGAAGAAGAAATAGAACCAGTGGGGGAAATAATAAAACGGTTAAGTAGAAGAAAATCCTCAACCAACCGACCAAAGTTAATTATGGTCAATGGTGTTTCCGCCAAGGAAGCAAAGTATTGGGAGGATTACCAATTCTCCGATGAATCGGATCACGAAAAGGATTCCGATGATGTTATAGAAATTACCCCAACACAATTTAATAAGGCAAAAGAGAACAATAAGGGAAAGGGCATAAAAATAGAGAAATTTGATTCCAAACCTGATGAACTTTATATGTATCGTCAACACCCGTATTTCTTAAGTTGTGACAATAACCCGGGAACCTCTAAACCACCAGGTTTTTCTAAACCAATGTGGAAAACGACGGCTCGTATTAGGGGAACATCATATATCCCTAGAAACTTGGCAAAACGAACCAAAACCGAAGAAGAAGAAATGAGCGAGTCGGAATAAGATAGTTGTATTCATGTGGTGTAAAATATGTAATATAGTGTGCTTATGCTTTATGATATATGTAAAAATTGCTTGTATTAATAAGTATTTTTTATGAATCTAACTCATGTCTATTTTACAGTTTAAAAATACAAAATGGATAGACAACCCAATATTTTAAGAGACCTACCCGGAGACATGATTGATGAAATCTTGTCTAGAGTCGGTCAGAATTCCTCGGCACAATTATTTAAGGCGAGATCAGTTTGTAAGACATTCGAAGAACGTTTCAAGAATGCCTTGGTTTATAAAAGGCTTTCGTTCGAAAGATGGGGGATATCACATTGGGAAATTCATAAGTTACGATGTGTTTACTTTGACGCATATATTGTGGGGAACCCAAATGCTATTTTACGCAACGGGTTAAGAAATTATTTTGACTCAATATATCCGAATATAGGACTTCGTGATTTAGAAAAAGTGGCTAACATGCAACATAAAGAAGCATGTTATGCTTACGGGTTAGTAATGTTCGCCTCTCACCAAAGTGAGAACAAGAACATCGGGCTACAACTATTAAACAAAACGTTCCCACAAGTGACGGAGTCGGTAATTGGGGTAAGAAATGAGGTTTTTAGGTTATTACGAGACTTTTGGTCATTACGTAACCTTCATCCTTTTGACGATGTTACAACACGCTGTCTTATCAACGGCCATAACGGTTATGTTCCACAAGACCAAGGATGGGAAGTAGTCCTAGTAAAACCAGAATGCATGACTTGTTTCTGGACGTATGAATTACGTGTCTTTATTGCCTTTGCTGAACGCCTTATTTATTAACTAGAATTATCTTCGCAACTACTTTGTATCAAAGTTTGATGGGACCGAACGACCAATCGGATTGAAACGGCGGACCGAGAAAGTTGAAACGGTCTTTGCCATAAGTAAGTGTGCTGAAGGAGACAAAGTGAAGTACGCTACACATACCTTCACAGGTATTGCGTTAACATGGTGGAATACCTATCTAGAGCAAGTGGGACAAGATGCTGCTTACGCGCTACCGTGGTCAGCATTCAAGCACTTGATGAACGAGAAGTACCATCCTAGAACCGAGTTCAATAAGCTCAAGTCAGAACTTAGAGGGTTACGAACACAAGGATTTGATATTACTTCGTACGAAAGACGATTCACAGAATTGTGCCTATTGTGTCCGAGAGCTTTCGAAGATGAGGAAGAGAAGATCGATGCTTTTGTGAAAGGGTTACCAGAGAGAATCCAAGAAGATATAAGTTCACACGAGCCTGCCTCCATACAAAAGGCATGTAGAATGGCTCACAAACTAGTGAACCAGATTGAGGGAAGAATTAAAGAACAGGCGGCCGAAGAGGCCAACGTGAAGCTAGTCAAAAGAAAGTGTGAGGAAAACGGTGATAAGAGTCACCAAAATAACAACAACTATCCCAACAATCGCAACAACAATCGCAACTACAACAAACGGCAAAACAACAACAACAACAACTACAACAATCATTCCAACAACAATAACAACCGCAACAACAACAACAATCAGAAGCAGCTATGCCAAAGGTGTGAAAAGTATCACTCGGGGTTCTGCACCAAATTTTGCAACAAGTGTAAAAGAAATGGTCATAGCGCGGCGAAGTGTGAGGTCTACGGACCAGGGGTTAACAGAACGAAAGGAACAAATGGTGTCGGAACGAGTAATGGCGGAGCAAGTAGTGTCGGAGCAAGTTATGCCAATGTAGTTTGTTATAAATGTGGAAAACCGGGCCACATTATTAGAAATTTCCCGAACCAGGAGAATACGAATGGACAAGGCCGCGGAAGAGTTTTCAATATTAATGCGGCAGAGGCACAGGAAGACCCGGAGCTTGTTACAGGTACGTTTCTTATTGACAATAAATCTGCTTACGTTTTATTTGATTCAGGTGCGGATAGAAGCTATATGAGTAGAGATTTTTGTGCTAAATTAAGTTGTCCATTGACGCCTTTGGATAGTAAATTTTTACTCGAATTAGCAAATGGTAAATTAATTTCAGCAGATAATATATGTCGGAATCGAGAAATTAAACTGGTTAGCGAAACATTTAAGATTGACTTGATACCAGTAAAGTTAGGGAGTTTTGATGTGATAATCGGTATGGACTGGATGAAAGAAGTGAAAGCAGAGATTGTTTGTTACAAAAATGCAATTCGCATTATACGAGAAAAAGGAAAACCCTTAATGGTGTACGGAGAAAAGGGCAACACGAAGCTACATCTTATTAGTAATTTGAAGGCACAAAAACTAATAAGAAAAGGTTGCTATGCTGTTCTAGCACACGTCGAGAAAGTACAAACTGAAGAAAAGAGTATCAATGATGTTCCCGTCGCAAAAGAATTTCCCCATGTATTTCTAAAAGAATTACCGGGATTACCCTCACATCGATCCGTTGAATTTCAAATAGATCTTGTACTAGGAGCTGCACCAATAGCTCGTGCTCCTTACAGACTCGCACCCAGCGAGATGAAAGAACTGCAAAGCCAATTACAAGAACTTTTAGAGCATGGTTTCATTCGACCAAGCACATCATCGTGGGGAGCTCCTGTTTTGTTTGTCAAGAAGAAAGATGGTACATTCAGGTTGTGTATCGACTACCGAGAGTTGAACAAACTTACCATCAAGAACCGCTACCCACTACCGAGAATCGATGACTTATTTGATCAACTACAAGGCTCGTCTGTTTATTCAAAGATTGACTTACGTTTCGGGTATCATCAAATGCGGGTGAAAGAAGATGATATTCCAAAGACTGCTTTCAGAACACGTTACGATCATTACGAGTTTATGGTCATGCCATTTGGTTTAACTAATGCACCAGCTGTGTTCATGGACCTTATGAACCGAGTGTGTGGACCAAACCTTGACAAGTTTGTCATTGTTTTCATTGATGACATACTTATTAACTCAAAGAATGACCAAGAACACGATGAATATTTGAGAAAGGTGTTAGAAGTATTGAGGAAGGAAGAATTGTATGTTAAGTTTTCAAAGTGTGCATTTTGGTTGGAAGAAGTTCAATTCCTCGGTCACATAGTGAACAAAGAAGGTATCCAGGTGGACCCGGCAAAGATCGAAACCATTGAAAAGTGGGAAACCCCAAAAACTCCGAAGCATATACGTCAATTTTTAGGATTGGCTGGTTACTACAGAAGGTTCATCCAAGACTTTTCCAGAATAGCAAAACCATTGACTGCATTAACGCATAAAGGGAAGAAATTTGAATGGAAGGATGAACAAGAGAAAGTGTTTCAGTTATTGAAGAAAAAGCTAAATACGGCACCTATATTGTCATTGCCTAAAGGGAATGATGATTTTGTGATTTATTGTGACGCATCAAAGCAAGGTCTCGGTTGTGTATTAATGCAACGAACGAAGGTGATTGCTTATGCGTCTAGACAATTGAAGATTCACGAACAAAATTATACGAAGCATGATTTGGAATTAGGCGCGGTTGTTTTTGCATTAAAGACTTGGAGGCACTACTTATATGGGGTCAAAAGTATTATATATACCGACCACAAAAGTCTTCAACACATATTTAATCAGAAACAACTAAATATGAGGCAGCGTAGGTGGATTGAATTGTTGAATGATTACGACTTTGAGATTTGTTACCACCCGGGGAAGGCAAATGTGGTAGCCGACGCCTTGAGCAGGAAGGACAGAGAACCCATTCGAGTAAAATCTATGAATATAATGATTCACAATAAACTTACTACTCAAATAAAGGAGGCGCAACAAGGAGTTTTAAAAGAGGGAAATTTAAAGGATGAAATACCCAAAGGATCGGAGAAGCATCTTAATATTCGGGAAGACGGAACCCGGTATAGGGCTGAAAGGATTTGGGTACCAAAATTTGGAGATATGATAGAAATGGTACTTAGAGAAGCTCATAAAACCAGATACTCAATACATCCTGGAACGGGGAAGATGTACAAGGATCTCAAGAAACATTTTTGGTGGCCGGGTATGAAAGCCGATGTTGCTAAATACGTAGGAGAATGTTTGACGTGTTCTAAGGTCAAAGCTGAGCATCAGAAACCATCAGGTCTACTTCAACAACCCGAAATCCCAGAATGGAAATGGGAAAACATTACCATGGATTTCATCACTAAATTGCCAAGGACTGCAAGTGGTTTTGATACTATTTGGGTAATAGTTGATCGTCTCACCAAATCAGCACACTTCCTGCCAATAAGAGAAGATGACAAGATGGAGAAGTTAGCACGACTGTATTTGAAGGAAGTCGTCTCCAGACATGGAATACCAATCTCTATTATCTCGGATAGGGATGGCATATTTATTTCAAGATTCTGGCAGACATTACATCAAGCATTAGGAACTCGTCTAGACATGAGTACTGCCTATCATCCACAAACTGATGGGCAGAGCGAAAGGACAATACAAACGCTTGAAGACATGCTACGAGCATGTGTTATTGATTTCAAAAACAGTTGGGATCGACATCTACCGTTAGCAGAATTTTCCTACAACAATAGCTACCATTCAAGCATTGAGATGGCGCCGTTTGAAGCACTTTATGGTAGAAAGTGCAGGTCTCCGATTTGTTGGAGTGAAGTGGGGGATAGACAGATTACGGGTCCGGAGATAATACAAGAAACTACTGAGAAGATCATCCAAATTCAACAACGGTTGAAAACCGCTCAAAGTCGACAAAAGAGCTACGCTGACATTAAAAGAAAAGATATAGAATTTGAAATTAGAGAGATGGTCATGCTTAAAGTTGTACCTTGGAAAGGCGTTGTTCGATTTGGTAAACGAGGGAAATTAAATCCAAGGTATATCGGACCATTCAAGATTATTGATCGTGTCGGACCAGTAGCTTACCGACTTGAGTTACCTTAACAACTTGCAAATGTACATAACACTTTCCACGTCTCGAATTTGAAGAAATGTTTTGCTAAAGAAGATCTCACTATTCAGTTGGACGAAATCCAAATCAATGAAAAACTTCAATTCATTGAAGAACCCGTCGAAATAATGGATCGTGAGGTTACAAGACTTAAGCAAAACAAGATACCAATTGTTAAGGTTCGATGAAATGCTTGTAGAGGACCCGAGTTCACCTGGGAACAAGAAGATCAGATGAAGAAGAAATACCCGCATTTATTTCCAGAAGATACGTCAACACCTCCAACTGCTTAAAATTTCGGGACGAAATTTATTTAACGGGTATGTACTGTAGTGACCCGAACTTTTCCATGTTTATATATATATATTACAGTACCAAAATTTCGGGACGAAATGTTTTCCATGTTCATTTAATATATATATAAACATGGAAAAGTTCGGGTCACTACAGTACCTACCCGTTAAATAAATTTCGTCCCGAAATTTTAAGCAGTTGGAGGTGTTGACGTATCTTCTGGAAATAAATGCGGGTATTTCTTCTTCATCTGATCTTCTCATTCCCAGGTGAACTCAGGTCCTCTACGAGCATTCCATCGAACCTTAATAATTGGTATCTTGTTTTGCTTAAGTCTTTTAACCTCACGATCCATTATTTTGACGGGTTCTTCGATGAATTGAAGTTTTTTGTTGATTTGAATTTCATCTAACCGAATAGTGAGATCTTCTTTAGCAAAACATTTATTCAAATTCGAGATGTGGAAAGTGTTATGTACAGCCGCGAGTTGTTAAGGTAACTCAAGTCGGTAAGCTACTGGTCCGACGCGATCAATAATCTTGAATGGTCCGATATACCTTGGATTTAATTTCCCTCATTTACCAAATCGAACAACGCCTTTCCAAGGTACAACTTTAAGCATGACCATCTCTCCAATTTCAAATTCTATATCTTTTCTTTTAATGTCAGCGTAGCTCTTTTGTCGACTTTGGGCTGTTTTCAACCGTTGTTGAATTTGGATGATCTTCTCAGTAGTTTCTTGTATTATCTCCGGACCTGTAATCTGTCTATCCCCCACTTCACTCCAACAAATCGGAGACCTGCACTTTCTACCATAAAGTGCTTCAAACGGCGCCATCTCAATGCTTGAATGGTAGCTGTTGTTGTAGGAAAATTCTGCTAATGGTAGATGTCGATCCCAACTGTTTCCGAAATCAATAACACATGCTCGTAGCATGTCTTCAAGCGTTTGTATCGTCCTTTTGCTCTGCCCATCAGTTTGTGGATGATAGGCAGTACTCATGTCTAGACGAGTTCCTAATGCTTGCTGTAATGTCTGCCAGAATCTTGAAATAAATCTGCCATCCCTATCCGAGATAATAGAGATTGGTATTCCATGTCTGGAGACGACTTCCTTCAAATACAGTCGTGCTAACTTCTCCATCTTATCATCTTCTCTTATTGGCAGGAAGTGTGCTGATTTGGTGAGACGATCAACTATTACCCAAATAGTATCAAAACCACTTGCAGTCCTTGGTAATTTAGTGATGAAATCCATGGTAATGTTTTCCCATTTCCATTCCAGGATTTCAGGTTGTTGAAGTAGACCTGATGGTTTCTGATGCTCAGCTTTGACCTTAGAACACGTCAAACATTCTCCTACGTATTTAGCAACATCAGCTTTCATACCCAGCCACCAAAAATGTTTCTTGAGATCCTTGTACATCTTTCCCGTTCCAGGATGTATTGAGTATCTGGTTTTATGAGCTTCTCTAAGTACCATTTCTCTCATATCTCTAAATTTTGGTACCCAAATCCTTTCAGCCCTATACCGGGTTCCGTCTTCCCGAATATTAAGATGCTTCTCCGATCCTTTGGGTATTTCATCCTTTAAATTTCCCTCTTTTAAAACTCCTTGTTGCGCCTCCTTTATTTGAGTAGTAAGGTTATTGTGAATCATTATATTCATAGATTTTACTCGAATGGGTTCTCTGTCCTTCCTGCTGTAACATCCCGCCTTTTTCCATTTACTTTTCCGTTATACTAATATAAAGTCCGTTATATGTTTATAACATCTCCCGTTGATACGCGTTTTAAATTATCTCGTTTAGGTAATTCCCGCACCCGAACGAAAGTTGAGGGACTAAACTTGACAAGGGATCAAACCCTTGACTAGGTCAAAGGGTCAACCCCCTTTCACCCATTCATTACCATCTCTCTCTCTCTCTCTCTCCTTCTCTCTAGCAAGAACACACCCAATTTCCTTTCTCATTCATTCATCATCTAAATCCGGATTAGGGAGCTAGCAACCAAATAAATTACATATTCGTGATCCTCTCTTCATCCTCTTCATTTTGGTACCAACTTCATCTCATTTGGGTAACTTTCTAAAATCACTAGATTTTGTGTTCTTGATGTTTTTAACTTATAAAAGTGTTAATTAGTGTCTATGGCTCAAGTCTAACATGAATATATGATTTATATGCTCGATCTCGTTGTTTTAGTGTAACTAGCATGAACTTGAATTTTGGTGTGTTGTTCTTGAATTTTGGATGATCATATGTTGTTAGATGTTGAAAGTTGATGTTTTAATTGTGTTACTAGCATCACTAGCTTCAATTTGATGTGTAGGTTGCCTTAGAAAACTTCATGAACTTGATTATTGATTTGTGGTGGAATTGAGTTAGGGTTTGAAGAACTTGAAGTGATTATTTGATGCATTGATTGCCATGAATTGTTGTTAGTAAGTTGTTAGTTGTATTGTATGCTCCATTACCTACAAAATGGCATGTCATATGTATGCATTGAATGCCCAAATCATTAAATGTGCATTGGTGAGTTGGAAGCATTAATGTGGGCATTGAATGATCACTTGGTTGGAAAACTCGGTTGTTACAAATGAGGTTTTTGATTGTTAAATTGTGTTTAGTTGCATTCTATGTCAAAAGAGCTTTCCAACGATATAAGGTGCGAGTCCTAAGTGTTTGTGGTTTGCGTTTTATGCTTATTTGAAGTTTGGATCAAGTTGGACAAGTGAAACAGACCAGGCACCAGCACCCGCCTATTGTCGCGGCGCGACAGAATGGTGCCGCGGCGCGGCATAAGCCGTGCCCAGCTTCTGTCTCCGGTGTCCATTTTATGGAAAATGTTTGGCATACTACGGACCTCCGATTCACATGAAACTTGTTCTAACATGCTCATATATGATTAAAAACCTCAGAAAAATAGTTCGGGACCCGATCCGAACATGTTGACTTTTTCGTTGACTTTGACCCGACCAAGTTGACTTTTAATCAAACTTAACCAAATATTTGTGCAATCGTTCTAACATGTTTTTTATACTTGTACCTTGCATGAAACATGACAATTTGATTCACATGCTACATAATCGAGTCGTAACGAGCCATAGGACTAATTGAACATCTTTGACCTATCGTGTTTACCGTTATTGATACAACCTATTGTTTAGGTCAAGATTAGCATTGTTCTTTGCACACGTTTACTTGTTGAAGTACTTTACTACTCGTGCACTCAAGGTGAGATCATAGTCCCACTTTTACTCTTTTTGAACTTATATTTGGGATGAGAAAACATAAACGATTCTTTTGAACTAAGTGAACACAAGAACGGGAAAACAAACATTCTACATACGAGTTTAGAACAAAAATCCTCAATTCAATTATCATTAGTTACACTTGCCGGGTGTAAGCGAGAACTTATGTTATATGGCCATATGGGTTGACAACCCTCATCTCTGACGGTTCGCTACCGTCTACGGATGAAATATATTTTCGAGAATCAGTGTTTGTTCTAGCACTAATTGATGGGGTATACAATGGAAGGAATGTTAAGCTTTGATAATTGGGTGCTCGTGAAACAAACTTTTGGAATGTATTACTATGATTTCATTGATGCAAATCTTGTGGTTCACTTGTACTTACTTAAACCTATGATTTCACCAACGTTTTCGTTGACAGATTTCTATGTTTTTCTCAGGTCCTTGAACGATACATGATACATGCTTCCGCTCATTATTTTGATACTTGCATTGGATGTCGAGTATATATGCATACATGGAGCGTCTTTTGAATATTTTTAAATTGTGTCGCATAAGTTTCATTTGTACTTAAAACTTCGTATCGTAACTTGTGGTGGAACTATTCTTGTAAACTTGAACAACCTTTACATTTGAAATGAATGCGACATATCTTTTGGTCAAACGTTGTTTTAAATACTTATGACCACGTAACGGGACCTAAGTAGACGGCGCCGTCAATGATGATTTGGTCGGGTCGCTACAGATGGTATCAGAGCGTTGGTTGTAGGGATTTAGAGTTCATTAGTGTCAACCCCGAGTCATAGGGTACATTGATGAGTCTAGACTACAACCGGCATATAGACTTGAAGTAGGAATTACTTGACTACTTGTGCATTTATACTCGAACGCTTCTACTCATATCTACTCTTAGTTCATCTTAATCTCACGTTGTTTAATTTGATTGACGCGCCACCTTGACTATATGAAATGATGTCGAATGCACATATGAATCAGGGTAATATAATTTCCGGGATTATATTACGGTGACTCATATGAACGTTCCGACATTATGACATAAAGAATTTAAGGCGAGTCGAGGAAAAACTTCTCTTTATCTTTATTCTATATCACGGTTAGTATTATTGAGAATACTAATCTATGATATTCTTGTGTCTTGAAGGAACAATGGCTCCTCGTCGTGTACGCCGCAATGAAACTCCCGAACAAGCTCTCGAACGGATGATAGCTACCGCCGTAGATGCGGCCATGGCCGGTCACTCATCCAACAACAATAATAATAACAACAACAACAACAACAACAACAACAACAACAACAACAACAACAACAATGGAGCCGGAAACTCAAACGAGGGATGCTCCTATAAAGCTTTCATGGGGTGCAAACCTCACACTTTTGATGGAACCGGGGGACCGGTCGTGCTCACCCGATGGTTTGAGCAAACGGAAGCCGTCTTTAGCATAAGCGGTTGTCGGGACCAAGACAAGGTCAAATACTCCACTCACACTTTCTCCGAAATTGCTCTAACATGGTGGAACACCTATGTTCAATCGGTGGGTACCGATGAAGCTCATGCCCTCTCTTGGGCCGATCTAAAGGAAAAGATGATTGTTGAATATTTTCCGCGCGAAGAAACCCGAAAGCTTGAGGAAGAACTAAGAGCTTTGAAAGCGGTCGGAAACGATCTTAAAGCTTATAATCAACGCTTCGCCGAACTATCCTTGATGTGTCCTAATCTTGTTAACCCCGAATCTCAAAGGATTGAGCTCTACATGCTCGGTCTTCCAAAAAGCATCAAACAAGGGGTGATGTCATCCAAACCCACTACTCATCAAGCCGCTATGAACATGGCTCGCCAACTAATTGAAACGGTTGACGAAATCGTAGTTCCGGCACCTAAGGCCGAGGATAAATCGGGCGGCAACAAAAGAAAGTGGGAACCCTCCCAATCAAGCAACAACAACTTTGCTAAGAAGCCTTACACCTCCGACGGCAAGAAAGGTTATGCCGGGAACCTACCTCTTTGCAACAAATGCAACAAACATCACTTTGGCGAATGTAGTAAGTTAATTTGCCACCGGTGCCAAGGAATTGGTCATAAGGCCAACGATTGTAAAAGTGCCACTCCCGTCGCTCGAAAATGGCTCAATGCACCAAAGACGGGCACTTGTTATGAATGTGGCCAAACGGGCCATTATAGAAATGCATGCCCGAAGAGGAAAGATAACCCCAATACGCGCGGCCGAGCTTTCAACATAAACACCGAGGAAGCCCGGGATGACACTGAACTAGTCACGGGTACGTTTCTTCTCAACAATTCTTATGTCTCTTGCTTATTCGATTCGGGTGCCGATAAATGCTTTGTATCCAAGACTTTGACTCATTCTTTTAGCACTCCACCTCTTCCATTAGATACCACTTATACCATTGAAGTGGCTAACGGAAAACTATTAAGTGCCGACACATATTACCGGGGGTGTACGTTAAACATTTTGGGTAGGGAATTTGAAATTGACTTGATACCCATGGAACTAGGAAGCTTTGATGTAATAATCGGTATGAATTGGTTAGTCAAAACGAAATCTCACATTCTTTGTGATCTTAACGCAATCCGAATTCCTATCGAGAATGGTGAACCTTTGATCGTCTATGGCGATAAGAGTTGCACCGGACTCAACCTCGTTTCGTGTGTTAAAGTTAGAAAACTACTCCGTAAGGGTTGTTTTGCGATCCTTGCTCACGTTAAGAAAGTCGAGTCCGATGAGAAGCACATCGATGATGTGCCAATTGTTAGTGACTATTCCGATGTATTTCCCGACGAATTGCCGGGTCTTCCGCCTCATCGACCAGTTGAATTCCAAATCGATCTTATTCCGGGAGCCGCACCCGTAGCACGTGCACCATATAGACTCGCTCCATCTGAAATGCAAGAATTGCAAAGTCAAATCCAAGAACTACTTGATCGAGGTTTTATCCAACCTAGCCATTCACCTTGGGGCGCTCCGATTTTGTTTGTTAAAAAGAAAGACGGATCCCTACGAATGTGCATTGATTATCGTGAACTAAATAAATTGACGGTTAAGAACCGATATCCTCTTCCTCGCATCGATGACCTCTTTGATCAACTACAAGGGTCTTGTGTATATTCGAAAATCGATCTCCGCTCGGGTT
This sequence comes from Rutidosis leptorrhynchoides, assembly GCF_046630445.1. Classification (NCBI taxonomy): domain Eukaryota; kingdom Viridiplantae; phylum Streptophyta; class Magnoliopsida; order Asterales; family Asteraceae; genus Rutidosis; species Rutidosis leptorrhynchoides. Next base: position 54,027,476 of record NC_092337.1, read on the forward strand.
ATCATCAATTGAGGGTTAAGGGGGAAGATGTCTCCAAAACCGCTTTCCGAACTCGTTATGGTAGTTATGAATTCCTTGTCATGCCATTTGGTCTCACTAATGCACCGGCGGTGTTCATGGATCTTATGAACCGCGTGTGCAAACCGTATCTCGATAAATTCGTTATTGTGTTCATCGATGACATATTGATTTATTCTAAAAATGAAGAAGAGCACGAACAACATCTCCGACTTGTGCTTGAACTTTTAAGACAAGAACAACTCTATGCCAAATTCTCCAAGTGTGAATTTTGGTTAAAGGAAGTTCAATTTCTTGGTCATGTTGTAAGTGACCAAGGTATTAAAGTCGATCCAACGAAAATCGAAGCCATTAGCAAATGGGAGACTCCTACTACTCCTACTCACATTCGTCAATTTTTGGGTCTCGCCGGGTACTATCGTAGATTCATCGAAAATTTCTCTTTGGTTGCACGTCCTCTAACCGCATTGACTCACAAGGGAAAGAAATTCATTTGGGCGACCGAACATGAATCCGCATTCCAAATCTTGAAAACGAAGCTAACCACCGCTCCTATCTTGTCACTTCCCGAAGGCAATGATGACTTTGTTGTATATTGCGATGCCTCAAAACATGGTTTTGGGTGTGTATTGATGCAACGAACGAAAGTCATTGCTTATGCTTCTCGACAACTCAAAATTCATGAACGAAACTATACGACACATGATCTCGAACTCGGAGCCGTTGTCTTTGCACTTAAAATGTGGAGACACTATCTTTATGGAACCAAGAGTACTATCTTCACCGATCACAAAAGCCTTCAACACATTTTCGATCAAAAACAACTAAACATGAGACAACGAAGGTGGATTGAAACCTTAAACGATTACGATTGCGAGCTTCGTTACCATCCCGGGAAGGCAAATGTAGTAGCCGATGCCTTAAGTTGAAAAGAAAGAGCGGTGCCTCTCCGTGTCCGAGCTTTAAACATCACCATTCACACCAACCTTAATAGCCAAATTCGGGTAGCCCAAGATGAGGCTCTCAAGGATGAAAACCTTTCACACGAGCTCTTGAACATTCTCGTCTCTCGATTCGAAATTAGGGAGACCGGACTCCGATATTACGCCGGAAGGATTTGGGTGCCTAGTTATGGGGACCTACGAAGCCTTATTTTAGATGAAGCCCATAAGTCACGATACTCGATTCACCCTGGTGCCAATAAGATGTACCACGACCTTAAACAACTATATTGGTGGCCGAACATCAAAAGGGACGTAGCTACTTATGTTTCCAAGTGCTTGACATGTTCCAAAGTCAAAGCCGAACACCAAAGACCGTCCGGACTACTTCGACAACCCGAGATTCCGCAATGGAAGTGGGAAAGGATAACAATGGATTTTATCACCAAGCTACCAAAAACGACGGGCGGTTATGATACCATTTGGGTTATTGTTGACCGTCTCACCAAATCCGCACACTTCCTTGCCATGAAAGAAACGGACAAAATGGAGAAACTTGCACAACTTTACATTAAGGAGATCGTAGCCCGACACGGTGTACCATTATCGATTATCTCCGACCGAGATGGCCGTTTCGTTTCTAGATTTTGGCGTACATTGCAAGAAGCGTTGGGAACGCGTTTAGACATGAGCACCGCATATCATCCTCAAACCGATGGACAGAGCGAACGTACAATTCAAACCTTAGAGGACATGTTACGAGCTTGCGTGGTTGATTTCGGAAAAGCTTGGGACAAGCACTTACCTCTCGCCGAGTTCTCTTACAACAATAGTTATCACGCGAGTATTAAAGCCGCACCTTTTGAAGCGCTATATGGCCGCAAATGTCGTTCACCTCTTTGTTGGGCCGAGGTAGGCGATGTGCAATTCACCGGACCCGAACTCATTCACGAAACCACCGAGAAAATCGTTCAAATCCGAGATAGGCTTAGGACGGCCCGAAGTCGTCAAAAGAGCTATACCGACAAACGACGCAACGATCTTGAATTTCAAGTCGGTGACCGAGTAATGTTAAAAGTCGCACCTTGGAAGGGTGTAATCCGTTTTGGTAAACGCGGGAATGCAAATCCGCGGTATATTGGTCCTTTCGAAATCTTGGAGCGTATTGGAACCGTTGCTTATCGTTTAGACCTTCCGCCCCAACTGAGTTCCGTTCATCCTACCTTCCATGTATCTAACTTGAAAAAGTGTCTTGCCGAACCCGATATCATCATCCCTCTTGAGGAACTTACTATTGATGACAAGCTTCATTTTGTGGAGGAACCGGTTGAAATTGTGGACACCTCCGTCAAGACATTGAAACAAAGCCGAATCCCGATTGTTAAAGTCCGTTGGAACGCCAAAAGGGGACCCGAGTTTACTTGGGAAAGACAAGATCAAATGCAAAGGAAGTATCCTCATCTATTCGTGAATTCAGAAACGCAAGATCTCGAGGAAGAAACAACGACTACTACGCCTACTTAAATTTCGGGACGAAATTTCTTTTAAGGAGTAGGTAATGTAACATCCCGCCTTTTTCCATTTACTTTTCCGTTATACTAATATAAAGTCCGTTATATGTTTATAACATCTCCCGTTGATACGCGTTTTAAATTATCTCGTTTAGGTAATTCCCGCACCCGAACGAAAGTTGAGGGACTAAACTTGACAAGGGATCAAACCCTTGACTAGGTCAAAGGGTCAACCCCCTTTCACCCATTCATTACCATCTCTCTCTCTCTCTCTCTCTTTCTCTCTAGCAAGAACACACCCAATTTCCTTTCTCATTCATTCATCATCTAAATCCGGATTAGGGAGCTAGCAACCAAATAAATTACATATTCGTGATCCTCTCTTCATCCTCTTCATTTTGGTACCAACTTCATCTCATTTGGGTAACTTTCTAAAATCACTAGATTTTGTGTTCTTGATGTTTTTAACTTATAAAAGTGTTAATTAGTGTCTATGGCTCAAGTCTAACATGAATATATGATTTATATGCTCGATCTCGTTGTTTTAGTGTAACTAGCATGAACTTGAATTTTGGTGTGTTGTTCTTGAATTTTGGATGATCATATGTTGTTAGATGTTGAAAGTTGATGTTTTAATTGTGTTACTAGCATCACTAGCTTCAATTTGATGTGTAGGTTGCCTTAGAAAACTTCATGAACTTGATTATTGATTTGTGGTGGAATTGAGTTAGGGTTTGAAGAACTTGAAGTGATTATTTGATGCATTGATTGCCATGAATTGTTGTTAGTAAGTTGTTAGTTGTATTGTATGCTCCATTACCTACAAAATGGCATGTCATATGTATGCATTGAATGCCCAAATCATTAAATGTGCATTGGTGAGTTGGAAGCATTAATGTGGGCATTGAATGATCACTTGGTTGGAAAACTCGGTTGTTACAAATGAGGTTTTTGATTGTTAAATTGTGTTTAGTTGCATTCTATGTCAAAAGAGCTTTCCAACGATATAAGGTGCGAGTCCTAAGTGTTTGTGGTTTGCATTTTATGCTTATTTGAAGTTTGGATCAAGTTGGACAAGTGAAACAGACCAGGCACCAGCACCCGCCTATTGTCGCGGCGCGACAGAATGGTGCCGCGGCGCGGCATAAGCCGTGCCCAGCTTCTGTCTCCGGTGTCCATTTTATGGAAAATGTTTGGCATACTACGGACCTCCGATTCACATGAAACTTGTTCTAACATGCTCATATATGATTAAAAACCTCAGAAAAATAGTTCGGGACCCGACCCGAACATGTTGACTTTTTCGTTGACTTTGACCCGACCAAGTTGACTTTTAATCAAACTTAACCAAATATTTGTACAATCGTTCTAACATGTTTTTTATACTTGTACCTTGCATGAAACATGACAATTTGATTCACATGCTACATAATCGAGTCGTAACGAGCCATAGGACTAATTGAACATCTTTGACCTATCGTGTTTACCGTTATTGATACAACCTATTGTTTAGGTCAAGATTAGCATTGTTCTTTGCACACGTTTACTTGTTGAAGTACTTTACTACTCGTGCACTCAAGGTGAGATCATAGTCCCACTTTTACTCTTTTTGAACTTATATTTGGGATGAGAAAACATAAACGATTCTTTTGAACTAAGTGAACACAAGAACGGGAAAACAAACATTCTACATACGAGTTTAGAACAAAAATCCTCAATTCGATTATCATTAGTTACACTTGCCGGGTGTAAGCGAGAACTTATGTTATATGGCCATATGGGTTGACAACCCTCATCTCTGACGGTTCGCTACCGTCTACGGATGAAATATATTTTCGAGAATCAGTGTTTGTTCTAGCACTAATTGATGGGGTATACAATGGAAGGAATGTTAAGCTTTGATAATTGGGTGCTCGTGAAACAAACTTTTGGAATGTATTACTATGATTTCATTGATGCAAATCTTGTGGTTCACTTGTACTTACTTACTTAAACCTATGATTTCACCAACGTTTTCGTTGACAGATTTCTATGTTTTTCTCAGGTCCTTGAACGATACATGATACATGCTTCCGCTCATTATTTTGATACTTGCATTGGATGTCGAGTATATATGCATACATGGAGCGTCTTTTGAATATTTTTAAATTGTGTCGCATAAGTTTCATTTGTACTTAAAACTTCGTATCGTAACTTGTGGTGGAACTATTCTTGTAAACTTGAACAACCTTTACATTTGAAATGAATGCGACATATCTTTTGGTCAAACGTTGTTTTAAAGACTTATGACCACGTAACGGGACCTAAGTAGACGGCGCCGTCAATGATGATTTGGTCGGGTCGCTACACCTGCTCAAGGCGTCGGCTACCACATTTGCCTTCCCCGGGTGGTAACGAATCTCAAAGTCGTAATCATTCAACAATTCAATCCACCTACGCTGCCTCATATTCAGTTGTTTCTGATTAAATATGTGTTGAAGACTTTTGTGGTCGGTATATATAATACTTTTGACCCCATATAAGTAGTGCCTCCAAGTCTTTAATGTAAAAACAACCGCACCTAATTCCAAATCATGCGTTGTATAATTTTGTTCGTGAATCTTCAATTGTCTAGGCGCATAAGCAATCACCTTCGTTCGTTGCATTAATACACAACCGAGACCTTGGTTTGATGCGTCACAATAAATCACAAAATCATCATTCCCTTCAGGCAATGACAATATAGGTGCCGTAGTTAGCTTTTTCTTCAATAATTGAAACGCCTTCTCTTGTTCATCCTTCCATTCAAATTTCTTCCCTTTATGCGTTAATGCAGTCAAGGGTTTTGCTATTTTGGAGAAATCTTGGATGAATCTTCTGTAGTAACCAGCCAATCCTAAAAATTGACGTATATGCTTCAGAGTTTTTGGGGTTTCCCACTTTTCAACGGTTTCGATCTTTGCCGGGTCCACCTGGATACCTTCTTTGTTCACTATGTGACCGAGGAATTGAACTTCTTCCAACCAAAATGCACACTTTGAAAACTTAGCGTACAGTTTTTCTTTCCTCAATACTTCTAGCACTTTTCTCAAATGTTCTTCGTGCTCTTGATCATTCTTTGAGTAAATAAGTATGTCATCGATGAAAACAATGGCAAACTTGTCAAGATATGGCCCACACACTCTGTTCATAAGGTCCATGAGTACAGCTGGTGCGTTAGTCAATCCAAACGGCATAACCATAAACTCGTAATGACCATAACGCGTCCTAAAAGCAGTTTTTGGAATATCATCCTCCTTTACTAGCATTTGATGATATCCAGAACGTAAATCGATTTTCGAATAAACCGACGAGCCTTGTAGTTGATCAAATAAGTCGTCAATTCTCGGCAGTGGATAACGGTTTTTGATGGTAAGTTTATTCAACTCTCTGTAGTCAATACACAACCTAAATGTACCATCCTTCTTCTTGACAAACAAAACAGGAGCTCCCCATGGTGATGTGCTTGGTCGAATGAAACCACGTTCTAATAGTTCTTGCAGTTGACTTTGCAGTTCTTTCATCTCGCTGGGTGCGAGTCTATAAGGAGCACGAGCTATTGGTGCAGCTCCTGGTACAAGATCTATTTGAAATTCAACAGATCGATGTGGAGGTAGTCCCCGTAATTCTTTCAGAAATACATCGGGAAATTCTTTTGCGACGGGAACATCATTGATGCTCTTTTCTTTAGTTTGTACTTTCTCGACGTGTGCTAGAACAGCATAGTAACCTTTTCTTATCAGTTTTTGTGCCTTCAAATTACTAATAAGATGTAGCTTCGTGTTGCCCTTTTCTCCGTACACCATTAAGGGTTCTCCTTCTTCTCGTACAATGCGAATTGTATTTTTATAACATACGATCTCTGCTTTCACCTTCTTCATCAAAACTCCCTAACTCTACTGGTATCAAATCAATCTTAAATATTTCGCTACCCAGTTTAATTTCTCGATTCCGGCATATATAATCTGCTGAAATTAATTTACCGTTTGCAAATTCGAGTAAAAATTTACTATCCAACGGCGTCAATGGACAACTTAATTTAGCACAAAAATCTCTACTCATATAGCTTCTATCCGCACCCGAATCAAATAAATCGTAAGCAGATTTATTGTCAATAAGAAACGTACCCGTAACAAGCTCCGGGTCTTCCTGTGCCTTTGCCGCATTAATATTGAAAACTCTTCCGCGGCCTTGTCCATTCGTGTTCTCCTGGTTCGGGCAATTTCTAATAATGTGGCCCGGTTTTCCACATTTATAACAAACTACATTGGTATAACTTGCTCCGACACTACTTGCTCCGCCATTACTCGTTCCGACACCATTTTTTCCTTTCGTTCTGTTAACCCCTGGTCCGTAGACCTCACACTTCGCCGCGCTATGACCATTTCTTTTACACTTGTTGCAAAATTTGGTGCAGAACCCCGAGTGATACTTTTCACACCTTTGGCATAGCTGCTTCGATTGTTGTTGTTGTTGCGGTTGTTATTGTTGTTGGGATGATTGTTGTAGTTGCTGTTGTTGTTGTTGTTGTTGTTGTTGTTGTTGTTGGGCCGTTTGTTGTAGTTGCGATTGATGTTGCGATTGTTGGGATAGTTGTTGCGATTATTGTTGTAATTGCTGTTGTTGTTGTATTGGTGATTCCTATCACCGTTTTCCTCAATCTTGTTTTACCCATAACTTCTTCATTTTAAATCCGTTTTGAGTGAATCAAATTGCTATGGTTTCATATTGAACTCTATTTTATGAATCTAAACAGAAAAAGTATAGGTTTATAGTCGGAAAAATAAGTTACAAGTCGTTTTTGTAAAGGTAGTCATTTCAGTCGAAAGAACGACGTCTAGATGACCATTTTAGAAAACATACTTCCACTTTGAGTTTAACTATAATTTTTGGGATAATCGTAAAACCTCATGTTCATGAAAGTGTTTGTAGGACCGTAAAACCGGATTTACGCCGTCGTAGTAACACCGCGGGCTTTTTTGGGTTAGTTAATTAAAAACTATGATAAACTTTGATTTAAAAGTTGTTATTCTGAGAAAATGATTTTTATTATGAACATGAAACTATATCCAAAAATTATGGTTAAACTCAAAGTGGAAGTATGTTTTCTAAAATGGTCATCTAGACGTCGTTCTTTCGACTGAAATGACTACCTTTACAAAAACGACTTGTAACTTATTTTTCTGACTATAAACCTATACTTTTTCTGTTTAGATTCATAAAATAGAGTTCAATATAAAACCATAGCAATTTGATTCACTCAAAACGGATTTAAAATGAAGAAGTTATGGGTAAAACAAGATTGGATAATTTTTCTCATTTTAGCTACGTGAAAATTGGTAACAAATCTATTCCAACCATAACTTAATCAACTTGTATTGTATATTATGTAATCTTGAGATACCATAGACACGTATACAATGTTTCGACCTATCATGTCGACACATCTATATATATTTCGGAACAACCATAGACACTCTATATGTGAATGTTGGAGTTAGCTATACAGGGTTGAGGTTGATTCCAAAATATATATAGTTTGAGTTGTGATCAATACTGAGATACGTATACACTGGGTCGTGGATTGATTCAAGATAATATTTATCGATTTATTTCTGTACATCTAACTGTGGACAACTAGTTGTAGGTTACTAACGAGGACATCTGACTTAATAAACTTAAAACATCAAAATATATTAAAAGTATTGTAAATATATTTTGAACATACTTTGATATATATGTATATATTGTTATAGGTTCGTGAATCAACCAGTGGCCAAGTCTTACTTCCCGACGAAGTAAAAAAATATGTGAAAGTGAGTTATAGTCCCACTTTTAAAATCTAATATTTTTGGGATGAGAATACATGCAGGTTTTATAAATGATTTACAAAATAGACACAAGTACGTGAAACTACATTCTATGGTTGAATTATCGAAATCAAATATGCCCCTTTTTATTAAGTCTGGTAATCTAAGAATTAGGGAACAGACACCCTAATTGACGCGAATCCTAAAGATAGATCTATTGGGCCCAACAAGCCCCATCCGAAGTACCGGATGCTTTAGTACTTCGAAATTTATATCATATCCGAAGGGTGTCCCGGAATGATGGGGATATTCTTATATATGCATCTTGTTAATGTCGGTTACCAGGTGTTCACCATATGAATGATTTTTATCTCTATGTATGGGATGTGTATTGAAATATGAAATCTTGTGGGCTATTATTATGATTTGATATATATAGGTTAAACCTATAACTCACCAACATTTTTGTTGTTAAACTACATATGTAAAAACAAGACTACTAACTTAATGATTTTGAAACGAGACATATATGTAACGATTATCGTTGTAACGACATTTAATGTATATATATATCATATTAAGAGATATTCGTACATCATAATATCATGATAATATAATAATTTAAAATCTCTTTTGATATTATAAACATTGGGTTAACAACATTTAACAAGATCGTTAACCTAAAGGTTTCAAAACAACATTTACATGTAACGACTAACGATAACTTAACGACTCAGTTAAAATGTATATACATGTAGTGTTTTAATATGTATTCATACACTTTTGAAAGACTTCAAGACACTTATCAAAATACTTCTACTTAACAAAAATGCTTACAATTACATCCTCGTTCAGTTTCATCAACAATTCTACTCGTATGCACCCGTATTCGTACTCGTACAATACACAGCTTTTAGATGTATGTACTATTGGTATATACACTCCAATGATCAGCTCTTAGCAGCCCATGTGAGTCACCTAACACATGTGGGAACCATCATTTGGCAACTAGCATGAAATATCTCATAAAATTACAAAAATATGAGTAATCATTCATGACTTAATAATATGTATATAACTCATTGTTAAAATACCTAATGAGATATATACAAAGTATACTACCATTACATAAAATTTTATTTTAACTAATATTAGTAATGTAACATTAATATCAAACAAGTATCGTAACATATTATAAGTATTAATGAAATTATATATAAAAACATTAATCTTAATACATATCAGAATATACATAAACTTAGTTGATTTATATTATAATGTGTTAATATATATAACTAATATAGGTTCGTGAATCTGAGGCCAACCCTGCTTTGTTCAATATAGTTATATGTATTTTTACTACAAAATACATTTGGTGAGTTTCATTAATCCCTTTTTAAATGCTTTCGCAATATATATTTTTGGGACTGAGAATGCATGCGCTGCTTTTATAAATGTTTTACGAAATGAACACAAGTGATCGAAACTACATTCTATGGTTGGATTATCTAATCGAATATGCCCTTTTTATATAGTCTGGTAATCTAAGAATTAGGGAACAGAAACCCTAATTGACGCGAACTCTAAAGATAGATCTATCGGGCCCAACAAGCCCCATCCAAAGTACCGGATGCTTTAGTACTTCGAAATTTATATCATGTCCGAAGGAGGATCCCGGAATGATGGGGATATTCTTATATGCATATTGTGAATGTCGGTTACCAGGTGTTCAATCCATATGAATGATATTTTTGTCTCTATGCATGGGACGTATGTTTATGAGAAATGGAAATATGAAATCTTGTGGTCTATTAAAATTATGAAATGATTATTTATGTTAAACTAATGAACTCACCAACCTTTTAGTTGACACTTTAAAGCATGTTTATTCTCAGGTATGAAAGAAATCTTCCGCTGTGCATTTGCTCACCTTAGAGATATTACTTGGAGTCATTCATGACATATTTCAAAAGACGTTGCATTCGAGTCGTTGAGTTCATCAAGATTATTATTAAGTCAATTATATGATACCAACTGAAATGTCCCGTTCTTATTGATTAAAAACGTTCCATATTAATTGATTTCGTTGCGAGGTTTTGACCTCTATATGAGACGTTTTTCAAAGACTGCATTCATTTTAAAACAAACCATAACCTTTATTTCATCAATAAAGGTTTAAAAAGCTTTACGTAGATTATCAAATAATGATAATCTAAAATATCCTGTTTACACACGACCATTACATAATGGTTTACAATACAAATATGTTACAACAAAATAAGTTTCTTGAATGCAGTTTTTACACAATATCATACAAGCATGGACTCCAAATCTCGTCCTTATTTAAGTATGCGACAGCGGAAGCTCTTAATAATCACCTGAGAATAAACATGCTTAAAACGTCAACAAAAATGTTGGTGAGTTATAGGTTTAACCTATATATATCAAATCATAATAATAGACCACAAGATTTCATATTTCAATACACATCCCATACATAGAGATAAAAATCATTCATATGGTGAACACCTGGTAACCGACATTAACAAGATGCATATATAAGAATATCCCCATCATTCCGGGACACCCTTCGGATATGATATAAATTTCGAAGTACTAAAGCATCCGGTACTTTGGATGGGGTTTGTTAGGCCCAATAGATCTATCTTTAGGATTCGCGTCAATTAGGGTGTCTGTTCCCTAATTCTTAGATTACCAGACTTAATAAAAAGGGGCATATTCGATTTCGATAATTCAACCATAGAATGTAGTTTCACGTACTTGTGTCTATTTTGTAAATCATTTATAAAACCTGCATGTATTCTCATCCCAAAAATATTAGATTTTAAAAGTGGGACTATAACTCACTTTCACAGATTTTTACTTCGTCGGGAAGTAAGACTTGGCCACTGGTTGATTCACGAACCTATAACAATATATACATATATATCAAAGTATGTTTAAAATATATTTACAACACTTTTAATATATTTTGACATTTTAAGTTTATTAAGTCAGCTGTCCTCGTTAGTAACCTACAACTAGTTGTCCACAGTTAGATGTACAGAAATAAATCGATAAATATTATCTTGAATCAATCGACGACCCAGTGTATACGTATCTCAGTATTGATCACAACTCAAACTATATATATTTTGGAATCAACCTCAACCCTGTATAGCTAATTCCAACATTCACATATAGAGTGTCTATGGTTGTTCCGAAATATATATAGATGTGTCGACATGATAGGTCGAAACATTGTATACGTGTCTATGGTATCTCAAGATTACATAATATACAATACAAGTTGATTAAGTTATGGTTGGAATAGATTTGTTACAAATTTTCACGTAGCTAAAATGAGAAAAATTATCCAATCTTGTTTTACCCATAACTTCTTCATTTTAAATCCGTTTTGAGTGAATCAAATTGCTATGGTTTCATATTGAACTCTATTTTATGAATCTAAACAGAAAAAGTATAGGTTTATAGTCGGAAAAATAAGTTACAAGTCGTTTTTGTAAAGGTAGTCATTTCAGTCGAAAGAACGACGTCTAGATGACCATTTTAGAAAACATACTTCCACTTTGAGTTTAACCATAATTTTTGGATATAGTTTCATGTTCATAATAAAAATCATTTTCTCAGAATAACAACTTTTAAATCAAAGTTTATCATAGTTTTTAATTAACTAACCCAAAACAGCCCGCGGTGTTACTACGACGACGTAAATCCTGTTTTACGGTGTTTTTCGTGTCTCCAGGTTTAAATCATTAAGTTAGCAAATCATATAGATATAGAACATGTGTTTAGTTGATTATAAAAGTCAAGTTAGAAGGATTAACTTTTGTTTGCGAACAAGTTTAGAATTAACCAAACTATGTTCTAGTGATTACAAGTTTAAACCTTCGAATAAGATAGCTTTATATGTATGAATTGAATGATGTTATGAACATCATTACTACCTTAAGTTCCTTGGATAAACCTACTGGAAAAGTGAAAAATGGATCTAGCTTCAACGGATCCTTGGATGGCTCGAAGTTCTTGAAGCAGAATCATGGCACGAAAACAAGTTCAAGTAAGATCATCACTTGAAATAAGATTGTTATAGTTATAGAAATTGAACCAAAGTTTGAATATGATTATTACCTTGTATTAGAATGATAACCTACTGTAAGAAACAAAGATTTCTTGAGGTTGGATGATCACCTTACAAGATTGGAAGTGAGCTAGCAAACTTGAAAGTACTCTTGATTTTATGTAACTAGAACTTGTAGAATATATGAAGAACACTTAGAACTTGAAGATAGAACTTGAGAGAGATCAATTAGATGAAGAAAATTGAAGAATGAAAGTGTTTGTAGGTGTTTTTGGTCGTTGGTGTATGGATTAGATATAAAGGATATGTAATTTTATTTTCATGTAAATAAGTCATGAATGATTACTCATATTTTTGTAATTTTATGAGATATTTCATGCTAGTTGATAAATGATGGTTCCCACATGTGTTAGGTGACTCACATGGGCTGCTAAGAGCTGATCATTGGAGTGTATATACCAATAGTACATACATCTAAAAGCTGTGTATTGTACGAGTACGAATACGGGTGCATACGAGTAGAATTGTTGATGAAACTGAACGAGGATGTAATTGTAAGCATTTTTATTAAGTAGAAGTATTTTGATAAGTGTATTGAAGTCTTTCAAAAGTGTATAAATACATATTAAAACAATACATATATATACATTTTAACTGAGTCGTTAAGTCATCGTTGGTCGTTACATGTAAGTGTTGTTTTGAAACCTTTAGGTTAACGATCTTGTTAAATGTTGTTAACCCAATGTTTATAATATCAAATGAGATTTTAAATTATTATATTATCATGATATTATCATGTATGAATATCTCTTAATATGATATATATACATTAAATGTCTTTACAACGATAATCGTTACATATATGTCTCGTTTAAAAATCATTAAGTTAGTAGTCTTGTTTTTACATATGTAGTTCATTGTTAATATACTTATCATAGTATCATATTAACTATAAAAATCATTAAGTTAGTAGTCTTAATGATATGTTTACTTATCATAGTATCATATTAACTATATATATATCCATATATATGTCATCATATAGTTTTTACAAGTTTTAACGTTCGTGAATCACCGGTCAACTTGGGTGGTCAATTGTCTATATGAAACATATTTCAATTAATCAAGTCTTAACAAGTTTGATTTCTTAACATGTTGGAAACATTTAATCATGTAAATATCAATCTCAATTAATATATATAAACATGGAAAAGTTCGGGTCACTACAGTACCTACCCGTTAAATAAATTTCGTCCCGAAATTTTAAGCTGTTGAAGGTGTTGTCGAATCTTCTGGAAATTGATGCGGGTATTTCTTCTTCATCTGATCTTCATGCTCCCAGGTGAACTCGGGTCCTCTACGAGCATTCCATCGAACCTTAACAATTGGTATGTTGTTTTGCTTAAGTCTTTTAACCTCACGATCCATTATTTCGACGGGTTCTTCGATGAATTGAAGTTTTTCGTTGATTTGGATTTCATCTAACGGAATAGTGAGATCTTCTTTAGCAAAACATTTCTTCAAATTCGAGACGTGGAAAGTGTTATGTACAGCCGCGAGTTGTTGAGGTAACTCAAGTCGGTAAGCTACTGGTCCGACACGATCAATAATCTTGAATGGTCCAATATACCTTGGATTTAATTTCCCTCATTTACCAAATCGAACAACGCCTTTCCAAGGTGCAACTTTAAGCATGACCATCTCTCCAATTTCAAATTCTATATCTTTTCTTTTAATGTCAGCGTAGCTCTTTTGTCGACTTTGGGCGGTTTTCAACCGTTGTTGAATTTGGATGATCTTCTCGGTAGTTTCTTGTATAATCTCCGGACCCGTAATCTGTCTATCCCCCACTTCACTCCAACAAATTGAAGACCTGCACTTTCTATCATAAAGTGATTCAAACGGCGCCATCTCAATGCTTGAATGGTAGCTGTTGTTGTAGGAAAATTATGCTAACGGTAGATGTCGATCCCAACTGTTTTCAAAATCAATAACACATGCTCGTAGCATGTCTTCAAGCGTTTGTATCGTCCTTTCGCTCTGCCCATTAGTTTGTGGATGATAGGCAGTACTCATGTCTAGACGAGTTCCTAATGCTTGCTGTAATGTCTGCCAGAATCTTGAAATAAATCTGCCATCTCTATCAGAGATAATAGAGATTGGTATTCCATGTCTGGAGACGACTTCCTTCAAATACAGTCGTGCTAACTTCTCCATCTTGTCATCTTCTCTTATTGGCAGGAAGTGTGCTGATTTGGTGAGATGATCAACTATTACCCAAATAGTATCAAAACCACTTGCAGTCCTTGGTAATTTAGTGATGAAATCCATGGTAATGTTTTCCCATTTTCATTCCGGGATTTCGGGTTGTTGAAGTAGACCTGATGGTTTCTGATGCTCAGCTTTGACCTTAGAACACGTCAAACATTCTCCTACGTATTTAGCAACATCGGCTTTCATACCCGGCCACCAAAAATGTTTCTTGAGATCCTTGTACATCTTCCCCGTTCCAGGATGTATTGAGTATCTGGTTTTATGAGCTTCCCTAAGTACCATTTCTCTCATATCTCCAAATTTTGGTACCCAAATCCTTTCAGCCCTATACCGGGTTCCGTCTTCCCGAATATTAAGATGCTTCTCCGATCCCTTGGGTATTTCATCCTTTAAATTTCCCTCTTTTAAAACTCCTTGTTGCGCCTCCTTTATTTGAGTAGTAAGGTTATTATGAATCATTATATTCATAGATTTTACTCGAATGGGTTCTCTGTCCTTCCTGCTCAAGGCATCGGCTACCACATTTGCCTTCCCCGGGTGGTAACGAATCTCAAAGTCGTAATCATTCAACAATTCAATCCACCTACGCTGCCTCATATTCAGTTGTTTCTGATTAAATATGTGTTGAAGACTTTTGTGGTCAGTATATATAATACTTTTGACCCCATATAAGTAGTGTCTCCAAGTCTTTAATGCAAAAACAAAGGACGCCTAATTCCAAATCATGCGTCGTATAATTTTGTTCGTGAATCTTCAATTGTCTAGACACATAAGCAATCACCTTCGTTCGTTGCATTAATACATAACCGAGACCTTGCTTTGATGCATCACAATAAATCACAAAATCATCATTCCCTTCAGGCAATGACAATATAGGTGCCGTAGTTAGCTTTTTCTTTAATAACTGAAACGCTTTCTCTTGTTCATCATTCCATTCAAATTTCTTCCCTTTATGCGTTAATGCAGTCAAGGGTTTTGCTATTCTAGAAAAGTCTTGGATGAACCTTCTGTAGTAACCAGCTAGTCCTAAAAACTGGCGTATGTGTTTCGGAGTTTTCGGGGTTTCCCACTTTTCAACAGTTTCTATCTTTGCCGGATCCACCTTAATACCTTCTTTGTTCACTATGTGACCGAGGAATTGAACTTCTTCCAACCAAAATGCACACTTTGAAAACTTAGCGTACAATTCTTCCTTCCTCAATACTTCTAACACCTTTCTCAAATGTTCACCGTGTTCTTGGTCATTCTTTGAGTAAATAAGTATGTCATCAATGAAAACAATGACAAACTTGTCAAGGTATGGTCCACACACTCGGTTCATAAGGTCCATGAACACAGCTGGTGCATTAGTTAAACCAAACGGCATGACAATAAACTCGTAATGACCGTAACGTGTTCTGAAAGCAGTCTTTGGAATATCATCTTCTTTCACCCGCATTTGATGATACCCGGAACGTAATTCAATCTTTGAATAAACAGACGAGCCTTGTAGTTGATCAAATAAGTCGTCGATTCTCGGTAGTAGGTAGCGGTTCTTGATGGTAAGTTTGTTCAACTCTCGGTAGTCGATACACAACCTGAATGTACCATCTTTCTTCTTGACAAACAAAACAGGAGCTCCCCACGGTGATGTGCTTAGTCGAATGAAACCACGCTCTAAAATTTCTTGTAATTGGCTTTGCAGTTCTTTCATCTCGCTGGGTGCGAGTCTGTAAGGAGCACGAGCTATTGGTGCAGCTCCTGGTACAAGATCTATTTGAAATTCAACGGATCGATGTGGGGGTAATCCCGGTAATTCTTTCGGAAATACATCGGGAAATTCTTTTGCGACGGGAACATCATTGATGCTCTTTTATTCAGTTTGTACTTTCTCGACGTGTGCTAGAACAGCATAGCAACCTTTTCTTATTAGTTTTTGTGCCTTCAAATTACTAATAAGATGTAGCTTCGTGTTGCCCTTTTCTCCGTACACCATTAAGGGTTTTCCTTTTTCTCGTATAATGCGAATTGCATTTTTGTAACAAACGATCTCTGCTTTCACTTCTTTCAACCAGTCCATACCGATTATCACATCAAAACTCCCTAACTCTACTGGTATCAAGTCAATCTTAAATGTTTCGCTAACCAGTTTAATTTCTCGATTCCGACATATATTATCTGCTGAAATTAATTTACCATTTGCTAATTCGAGTAAAAATTTACTATCCAAAGGCGTCAATGGACAACTTAATTTAGCACAAAAATCTCTACTCATATAGCTTCTATCCGCACCCGAATCAAATAAAATGTAAGCAGATTTATTGTCAATAAGAAACGTACCCGTAACGAGCTCCGGGTCTTCCTTGATTCAAGATAATATTTATTAAAAACGTTTGATTTCGTTGATTAAGGCGTTTTAATAGTATTTCTAATAGTATTATAATATCAATGTTTATAACTATAACCGTTATAGGATATTTATCTACTCATATCCTATAATTCTACTCTAATTAGAATTAAGGCGTTTAAAATGAAGAGTAATCAAATGTATACCACTTTGAGTAGATAAATATCCTAAAACAAATTTGAGTAGAATTGTTGATGAAACTGAACGAGGATGTAATTGTAAGCATTTTTATTAAGTAGAAGTATTTTGATAAGTGTATTGAAGTCTTTCAAAAGTGTATAAATACATATTAAAACACTACATGTATATACATTTTAACTGAGTCGTGAATCAAGTTTGATTATTTTCATGAAAGAACTGCAAAGCCAATTACAAGAACTTTTAGAGCGTGGTTTCATTCGACCAAGCAAATCACCGTGGGGAGCTCCTGTTTTGTTTGTCAAGAAGAAAGATGGTACATTCAGGTTGTGTATCGACTACCGAGAGTTGAACAAACTTACCATCAAGAACCGCTACCCACTACCGAGAATCGACGACTTATTTGATCAACTACAAGGCTCATCTGTTTATTCAAAGATTGACTTACGTTCCGGGTATCATCAAATGCGGATGAAAGAAGATGATATTCCAAAGACTGCTTTCAGAACACGTTACGGTCATTACGAGTTTATGGTCATGCCGTTTGGTTTAACTAATGCACCAGCTGTGTTCATGGACCTTATGAACCGAGTGTGTGGACCATACCTTGACAAGTTTGTCATTGTTTTCATTGATGACATACTTATTTACTCAAAGAATGACCAAGAACACGGTGAACATTTAAGAAAGGTGTTGGAAGTATTGAGGAAGGAAGAATTGTACGCTAAGTTTTCAAAGTGTGCATTTTGGTTGGAAGAAGTTCAATTCCTCGGTCACATAGTGAACAAAGAAGGTATTAAGGTGGATCCGGCAAAGATAGAAACTGTTGAAAAGTGGGAAACCCCGAAAACTCCGAAACACATACGCCAGTTTTTAGGACTAGCTGGTTACTACAGAAGGTTCATCCAAGACTTTTCCAGAATAGCAAAACCCTTGACTGCATTAACGCATAAAGGGAAGAAATTTGAATGGAATGATGAACAAGAGAAAGCGTTTCAGTTATTGAAGAAAAAGCTAACTACGGCACCTATATTGTCATTGCCTGAAGGGAATGATGATTTTGTGATTTATTGTGACGCATCAAAGCAAGGTCTCGGTTGTGTATTAATGCAACGAACGAAGGTGATTGCTTATGCGTCTAGACAATTGAAGATTCACGAACAAAATTATACGACGCATGATTTGGAATTAGGCGCGGTTGTTTTTGCATTAAAGACTTGGAGGCACTACTTATATGGGGTCAAAAGTATTATATATACTGACCACAAAAGTCTTCAACACATATTTAATCAGAAACAACTGAATATGAGGCAGCGTAGGTGGATTGAATTATTGAATGATTACGAGTTTGAGATTCGTTACCACCCGGGGAAGGCAAATGTGGTAGCCGATGCCTTGAGCAGGAAGGACAGAGAACCCATTCGAGTAAAATCTATGAATATAATGATTCATAATAACCTTACTACTCAAATAAAGGAGGCGCAACAAGGAGTTTTAAAAGAGGGAAATTTAAAGAATGAAATACCCAAAGGATCAGAGAAGCATCTTAATATTCGGGAAGACGGAACCCGGTATAGGGCTGAAAGAATTTGGGTACCAAAATTTGGAGATATGAGGGAAATGGTACTTAGAGAAGCTCATAAAACCAGATACTCAATACATCCTGGAACGGGGAAGATGTACAAGGATCTCAAGAAACATTTTTGGTGGCCGGGTATGAAAGCCGATGTTGCTAAATACGTAGGAGAATGTTTGACGTGTTCTAAGGTCAAAGCTGAGCATCAGAAACCATCAGGTCTACTTCAACAACCCGAAATCCCAGAATGGAAATGGGAAAACATTACCATGGATTTCATCACTAAATTGCCAAGGACTGCAAGTGGTTTTGATACTATTTGGGTAATAGTTGATCGTCTCACCAAGTCAGCACACTTCCTGCCAATAAGAGAAGATGACAAGATGGAGAAGTTAGCACGACTGTATTTGAAGGAAGTCGTCTCCAGACATGGAATACCAATCTCTATTATCTCTGATAGGGATGGCAGATTTATTTCAAGATTCTGGCAGACATTACAGCAAACATTAGGAACTCGTCTAGACATGAGTACTGCCTATCATCCACAAACTGATGGGCAGAGCGAAAGGACGATACAAACGCTTGAAGACATGCTACGAGCATGTGTTATTGATTTCGGAAACAGTTGGGATCGACATCTACCGTTAGCAGAATTTTCCTACAACAATAGCTATCATTCAAGCATTGAGATGGCGCCGTTTGAAGCACTTTATGGTAGAAAGTGCAGGTCTCCGATTTGTTGGAGTGAAGTGGGGGATAGACAGATTACGGGTCCGGAGATTATACAAGAAACTACCGAGAAGATCATCCAAATTCAACAACGGTTGAAAACCGCCCAAAGTAGACAAAAGAGCTACGCTGACATTAAAAGAAAAGATATAGAATTTGAAATTGGAGAGATGGTCATGCTTAAAGTTGCACCTTGGAAAGGCGTTGTTCGATTTGGTAAACGAGGGAAATTAAATCTAAGGTATATTGGGCCATTCAAGATTATTGATCGTGTCGGACCAGTAGCTTACCGACTTGAGTTACCTCAACAACTCGCGGCTGTACATAACACTTTCCACGTCTCGAATTTGAAGAAATGTTTTGCTAAAGAAGATCTCACTATTCCGTTAGATGAAATCCAAATCAACGAAAAACTTCAATTCATCGAAGAACCCGTCGAAATAATGGATCGTGAGGTTAAAAGACTTAAGCAAAACAAGATACCAATTGTTAAGGTTCGATGGAATGCTCGTAGAGGACCCGAGTTCACCTGGGAGCGTGAAGATCAGATGAAGAAGAAATACCCGCATCTATTTCCAGAAGATTCGTCAACACCTTCAACAGCTTAAAATTTCGGGACGAAATTTATTTAACGGGTAGGTACTGTAGTGACCCAAAATTTTCCATGTTTATATATATTAACTGAGATTGATATTTACATGATTAAATGTTTCCAACATGTTAAGCAATCAAACTTGTTAAGACTTGATTAATTGAAATATGTTTCATATAGACAATTGACCACCCAAGTTGACCGGTGATTCACGAACGTTAAAACTTGTAAAAACTATACGAATGACATATATATGATTATATATATAGTTAACATGATTTTATTATAAGTATGTATCTCATTAGGTATTTTAACAATGAGTTATATACATAAAAATGAGACTATTAATTTAAGAAACTCGAAAACGATATATATAACGATTATCGTTATAACAACGTCTTACTAGGTACATATGAATCATATTAAGATATTGATACACTTGGTTAATTATGTTAAATGATAAGTAAATATATTATTAAGTGTATTAACAATGAAATACATATGTAAAAATAAGACTACTAACTTAATGATTTCGAAACGAGACATATATGTAACGATTATCGTTGTAACGACATTTAATGTATATATATCATATTAAGAGATATTCATACATGATAATATCATGATAATATAATAATTTAAAATCTCATTTGATATTATAAACATTGGGTTAACAACATTTAACAAGATCGTTAACCTAAAGGTTTCAAAACAACACTTACATGTAACGACTAACGATGACTTAACGACTCAGTTAAAATGTATATACATGTAGTGTTTTAATATGTATTTATACACTTTTGAAAGACTTCAATAAACTTATCAAAATGCTTCTACTTAACAAAAATGCTTACAATTACATCCTCGTTCAGTTTCATCAACAATTCTACTCGTATGCACCCGTATTCGTACTCGTACAATACACAGCTTTTAGATGTATGTACTATTGGTATATACACTCCAATGATCAGCTCTTAGCAGCCCATGTGAGTCACCTAACACATGTGGGAACCATCATTTGGCAACTAGCATGAAATATCTCATAAAATTACAAAAATATGAGTAATCATTCATGACTTATTTACATGAAAACAAAATTACATATCCTTTATATCTAATCCATACACCAACGACCAAAAACACCTACAAAAACTTTCATTCTTCAATTTTCTTCATCTAATTGATCTCTCTCAAGTTCTATCTTCAAGTTCTAAGTGTTCTTCATAAATTCTACAAGTTCTAGTTACATAAAATCAAGAATACTTTCAAGTTTGCTAGCTCACTTCCAATCTTGTAAGGTGATCATCCAACCTCAAGAAATATTTGTTTCTTACAGTAGGTTATCATTCTAATACAAGGTAATAATCATATTCAAACTTTGGTTCAATTTCTATAACTATAACAATCTTATTTCAAGTGATGATCTTCCTTGAACTTGTTTTCGTGTCATGATTCTGCTTCAAGAACTTCGAGCCATCCAAGGATCCGTTGAAGCTAGATCCATTTTTCTCTTTTCTAGTAGGTTTATCCAAGGAACTTAAGGTAGTAATGATGTTCATAACATCATTCGATTCATACATATAAAGCTATCTTATTCGAAGGTTTAAACTTGTAATCACTAGAACATAGTTTAGTTAATTCTAAACTTGTTCGCAAACAAAAGTTAATCCTTCTAACTTGACTTTTAAAATCAACTAAACACATGTTCTATATCTATATGATATGCTAACTTAATGATTTAAAACCTGGAAACACGAAAAACACCGTAAAACCGGATTTACGCCGTCGTAGTAACACCGCGGGCTGTTTTGGGTTAGTTAATTAAAAACTATGATAAACTTTGATTTAAAAGTTGTTATTCTCAGAAAATGATTTTTATTATGAACATGAAACTATATCCAAAAATTATGGTTAAACTCAAAGTGGAAGTATGTTTTCTAAAATGGTCATCTAGACGTCGTTCTTTCGACTGAAATGACTACCTTTACAAAAACGACTTGTAACTTATTTTTCCGACTACAAACCTATACTTTTTCTGTTTAGATTCATAAAATAGAGTTCAATATGAAACCATAGCAATTTGATTCACTCAAAACGGATTTAAAATGAAGAAGTTATGGGTAAAACAAGATTGGATAATTTTTCTCATTTTAGCTACGTGAAAATTGGTAACAAATCTATTCCAACCATAACTTAATCAACTTGTATTGTATATTATGTAATCTTGAGATACCATAGACACGTATACAATATTTCGACCTATCATGTCGACACATCTATATATATTTCGGAACAACCATAGACACTCTATATGTGAATGTTGGAGTTAGCTATACAGCGTTGAGGTTGATTCCAAAATATATATAGTTTGAGTTATGATCAATACTGAGATACGTATACACTGGGTCGTGGATTGATTCAAGATAATATTTATCGATTTATTTCTGTACATCTAACTGTGGACAACTAGTTGTTGGTTACTAACGAGGACAGCTGACTTAATAAACTTAAAACATCAAAATATATTAAAAGTGTTGTAAATATATTTTGAACATACTTTGATATATATGTATATATTGTTATAGGTTCGTGAATCAACCAGTGGCCAAGTCTTACTTTCCGACGAAGTAAAAATATGTGAAAGTGAGTTATAGTCCCACTTTTAAAATCTAATATTTTTGGGATGAGAATACATGCAGGTTTTATAAATGATTTGCAAAATAGACACAAGTACGTGAAACTACATTATATGGTTGAATTATCGAAATCGAATATGCCCCTTTTTATTAAGTCTGGTAATCTAAGAATTAGGGAACAGACACCCTAATTGACGCGAATCCTAAAGATAGATCTATTGGGCCTAACAAACCCCATCCAAAGTACCGGATGCTTTAGTACTTCGAAATTTATATCATATCCGAAGGGTGTCCCGGAATGATGGGGATATTCTTATATATGCATCTTGTTAATGTCGGTTACCAGGTGTTCACCATATGAATGATTTTTATCTCTATGTATGGGATGTGTATTGAAATATGAAATCTTGTGGTCTATTGTTACGATTTGATATATTTAGGTTAAACCTATAACTCACCAACATTTTTGTTGACGTTTAAAGCATGTTTATTCTCAGGTGAATATTAAGAGCTTCCGCTGTTGCATACAAAAATAAGGACAAGATTTGGAGTCCATGTTTGTATGATATTGTGTAAAAACTGCATTCAAGAAACTGATTTCGATGTAACATATTTGTATTGTAAACCATTATGTAATGGTCGTGTGTAAACAGGATATTTTAGATTATCATTATTTGATAATCTACGTAAAGCTTTTTAAAACCTTTATCTATGAAATAAAGGTTATGGTTTGTTTTAAAAATGAACGCAGTCTTCGAAAAACGTCTCATATAGAGGTCAAAAACTCGCAACGAAATCAATTAATATGGAACGTTTTTAATCAATAAGAACGGGACATTTCAGTTGGTATCATACATTCTGTATTCAAGAAACTTAATGTTTATAATATGAGTAGATAAATATCCTATAACGGTCGTGAATCAACTTAGAGTAGAATTATCTTCATTTTATATTCAACAATTCATCATTGGGTTAATTCCCTCGTTACGGGTACGTTTCTTATTGACAATAAATCTGCTTACGTTTTATTTGATTCGGGTGTAGATAGAAGCTATATGAGTAGAGATTTTTGTGCTAAATTAAGTTGTCCATTGACGCCTTTGGATAGTAAATTTTTACTCGAATTAGCAAATGGTAAATTAATTTCAGCAGATAATATATGTCGGAATCGAGAAATTAAACTGGTTAGCGAAACATTTAAGATTGATTTGATACCAGTAGAGTTAGGGAGTTTTGATGTGATAATCGGTATGGACTGGTTGAAAGAAGTGAAAGCAGAGATCGTTTGTTACAAAAATGCAATTCGCATTATACGAGAAAAAGGAAAACCCTTAATGGTGTACGGAGAAAAGGGCAACACGAAGCTACATCTTATTAGTAATTTGAAGGCACAAAAACTAATAAGAAAAGGTTGCTATGCTATTCTAGCACACGTCGAGAAAGTACAAACTGAAGAAAAGAGCATCAATGATGTTCCCTTTGCAAAAGAATTTTCCGATGTATTTCCGAAAGAATTACCGGGATTACCCCCACATCGATCCGTTGAATTTCAAATAGATCTTGTACCAGGAGCTGCACCAATAGCTCGTGCTCCTTACAGACTCGCACCAGCGAGATGAAAGAACTGCAAAGCCAATTACAAGAACTTTTAGAGCGTGGTTTCATTCGACCAAGCACATCACCGTGGGGAGCTCCTGTTTTGTTTGTCAATAAGAAAGATGGTACATTCAGGTTGTGTATCGACTACCGAGAGTTGAACAAACTTACCATCAAGAACCGCTACCTACTACCGAGAATCGACGACTTATTTGATCAACTACAAGGCTCGTCTGTTTATTCAAAGATTGACTTACGTTCCGGATATCATCAAATGCGGGTGAAAGAAGATGATATTCCAAAGACTGCTTTCAGAACACGTTACGGTCATTACGAGTTTATGGTCATGCCGTTTGGTTTAACTAATGCACCAGCTGTGTTCATGGACCTTATGAACCGAGTGTGTGGACCATACCTTGACAAGTTTGTCATTGTTTTCATTGATGACACACTTATTTACTCAAAGAATGACCAAGAACACGGTGAACATTTGAGAAATGTGTTAGAAGTATTGAGGAAGGAAGAATTGTACGTTAAGTTTTCAAAGTGTGCATTTTGGTTGGAAAAAGTTCAATTCCTCGGTCACATAGTGAACAAAGAAGGTATTAAGGTGGATCCGGCAAAGATAGAAACTGTTGAAAAGTGGGAAACCCCGAAAACTCCAAAACACATACGCCAGTTTTTAGGACTAGCTGGTTACTACAGAAGGTTCATCCAAGACTTTTCCAGAATAGCAAAACCCTTGACTGCATTAACGCATAAAGGAAAGAAATTTGAATGGAATGATGAACAAGAGAAAGCGTTTCAGTTATTGAAGAAAAAGCTAACTACGACACCTATATTGTCATTGCCTGAAGGGAATGATGATTTTGTGATTTATTGTGATGCATCAAAGCATGGTCTCGGTTATGTATTAATGCAACGAACGAAGGTGATTGCTTATGTGTCTAGACAATTGAAGATTCACGAACAAAATTATACGACGCATGATTTGGAATTAGGCGTCCTTTGTTTTTGCATTAAAGACTTGGAGGCACTACTTATATGAGGTCAAAAGTATTATATATACTGACCACAAAAGTCTTCAACACATATTTAATCAGAAACAACTGAATATGAGGCAGCGTAGGTGGATTGAATTGTTGAATGATTACGACTTTGAGATTCGTTACCACCCGGGGAAGGCAAATGTGGTAGCCGATGCCTTGAGCAGGAAGGACAGAGAACCCATTCGAGTAAAATCTATGAATATAATGATTCATAATAACCTTACTACTCAAATAAAGGAGGCGCAACAAGGAGTTTTAAAAGAGGGAAATTTAAAGGATGAAATACCCAAAGGATCAGAGAAGCATCTTAATATTCGGGAAGACCGAACCCGGTATAGGGCTGAAAGGATTTGGGTACCAAAATTTGGAGATATGAGAGAAATGGTACTTAGAGAAGCTCATAAAACCAGATACTCAATACATCCTGGAACGGGGAAGATGTACAAGGATCTCAAGAAACATTTTTGGTGGCCGGGTATGAAAGCCGATGTTGCTAAATACGTAGGAGAATGTTTGACGTGTTCTAAGGTCAAGCTGAGCATCAGAAACCATCAGGTCTACTTCAACAACCCGAAATCCCGGAATGAAAATGGGAAAACATTACCATGGATTTCATCACTAAATTACCAAGGACTGCAAGTGGTTTTGATACTATTTGGGTAATAGTTGATCATCTCACCAAATCAGTACACTTCCTGCCAATAAGAGAAGATGATAAGATGGAGAAGTTAGCACGACTGTATTTGAAGGAAGTCGTCTCCAGACATGGAATACCAATCTCTATTATCTCTGATAGAGATGGCAGATTTATTTCAAGATTCTGGCAGACATTACAGCAAGCATTAGGAACTCGTCTAGACATGAGTACTGCCTATCATCCACAAACTAATGGGCAGAGCGAAAGGACGATACAAACGCTTGAAGACATGCTACGAGCATGTGTTATTGATTTCGAAAACAGTTGGGATCGACATCTACCGTTAGCATAATTTTCCTACAACAACAGCTACCATTCAAGCATTGAGATGGCGCCGTTTGAAGCACTTTATGATAGAAAGTGCAGGTCTCCGATTTGTTGGAGTGAAGTGGGGGATAGACAGATTACGGGTCCGGAGATTATACAAGAAACTACCGAGAAGATCATCCAAATTCAACAACGGTTGAAAACCCCCCAAAGTCGACAAAAGAGCTACGCTGACATTAAAAGAAAAGATATAGAATTTGAAATTGGAGAGATGGTCATGCTTAAAGTTGCACCTTGGAAAGGCGTTGTTCGATTTGGTAAACGAGGGAAATTAAATCCAAGGTATATTGGACCATTCAAGATTATTGATCGTGTCGGACCAGTAGCTTACCGACTTGAGTTACCTCAACAACTCGCGGCTGTACATAACACTTTCCACGTCTCAAATTTGAAGAAATGTTTTGCTAAAGAAGATCTTACTATTCCGTTAGATGAAATCCAAATCAACGAAAAACTTCAATTCATCGAAGAACCCGTCGAAATAATGGATCGTGAGGTTAAAAGACTTAAGCAAAACAAGATACCAATTGTTAAGGTTCGATGGAATGCTCGTAGAGGACCCGAGTTCACCTGGGAGCATGAAGATCAGATGAAGAAGAAATACCCGCATCTATTTCCAGAAGATTCGACAACACCTTCAACAGCTTAAAATTTCGGGACGAAATTTATTTAACGGGTAGGTACTGTAGTGACCCGAACTTTTCCATGTTTATATATATTAATTGAGATTGATATTTACATGATTAAATGTTTCCAACATGTTAAGCAATCAAACTTGTTAAGACTTGATTAATTGAAATATGTTTCATATAGACAATTGACCACCCAAGTTGACCGGTGATTCATGAACGTTAAAACTTGTAAAAACTATATGATGACATATATATAGATTTATATATATATATAGTTAACATGATACTATGATAAGTAAATATATCATTAAGTATATTAACAATGAACTACATATGTAAAAACAAGACTACTAACTTAATGATTTTTAAACGAGACATATATGTAACGATTATCGTTGTAAAGACATTTAATGTATATATATCATATTAAGAGATATTCATACATGATAATATCATGATAATATAATAATTTAAAATCTCATTTGATATTATAAACATTGGGTTAACAACATTTAACAAGATCGTTAACCTAAAGGTTTCAAAACAACACTTACATGTAACGACTAACGATGACTTAACGACTCAGTTAAAATGTATATACATGTAGTGTTTTAATATGTATTTATACACTTTTGAAAGACTTCAATACACTTATCAAAATACTTCTACTTAATAAAAATGCTTACAATTACATCCTCGTTCAGTTTCATCAACAATTCTACTCGTATGCACCCGTATTCATACATTTCAGTTATAATATAACTTAAGCAAAACTTTAATATAGTTATATGCTATTAAAGTTATATAAACAATCAGTTGGTATCCGAGCGTTGGTCTTAGAGAACCAGAATTTTGCATTAGTGTGTCTTATCGAGTTTGTTAGGATGCATTAGTGAGTCTGGACTTCGACCGTGTTTACTTGAAAAATGATTGCTTAACAAATTTTGTTGGAAACTATATATTTTTAACATGTGAATATTATGTGATATATTAATCTCTTAACGCGTTTGATATTATGTGATAGATGTCTACCTCTAGAACAAGTCCCATTGACTCACCTAATAATAATGAAGAGTCAAATGTAAATTGGAATGATTCGTGGACTGATTCACAAGTTCCCGAAGAGGAACCGGAAGAAGAGTCGGAACCAGAAGAAGAATCGGAACCGGAAGAAGAATCGGAACCGGATGAAGAAATAGAACCGGTGGGGGAAATAATAAAACGGTTAAGTAACAGAAAATCCTCAACCAACCGACCAAGGTTAATTATGGTCAATGGTGTTTCCGCCAAGGAAGCAAAATATTGGGAGGATTACCAATTCTCCGATGAATCGGATTCCGACGAAAATTCCGATGATGTTATAGAAATTACCCCAACTGAATTGAAAAAGGCGAAAGAAAATAATAAGGGAAAGGGCATAAAAATAGAGAAATCTAATTCCAACCCCGATGAACTTTATATGTATCGTCAACCCCCGAAGTCCTTAAGTTGTAACAATGACCCGGGAACCTCTAAACCACCAGGTTTTTCTAAACCAATGTGGAAAACGACGGCTCGTATTAGGGGAACATCATATATCCCTAGAAACTTGGCAAAACGAACCAAAACCGAAGAAGAAGAAACAAGCGAGTCGGAATAAGATAGTTGTATTCGTGTGGTGTAATATATGTAATATAGTGTGCTTATGCTTTATGATATATGTAAAAATTGCTTGTATTAATAAGTATTTTTTTTTATGAATCTAACTCTTGTCTATTTTACAGTATAAAAACACAAAATAGATAGACAACCCAATATTTTAAGAGACCTACCCGGAGACATGATTGATGAAATCTTGTCTAGAGTCGGTCAGAATTCTTCGGCACAACTATTTAAGGCGAGATCAGTTTATAAGACATTCGAAGAACGTTCTAAGAATGCCTTGGTTTATAAAAGGCTTTCGTTCGAAAGATGGGGGATATCACATTGGGAAATCCATAAGTTACGATGTGTTTACTTTGACGCATATATTGCGGGGAACCCAAATGCTATTTTACGCAATGGGTTAAGAAATTATTTTGACTCAATATATCCGAATATTGGACTTCGTGATTTAGAAAAAGCGGCTAACATGCAACATAAAGAAGCATGTTATGCTTACGGATTAGTAATGTTCGTTTCTCACCAAAGTGAGAACAAGAACACCGGGCTACAACTATTAAACAAAACGTTCCCACAAGTGACGGAGTCGGTAATTGGGGTAAGAAATGAGGTTTTTAGATTGTTACGGGACTGTTGGACATTACGTAACCCTCGTCCCTTTGACGACGTTACAACACGCTGTCTTATCAACGGCCATAACGGTTATGTTCCACAAGACCAAGGATGGGAAGTAATCCTAGTAAAACCAGAATGCATGACTTGTTTCTGGACGTATGAATTACGTGTCTTTATTGCCTTTGCTGAACGACTTGTGTACTAGCTAGAATTATCTTCACAACCATCTTGAATTAAATTTATTGTGTGCTATATTTCATGCTATATGTAAAATAAGCGGTATTGTAAGTTTGTAAAATATTGTGTAAAAGTTTGAACGCGAAATATTATTATAATCAGTTTTTCATATAGAATTGTAGTAGTTGAATTGTATATTAGCTACTAAGTATGAACTTAACGGGTAGGTACTACCCGAATTTAAACTTATAAATCGCTAATATGAAGAAAAAGCTTTTATAAATGAGTTCATATTATGCTACGAAATACAATTAACTACTCTTAATATTCTGTATGATTAACTTGTTCCATTTGATTATTTTGAAGGAAATGGCACCGACTACTCGACACACCGTGAATATGAATGAAGAGGAATTCCGTACTTTTCTAGCTTCAAACATAGCCGCAGTACAGGCTGCGCTACATACCAACAATAACCTTGGATCTAGCAGTACAGGAAATCGTGTAGGATGCACCTACAAAGAATTCACTACCTGTAAACCTTTGGAATTTGATGGAACCGAAGGACCGATCGGATTGAAACGGTGGACCGAGAAGGTCGAATCGGTGTTTGCCATAAGTAAGTGTACTGAAGAGGACAAAGTGAAGTACGCTACGCATACCTTCACAGGTTCTGCGTTAACATGGTGGAATACCTATCTAGAGCAAGTGGGACAAGACGATGCGTACGCACTACCGTGGTCAGCATTCAAGCACTTGATGAACGAGAAGTACCGTCCCAGAACCGAGGTCAATAAGCTCAAGATAGAACTTAGAGGGTTACGAACCCAAGGATTTGATATTACCACGTACGAAAGACGATTCACAGAATTGTGCCTATTGTGTCCGGGAGCATTCGAAGATGAGGAAGAGAAGATCGACGCGTTTGTGAAAGGATTACCGGAAAGAATCCAAGAAGATATAAGTTCACACTAGCCCGCCTCCATACAACAGGCATGTAGAATGGCTCACAAACTAGTGAACCAGATTGAAGAAAGAATTAAAGAACAGACTGCTGAAGAGGCAAATGTGAAGCAAGTCAAAAGAAAGTGGGAGGAAAACAGTGATAAGAATCACCAATACAACAACAACAACAATTACAACAATAATCGCAATAATTATCCCAACAATCGCAACATCAATCGCAACTACAACAAACGGCCCAACAACAACAACAACAACAACAACTACAACAATCATCCCAACAACAATAATAACCGCAACAACAACAACAATCAGAAGCAGCTATGCCAAAGGTGTGAAAAGTATCACTCGGGGTTCTGCACCAAATTTTGCAACAAGTGTAAAAGAAATGGTCATAGCGCGGCGAAGTGTGAGGTCTACGGACCAGGGGTTAATAGAACGAAAGGAACAAATGGTGTCGGAACGAGTAATGGCGGAGCAAGTAGTGTCGGAGCAAGTTATGCCAATGTAGTTTGTTATAAATGTGGAAAACTGGGCCACATTATTAGAAATTGCCCGAACCAGGAGAACACGAATGGACAAGGCCGCGGAAGATTTTTCAATATTAATGCGGCAGAGGCACAGGAAGACCCGGAGCTCGTTACGGGTACGTTTCTTATTGACAATAAATCTGCTTACGTTTTATTTGATTCGGGTGCGGATAGAAGCTATATGAGTAGAGATTTTTGTGCTAAATTAAGTTGTCCATTGACGCCTTTGGATAGTAAATTTTTACTCGAATTAGCAAATGGTAAATTAATTTCAGCAGATAATATATGTCGGAATCGAGAAATTAAACTGCTTAGCGAAACATTTAAGATTGATTTGATACCAGTAGAGTTAGGGAGTTTTGATGTGATAATCGGTATGGACTGGTTGAAAGAAGTGAAAGCAGAGATCGTTTGTTACAAAAATGCAATTCGCATTATACGAGAAAAAGGAAAACCCTTAATGGTGTACGGAGAAAAGGGCAACACGAAGCTACATCTTATTAGTAATTTGAAGGCACAAAAACTAATAAGAAAAGGTTGCTATGCTATTCTAGCACACGTCGAGAAAGTACAAACTGAAGAAAAGAGCATCAATGATGTTCCCATTGCAAAAGAATTTCCCGATGTATTTCCGAAAGAATTACCGGGATTACCCCCACATCGATCCGTTGAATTTCAAATAGATCTTGTACCAGGAGCTGCACCAATAGCTCGTGCTCCTTACAGACTCGCACCCAGCGAGATGAAAGAACTGCAAAGCCAATTACAAGAACTTTTAGAGTGTGGTTTCATTCGACCAAGCACATCACCATGGGGAGCTCCTGTTTTGTTTGTCAAGAAGAAAGATGGTACATTCAGGTTGTGTATCGACTACCGAGAGTTAAACAAACTTACCATCAAGAACCGCTACCTACTACCGAGAATCGATGACTTATTTGATCAACTACAAGGCTCGTCTGTTTATTCAAAGATTGACTTACGTTCCGGATATCATCAAATGCGGGTGAAAGAAGATGATATTCCAAAGACTGCTTTCAGAACACGTTACGGTCATTACGAGTTTATGGTCATGCCGTTTGGTTTAACTAATGCACCAGCTGTGTTCATGGACCTTATGAACCGAGTGTGTGGACCATACCTTGACAAGTTTGTCATTGTTTTCATTGATGACACACTTATTTACTCAAAGAATGACCAAGAACACGGTGAACATTTGAGAAATGTGTTAGAAGTATTGAGGAAGGAAGAATTGTACGTTAAGTTTTCAAAGTGTGCATTTTGGTTGGAAGAAGTTCAATTCCTCGGTCACATAGTGAACAAAGAAGGTATTAAGGTGGATCCGGCAAAGATAGAAACTGTTGAAAAGTGGGAAACCCCAAAAACTCCGAAACACATACGCCAGTTTTTAGGACTAGCTGGTTACAACAGAAGGTTCATCCAAGACT
Organism: Rutidosis leptorrhynchoides; assembly: GCF_046630445.1. NCBI lineage: Eukaryota > Viridiplantae > Streptophyta > Magnoliopsida > Asterales > Asteraceae > Rutidosis > Rutidosis leptorrhynchoides. Next base: position 54,059,879 of record NC_092337.1, read on the forward strand.
TTTCCAGAATAGCAAAACCCTTGACTGCATTAACGCATAAAGGGAAGAAATTTGAATGGAATGATGAACAAGAGAAAGTGTTTCAGTTATTGAAGAAAAAGCTAACTACGGCACCTATATTGTCATTGCCTGAAGGGAATGATGATTTTGTGATTTATTGTGATGCATCAAATCAAGGTCTCGGTTGTGTATTAATGCAACGAACGAAGGTGATTGCTTATGCGTCTAGACAATTGAAGATTCACGAACAAAATTATACGACGCATGATTTGGAATTAGGCGCGGTTGTTTTTGCATTAAAGACTTGGAGGCACTACTTATATGGGGTCAAAAGTATTATATACACCGACCACAAAAGTCTTCAACACATATTTAATCAGAAACAACTGAATATGAGGCAGCGTAGGTGGATTGAATTGTTGAATGATTACGACTTTGAGATTCGTTACCACCCGGGGAAGGCAAATGTGGTAGCCGATGCCTTGAGCAGGAAGGACAGAGAACCCATTCGAGTAAAATCTATGAATATAATGATTCATAATAACCTTACTACTCAAATAAAGGAGGCGCAACAAGGAGTTTTAAAAGAGGGAAATTTAAAGGATGAAATACCCAAAGGATCGGAGAAGCATCTTAATATTCGGGAAGACAGAACCCGGTATAGGGCTGAAAGGATTTGGGTACCAAAATTTGGAGATATGAGAGAAATGGTACTTAGAGAAGCTCATAAAACCAGATACTCAATACATCCTGGAACGGGGAAGATGTACAAAGATCTCAAGAAACATTTTTGGTGGCCGGGTATGAAAGCCGATGTTGCTAAATACGTAGGAGAATGTTTGACGTGTTCTAAGGTCAAAGCTGAGCATCAGAAACCATCAGGTCTACTTCAACAACCCGAAATCCCGGAATGGAAATGGGAAAACATTACCATGGATTTCATCACTAAATTGCCAAGGACTGCAAGTGGTTTTGATACTATTTGGGTAATAGTTGATCGTCTCACCAAATCAGCACACTTCCTGCCAATAAGAGAAGATGACAAGATGGAGAAGTTAGCACGACTGTATTTGAAGGAAGTCGTCTCCAGACATGGAATACCAATCTCTATTATCTCTGATAGAGATGGCAGATTTATTTCAAGATTCTGGCAGACATTACAGCAAGCATTAGGAACTCGTCTAGACATGAGTACTGCCTATCATCCACAAACTAATGGGCAGAGCGAAAGGACGATACAAACGCTTGAAGACATGCTACGAGCATGTGTTATTGATTTCGAAAACAGTTGGGATCGACATCTACCGTTAGCATAATTTTCCTACAACAACAGCTACCATTCAAGCATTGAGATGGCGCCGTTTGAAGCACTTTATGATAGAAAGTGCAGGTCTCCGATTTGTTGGAGTGAAGTGGGGGATAGACAGATTACGGGTCCGGAGATTATACAAGAAACTACCGAGAAGATCATCCAAATTCAACAACGGTTGAAAACCGCCCAAAGTCGACAAAAGAGCTACGCTGACATTAAAAGAAAAGATATAGAATTTGAAATTGGAGAGATGGTCATGCTTAAAGTTGCACCTTGGAAAGGCGTTGTTCGATTTGGTAAACGAGGGAAATTAAATCCAAGGTATATTGGACCATTCAAGATTATTGATCGTGTCGGACCAGTAGCTTACCGACTTGAGTTACCTCAACAACTCGCGGCTGTACATAACACTTTCCACGTCTCGAATTTGAAGAAATGTTTTGCTAAAGAAGATCTCACTATTCCGTTAGATGAAATCCAAATCAACGAAAAACTCCAATTCATCGAAGAACCCGTCGAAATAATGGATCGTGAGGTTAAAAGACTTAAGAAAAACAAGATACCAATTGTTAAGGTTTGATGGAATGATCGTAGAGGACCCGAGTTCACCTGGGAGCGTGAAGATCAGATGAAGAAGAAATACCCGCATCTATTTCCAGAAGATTCGTCAACACCTTCAACAGCTTAAAATTTCGGGACGAAATTTATTTAACGGGTAGGTACTGTAGTGACCCGAGCTTTTCCATGTTTATATATATTAATTGAGATTGATATTTACATGATTAAATGTTTCCAACATGTTAAGCAATCAAACTTGTTAAGACTTGATTAATTGAAATAGGTTTCATATAGACAATTGACCACCCAAGTTGACCGGTGATTCACGAACGTTAAAACTTGTAAAAACTATATGATGACATATATATGGTTATATATATAGTTAACATGATATTATGATAAGTAAACATATCATTAAGTATATTAACAATGAACTACATATGTAAAAACAAGACTACTAACTTAATGATTTTGAAACGAGACATATAGGTAACGATTATCGTTGTAACGACATTTAATGTATATATATCATATTAAGAGATATTCGTACATCATAATATCATGATAATATAATAATTTAAAATCTCTTTTGATATTATAAACATTGGGTTAACAATATTTAACAAGATCGTTAACCTAAAGGTTTCAAAACAACATTTACATGTAACGACTAACGATGACTTAACGACTCAGTTAAAATGTATATACATGTAGTGTTTTAATATGTATTCATAAACTTTTGAAAGACTTCAAGACACTTATCAAAATACTTCTACTTAACAAAAATGCTTACAGTTACATCCTCGTTCAGTTTCATCAACAATTCTACTCGTATGCACCCGTATTCGTACTCGTACAATACACAGCTTTTAGATGTATGTACTATTGGTATATACACTCCAATGATCAGATCTTAGCAGCCCATGTGAGTCACCTAACACATGTGGGAACCATCATTTGGCAACTAGCATGAAATATCTCATAAAATTACAAAAATATGAGTAATCATTCATGACTTATTTACATGAAAACAAAATTACATATCCTTTATATCTAATCCATACACCAACGACCAAAAACACCTACAAACACTTTCATTCTTCAATTTTCTTCATCTAATTGATCTCTCTCAAGTTCTATCTTCAAGTTCTAAGTGTTCTTCATAAATTCCAAAAGTTCTAGTTTCATAAAATCAAGAATACTTTCAAGTTTGCTAGCTCACTTCCAATCTTATAAGGTGATCATCCAACCTTAAGAAATCTTTATTTCTTACAGTAGGTTATCATTCTATTACAAGGTAATAATCATATTCAAACTTTGATTCAATTTCTATAACTATAACAATCTTATTTCAAGTGATGATCTTACTTGAACTTGTTTTCGTGTCATGATTCTGCTTCAAGAACTTCGAGCCATCCAAGGATCCGTTGAAGCTAGATCCATTTTTCTCTTTTCCAGTAGGTTTATCCAAGGAACTTAAGGTAGTAATGATGTTCATAACATCATTCGATTCATACATATAAAGCTATCTTATTCGAAGGTTTAAACTTGTAATCACTAGAACATAGTTTAGTTAATTCTAAACTTGTTCGCAAACAAAAGTTAATCCTTCTAACTTGACTTTTAAAATCAACTAAACACATGTTCTATATCTATATGATATGCTAACTCAATGATTTAAAACCTGGAAACACAAAAAACGCCGTAAAACCGGATTTACGCCGTCGTAGTAACACCGCGGGCTGTTTTGGGTTAGTTAATTAAAAACTATGATAAACTTTGATTTAAAAGTTGTTATTCTGAGAAAATGATTTTTATTATGAACATGAAACTATATCCAAAAATTATGGTTAAACTCAAAGTGGAAGTATGTTTTCTAAAATGGTCATCTAGACGTCGTTCTTTCGACTGAAATGACTACCTTTACAAAAACGACTTGTAACTTATTTTTCCGACTATAAACCTATACTTTTTCTATTTAGATTCATAAAATAGAGTTCAATATAAAACCATAGCAATTTGATTCACTCAAAACGGATTTAAAATGAAGAAGTTATGGGTAAAACAAGATTGGATAATTTTTCTCATTTTAGCTACGTGAAAATTGGTAACAAATCTATTCCAACCATAACTTAATCAACTTGTATTGTATATTATGTAATCTTGAGATACCATAGACACGTATACAATGTTTCGACCTATCATGTCGACACATCTATATATATTTCGGAACAACCATAGACACTCTATATGTGAATGTTGGAGTTAGCTATACAGGGTTGAGGTTGATTCCAAAATATATATAGTTTGAGTTGTGATCAATACTGAGATACGTATACACTGGGTCGTGGATTGATTCAAGATAATATTTATCAATTTATTTCTGTACATCTAACTGTGGACAACTAGTTGTAGGGTACTAACGAGGACAGCTGACTTAATAAACTTAAAACATCAAAATATATTAAAAGTATTGTAAATATATGTTGAACAGTAATGTCTATAATACTTTCAAATATGATAACAAGTATGATACTAATAATAACAATAACAATAACAATCAAAACAATCACAATAATAATAATAATACTAATAATAATTAATATATAATAACAATAATAAAATTAGAAAAGAAAACTACCTCACATGAAAAGAGTTTCAAAAAAGAAAAAAAAGAAATTGCCGTCCTCTGGACTCGATCTCGTGACCACATGCTCACACGCAAACACTCTCGACCATCCCACCAATTCTGATTCTCTGTACTAATATCGAATTTAAATTTTATATATAAACTGTTTTTCTTCTATTCCTCTTCTTCTCCACAAGTCTGATGGATTCAACAAAACATCAATAACCAAAAAAAAAAAAAAAAAACAAAATCGAGGTTCCCTTTAAAGCTTCAAAACATTACAGAAAAAAAAAAAATTTGGGTTCTAAAATAAAAAAAAATATACTAAAGGCCTACTGCAGCGTCGGTTCTTGGAACAAAAAAAAAATTGATTTTGTAATAGATAACATTATAGATAATGTTTATAACACGAAATAGTTTTCTAAACATGTATAAAAACTACTGGAATCGTCAATTTGATCAGAAACATATACACGAACGCGAATTTGTCTCAAGAACAATTGTTGACTTTTTTTAAACTAAACTTTGACTTCAAAATTCAAGATCGATATAAAGATTTGAGAGTTGAGATTTTGCAGATAGATTCAAAGAAAGATTTCTAACCTTTCTGCATTTTTAGATTTTGAAACTTTATTCGAAATTGAATTAAGAGAAAAAAAAATTATGTAGTTATTATTATGATAGGTATTAATAATATTATTATTAGTAATAAACTTATCATTTTAGTATTTTATCATCATTAGGATTATGATTATGATTATCATTATTATTATTATTATGAAGGAAATAAAAATATATTATTATCATCAATATTAGAATTTGTACCGGTTTATAAATAATAGTATCATCAGTACATTTACAATTAATAATATCATATTTATCAGTATCATCATTAATATTTACTAGTATTATTATGATTATCATTTATGATTTTATAAATATTAGAACCCTTATTATTAACATAAGTATGGTATTAGTATTAATATTATTTTAGAGTTATTATTATTAGTATCATTAACAGTTATCATTTTCATTTTTTTTGCTATTAGTATTATCATTATTAATAAAATTATTATTATTATTAGTAAATCATTATTATCTAAATTATTATTTTAACAAATAAATCTTTTGTACACTATATATATACTTATGGTATATACTAGGATTGTATTAATAATTCACATAACAAACTAATAAAATTTCATAAATACAATACTAACCACAAATATATGTATATAAATATATTAATGTCACTATTTTTATAAACGTAAATCATTATAGATATATATACATAAAATCGATATATATATAAAATATAACTTAAAATATAATATAAGTATACGTTTTAAAATAAAGGTTAGAATAAATTCTACAAAACTATAATATATAAATAATACATATTAATAAATGAAATTTTGTAACTTACATTATACGTATTAATATATACACAATTGATATAGGTTCGTGAATCCGAGGCCAACCCTGCATTGTTCAATGACGTCATATGTATTTTTACTACAAAATACAGTATCGTGAGTTTCATTTGCCTTTTTACCCTTTATATTTTTGGGCTGAGAATACATGCGCAACTTTTATAACTGTTTTACGAAATTGACACAAGTACGTGAAACTACATTCTATGGTTGGATTATCGAAGTCGAATATGCCCCTTTTTATTAAGTCTGGTAATCTAAGAATTAGGGAACAGACACCCTAATTGACGCGAATCCTAAAGATAGATCTATCGGGCCCAACAAGCCCCATCCAAAGTACCGGATGTTTTAGTACTTCGAAATTTATATCATGTCCGAAGGAGGATCCCGGAATGATGGGGATATTCTTATATATGCATATTGTTAATGTCGGTTACCAGGTGTTCAATCCATATGAATGATATTTTTGTCTCTATGCATGGGACGTATGTTTATGAGAAATGGAAATCTGAAATCTTGTGGTCTATTAAAATGATGGAAACGATTGTTTAAGTTAAACTAATGAACTCACCAACCTTTTGGTTGACACTTTAAAGCATGTTTATTCTCAGGTACGAAAGAAATCTTTCGCTGTGTATTTGCTCATTTTATAGATATTACTTGGAGTCATTCATGGCATATTTCAAAAGACGTTGCATTCGAATACACATCCCATACATAGAGATAAAAATCATTCATATGGTGAACACCTGGTAACCGACATTAACAAGATGCATATATAAGAATATCCCCATCATTCCGGGACACCCTTCGGATATGATATAAATTTCGAAGTACTAAAGCATCCGGTACTTTGGATGGGGCTTGTTGGGCCCAATAGATCTATCTTTAGGATTCGCGTCAAATAGGGTGTCTGTTCCCTAATTCTTAGATTACCAGACTTAATAAAAAGGGGCATATTCGATTTCGATAATTCAACCATAGAATGTAGTTTCACGTACTTGTGTCTATTTTGTAAATCATTTATAAAACCTGCATGTATTCTCATCCCAAAAATATTAGATTTTAAAAGTGGGACTATAACTCACATATATACTTGTTGCGAGGTTTTGACCTCTATATGAGACGTTTTTCAAAGACTGCATTCATTTTAAAACAAACCATAACCTTTATTTCATCAATAAAGGTTTAAAAAGCTTTACGTAGATTATCAAATAATGATAATCTAAAATATCCTGTTTACACACGACCATTACATAATGGTTTACAATACAAATATGTTACAACAAAATAAGTTTCTTGAATGCAGTTTTTACACAATATCATACAAGCATGGACTTCAAATCTCGTCCTTATTTAAGTATGCGACAGCGGAAGCTCTTAATAATCACCTGAGAATAAACATGCTTAAAACGTCAACAAAAATGTTGGTGAGTTATAGGTTTAACCTATATATCAAATCATAATAATAGCCCACAAGAATTCATATTTCAATACACATCTCATACATAGAGATAAAAATCATTCATATGGTGAACACCTGGTAACCGACATTAACAAGATGCATATATAAGAATATCCCCATCATTCCGGGACACCCTTCGGATATGATATAAATTTCGAAGTACTAAAGCATCCGGTACTTTGGATGGGGCTTGTTGGGCCCAATAGATCTATCTTTAGGATTCGCGTCAATTAGGGTGTCTGTTCCCTAATTCTTAGATTACCAGACTTAATAAAAAGGGGCATATTCGATTTCGATAATTCAACCATAGAATGTAGTTTCACGTACTTGTGTCTATTTTGTAAATCATTTATAAAACCTGCATGTATTCTCATCCCAAAAATATTAGATTTTAAAAGTGGGACTATAACTCACTTTCACAGATTTTTTTACTTCGTCGGGAAGTAAGACTTGGCCACTGGTTGATTCACGAACCTATAACAATATATACATATATATCAAAGTATGTTCAAAATATATTTACAATACTTTTAATATATTTTGATGTTTTAAGTTTATTAAGTCAGCTGTCCTCGTTAGTAACCTACAACTAGTTGTCCACAGTTAGATGTACAGAAATAAATCGATAAATATTATCTTGAATCAATCCACGACCCAGTGTATACGTATCTCAGTATTGATCACAACTCAAACTATATATATTTTGGAATCAACCTCAACCCTGTATAGCTAACTCCAACATTCACATATAGAGTGTCTATGGTTGTTCCGAAATATATATAGATGTGTCGACATGATAGGTCGAAACATTGTATACGTGTCTATGGTATCTCAAGATTACATAATATACAATACAAGTTGATTAAGTTATGGTTGGAATAGATTTGTTACCAATTTTCACGTAGCTAAAATGAGAAAAATTATCCAATCTTGTTTTACCCATAACTTCTTCATTTTAAATCCGTTTTGAGTGAATCAAATTGCTATGGTTTTATATTGAACTCTATTTTATGAATCTAAACAGAAAATGTATAGGTTTATAGTCGGAAAAATAAGTTACAAGTCGTTTTTGTAAAGGTAGTCATTTCAGTCGAAAGAACGACGTCTAGATGACCATTTTAGAAAACATACTTCCACTTTGAGTTTAACCATAATTTTTGGATATAGTTTCATGTTCATAATAAAAATCATTTTCTCAGAATAACAACTTTTAAATCAAAGTTTATCATAGTTTTTAATTAACTAACCCAAAACAGCCCGCGGTGTTACTACGACGGCGTAAATCCGGTTTTACGGTGTTTTTCGTGTTTCCAGGTTTTAAATCATTGAGTTAGCATATCATATAGATATAGAACATGTGTTTAGTTGATTTTAAAAGTCAAGTTAGAAGGATTAACTTTTGTTTGCGAACAAGTTTAGAATTAACTAAACTATGTTCTAGTGATTACAAGTTTAAACCTTCGAATAAGATAGGTTTATATGTATGAATCGAATGATGTTATGAACATCATTACTACCTTAAGTTCCTTGGATAAACCTACTGGAAAAGAGAAAAATGGATCTAGCTTCAACGGATCCTTGGATGGCTCGAAGTTCTTGAAGCAGAATCATGACACGAAAACAAGTTCAAGTAAGATCATCACTTGAAATAAGATTGTTATAGTTGTAGAAATTGAACCAAAGTTTGAATATGATTATTACCTTGTAATAGAATGATAACATACTGTAAGAAATAAAGATTTCTTGAGGTTGGATGATCACCTTACAAGATTGGAAGTGAGCTAGCAAACTTGAAAGTATTCTTGATTTTATGAAACTAGAACTTTTGGAATTTATGAAGAACACTTAGAAATTGAAGATAGAACTTGAGAGAGATCAATTAGATGAATAAAATTGAAGAATGAAAGTGTTTGTAGGTGTGTTTGGTCGTTGGTGTATGGATTAGATATAAAGGATATGTAATTTTGTTTTCATGTAAATAAGTCATGAATGATTACTCATATTTTTGTAATTTTATGAGATATTTCATGCTAGTTGCCAAATGATGGTTCCCACATGTGTTAGGTGACTCACATGGACTGCTAAGAGCTGATCATTGGAGTGTATATACCAATATTACATACATCTAAAAGCTGTGTATTGTACGAGTACGAATACGGGTGCATACGAGTAGAATTGTTGATGAAACTGAACGAGGATGTAATTGTAAGCATTTTTGTTTAGTAGAAGTATTTTGATAAGTGTCTTGAAGTCTTTCAAAAGTGTATGAATACATATTAAAACACTACATGTATATACATTTTAACTGAGTCGTTAAGTCATCGTTAGTCGTTACATGTAAATGTTGTTTTGAAACCTTTAGGTTAACGATCTTGTTGAATGTTGTTAACCCATTGTTTATTATAACAAATGAGATGTTAAATTGTTATATTATCATGATATTATGATATATAATATATCTTAGTATGATATATATACAGTTAAATGCCGTTACAACGATAATCATTACATATATGTCTCGTTTCGAAATCATTAAGTTAGTAGTCTTATTTTTTACATATGTATTTCATTGTTAATACACTTAATAATATATTTACTTATCATTTAACATAATTAACCAAGTGTATCAATATCTTAATATGATTCATATGTACCTAGTAAGACGTTGTTATAACGATAATCGTTATATATATCGTTTTCGAGTTTCTTAAATTAATAGTCTCATTTTTATGTATATAACTCATTGTTAAAATACCTAATGAGATACATACTTATAATAAAATCGTGTTAACTATATATATAACCATATATATGTCATCGTATAATTTTTACAAGTTTTAACGTTCGTGAATCACCGGTCAACTTGGGTGGTCAATTGTCTATATGAAACCTATTTCAATTAATCAAGTCTTAACAAGTTTGATTACTTAACATGTTGGAAACACTTAATCATGTAAATAACAATTTCATTTAATATATATATAAACATGGAAAAGTTCGGGTCACTACAGTACCTACCCGTTAAATAAATTTCGTCCCGAAATTTTAAGCAGTTGGAGGTGTTGACGTATCTTCTGGAAATAAATGCGGGTATTTCTTCTTCATCTGATCTTCACGCTCCCAGGTGAACTCGGGTCCTCTACGATCATTCCATCGAACCTTAACAATTGGTATCTTGTTTTGCTTAAGTCTTTTAACCTCACGATCCATTATTTCGACGGGTTCTTCGATGAATTGGAGTTTTTCGTTGATTTGGATTTCATCTAACGGAATAGTGAGATCTTCTTTAGCAAAACATTTCTTCAAATTCGAGATGTGGAAAGTGTTATGTACAGCCGCGAGTTGTTGAGGTAACTCAATTCGGTAAGCTACTGGTCCGACACGATCAACAATCTTAAATGGTCCAATATACCTTGGATTTAATTTCCCTCGTTTACCAAATCGAACAACGCCTTTCCAAGGTGCAACTTTAAGCATGACCATCTCTCCAATTTCAAATTCTATATCTTTTCTTTTAATGTCAGCGTAGCTCTTTTGTCGACTTTGGGCGGTTTTCAACCGTTGTTGAATTTGGATGATCTTCTCGGTAGTTTCTTGTATAATCTCCGGACCCGTAATCTGTCTATCCCCCACTTCACTCCAACAAATCGGAGACCTGCACTTTCTACCATAAAGTGCTTCAAATGGCGCCATCTCAATGCTTGAATGGTAGCTGTTGTTGTAGGAAAATTCTGCTAACGGTAGATGTCGATCCCAACTGTTTCCGAAATCAATAACACATGCTCGTAGCATGTCTTCAAGCGTTTGTATCGTCCTTTCGCTCTGCCCATCAGTTTGTGGATGATAGGCAGTACTCATGTCTAGACGAGTTCCTAATGCTTGCTGTAATGTCTACCAGAATCTTGAAATAAATCTGCCATCCCTATCAGAGATAATAGAGATTGGTATTCCATGTCTGGAGACGACTTCCTTCAAATACAGTCGTGCTAACTTCTCCATCTTGTCATCTTCTCTTATTGGCAGGAAGTGTGCTGATTTGGTGAGACGATCAACTATTACCCAAATAGTATCAAAACCACTTGCAGTCCTTGGCAATTTAGTGATGAAATCCATGGTAATGTTTTCGCATTTCCATTCTGGGATTTCGGGTTGTTGAAGTAGACCTGATGGTTTCTGATGCTCAGCTTTGACCTTAGAACACGTCAAACATTCTCCTACGTATTTAGCAACATCGGATTTCATACCCGGCCACCAAAAATGTTTCTTGAGATCTTTGTACATCTTCCCCGTTCCAGGATGTATTGAGTATCAGGTTTTATGAGCTTCTCTAAGTACCATTTCTCTCATATCTCCAAATTTTGGTACCCAAATCCTTTCAGCCCTATACCGGGTTCCGTCTTCCCGAATATTAAGATGCTTCTCCGATCCTTTGGGTATTTCATCCTTTAAATTTCCCTCTTTTAAAACTCCTTGTTGCGCCTCCTTTATTTGAGTAGTAAGGTTAGTGTGAATCATTATATTCATAGATTTTACTCGAATGGGTTCTCTATCCTTTCTACTCAAGGCGTCGGCTACCACATTTGCCTTCCCCGGGTGGTAACGAATCTCAAAGTCGTAATCATTCAACAATTCAATCCACCTACGCTGCCTCATATTCAGTTGTTTCTGATTAAATATGTGTTGAAGACTTTTATGGTCGGTATATATAATACTTTTGATACCAACTGAAATGTCCCGTTCTTATTGATTAAAAACGTTCCATATTAATTGATTTCGTTGCGAGGTTTTGACCTCTATATGAGACGTTTTTCAAAGACTGCATTCATTTTAAAACAAACCATAACCTTTATTTCATCAATAAAGGTTTAAAAAGCTTTACGTAGATTATCAAATAATGATAATCTAAAATATCCTGTTTACACACGACCATTACATAATGGTTTACAATACAAATATGTTACAACAAAATAAGTTTCTTGAATGCAGTTTTTACACAATATCATACAAGCATGGACTTCAAATCTCGTCCTTATTTAAGTATGCGACAGCGGAAGCTCTTAATAATCACCTGAGAATAAACATGCTTAAATCGTCAACAAAAATGTTGGTGAGTTATAGGTTTAACCTATATATATCAAATCATAATAATAGCCCACAAGATTTCATATTTCAATACACATCCCATACATAGAGATAAAAATCATTCATATGGTGAACACCTGGTAACCGACATTAACAAGATGCATATATAAGAATATCCCCATCATTCCGGGACACCCTTCGGATATGATATAAATTTCGAAGTACTAAAGCATCCGGTACTTTGGATGGGGCTTGTTGGGCCCAATAGATATATCTTTAGGATTCTCGTCAATTAGGGTGTCTGTTCCCTAATTCTTAGATTACCAGACTTAATAAAAAGGGGCATATTCGATTTCGATAATTCAACCATAGAATGTAGTTTCACGTACTTGTGTCTATTTTGTAAATCATTTATAAAACCTGCATGTATTCTCATCCCAAAAATATTAGATTTTAAAAGTGGGACTATAACTCACTTTCACAGATTTTTTTACTTCGTCGGGAAGTAAGACTTGGCCACTGGTTGATTCACGAACCTATAACAATATATACATATATATCAAAGTATGTTCAAAATATATTTACAATACTTTTAATATATTTTGATGTTTTAAGTTTATTAAGTCAGCTGTCCTCGTTAGTAACCTACAACTAGTTGTCCACAGTTAGATGTACAGAAATAAATCGATAAATATTATCTTGAATCAATCCACGACCCAGTGTATACGTATCTCAGTATTGATCACAACTCAAACTATATATATTTTGGAATCAACCTCAACCCTGTATAGCTAACTCCAACATTCACATATAGAGTGTCTATGGTTGTTCCGAAATATATATAGATGTGTCGACATGATAGGTCAAAACATTGTATACGTGTCTATGGTATCTCAAGATTACATAATATACAATACAAGTTGATTAAGTTATGGTTGGAATAGATTTGTTACCAATTTTCAAGTAGCTAAAATGAGAAAAATTATCCAATCTTGTTTTACCCATAACTTCTTCATTTTAAATCCGTTTTGAGTGAATCAAATTGCTATGGTTTTATATTGAACTCTATTTTATGAATCTAAACAGAAAAAGTATAGGTTTATAGTCAGAAAAATAAGTTACAAGTCATTTTTGTAAAGGTAGTCATTTCAGTCGAAAGAACGACGTCTAGATGACCATTTTAGAAAACATACTTCCACTTTGAGTTTAACCATAATTTTTGGATATAGTTTCATGTTCATAATAAAAATCATTTTCTCAGAATAATAACTTTTAAATCAAAGTTTATCATAGTTTTTAATTAACTAACCCAAAACAGCCCGCGGTGTTACTACGACGGCGTAAATCCGGTTTTACGGTGTTTTTCGTGTTTCCAGGTTTTAAATCATTGAGTTAGCATATCATATAGATATAGAACATGTGTTTAGTTGATTTTAAAAGTCAAGTTAGAAGGATTAACTTTTGTTTGCGAACAAATTTAAAATTAACTAAACTATGTTCTAGTGCTTACAAGTTTAAACCTTCGAATAAGATAGCTTTATATGTATGAATCGAATGATGTTATGAACATCATTACTACCTTAAGTTCCTTGGATAAACCTACTGGAAAAGAGAAAAATGGATCTAGCTTCAACGGATCCTTGGATGGCTCGAAGTTCTTGAAGCAGAATCATGACACGAAAACAAGTTCAAGTAAGATCATCACTTGAAATAAGATTGTTATAGTTATAGAAATTGAACCAAAGTTTGAATATGATTATTACCTTGTAATAGAATGATAACCTACTGTAATAAATAAAGATTTCTTGAGGTTGGATGATCACCTTACAAGATTGGAAGTGAGCTAGCAAACTTGAAAGTATTCTTGATTTTATGAAACTAGAACTTTTGGAATTTATGAAGAACACTTAGAACTTGAAGATAGAACTTGAGAGAGATCAATTAGATGAAGAAAATTGAAGAATGAAAGTGTTTGTAGGTGTTTTTGGTCGTTGGTGTATGGATTAGATATAAAGGATATGTAATTTTGTTTTCATGTAAATAAGTCATGAATGATTACTCATATTTTTGTAATTTTATGAGATATTTCATGCTAGTTGCCAAATTATGGTTCCCACATGTGTTAGGTGACTCACATGGGCTGCTAAGAGCTGATCATTGGAGTGTATATACCAATAGTACATACATCTAAAAGCTGTGTATTGTACGAGTACGAATACGGGTGCATACGAGTAGAATTGTTGATGAAACTGAACGAGGATGTAACTGTAAGCATTTTTGTTAAGTAGAAGTATTTTGATAAGTGTCTTGAAGTCTTTAAAAAGTGTATGAATACATATTAAAACACTACATGTATATACATTTTAACTGAGTCGTTAAGTCATCGTTAGTCGTTACATGTAAATGTTGTTTTGAAACCTTTAGGTTAACGATCTTGTTAAATGTTGTTAACCCAATGTTTATAATATCAAAAGAGATTTTAAATTATTATATTATCATGATATTATGATGTACGAATATCTCTTAATATGATATATATACATTAAATGTCGTTACAACGATAATCGTTACCTATATGTCTCGTTTCAAAATCATTAAGTTAGTAGTCTTGTTTTTACATATGTAGTTCATTGTTAATATACTTAATGATATGTTTACTTATCATAATATCATGTTAACTATATATATAACCATATATATGTCATCATATAGTTTTTACAAGTTTTAACGTTCGTGAATCACCGGTCAACTTGGGTGGTCAATTGTCTATATGAAACCTATTTCAATTAATCAAGTCTTAACAAGTTTGATTGCTTAACATGTTTGAAACATTTAATCATGTAAATATCAATCTCAATTAATATATATAAACATGGAAAAGCTCGGGTCACTACAGTACCTACCCGTTAAATAAATTTCGTCCCGAAATTTTAAGCTGTTGAAGGTGTTGACGAATCTTCTGGAAATAGATGCGGGTATTTCTTCTTCATCTGATCTTCACGCTCCCAGGTGAACTCGGGTCCTCTACAATCATTCCATCGAACCTTAACAATTGGTATCTTGTTTTGCTTAAGTCTTTTAACCTCACGATCCATTATTTCGACGGGTTCTTCGATGAATTGGAGTTTTTCGTTGATTTGGATTTCATCTAACGGAATAGTGAGATCTTCTTTAGCAAAACATTTCTTCAAATTCGAGACGTGGAAAGTGTTATGTACAGCCGCGAGTTGTTGAGGTAACTCAATTCGGTAAGCTACTAGTCCGACACGATCAATAATCTTAAATGGTCCAATATACCTTGGATTTAATTTCCCTCGTTTACCAAATCGAACAACGCCTTTCCAAGGTGAAACTTTAAGCATGACCATCTCTCCAATTTCAAATTCTATATCTTTTCTTTTAATGTCAGCGTAGCTCTTTTGTCGACTTTGGGCGGTTTTCAACCGTTGTTGAATTTGGATGATCTTCTCGGTAGTTTCTTGTATAATCTCCGGACCCGTAATCTGTCTATCCCCCACTTCACTCCAACAAATCGGAGACCTGCACTTTCTACCATAAAGTGCTTCAAACGGCGCCATCTCAATGCTTGAATGGTAGCTGTTGTTGTAGGAAAATTCTGCTAACGGTAGATGTCGATCCCAACTATTTTCGAAATCAATAACACATGCTCGTAGCATGTCTTCAAGCGTTTGTATCGTCCTTTCGCTCTGCCCATCAGTTTGTGGATGATAGGCAGTACTCATGTCTAGACGAGTTCCTAATGCTTGCTGTAATGTCTACCAGAATCTTGAAATAAATCTGCCATCCCTATCAGAGATAATAGAGATTGGTATTCCATGTCTGGAGACGACTTCCTTCAAATACAGTCGTGCTAACTTCTCCATCTTGTCATCTTCTCTTATTGGCAGGAAGTGTGCTGATTTGGTGAGACGATCAACTATTACCCAAATAGTATCAAAACCACTTGCAGTCCTTGGCAATTTAGTGATGAAATCCATGGTAATGTTTTCCCATTTCCATTCCGGGATTTCGGGTTGTTGAAGTAGACCTGATGGTTTCTGATGCTCAGCTTTGACCTTAGAACACGTCAAACATTCTCCTACGTATTTAGCAACATCAGCTTTCATACCCGGCCACCAAAAATGTTTCTTGAGATCTTTGTACATCTTCCCCGTTCCAGGATGTATTGAGTATCTGGTTTTATGAGCTTCTCTAAGTACCATTTCTCTCATATCTCCAAATTTTGGTACCCAAATCCTTTCAGCCCTATACCGGGTTCCGTCTTCCCGAATATTAAGATGCTTCTCCGATCCTTTGGGTATTTCATCCTTTAAATTTCCCTCTTTTAAAACTCCTTGTTGCGCCTCCTTTATTTGAGTAGTAAGGTTATTATGAATCATTATATTCATAGATTTTACTCGAATGGGTTCTCTGTCCTTCCTGCTCAAGGCATCGGCTACCACATTTGCCTTCCCCGGGTGGTAACGAATCTCAAAGTCGTAATCATTCAACAATTCAATCCACCTACGCTGCCTCATATTCAGTTGTTTCTGATTAAATATGTGTTGAAGACTTTTGTGGTCGGTGTATATAATACTTTTGACCCCATATAAGTAGTGCCTCCAAGTCTTTAATGCAAAAACAACCGCGCCTAATTCCAAATCATGCGTCGTATAATTTTGTTCGTGAATCTTCAATTGTCTAGACACATAAGCAATCACCTTCGTTCGTTGCATTAATACACAATCGAGACCTTGATTTGATGCATCACAATAAATCACAAAATCATCATTCCCTTCAGGCAATGACAATATAGGTGCCGTAGTTAGCTTTTTCTTCAATAACTGAAACGCTTTCTCTTGTTCATCATTCCATTCAAATTTCTTCCCTTTATGCGTTAATGCAGTCAAGGGTTTTGCTATTCTGGAAAAGTCTTGGATGAACCTTCTGTTGTAACCAGCTAGTCCTAAAAACTGGCGTATGTGTTTCGGTTATAGAAATTACCCCAACTGAATTTAAAAAGGCAAAAGAAAATAATAAGGGAAAGGGCATAAAAATAGAGAAATCTAATTCCAACCCCGATGAACTTTATATGTATCGTCAACCCCCGAAGTCCTTAAGTTGTAACAATGACCCGGGAACCTCTAAACCACCAGGTTTTTCTAAACCAATGTGGATAACGACGGCTCGTATTAGGGGAACATCATATATCCCTATAAACTTGGCAAAACGAACCAAAACCGAAGAAGAAGAAACAAGCGAGTCGGAATAAGATAGTTGTATTCGTGTGGTGTAATATATGTAATATAGTGTGCTTATGCTTTATGATATATGTAAAAATTGCTTGTATTAATAAGTATTTTTTTTATGAATCTAACTCTTGTCTATTTTACAGTATAAAAACACAAAATGGATAGGCAACCTAATATTTTAAGAGACCTACCCGGAGACATGATTGATGAAATCTTGTCTAGAGTCGGTCAGAATTCTTCGACACAACTATTTAAGGCGAGATCAGTTTGTAAGACATTCGAAGAACGTTCCAAGAATGCCTTGGTTTATAAAAGGCTTTCGTTCGAAAGATGGGGGATATCACATTGGGAAATCCATAAGTTACGATGTGTTTACTTTGACGCATATATTGCGGGGAACCCAAATGCTATTTTACGCAATGGGTTAAGAAATTATTTTGACTCAATATATCCGAATATTGGACTTCGTGATTTAGAAAAAGCGGCTAACATGCAACATAAAGAAGCATGTTATGCTTACGGATTAGTAATGTTCGCTTCTCACCAAAGTGAGAACAAGAACATCGGCCTACAACTATTAAACAAAACGTTCCCACAAGTGACGGAGTCGGTAATTGGGGTAAGAAATGAGGTTTTTAGATTGTTACGGGACTGTTGGACATTACGTAACTCTCGTCCCTTTGACGACGTTACAACACGCTGTCTTATCAACGGCCATAACGGTTATGTTCCACAAGACCAAGGATGGGAAGTAATCCTAGTAAAACCAGAATGCATGACTTGTTTCTGGACGTATGAATTACGTGTCTTTATTGCCTTTGCTGAACGACTTGTGTACTAGCTAGAATTATCTTCACAACCATCTTGTATCAAATTTATTGTGTGCTATATTTCATGCTATATGTAAAATAAGCGGTATTGTAAGTTTGTAAAATATTGTGTAAAAGTTTGAACGCGAAATATTATTATAATCAGTTTTTCATATAGAATTGTAGTAGTTGAATTGTATATTAGCTACTAAGTATGAACTTAACGGGTAGGTACTACCCAAATTTAAACTTATAAAACGCTAATATGAAGAAAAAGCTTTTATAAATGAGTTCATATTATGCTACGAAATACAATTAACTACTCTTAATATTCTGTATGATTAACTTGTTCCATTTGATTATTTTGAAAGAAATGGCACCGACTACTCGACACACCGTGAATATGAATGAAGAGGAATTCCGTACTTTTCTAGCTTCAAACATAGCCGCAGTACAGGCTGCGCTACATACCAACAATAACCTTGGATCTAGCAGTACAGGAAATCGTGTAGGATGCACCTACAAAGAATTCACTGCCTGCAAACCTTTGGAATTTGATGGAACCGAAGGACCGATCGGATTGAAACGGTGGACCGAGAAGGTCGAATCGGTGTTTGCCATAAGTAAGTGTACTGAAGAGGACAAAGTGAAGTACGCTACGCATACCTTCACAGGTTCTGCGTTAACATGGTGGAATACCTATCTAGAGCAAGTGGGATAAGACGATGCGTACGCACTACCGTGGTCAGCATTCAAGCACTTGATGAACGAGAAGTACCGTCCCAGAACCGAGGTCAATAAGCTCAAGACAGAACTTAGAGGGTTACGAACCCAAGGATTTGATATTACTACATACGAAAGACGATTCACAGAATTGTGCCTATTGTGTCCGGGAGCATTCGAAGATGAGGAAGAGAAGATCGACGCGTTTGTGAAAGGATTACCGGAAAGAATCCAAGAAGATATAAGTTCACACGAACCCGCCTCCATACAACAGGCATGTAGAATGGCTCACAAACTAGTGAACCAGATTGAAGAAAGAATTAAAGAACAAACTGCTGAAGAGGCCAATGTGAAGCAAGTCAAAAGAAAGTGGGAGGAAAACGGTGATAAGAATCACCAATACAACAACAGCAATTACAACAATAATCGCAACAATTATCCCCACAATCGCAACACCAATCGCAACTACAACAAACGGCCCAACAACAACAACAACAACAACAACAACAACAACAACAATAGCAACTACAACAATCATCCCAACAACAATAATAACCGCAACAACAACAAAAATCAGAAGCAGCTATGCCAAAGGTGTGAAAAGTATCACTCGGGGTTCTGCACCAAATTTTGCAACAAGTGTAAAAGAAATGGTCATAGCGCGGCGAAGTGTGAGGTTTACGGACCAGGGGTTAATAGAACAAAAGGAACAAATGGTGTCAGAACGAGTAATGGCGGAGCAAGTAGTGTCGGAGCAAGTTATGCCAATGTAGTTTGTTATAAATGTGGAAAACTGGGCCACATTATTAGAAATTGCCCGAACCAGGAGAACACGAATGGACAAGGCCGCGGAAGAGTTTTCAATATTAATGCGGCAGAGGCACAGGAAGACCCGGAGCTTGTTACGGGTACATTTCTTATTGACAATAAATCTGCTTACGTTTTATTTGATTCGGGTGCGGATAGAAGCTATATGAGTAGAGATTTTTGTGCTAAATTAAGTTGTCCATTGACGCCTTTGGATAGTAAATTTTTACTCGAATTAGCAAATGGTAAATTAATTTCAGCAGATAATATATGTCGGAATCGAGAAATTAAACTGGTTAGCGAAACATTTAAGATTGATTTGATACCAGTAGAGTTAGGGAGTTTTGATGTGATAATCGGTATGGACTGGTTGAAAGAAGTGAAAGCAGAGATCGTTTGTTACAAAAATGCAATTCGCATTATACGAGAAAAAGGAAAACCCTTAATGGTGTACGGAGAAAAGGGCAACACGAAGCTACATCTTATTAGTAATTTGAAGGCACAAAAACTAATAAGAAAAGGTTGCTATGCTGTTCTAGCACACGTCGAGAAAGTACAAACTGAAGAAAAGAGCATCAATGATGTTCCCATTGCAAAAGAATTTCCCGATGTATTTCCGAAAGAATGACCGGGATTACCCCCACATCGATCCGTTGAATTTCAAATAGATCTTGTACCAGGAGCTGCACCAATAGCTCGTGCTCCTTACAGACTCGCACCCAGCGAGATGAAAGAACTGCAAAGCCAATTACAAGAACTTTTAGAGCGTGGTTTCATTCGACCAAGCACATCACCGTGGGGAGCTCCTGTTTTGTTTGTCAAGAAGAAAGATGGTACATTCAGGTTGTGTATCGACTACCGAGAGTTGAACAAACTTACCATCAAGAACCGCTACCTACTACCGAGAATCGACGACTTATTTGATCAACTACAAGGCTCGTCTGTTTATTCAAAGATTGACTTACGTTCCGGATATCATCAAATGCGGGTGAAAGAAGATGATATTCCAAAGACTGCTTTCAGAACACGTTACGGTCATTACGAGTTTATGGTCATGCCGTTTAGTTTAACTAATGCACCAGCTGTGTTCATGGACCTTATGAACCGAGTGTGTGGACCATACCTTGACAAGTTTGTCATTGTTTTCATTGATGACACACTTATTTACTCAAAAAATGACCAAGAACACGGTGAACATTTGAGAAATGTGTTAGAAGTATTGAGGAAGGAAGAATTATACGTTAAGTTTTCAAAGTGTGCATTTTGGTTGGAAGAAGTTCAATTCCTCGGTCACATAGTGAACAAAGAAGGTATTAAGGTGGATCCGGCAAAGATAGAAACTGTTGAAAAGTGGGAAACCCCGAAAACTCCGAAACACATACGCCAGTTTTTAGGACTAGCTGGTTACAACAGAAGGTTCATCCAAGACTTTTCCAGAATAGCAAAACCCTTGACTGCATTAACGCATAAAGGGAAGAAATTTGAATGGAATGATGAACAAGAGAAAGCGTTTCAGTTATTGAAGAAAAAGCTAACTACGGCACCTATATTGTCATTGCCTGAAGGGAATGATGATTTTGTGATTTATTGTGACGCATCAAAGCAAGGTCTCGGTTGTGTATTAATGCAATGAACGAAGGTGATTGCTTATGCGTCTAGACAATTGAAGATTCACGAACAAAATTATACGACGCATGATTTGGAATTAGGCGCGGTTGTTTTTACATTAAAGACTTGGAGGCACTACTTATATGGGGTCAAAAGTATTATATATACTGACCACAAAAGTCTTCAACACATATTTAATCAGAAACAACTGAATATGAGGCAGCGTAGGTGGATTGAATTATTGAATGATTATGACTTTGAGATTCGTTACCACCCGGGGAAGGCAAATGTGGTAGCCGATGCCTTGAGCAGGAAGGACAGAGAACCCATTCGAGTAAAATCTATGAATATAATGATTCATAATAACCTTACTACTCAAATAAAGGAGGCGCAACAAGGAGTTTTAAAAGAGGGAAATTTAAAGAATGAAATACCCAAAGGATCGGAGAAGCATCTTAATATTCGGGAAGACGGAACCCGGTATAGGGCTGAAAGAATTTGGGTACCAAAATTTGGAGATATGAGAGAAATGGTACTTAGAGAAGCTCATAAAACCAGATACTCAATACATCCTGGAACGGGGAAGATGTACAAGGATCTCAAGAAACATTTTTGGTGGCCGGGTATGAAAGCCGATGTTGCTAAATACGTAGGAGAATGTTTGACGTGTTCTAAGGTCAAAGCTGAGCATCAGAAACCATCAGGTCTACTTCAACAACCCGAAATCCCGGAATGGAAATGGGAAAACATTACCATGGATTTCATCACTAAATTGCCAAGGACTGCAAGTGGTTTTGATACTATTTGGGTAATAGTTGATCGTCTCACCAAATCAGCACACTTCCTGCCAATAAGAGAAGATGACAAGATGGAGAAGTTAGCACGACTGTATTTGAAGGAAGTCGTCTCCAGACATGGAATACCAATCTCTATTATCTCTGATAGGGATGGCAGATTTATTTCAAGATTCTGGTAGACATTACAGCAAGCATTAGGAACTCGTCTAGACATGAGTACTGCCTATCATCCACAAACTGATGGGCAGAGCGAAAGGACGCTACAAATGCTTGAAGACATGCTACGAGCATGTGTTATTGATTTCGGAAACAGTTGGGATCGACATCTACCGTTAGCAGAATTTTCCTACAACAACAGCTACCATTCAAGCATTGAGATGGCACCGTTTGAAGCACTTTATGGTAGAAAGTGCAGGTCTCCGATTTGTTGGAGTGAAGTGGGGGATAGACAGATTACGGGTCCGGAGATTATACAAGAAACTACCGAGAAGATCATCCAAATTCAACAACGGTTGAAAACCGCCCAAAGTCGACAAAAGAGCTACGCTGACATTAAAAGAAAAGATATAGAATTTGAAATTGGAGAGATGGTCATGCTTAAAGTTGCACCTTGGAAAGGCGTTGTTCGATTTGGTAAACGAGGGAAATTAAATCCAAGGTATATTGGACCATTTAAGATTATTGATCGTGTCGGACCAGTATCTTACCGAATTGAGTTACCTCAACAACTCGCGGCTGTACATAACACTTTCCACGTCTCGAATTTGAAGAAATGTTTTGCTAAAGAAGATCTCACTATTCCGTTAGATGAAATCCAAATCAACGAAAAACTTCAATTCATCGAAGAACCCGTCGAAATAATGGATCGTGAGGTTAAAAGACTTAAGCAAAACAAGATACCAATTGTTAAGGTTCGATGGAATGCTCGTAGAGGACCCGAGTTCACCTGGGAGCGTGAAGATCAGATGAAGAAGAAATACCCGTATCTATTTCCAGAAGATTCGTCAACACCTTCAACAGCTTAAAATTTCGGGACGAAATTTATTTAACACATGCTCGTAGCATGTCTTCAAGCGTTTGTATCGTCCTTTCGCTCTGCCCATCAGTTTGTGGATGATAGGCAGTACTCATGTCTAGACGAGTTCCTAATGCTTGCTGTAATGTCTACCAGAATCTTGAAATAAATCTGCCATCCCTATCAGAGATAATAGAGATTGGTATTCCATGTCTGGAGACGACTTCCTTCAAATACAGTCGTGCTAACTTCTCCATCTTGTCATCTTCTCTTATTGGCAGGAAGTGTGCTGATTTGGTGAGACGATCAACTATTACCCAAATAGTATCAAAACCACTTGCAGTCCTTGGCAATTTAGTGATGAAATCCATGGTAATGTTTTCCCATTTCCATTCCGGGATTTCGGGTTGTTGAAGTAGACCTGATGGTTTCTGATGCTCAGCTTTGACCTTAGAACACGTCAAACATTCTCCTACGTATTTAGCAACATCGGATTTCATACCCGGCCACCAAAAATGTTTCTTGAGATCTTTGTACATCTTCCCCGTTCCAGGATGTATTGAGTATCTAGTTTTATGAGCTTCTCTAAGTACCATTTCTCTCATATCTCCAAATTTTGGTACCCAAATCCTTTTAGCCCTATACCGGGTTCCGTCTTCCCGAATATTAAGATGCTTCTCCGATCCTTTGGGTATTTCATCCTTTAAATTTCCCTCTTTTAAAACTCCTTGTTGCGCCTCCTTTATTTGAGTAGTAAGGTTAGTGTGAATCATTATATTCATAGATTTTACTCGAATGGGTTCTCTATCCTTTCTGCTCAAGGCGTCGGCTACCACATTTGCCTTCCCCGGGTGGTAACGAATCTCAAAGTCGTAATCATTCAACAATTCAATCCACCTACGCTGCCTCATATTCAGTTGTTTCTGATTAAATATGTGTTGAAGACTTTTATGGTCGGTATATATAATACTTTTGATACCAACTGAAATGTCCCGTTCTTATTGATTAAAAACGTTCCATATTAATTGATTTCGTTGCGAGGTTTTGACCTCTATATGAGACGTTTTTCAAAGACTGCATTCATTTTAAAACAAACCATAACCTTTATTTCATCAATAAAGGTTTAAAAAGCTTTACGTAGATTATCAAATAATGATAATCTAAAATATCCTGTTTACACACGACCATTACATAATGGTTTACAATACAAATATGTTACAACAAAATAAGTTTCTTGAATGCAGTTTTTACACAATATCATACAAGCATGGACTTCAAATCTCGTCCTTATTTAAGTATGCGACAGCGGAAGCTCTTAATAATCACCTGAGAATAAACATGCTTAAATCGTCAACAAAAATGTTGGTGAGTTATAGGTTTAACCTATATATATCAAATCATAATAATAGCCCACAAGATTTCATATTTCAATACACATCCCATACATAGAGATAAAAATCATTCATATGGTGAACACCTGGTAACCGACATTAACAAGATGCATATATAAGAATATCCCCATCATTCCGGGACACCCTTCGGATATGATATAAATTTCGAAGTACTAAAGCATCCGGTACTTTGGATGGGGCTTGTTGGGCCCAATAGATCTATCTTTAGGATTCGCGTCAATTAGGGTGTCTGTTCCCTAATTCTTAGATTACCAGACTTAATAAAAAGGGGCATATTCGATTTCGATAATTCAACCATAGAATGTAGTTTCACGTACTTGTGTCTATTTTGTAAATCATTTATAAAACCTGCATGTATTCTCATCCCAAAAATATTAGATTTTAAAAGTGGGACTATAACTCACTTTCACAGATTTTTTTACTTCGTCGGGAAGTAAGACTTGGCCACTGGTTGATTCACGAACCTATAACAATATATACATATATATCAAAGTATGTTCAAAATATATTTACAATACTTTTAATATATTTTGATGTTTTAAGTTTATTAAGTCAGCTGTCCTCGTTAGTAACCTACAACTAGTTGTCCACAGTTAGATGTACAGAAATAAATCGATAAATATTATCTTGAATCAATCCACGACCTAGTGTATACGTATCTCAGTATTGATCACAACTCAAACTATATATATTTTGGAATCAACCTCAACCCTGTATAGCTAACTCCAACATTCACATATAGAGTGTCTATGGTTGTTCCGAAATATATATAGATGTGTCGACATGATAGGTCGAAACATTGTATACGTGTCTATGGTATCTCAAGATTACATAATATACAATACAAGTTGATTAAGTTATGGTTGGAATAGATTTGTTACCAATTTTCACGTAGCTAAAATGAGAAAAATTATCCAATCTTGTTTTACCCATAACTTCTTCATTTTAAATCCGTTTTGAGTGAATCAAATTGCTATGATTTTATATTGAACTCTATTTTATGAATCTAAACAGAAAAAGTATAGGTTTATAGTCAGAAAAATAAGTTACAAGTCATTTTTGTAAAGGTAGTCATTTCAGTCGAAAGAACGACGTCTAGATAACCATTTTAGAAAACATACTTCCACTTTGAGTTTAACCATAATTTTTGGATATAGTTTCATGTTCATAATAAAAATCATTTTCTCAGAATAACAACTTTTAAATCAAAGTTTATCATATTTTTTAATTAACTAACCCAAAACAGCCCGCGGTGTTACTACGACGGCGTAAATCCGGTTTTACGGTGTTTTTTGTGTTTCCAGGTTTTAAATCATTGAGTTAGCATATCATATAGATATAGAACATGTGTTTAGTTGATTTTAAAAGTCAAGTTAGAAGGATTAACTTTTGTTTGCGAACAAGTTTAGAATTAACTAAACTATGTTCTAGTGATTACAAGTTTAAACCTTCGAATAAGATAGCTTTATATGTATGAATCGAATGATGTTATGAACATCATTACTACCTTAAGTTCCTTGGATAAACCTACTAGAAAATAGAAAAATGGATCTAGCTTCAACGGATCCTTGGATGGCTCGAAGTTCTTGAAGCAGAATCATGACACGAAAACAAGTTCAAGTAAGATCATCACTTGAAATAAGATTGTTATAGTTATAGAAATTGAACCAAAGTTTGAATATGATTATTACCTTGTAATAGAATGATAACCTACTGTAAGAAATAAATATTTCTTGAGGTTGGATGATCACCTTACAAGATTGGAAGTGAGCTAGCAAACTTGAAAGTATTCTTGATTTTATGAAACTAGAACTTTTGGAATTTATGAAGAACACTTAGAACTTGAAGATAGAACTTGAGAGAGATCAATTAGATGAAGAAAATTGAAGAATGAAAGTGTTTGTAGGTGTTTTTGGTCATTGGTGTATGGATTAGATATAAAGGATATGTAATTTTGTTTTCATGTAAATAAGTCATGAATGATTACTCATATTTTTGTAATTTTATGAGATATTTCATGCTAGTTGCCAAATGATGGTTCCCACATGTGTTAGGTGACTCACATGGGCTGCTAAGAGCTGATCATTGGAGTGTATATACTAATAGTACATACATCTAAAAGCTGTGTATTGTACGAGTACGAATACGGGTGCATACGAGTAGAATTGTTGATGAAACTGAACGAGGATGTAACTGTAAGCATTTTTGTTAAGTAGAAGTATTTTGATAAGTGTCTTGAAGTCTTTCAAAAGTGTATGAATACATATTAAAACACTACATGTATATACATTTTAACTGAGTCGTTAAGTCATCGTTAGTCGTTACATGTAAATGTTGTTTTGAAACCTTTAGGTTAACGATCTTGTTAAATGTTGTTAACCCAATGTTTATAATATCAAAAGAGATTTTAAATTATTATATTATCATGATATTATGATGTACGAATATCTCTTAATATGATATATATACATTAAATGTCGTTACAACGATAATCGTTACCTATATGTCTCGTTTCAAAATCATTAAGTTAGTAGTCTTGTTTTTACATATGTAGTTCATTGTTAATATACTTAATGATATGTTTACTTATCATAATATCATGTTAACTATATATATAACCATATATATGTCATCATATAGTTTTTACAAGTTTTAACGTTCGTGAATCACCGGTCAACTTGGGTGGTCAATTGTCTATATGAAACCTATTTCAATTAATCAAGTCTTAACAAGTTTGATTGCTTAACATGTTGGAAACATTTAATCATGTAAATATCAATCTCAATTAATATATATAAACATGGAAAAGCTCGGGTCACTACAGTACCTACCCGTTAAATAAATTTCGTCCCGAAATTTTAAGCTGTTGAAGGTGTTGACGAATCTTCTGGAAATAGATGCGGGTATTTCTTCTTCATCTGATCTTCACGCTCCCAGGTGAACTCGGGTCCTCTACGAGCATTCCATCGAACCTTAACAATTGGTATCTTGTTTTGCTTAAGTCTTTTAACCTCACGATCCATTATTTCGACGGGTTCTTCGATGAATTGAAGTTTTTCGTTGATTTGGATTTCATCTAACGGAATAGTGAGATCTTCTTTAGCAAAACATTTCTTCAAATTCGAGACGTGGAAAGTGTTATGTACAGCCGCGAGTTGTTGAGGTAACTCAATTCGGTAAGATACTGGTCCGAGACGATCAATAATCTTAAATGGTCCAATATACCTTGGATTTAATTTCTCTCGTTTACCAAATCGAACAACGCCTTTCCAAGGTGCAACTTTAAGCATGACCATCTCTCCAATTTCAAATTCTATATCTTTTCTTTTAATGTCAGCGTAGCTCTTTTGTCGACTTTGGGCGGTTTTCAACCGTTGTTGAATTTGGATGATCTTCTCGGTAGTTTCTTGTATAATCTCTGGACCCGTAATCTGTCTATCCCCCACTTCACTCCAACAAATCGGAGACCTGCATTTTCTACCATAAAGTGCTTCAAACGGCGCCATCTCAATGCTTGAATGGTAGCTGTTGTTGTAGGAAAATTCTGCTAACGGTAGATGTCGATCCCAACTGTTTCCGAAATCAATAACACATGCTCGTAGCATGTCTTCAAGCATTTGTATCGTCCTTTCGCTCTGCCCATCAGTTTGTGGATGATAGGCAGTACTCATGTCTAGACGAGTTCCTAATGCTTGCTGTAATGTCTACCAGAATCTTGAAATAAATCTGCCATCCCTATCAGAGATAATAGAGATTGGTATTCCATGTCTGGAGACGACTTCCTTCAAATACAGTCGTGCTAACTTCTCCATCTTGTCATCTTCTCTTATTGGCAGGAAGTGTGCTGATTTGGTGAGACGATCAACTATTACCCAAATAGTATCAAAACCACTTGCAGTCCTTGGCAATTTAGTGATGAAATCCATGGTAATGTTTTCCCATTTCCATTCCGGGATTTCGGGTTGTTGAAGTAGACCTGATGGTTTCTGATGCTCAGCTTTGACCTTAGAACACGTCAAACATTCTCCTACGTATTTAGCAACATCGGCTTTCATACCCGGCCACCAAAAATGTTTCTTGAGATCTTTGTACATCTTCCCCGTTCCAGGATGTATTGAGTATCTGGTTTTATGAGCTTCTCTAAGTACCATTTCTCTCATATCTCCAAATTTTGGTACCCAAATCCTTTCAGCCCTATACCGGGTTCCGTCTTCCCGAATATTAAGATGCTTCTCCGATCCTTTGGGTATTTCATCCTTTAAATTTCCCTCTTTTAAAACTCCTTGTTGCGCCTCCTTTATTTGAGTAGTAAGGTTATTATGAATCATTATATTCATAGATTTTACTCGAATGGGTTCTCTGTCCTTCCTGCTCAAGGCATCGGCTACCACATTTACCTTCCCCAGGTGGTAACGAATCTCAAAGTCGTAATCATTCAACAATTCAATCCACCTACGCTGCCTCATATTCAGTTGTTTCTGATTAAATATGTGTTGAAGACTTTTGTGGTCGGTGTATATAATACTTTTGACCCCATATAAGTAGTGCCTCCAAGTCTTTAATGCAAAAACAACCGCGCCTAATTCCAAATCATGCGTCGTATAATTTTGTTCGTGAATCTTCAATTGTCTAGACGCATAAGCAATCACCTTCGTTCGTTGCATTAATACACAACCGAGACCTTGATTTGATGCATCACAATAAATCACAAAATCATCATTCCCTTCAGGCAATGACAATATAGGTGCCGTAGTTAGCTTTTTCTTCAATAACTGAAACACTTTCTCTTGTTCATCATTCCATTCAAATTTCTTCCCTTTATGCGTTAATGCAGTCAAGGGTTTTGCTATTCTGGAAAAGTCTTGGATGAACCTCCTGTTGTAACCAGCTAGTCCTAAAAACTGGCGTATGTGTTTCGGTTATAGAAATTACCCCAACTGAATTTAAAAAGGCAAAAGAAAATAATAAGGGAAAGGGCATAAATATAGAGAAATCTAATTCCAACCCCGATGAACTTTATATGTATCGTCAACCCCCGAAGTCCTTAAGTTGTAACAATGACCCGGGAACCTCTAAACCACCAGGTTTTTCTAAACCAATGTGGATAACGACGGCTCGTATTAGGGGAACATCATATATCCCTATAAACTTGGCAAAACGAACCAAAACCGAAGAAGAAGAAACAAGCGAGTCGGAATAAGATAGTTGTATTCGTGTGGTGTAATATATGTAATATAGTGTGCTTATGCTTTATGATATATGTAAAAATTGCTTGTATTAATAAGTATTTTTTTTATGAATCTAACTCTTGTCTATTTTACAGTATAAAAACACAAAATGGATAGGCAACCTAATATTTTAAGAGACCTACCCGGAGACATGATTGATGAAATCTTGTCTAGAGTCGGTAAGAATTCTTCGACACAACTATTTAAGGCGAGATCAGTTTGTAAGACATTCGAAGAATGTTCCAAGAATGCCTTGGTTTATAAAAGGCTTTCGTTCGAAAGATGGGGGATATCACATTGGGAAATCCATAAGTTACGATGTGTTTACTTTGACGCATATATTGCGGGGAACCCAAATGCTATTTTACGCAATGGGTTAAGAAATTATTTTGACTCAATATATCCGAATATTGGACTTCGTGATTTAGAAAAAGCGGCTAACATGCAACATAAAGAAGCATGTTATGCTTACGGATTAGTAATGTTCGCTTCTCACCAAATTGATAACAAGAACATCGGCCTACAACTATTAAACAAAACGTTCCCACAAGTGACGGAGTCGGTAATTGGGGTAAGAAATGAGGTTTTTAGATTGTTACGGGACTGTTGGACATTACGTAACTCTCGTCCCTTTGACGACGTTACAACACGCTGTCTTATCAACGGCCATAACGGTTATGTTCCACAAGACCAAGGATGGGAAGTAATCCTAGTAAAACCAGAATGCATGACTTGTTTCTGGACGTATGAATTACGTGTCTTTATTGCCTTTGCTGAACGACTTGTGTACTAGCTAGAATTATCTTCACAACCATCTTGTATCAAATTTATTGTGTGCTATATTTCATGCTATATGTAAAATAAGCGGTATTGTAAGTTTGTAAAATATTGTGTAAAAGTTTGAACGCGAAATATTATTATAATCAGTTTTTCATATAGAATTGTAGTAGTTGAATTGTATATTAGCTACTAAGTATGAACTTAACGGGTAGGTACTACCCAAATTTAAACTTATAAAACGCTAATATGAAGAAAAAGCTTTTATAAATGAGTTCATATTATGCTACGAAATACAATTAACTAATCTTAATATTCTGTATGATTAACTTGTTCCATTTGATTATTTTGAAAGAAATGGCACCGACTA
This sequence comes from Rutidosis leptorrhynchoides, assembly GCF_046630445.1. Taxonomy (NCBI): domain Eukaryota; kingdom Viridiplantae; phylum Streptophyta; class Magnoliopsida; order Asterales; family Asteraceae; genus Rutidosis; species Rutidosis leptorrhynchoides. Next base: position 54,091,156 of record NC_092337.1, read on the forward strand.
CTCGACACACCGTGAATATGAATGAAGAGGAATTCCGTACTTTTCTAGCTTCAAACGTAGCCGCAGTACAGGCTGCGCTACATACCAACAATAACCTTGGATCTAGCAGTACAGGAAATCGTGTAGGATGCACCTACAAAGAATTCACTGCCTGCAAACCTTTGGAATTTGATGGAACCGAAGGACCGATCGGATTGAAACGGTGGACCGAGAAGGTCGAATCGGTGTTTGCCATAAGTAAGTGTACTGAAGAGGACAAAGTGAAGTACGCTACGCATACCTTCACAGGTTCTGCGTTAACATGGTGGAATACCTATCTAGAGCAAGTGGGACAAGACGATGCGTACGCACTACCGTGGTCAGCATTCAAGCACTTGATGAACGAGAAGTACCGTCCCAGAACCGAGGTCAATAAGCTCAAGACAGAACTTAGAGGGTTACGAACCCAAGGATTTGATATTACTACATACGAAAGACGATTCACAGAATTGTGCCTATTGTGTCCGGGAGCATTCGAAGATGAGGAAGAGAAGATCGACGCATTTGTGAAAGGATTACCGGAAAGAATCCAAGAAGATATAAGTTCACATGAACCCGCCTCCATACAACAGGCATGTAGAATGGCTCACAAACTAGTGAACCAGATTGAAGAAAGAATTAAAGAAGAAACTGCTGAAGAGGCCAATGTGAAGCAAGTCAAAAGAAAGTGGGAGGAAAACGGTGATAAGAATCACCAATACAACAACAGCAATTACAACAATAATCGCAACAATTATCCCCACAATCGCAACACCAATCGCAACTACAACAAACGGCCCAACAACAACAACAACAACAACAACAACAACAACAACAATAGCAACTACAACAATCATCCCAACAACAATAATAACCGCAACAACAACAACAATCAGAAGCAGCTATGCCAAAGGTGTGAAAAGTATCACTCGGGGTTCTGCACCAAATTTTGCAACAAGTGTAAAAGAAATGGTCATAGCGCGGCGAAGTGTGAGGTTTACGGACCAGGGGTTAATAGAACAAAAGGAACAAATGGTGTCGGAACGAGTAATGGCAGAGCAAGTAGTGTCGGAGCAAGTTATGCCAATGTAGTTTGTTATAAATGTGGAAAACTGGGCCACATTATTAGAAATTGCCCTAACCAGGAGAACACGAATGGACAAGGCCGCGGAAGAGTTTTCAATATTAATGCGGCAGAGGCACAGGAAGACCCGGAGCTTGTTACGGGTACATTTCTTATTGACAATAAATCTGCTTACGTTTTATTTGATTCGGGTGCGGATAGAAGCTATATGAGTAGAGATTTTTGTGCTAAATTAAGTTGTCCATTGACGCCTTTGGATAGTAAATTTTTACTCGAATTATCAAATGGTAAATTAATTTCAGCAGATAATATATGTCGGAATCGAGAAATTAAACTGGTTAGCGAAACATTTAAGATTGATTTGATACCAGTAGAGTTAGGGAGTTTTGATGTGATAATCGGTATGGACTGGTTGAAAGAAGTGAAAGCAGAGATCGTTTGTTACAAAAATGCAATTCGCATTATACGAGAAAAAGGAAAACCCTTAATGGTGTACGGAGAAAAGGGCAACACGAAGCTACATCTTATTAGTAATTTGAAGGCACAAAAACTAATAAGAAAAGGTTGCTATGCTGTTCTAGCACACGTCAAGAAAGTACAAACTGAAGAAAAGAGCATCAATGATGTTCCCATTGCAAAAGAATTTCCCGATGTATTTCCGAAAGAATTACCGGGATTACCCCCACATCGATCCGTTGAATTTCAAATAGATCTTGTACCAGGAGCTGCACCAATAGCTCGTGCTCCTTACAGACTCGCACCCAGCGAGATGAAAGAACTGCAAAGCCAATTACAAGAACTTTTAGAGCGTGGTTTCATTCGACCAAGCACATCACCGTGGGGAGCTCCTGTTTTGTTTGTCAAGAAGAAAGATGGTACATTCAGGTTGTGTATCGACTACCGAGAGTTGAACAAACTTACCATCAAGAACCGCTACCTACTACCGAGAATCGACGACTTATTTGATCAACTACAAGGCTCGTCTGTTTATTCAAAGATTGACTTACGTTCCGGATATCATCAAATGCGGGTGAAAGAAGATGATATTCCAAAGACTGCTTTCAGAACACGTTACGGTCATTACGAGTTTATGGTCATGCCGTTTGGTTTAACTAATGCACCAGCTGTGTTCATGGACCTTATGAACCGAGTGTGTGGACCATACCTTGACAAGTTTGTCATTGTTTTCATTGATGACACACTTATTTACTCAAAGAATGACCAAGAACACGGTGAACATTTGAGAAATGTGTTAGAAGTATTGAGGAAGGAAGAATTATACGTTAAGTTTTCAAAGTGTGCATTTTGGTTGGAAGAAGTTCAATTCCTCGGTCACATAGTGAACAAAGAAGGTATTAAGGTGGATCCGGCAAAGATAGAAACTGTTGAAAAGTGGGAAACCCCGAAAACTCCGAAACACATACGCCAGTTTTTAGGACTAGCTGGTTACAACAGAAGGTTCATCTAAGACTTTTCCAGAATAGCAAAACCCTTGACTGCATTAACGCATAAAGGGAAGAAATTTGAATGAAATGATGAACAAGAGAAAGCGTTTCAGTTATTGAAGAAAAAGCTAACTACGGCACCTATATTGTCATTGCCTGAAGGGAATGATGATTTTGTGATTTATTGTGACGCATCAAAGCAAGGTCTCGGTTGTGTATTAATGCAATGAACGAAGGTGATTGCTTATGCGTCTAGACAATTGAAGATTCACGAACAAAATTATACAACGCATGATTTGGAATTAGGCGCGGTTGTTTTTACATTAAAGACTTGGAGGCACTACTTATATGGGGTCAAAAGTATTATATATACTGACCACAAAAGTCTTCAACACATATTTAATCAGAAACAACTGAATATGAGGCAGCGTAGGTGGATTGAATTATTGAATGATTACGACTTTGAGATTCGTTACCACCCGGGGAAGGCAAATGTGGTAGCCGATGCCTTGAGCAGGAAGGACAGAGAACCCATTCGAGTAAAATCTATGAATATAATGATTCATAATAACCTTACTACTCAAATAAAGGAGGCGCAACAAGGAGTTTTAAAAGAGGGAAATTTAATGAATGAAATACCCAAAGGATCGGAGAAGCATCTTAATATTCGGGAAGACGGAACCCGGTATAGGGCTGAAAGAATTTGGGTACCAAAATTTGGAGATATGAGAGAAATGGTACTTAGAGAAGCTCATAAAACCAGATACTCAATACATCCTGGAACGGGGAAGATGTACAAGGATCTCAAGAAACATTTTTGGTGGCCGGGTATGAAAGCCGATGTTGCTAAATACGTAGGAGAATGTTTGACGTGTTCTAAGGTCAAAGCTGAGCATCAGAAACCATCAGGTCTACTTCAACAACCCGAAATCCCGGAATGGAAATGGGAAAACATTACCATGGATTTCATCACTAAATTGCCAAGGACTGCAAGTGGTTTTGATACTATTTGGGTAATAGTTGATCGTCTCACCAAATCAGCACACTTCCTGCCAATAAGAGAAGATGACAAGATGGAGAAGTTAGCACGACTGTATTTGAAGGAAGTCGTCTCCAGACATGGAATACCAATCTCTATTATCTCTGATAGGGATGGCAGATTTATTTCAAGATTCTGGTAGACATTACAGCAAGCATTAGGAACTCGTCTAGACATGAGTACTGCCTATCATCCACAAACTGATGGGCAGAGCGAAAGGACGATACAAACGCTTGAAGACATGCTACGAGCATGTGTTATTGATTTCGGAAACAGTTGGGATCGACATCTACCGTTAGCAGAATTTTCCTACAACAACAGCTACCATTCAAGCATTGAGATGGCGCCGTTTGAAGCACTTTATGGTAGAAAGTGCAGGTCTCCGATTTGTTGGAGTGAAGTGGGGGATAGACAGATTACGGGTCCGGAGATTATACAAGAAACTACCGAGAAGATCATCCAAATTCAACAACGGTTGAAAACCGCCCAAAGTCGACAAAAGAGCTACGCTGACATTAAAAGAAAAGATATAGAATTTGAAATTGGAGAGATGGTCATGCTTAAAGTTGCACCTTGGAAAGGCGTTGTTCGATTTGGTAAACGAGGGAAATTAAATCCAAGGTATATTGGACCATTTAAGATTATTGATCGTGTCGGACCAGTATCTTACCGAATTGAGTTACCTCAACAACTCGCGGATGTACATAACACTTTCCACGTCTCGAATTTGAAGAAATGTTTTGCTAAAGAAGATCTCACTATTCCGTTAGATGAAATCCAAATCAACGAAAAACTTCAATTCATCGAAGAACCCGTCGAAATAATGGATCGTGAGGTTAAAAGACTTAAGCAAAACAAGATACCAATTGTTAAGGTTCGATGGAATGCTCGTAGAGGACCCGAGTTCACCTGGGAGCGTGAAGATCAGATGAAGAAGAAATACCCGCATCTATTTCCAGAAGATTCGTCAACACCTTCAACAGCTTAAAATTTCGGGACGAAATTTATTTAACGGGTAGGTACTGTAGTGACCCGAGCTTTTCCATGTTTATATATATTAATTGAGATTGATATTTACATGATTAAATGTTTCCAACATGTTAAGCAATCAAACTTGTTAAGACTTGATTAATTGAAATAGGTTTCATATAGACAATTGACCACCCAAGTTGACCGGTGATTCACGAACGTTAAAACTTGTAAAAACTATATGATGACATATATATGGTTATATATATAGTTAACATGATATTATGATAAGTAAACATATCATTAAGTATATTAACAATGAACTACATATGTAAAAACAAGACTACTAACTTAATGATTTTGAAACGAGACATATAGGTAACGATTATCGTTGTAACGACATTTAATGTATATATATCATATTAAGAGATATTCGTACATCATAATATCATGATAATATAATAATTTGAAATCTCTTTTGATATTATAAACATTGGGTTAACAACATTTAACAAGATCGTTAACCTAAAGGTTTCAAAACAACATTTACATGTAACGACTAACGATGACTTAACGACTCAGTTAAAATGTATATACATGTAGTGTTTTAATATGTATTCATACACTTTTGAAAGACTTCAAGACACTTATCAAAATACTTCTACTTAATAAAAATGCTTACAATTACATCCTCGTTCAGTTTCATCAACAATTCTACTCGTATGCACCCGTATTCGTACTCGTACAATACACAGCTTTTAGATGTATGTACTATTGGTATATACACTCCAATGATCAGCTCTTAGCAGCCCATGTGAGTCACCTAACACATGTGGGAACCATCATTTATCAACTAGCATGAAATATCTCATAAAATTACAAAAATATGAGTAATCATTCATGACTTATTTACATGAAAATAAAATTACATATCCTTTATATCTAATCCATACACCAACGACCAAAAACACCTACAAACACTTTCATTCTTCAATTTTCTTCATCTAATTGATCTCTCTCAAGTTCTATCTTCAAGTTCTAAGTGTTCTTCATAAATTCCAAAAGTTCTAGTTTCATAAAATCAAGAATACTTTCAAGTTTGCTAGCTCACTTCCAATCTTGTAAGGTGATCATCCAACCTCAAGAAATCTTTATTTCTTACAGTAGGTTATCATTCTATTACAAGGTAATAATCATATTCAAACTTTGGTTCAATTTCTATAACTATAACAATCTTATTTCAAGTGATGATCTTACTTGAACTTGTTTTCGTGTCATGATTCTGCTTCAAGAACTTCGAGCCATCCAAGGATCCGTTGAAGCTAGATCCATTTTTCTCTTTTCTAGTAGGTTTATCCAAGGAACTTAAGGTAGTAATGATGTTCATAACATCATTCGATTCATACATATAAAGCTATCTTATTCGAAGGTTTAAACTTGTAATCACTAGAACATAGTTTAGTTAATTCTAAACTTGTTCGCAAACAAAAGTTAATCCTTCTAACTTGACTTTTAAAATCAACTAAACACATGTTCTATATCTATATGATATGCTAACTCAATGATTTAAAACCTGGAAACACGAAAAACACCGTAAAACCGGATTTACGCCGTCGTAGTAACACCGCTGGCTGTTTTGGGTTAGTTAATTAAAAACTATGATAAACTTTGATTTAAAAGTTGTTATTCTGAGAAAATGATTTTTATTATGAACATGAAACTATATCCAAAAATTATGGTTAAACTCAAAGTGGAAGTATGTTTTCTAAAATGGTCATCTAGACGTCGTTCTTTCGACTGAAATGACTACCTTTACAAAAACGACTTGTAACTTATTTTTCCGACTATAAACCTATAATTTTTCTGTTTAGATTCATAAAATAGAGTTCAATATAAAACCATAGCAATTTGATTCACTCAAAACGGATTTAAAATGAAGAAGTTATGGGTAAAACAAGATTGGATAATTTTTCTCATTTTAGCTACGTGAAAATTGGTAACAAATCTATTCCAACCATAACTTAATCAACTTGTATTGTATATTATGTAATCTTGAGATACCATAGACACGTATACAATGTTTCGACCTATCATGTCGACACATCTATATATATTTCGGAACAACCATAGACACTCTATATGTGAATGTTGGAGTTAGCTATACAGGGTTGAGGTTGATTCCAAAATATATATAGTTTGAGTTGTGATCAATACTGAGATACGTATACACTGGGTCGTGGATTGATTCAAGATAATATTTATCGATTTATTTCTGTACATCTAACTGTGGACAACTAGTTGTAGGTTACTAACGAGGACAGCTGACTTAATAAACTTAAAACATCAAAATATATTAAAAGTATTGTAAATATATTTTGAACATACTTTGATATATATGTATATATTGTTATAGGTTCGTGAATCAACCAGTGGCCAAGTCTTACTTCCCGACGAAGTAAAAAAATCTGTGAAAGTGAGTTATAGTCCCACTTTTAAAATCTAATATTTTTGGGATGAGAATACATGCAGGTTTTATAAATGATTTACAAAATAGACACAAGTACGTGAAACTACATTCTATGGTTGAATTATCGAAATCGAATATGCCCCATTTTATTAAGTCTGGTAATCTAAGAATTAGGGAACAGACACCCTAATTGACGCGAATCCTAAAGATAGATCTATTGGGCCCAACAAGCCCCATCCAAAGTACCGGATGCTTTAGTACTTCGAAATTTATATCATATCCGAAGGGTGTCCCGGAATGATGGGGATATTCTTATATATGCATCTTGTTAATGTCGCTTTACGTAGATTATCAAATAATGATAATCTAAAATATCCTGTTTACACACGACCATTACATAATGGTTTACAATACAAATATGTTACAACAAAATAAGTTTCTTGAATGCAGTTTTTACACAATATCATACAAGCATGGACTCCAAATCTCGTCCTTATTTAAGTATGCGACAGCGGAAGCTCTTAATAATCACCTGAGAATAAACATGCTTAAAACGTCAACAAAAATGTTGGTGAGTTATAGGTTTAACCTATATATATCAAATCATAATAATAGACCACAAGATTTCATATTTCAATACACATCCCATACATAGAGATAAAAATCATTCATATGGTGAACACCTGGTAACCGACATTAACAAGATGCATATATAAGAATATCCCCATCATTCCGGGACACCCTTCGGATATGATATAAATTTCGAAGTACTAAAGCATCCGGTACTTTGGATGGGGTTTGTTAGGCCCAATAGATCTATCTTTAGGATTCGCGTCAATTAGGGTGTCTGTTCCCTAATTCTTAGATTACCAGACTTAATAAAAAGGGGCATATTCGATTTCGATAATTCAACCATATAATGTAGTTTCACGTACTTGTGTCTATTTTGTAAATCATTTATAAAACCTGCATGTATTCTCATCCCAAAAATATTAGATTTTAAAAGTGGGACTATAACTCACTTTCACAGATTTTTACTTCGTTGGAAAGTAAGACTTGGCCACTGGTTGATTCACGAACCTATAACAATATATACATATATATCAAAGTATGTTCAAAATATATTTACAACACTTTTAATATATTTTGATGTTTTAAGTTTATTAAGTCAGCTGTCCTCGTTAGTAACCTACAACTAGTTGTCCACAGTTAGATGTACAGAAATAAATCGATAAATATTATCTTGAATCAATCCACGACCCAGTGTATACGTATCTCAGTATTGATCACAACTCAACTATATATATTTTGGAATCAACCTCAACGCTGTATAGCTAACTCCAACATTCACATATAGAGTGTCTATGGTTGTTCCGAAATATATATAGATGTGTCGACATGATAGGTCGAAACATTGTATACGTGTCTATGGTATCTCAAGATTACATAATATACAATACAAGTTTATTAAGTTATGGTTGGAATAGATTTGTTACCAATTTTCACGTAGCTAAAATGAGAAAAATTATCCAATCTTGTTTTACCCATAACTTCTTCATTTTAAATCCGTTTTGAGTGAATCAAATTGCTATGGTTTCATATTGAACTCTATTTTATGAATCTAAACAGAAAAAGTATAGGTTTGTTGTCGGAAAAATAAGTTACAAGTCATTTTTGTAAAGGTAGTCATTTCAGTCGAAAGAACGACGTCTAGATGACCATTTTAGAAAACATACTTCCACTTTGAGTTTAACCATAATTTTTGGATATAGTTTCATGTTCATAATAAAAATCATTTTCTCAGAATAACAACTTTTAAATCAAAGTTTATCATAGTTTTTAATTAACTAACCCAAAACAGCCCGCGGTGTTACTACGACGACGTAAATTTGGTTTTACAGTGTTTTTTGTGTTTCCAGGTTTTAAATCATTAAGTTAGCATATCATATAGATATAGAACATATGTTTAGTTGATTTTAAAAGTCAAGTTAGAAGGACTAACTTTTGTTTGCGAACAAGTTTAGAATTAACTAAACTATGTTCTAGTGATTACAAGTTTAAACCTTCGAATAAGATAGCTTTATATGTATGAATTGAATGATGTTATGAACATCATTACTACCTTAAGTTGCTTAGATAAACCTACTAGAAAAAAGAAAAATGGATCTAGCTTTAACGGATCCTTGGATGGCTCGAAGTTCTTGAAGCAGAATCATGACACGAAAACAAGTTCAAGTAAGATTATCACTTGAAATAAGATTGTTATAGTTATAGAAATTGAACCAACGTTTGAATATGATTATTACCTTGTATTAGAATGATAACCTACTGTAAGAAACAAAGATTTCTTGAGGTTGGATGATCACCTTACAAGATTGGAAGTGAGCTAGCAAACTTAAAAGTATTCTTGATTTTATGTAACTAGAACTTGTAGAATTTATGAAGAACACTTAGAACTTGAAGATAGAACTTGAGAGAGATCAATTAGATGAAGAAAATTGAAGAATGAAAGTGTTTGTAGGTGTTTTTGGTCGTTGGTGTATGGATTAGATATAAAGGATATGTAATTTTATTTTCATGTAAATAAGTCATGAATGATTACTCATATTTTTGTAATTTTATGAGATATTTCATGCTAGTTGATAAATGATGGTTCCCACATGTGTTAGGTGACTCACATGGGCTGCTAAGAGCTGATCATTGGAGTGTATATACCAATAGTACATACATCTAAAAGCTGTGTATTGTACGAGTACGAATACGGGTGCATACGAGTAGAATTGTTGATGAAACTGAACGAGGATGTAATTGTAAGCATTTTTATTAAGTAGAAGTATTTTGATAAGTGTATTGAAGTCTTTCAAAAGTGTATAAATACATATTAAAACACTACATGTATATACATTTTAACTGAGTCGTTAAGTCATCGTTAGTCGTTACATGTAAGTGTTGTTTTGAAACTTTTAGGTTAACGATCTTGTTAAATGTTGTTAACCCAATGTTTATAATATCAAATGAGATTTTAAATTATTATATTATCATGATATTATCATGTATGAATATCTCTTAATATGATATATATACATTAAATGTCTTTACAACGATAATCGTTACATATATGTCTCGTTTAAAAATCATTAAGTTAGTAGTCTTGTTTTTACATATGTAGTTCATTGTTAATATACTTAATGATATATTTACTTATCATAGTATCATGTTAATTATATATATATATATATATATCTATATATATGTCATCATATAGTTTTTACAAGTTTTAACGTTCATGAATCACCGGTCAACTTGGGTGGTCAATTGTCTATATGAAACATATTTCAATTAATCAAGTCTTAACAAGTTTGATTGCTTAACATGTTGGAAACATTTAATCATGTAAATAGCAATCTCAATTAATATATATAAACATGGAAAAGTTCGGGTCACTACAGTACCTACCCGTTAAATAAATTTCGTCCCGAAATTTTAAGCTGTTGAAGGTGTTGTCGAATCTTCTGGAAATAGATGCGGGTATTTCTTCTTCATCTGATCTTCATGCTCCCAGGTGAACTCGGGTCCTCTACGAGCATTCCATCGAACCTTAACTATTGGTATCTTGTTTTGCTTAAGTCTTTTAACCTCACGATCCATTATTTCGACGGGTTCTTCGATGAATTGAAGTTTTTCGTTGATTTGGATTTCATCTAACGGAATAGTGAGATCTTCTTTAGCAAAACATTTCTTCAAATTCGAGACGTGGAAAGTGTTATGTACAGCCACGAGTTGTTGAGGTAACTCAAGTCGGTAAGCTACTGGTCCGACACGATCAATAATCTTGAATGGTCCAATATACCTTGGATTTAATTTCCCTCGTTTACCAAATCGAACAACGCCTTTCCAAGGTGCAACTTTAAGCATGACCATCTCTCCAATTTCAAATTCTATATCTTTTCTTTTAATGTCAGCGTAGCTCTTTTGTCGACTTTGGGCGGTTTTCAACCGTTGTTGAATTTGGATGATCTTCTCGGTAGTTTCTTGTATAATCTCCGAACCCGTAATCTGTCTATCCCCCACTTCACTCCAACAAATCGGAGACCTGCACTTTCTACCATAAAGTGCTTCAAACGGCACCATCTCAATGCTTGAATGATAGCTATTGTTGTAGGAAAATTCTGCTAACGGTAGATGTCGATCCCAACTGTTTCCGAAATCAATAACACATGCTCGTAGCATGTCTTCAAGCGTTTGTATCGTCCTTTCGCTCTGCCCATCAGTTTGTGGATGATAGGCAGTACTCATGTCTAGACGAGTTCCTAATGCTTGCTGTAATGTCTGCCAGAATCTTGAAATAAATCTGCCATCCCTATCAGAGATAATAGAGATTGGTATTCCATGTCTGGAGACGACTTCCTTCAAATACAGTCGTGCTAACTTTTCCATCTTGTCATCTTCTCTTATTGACAGGAAGTGTGCTGACTTGGTGAGACGATCAACTATTACCCAAATAGTATCAAAACCACTTGCAGTCCTTGGCAATTTAGTGATGAAATCCATGGTAATGTTTTCCCATTTCCATTCTGGGATTTCGGGTTGTTAAAGTAGACCTGATGGTTTCTGATGCTCAGCTTTGACCTTAGAACACGTCAAACATTCTCCTACGTATTTAGCAACATCAGCTTTCATACCCGGCCACCAAAAATGTTTCTTGAGATCCTTGTACATCTTCCCCGTTCCAGGATGTATTGAGTATCTGGTTTTATGAGCTTCTCTAAGTACCATTTCTCTCATATCTCCAAATTTTGGTACCCAAATTCTTTCAGCCCTATACCGGGTTCCGTCTTCCCGAATATTAAGATGCTTCTCCGATCCTTTGGGTATTTCATTCTTTAAATTTCCCTCTTTTAAAACTCCTTGTTGCGCCTCCTTTATTTGAGTAGTAAGGTTATTATGAATCATTATATTCATAGATTTTACTCGAATGGGTTCTCTGTCCTTCCTGCTCAAGGCATCGGCTACCACATTTGCCTTCCCCGGGTGGTAACGAATCTCAAAGTCGTAATCATTCAATAATTCAATCCACCTACGCTGCCTCATATTCAGTTGTTTCTGATTAAATATGTGTTGAAGACTTTTGTGGTCAGTATATATAATACTTTTGACCCCATATAAGTAGTGCCTCCAAGTCTTTAATGTAAAAACAACCGCGCCTAATTCCAAATCATGCGTCGTATAATTTTGTTCGTGAATCTTCAATTGTCTAGACGCATAAGCAATCACCTTCGTTCATTGCATTAATACACAACCGAGACCTTGCTTTGATGCGTCACAATAAATCACAAAATCATCATTCCCTTCAGGCAATGACAATATAGGTGCCGTAGTTAGCTTTTTCTTCAATAACTGAAACGCTTTCTCTTGTTCATCATTCCATTCAAATTTCTTCCCTTTATGCGTTAATGCAGTCAAGGGTTTTGCTATTCTGGAAAAGTCTTGGATGAACCTTCTGTAGTAACCAGCTAGTCCTAAAAACTGGCGTATGTGTTTCGGAGTTTTCGGGGTTTCCCACTTTTCAACAGTTTCTATCTTTGCCGGATCCACCTTAATACCTTCTTTGTTCACTATGTGACCGAGGAATTGAACTTCTTCCAACCAAAATGCACACTTTGAAAACTTAGCGTACAATTCTTCCTTCCTCAATACTTCTAACACCTTTCTTAAATGTTCACCGTGTTCTTGGTCATTCTTTGAGTAAATAAGTATGTCATCAATGAAAACAATGACAAACTTGTCAAGGTATGGTCCACACACTCGGTTCATAAGGTCCATGAACACAGCTGGTGCATTAGTTAAACCAAACGGCATGACCATAAACTCGTAATGACCGTAACGTGTTCTGAAAGCAGTCTTTGGAATATCATCTTCTTTCATCCGCATTTGATGATACCCGAAACGTAAGTCAATCTTTGAATAAACAGACGAGCCTTGTAGTTGATCAAATAAGTCATTGATTCTCGGTAGTGGGTAGCGGTTCTTGATGGTAAGTTTGTTCAACTCTCGGTAGTCGATACACAACCTGAATGTACCATCTTTCTTCTTGACAAACAAAACAGGAGCTCCCCACGGTGATGTGCTTGGTCGAATGAAACCACGCTCTAAAAGTTCTTGTAATTGGCTTTGCAGTTCTTTCATCTCCCTGGGTGCGAGTCTGTAAGGAGCATGAGCTATTGGTGCAGCTCCTGGTACAAGATCTATTTGAAATTCAACGGATCGATGTGGGGGTAATCCCGGTAATTCTTTCGGAAATACATCGGGAAATTCTTTTGCAATGGGAACATCATTGATGCTCTTTTCTTCAGTTTGTACTTTCTCGACGTGTGCTAGAACAGCATAGCAACCTTTTCTTATTAGTTTTTGTGCCTTCAAATTACTAATAAGATGTAGCTTCGTGTTGCCCTTTTCTCCGTACACCATTAAGGGTTTTCCTTTTTCTCGTATAATGCGAATTGCATTTTTGTAACAAACGATCTCTGCTATCACTTCTTTCAACCAGTCCATACCGATTATCACATCAAAACTCCCTAACTCTACTGGTATCAAATCAATCTTAAATGTTTCGCTAACCAGTTTAATTTCTCGATTCCGACATATATTATCTGCTGAAATTAATTTACCATTTGCTAATTCGAGTAAAAATTTACTATCCAAAGGCGTCAATGGACAACTTAATTTAGCACAAAAATCTCTACTCATATAGCTTCTATCCGCACCCGAATCAAATAAAACGTAAGCAGATTTATTGTCAATAAGAAACGTACCCGTAACAAGCTCCGGGTCTTCCTGTGCCTCTGCTGCATTAATATTGAAAACTCTTCCGCGGCCTTGTCCATTCGTGTTCTCCTGGTTCGGGCAATTTCTAATAATGTGGCCCGGTTTTCCACATTTATAACAAACTACATTGGCATAACTTGCTCCGACACTACTTGCTCCGCCATTACTCGTTCCGACACCATTTGTTCCTTTCGTTCTATTAACCCCTGGTCCGTAGACCTCACACTTCGCCGCGCTATGACCATTTCTTTTACACTTGTTGCAAAATTTGGTGCAGAACCCCGAGTGATTCTTTTCACACCTTTGGCATAGCTGCTTCGTGTTGTTGCGGTTATTATTGTTGTTGGGATGATTGTTGTAGTTGCTGTTGTTGTTGTTGTTGTTGTTGTTGTTGTTGTTGTTGGGCCGTTTGTTGTAGTTGCGATTGATGTTGCGATTGTTGGGATAATTGTTGCGATTATTGTTGTAATTGCTGTTGTTGTTATATTGGTGATTCTTATCACCGTTTTCCTCCCACTTTCTTTTGACTTGCTTTACATTGGCCTCTTCAGCCGTCTGTTCTTTAATTCTTTCTTCAATCTGGTTCACTAGTTTGTGAGCCATTCTACATGCCTGTTGTATGGAGGAGGGCTCGTGTGAACTTATATCTTCTTGGATTCTTTCCGGTAATGCTTTCACAAACGTGTCGATCTTCTCTTCCTCATCTTCGAACGCTCCCGGACACAATAGGTACAATTCTGTGAATCGTCTTTCGTACGTGGTAATATAAAATCCTTGGGTTCGTAAACCTCTAAGTTCTGTCTTGAGCTTATTGACCTCGGTTCTGGGACGGTACTTCTTGTTGATCAAGTGCTTGAATGCTGACCACGGTAGTGCGTACGCATCGTCTTGTCCCACTTGCTCTAGATAGGTATTCCACCATGTTAACGCAGAACCTGTGAAGGTATGCGTAGCGTACTTCACTTTGTCCTCTTCAGTACACTTACTTATGGCAAACACCGATTCGACCTTCTCGGTCCACCGTTTCAATCCGATCGGTCCTTCGGTTCCATCAAATTCCAAAGGTTTGCAGGCAGTGAATTCTTTGTAGGTGCATCCTACACGATTTCCTGTACTGCTAGATCCAAGGTTATTATTGGTATGTAGCGCAGCCTGTACTGCGGCTATGTTTGAAGCTAGAAAAGTACGGAATTCCTCTTCATTCATATTCACAGTGTGTCGAGTAGTCGGTGCCATTTCCTTCAAAATAGTCAAATCGAACAAGTTAATCATACAGAATATTAAGAGTAGTTAATAGTATTTCGTAGCATAATATGAACTCATTTATAAAAGCTTTTTCTTCATATTAGCATTTTATAAGTTTAAATTCGGGTAGTACCTACCCGTTAAGTTCATACTTAGTAGCTAATATACAATTCAACTACTACAATTCTATATGAAAAACTGATTATAATAATATTTCGCGTTCAAACTTTTACACAATATTTTACAAACTTACAATACCGCTTATTTTACATATAGCATGAAATATAGCACACAATAAATTTGATACAAGATGGTTGTGAAGATAATTCTAGCTAGTACACAAGTCGTTCAGCAAAGGCAATAAAGACACGTAATTCATACGTCCAGAAACAAGTCATGCATTCTGGTTTTACTAGGATTACTTCCCATCCTTGGTCTTGTGGAACATAACCGTTATGGCTGTTGATAAGACAGCGTGTTGTAACGTCGTCAAAGGGACGAGGGTTACGTAATGTCCAACAGTCCCGTAACAATCTAAAAACCTCATTTCTTACCCCAATTACCGACTCCGTCACTTGTGGGAACGTTTTGTTTAATAGTTGTAGCCCGATGTTCTTGTTCTCACTTTGGTGAGAAGCGAACATTACTAATCCGTAAGTATAACATGCTTCTTTATGTTGCATGTTAGCCACTTTTTCTAAATCACGAAGTCCAATATTCGGATATATTGAGTCAAAATAATTTCTTAACCCATTACGTAAAATAGCATTTGGGTTCCCCGCAATATATGCGTCAAAGTAAACACATCGTAACTTATGGATTTCCCAACGTGATATCCCCCATCTTTCGAACGAAAGCCTTTTATAAACCAAGGCATTCTTGGAACGTTCTTCGAATGTCTTACAAACTGATCTCGCCTTAAATAGTTGTGCCGAAGAATTCTGACCGACTCTAGACAAGATTTCATCAATCATGTCTCCGGGTAGGTCTCTTAAAATATTGGGTTGTCTATCCATTTTGTGTTTTTATACTGTAAAATAGACAAGAGTTAGATTCATAAAAAAAATACTTATTAATACAAGCAATTTTTACATATATCATAAAGCATAAGCACACTATATTACATATATTACACCACACGAATACAACTATCTTATTCCGACTCGCTTGTTTCTTCTTCTTCGGTTTTGGTTCGTTTTGCCAAGTTTCTAGGGATATATGATGTTCCCCTAATACGAGCCGTAATTTTCCACATTGGTTTAGAAAAACCTGGTGGTTTAGAGGTTCCCGGGTCATTGTTACAACTTAAGGACTTCGGGGGTTGACGATACATATAAAGTTCATCGGGGTTGGAATTAGATTTCTCTATTTTTATGCCCTTTCCCTTATTATTTTCTTTTGCGTTTTTAAATTCAGTTGAGGTAATTTCTATAACATCATCGGAATTCTCGTCGGAATCCGATTCATCGGAGAATTGGTAATCCTCCCAATAATTTGCTTCCTTGGCGGAAACACCATTGACCATAATTAACCTTGGTCGGTTGGTTGAGGATTTTCTTTTACTTAACCGTTTTATTATTTCCCCCACCGGTTCTATTTCTTCATCCGGTTCCGATTCTTCTTCCGGTTCCGATTCTTCTTCTGGTTCCGACTCTTCTTCCGGTTCCTCTTCGGGAACTTGTGAATCAGTCCACGAATCATTCCAATTTACATTTGACTCTTCATTATTATTAGGTGAGTCAATGGGACTTGTTCTAGAGGTAGACATCTATCACATAATATCAAACGCGTTAAGAGATTAATATATCACATAATATTCACATGTTAAAAATATATAGTTTCCAACAAAATTTGTTAAGCAATCATTTTTCAAGTAAACACGGTCGAAGTCCAGACTCACTAATGCATCCTAACAAACTCGATAAGACACACTAATGCAAAATTCTGGTTCTCTAAGACCAACGCTCGGACTTCGACCATATTTTTAACAAATACTATCATTGAATCAACTGAAATGTATGATACCAATATTATCTTAATAAGAACGGATATCAGTATTCATTTTATAACTATAACATTTTATCCGTTAATGATTAATGTATGAATACTGATATCTTGATTTAATTTCCCTCGTTTACCAAATCGAACAACGCCTTTCCAAGGTGCAACTTTAAGCATGACCATCTCTCCAATTTCAAATTCTATATCTTTTCTTTTAATGTCAGCGTAGCTCTTTTGTCGACTTTGGGCGGTTTTCAACCGTTGTTTCAAAACAACACTTACATGTAACGACTAACGATGACTTAACGACTCAGTTAAAATGTATATACATGTAGTGTTTTAATATGTATTTATACACTTTTGAAAGACTTCAATAAACTTATCAAAATACTTCTACTTAACAAAATTAGGCCAATTGTATTATCTTCTTAAACGGTGTTATATCAACAATTCTACTTAAGTTCATATATAAGGATATCAACATTTGTAATTAGCAATTTGATTCGTCCTTGGATGGCTCGAAGTTCTTGAAGCAGAATCATGACACGAAAACAAGTTCAAGTAAGATCATCACTTGAAATAAGATTGTTATAGTTATAGAAATTGAACCAAAGTTTGAATATGATTATTACCTTGTATTAGAATGATAACCTACTGTAAGAAACAAAGATTTCTTGAGGTTGGATGATCACCTTACAAGATTGGAAGTGAGCTAGCAAACTTGAAAGTATTCTTGGTTTTATGAAACTAGAACTTTTGGAATTTATGAAGAACACTTAGAACTTGAAGATAGAACTTGAGAGAGATCAATTAGATGAAGAAAATTGAAGAATGAAAGTGTTTGTAGGTGTTTTTGGTCGTTGGTGTATGGATTAGATATAAAGGATATGTAATTTTATTTTCATGTAAATAAGTCATGAATGATTACTCATATTTTTGTAATTTTATGAGATATTTCATGCTAGTTGATAAATGATGGTTCCCACATGTGTTAGGTGACTCACATGGGCTGCTAAGAGCTGATCATTGGAGTGTATATACCAATAGTACATACATCTAAAAGCTGTGTATTGTACGAGTACGAATACGGGTGCATACGAGTAGAATTGTTGATGAAACTGAACGAGGATGTAATTGTAAGCATTTTTATTAAGTAGAAGTATTTTGATAAATGTATTGAAGTCTTTCAAAAGTGTATAAATACATATTAAAACACTACATGTATATACATTTTAACTGAGTCGTTAAGTCATCGTTAGTCGTTACATGTAAGTGTTGTTTTGAAACCTTTAGGTTAACGATCTTGTTAAATGTTGTTAACCCAATGTTTATAATATCAAATGAGATTTTAAATTATTATATTATCATGATATTATCATGTATGAATATCTCTTAATATGATATATATACATTAAATGTCTTTACAACGATAATCGTTACATATATGTCTCGTTTAAAAATCATTAAGTTAGTAGTCTTGTTTTTACATATGTAGTTCATTGTTAATATACTTAATGATATATTTACTTATCATAGTATCATGTTAACTATATATATATATATATCTATATATATGTCATCATATAGTTTTTACAAGTTTTAACGTTCATGAATCACCGGTCAACTTGGGTGGTCAATTGTCTATATGAAACATATTTCAATTAATCAAGTCTTAATAAGTTTGATTTCTTAACATGTTGGAAACATTTAATCATGTAAAAATCAATCTCAATTAATATATATAAACATGGAAAAGTTCGGGTCACTACAGTACCTACCCGTTAAATAAATTTCATCCCGAAATTTTAAGCTGTTGAAGGTGTTGTCGAATCTTCTGGAAATAGATGCGGGTATTTCTTCTTCATCTGATCTTCATGCTCCCAGGTGAACTCGGGTCCTCTACGAGCATTCCATCGAACCTTAACAATTGGTATCTTGTTTTGCTTAAGTCTTTTAACCTCACGATCCATTATTTCGACGGGTTCTTCGATGAATTGAAGTTTTTCGTTGATTTGGATTTCATCTAACGGAATAGTGAGATCTTCTTTAGCAAAACATTTCTTCAAATTCGAGACGTGGAAAGTGTTATGTACTTCCGCGAGTTGTTGAGGTAACTCAAGTCGGTAAGCTACTGGTCCGACACGATCAATAATCTTGAATGGTCCAATATACCTTGGATTTAATTTCCCTCGTTTACCAAATCGAACAACGCCTTTCCAAGGTACAACTTTAAGCATGACCATCTCTCCAATTTCAAATTCTATATCTTTTCTTTTAATGTCAGCGTAGCTCTTTTGTCGACTTTGGGCGGTTTTCAACCGTTGTTGAATTTGGATGATCTTCTCGGTAGTTTCTTGTATAATCTCCGGACCCGTAATCTATCTATCCCCCACTTCACTCCAACAAATCGGAGACCTGCACTTTCTATCATAAAGTGCTTCAAACGGCGCCATCTCAATGCTTGAATGGTAGCTGTTGTTGTAGGAAAATTATGCTAACGGTAGATGTCGATCCCAACTGTTTTCGAAATCAATAACACATGCTCGTAGCATGTCTTCAAGCGTTTGTATCGTCCTTTCGCTCTGCCCATTAGTTTGTGGATGATAGGCAGTACTCATGTCTAGACGAGTTCCTAATGCTTGCTGTAATGTCTGCCAGAATCTTGAAATAAATCTGCCATCTCTATCAGAGATAATAGAGATTGGTATTCCATGTCTGGAGACGACTTCCTTCAAATACAGTCGTGCTAACTTCTCCATCTTGTCATCTTCTCTTATTGGCAGGAAGTGTGCTGATTTGGTGAGATGATCAACTATTACCCAAATAGTATCAAAACCACTTGCAATCCTTGGTAATTTAGTGATGAAATCCATGGTAATGTTTTCCCAATTTCATTCCAGGATTTCGGGTTGTTGAAGTAGACCTGATGGTTTCTGATGCTCAGCTTTGACCTTAGAACACGTCAAACATTCTCCTACGTATTTAGCAACATCGGCTTTCATACCCGGCCACCAAAAATGTTTCTTGAGATCCTTGTACATCTTCCCCGTTCCAGGATGTATTGAGTATCTGGTTTTATGAGCTTCTCTAAGTACCATTTCTCTCATATCTCCAAATTTTGGTACCCAAATCCTTTCAGCCCTATACCGGGTTCGGTCTTCCCGAATATTAAGATGCTTCTCCGATCCTTTGGGTATTTCATCCTTTAAATTTCCCTCTTTTAAAACTCCTTGTTGCGCCTCCTTTATTTGAGTAGTAAGGTTATTATGAATCATTATATTCATAGATTTTACTCGAATGGGTTCTCTGTCCTTCCTGCTCAAGGCATCGGCTACCACATTTGCCTTCCTCGGGTGGTAACGAATCTCAAAGTCGTAATCATTCAACAATTCAATCCACCTACGCTGCCTCATATTCAGTTGTTTCTGATTAAATATGTGTTGAAGACTTTTGTGGTCAGTATATATAATACTTTTGACCCCATATAAGTAGTGCCTCCAAGTCTTTAATGCAAAAACAAAGGACGCCTAATTCCAAATCATGTGTCGTATAATTTTGTTCGTGAATCTTCAATTGTCTAGACACATAAGCAATCACCTTCGTTCGTTGCATTAATACATAACCGAGACCTTGCTTTGATGCATCACAATAAATCACAAAATCATCATTCCCTTCAGGCAATGACAATATAGGTGCCGTAGTTAGCTTTTTCTTCAATAACTGAAACGCTTTCTCTTATTCATCATTCCATTCAAATTTCTTTCCTTTATGCGTTAATGCAGTCAAGGGTTTTGCTATTCTGGAAAAGTCTTGGATGAACCTTCTGTAGTAACCAGCTAGTCCTAAAAACTGGCGTATGTGTTTCGGAGTTTTCGGGGTTTCCCACTTTTCAACAGTTTCTATCTTTGCCGGATCCACCTTAATACCTTCTTTGTTCACTATGTGACCGAGGAATTGAACTTCTTCCAACCAAAATGCACACTTTGAAAACTTAACGTACAATTCTTCCTTCCTCAATACTTCTAACACATTTCTCAAATGTTCACCGTGTTCTTGGTCATTCTTTGAGTAAATAAGTGTGTCATCAATGAAAACAATGACAAACTTGTCAAGGTATGGTCCACACACTCGGTTCATAAGGTCCATGAACACAGCTGGTGCATTAGTTAAACCAAACAGCATGACCATAAACTCGTAATGACCGTAACGTGTTCTGAAAGCAGTCTTTGGAATATCATCTTCTTTCACCCGCATTTGATGATATCCGGAACGTAAGTCAATCTTTGAATAAACAGACGAGCCTTGTAGTTGATCAAATAAGTCGTCGATTCTCGGTAGTAGGTAGCGGTTCTTGATGGTAAGTTTGTTCAACTCTCGGTAGTCGATACACAACCTGAATGTACCATCTTTCTTCTTGACAAACAAAACAGGAGCTCCCCACGGTGATGTGCTTGGTCGAATGAAACCACGCTCTAAAAGTTCTTGTAATTGGCTTTGCAGTTCTTTCATCTCGCTGGGTGCGAGTCTGTAAGGAGCACGAGCTATTGGTGCAGCTCCTGGTACAAGATCTATTTGAAATTCAACGGATCGATGTGGGGGTAATCCCGGTAATTCTTTCGGAAATACATCGGGAAATTCTTTTGCAATGGGAACATCATTGATGCTCTTTTCTTCAGTTTGTACTTTCTCGACGTGTGCTAGAATAGCATAGCAACCTTTTCTTATTAGTTTTTGTGCCTTCAAATTACTAATAAGATGTAGCTTCGTGTTGCCCTTTTCTCCGTACACCATTAAGGGTTTTCCTTTTTCTCGTATAATGCGAATTGCATTTTTGTAACAAACGATCTCTGCTTTCACTTCTTTCAACCAGTCCATACCGATTATCACATCAAAACTCCCTAACTCTACTGGTATCAAATCAATCTTAAATGTTTCGCTAACCAGTTTAATTTCTCGATTCCGACATATATTATCTGCTGAAATTAATTTACCATTTGCTAATTCGAGTAAAAATTTACTATCCAAAGGCGTCAATGGACAACTTAATTTAGCACAAAAATCTCTACTCATATAGCTTCTATCCGCACCCGAATCAAATAAAACGTAAGCAGATTTATTGTCAATAAGAAACGTACCCGTAACGAGCTCCGGGTCTTCCTGTGCCTCTGCCGCATTAATATTGAAAACTCTTCCGCGGCCTTGTCCATTCGTGTTCTCCTGGTTCGGGCAATTTCTAATAATGTGGCCCAGTTTTCCACATTTATAACAAACTACATTGGCATAACTTGCTCCGACACTACTTGCTCCGCCATTACTCGTTCCGACACCATTTGTTCCTTTCGTTCTATTAACCCCTGGTCCGTAGACCTCACACTTCGCCGCGCTATGACCATTTCTTTTACACTTGTTGCAAAATTTGGTGCAGAACCCCGAGTGATACTTTTCACACCTTTGGCATAGCTGCTTCTGATTGTTGTTGTTGTTGCGGTTATTATTGTTGTTGGGATGATTGTTGTAGTTGTAGTTGTTGTTGTTGTTGTTGTTGTTGGGCCGTTTGTTGTAGTTGCGATTGATGTTGCGATTGTTGGGATAATTATTGCGATTATTGTTGTAATTGTTGTTGTTGTTGTATTGGTGATTCTTATCACTGTTTTCCTCCCACTTTCTTTTGACTTGCTTCACATTGGCCTCTTCAGCAATCTGTTCTTTAATTCTTTCTTCAATCTGGTTCACTAGTTTGTGAGCCATTCTACATGCCTGTTGTATGGAGGCGGGCTAGTGTGAACTTATATCTTCTTGGATTCTTTCCGGTAATCCTTTCACAAACGCGTCGATCTTCTCTTCCTCATCTTCGAATGCTCCCGGACACAATAGGCACAATTCTGTGAATCGTCTTTCGTACGTGGTAATATCAAATCCTTGGGTTCGTAACCCTCTAAGTTCTGTCTTGAGCTTATTGACCTCGGTTCTGGGACGGTACTTCTCGTTCATCAAGTGCTTGAATGCTGACCACGGTAGTGCGTACGCATCGTCTTGTCCCACTTGCTCTAGATAGGTATTCCACCATGTTAACGCAGAACCTGTGAAGGTATGGGTAGCGTACTTCACTTTGTCCTCTTCAGTACACTTACTTATGGCAAACACCGATTCGACCTTCTCGGTCCACCGTTTCAATCCGATCGGTCCTTCGGTTCCATCAAATTCCAAAGGTTTACAGGTAGTGAATTCTTTGTAGGTGCATCCTACACGATTTCCTGTACTGCTAGATCCAAGGTTATTGTTGGTATGTAGCGCAGCCTGTACTGCGGCTATGTTTGAAGCTAGAAAAGTACGGAATTCCTCTTCATTCATATTCACGGTGTGTCGAGTAGTCGGTGCCATTTCCTTCAAAATAATCAAATGGAACAAGTTAATCATACAGAATATTAAGAGTAGTTAATTGTATTTCGTAGCATAATATGAACTCATTTATAAAAGCTTTTTCTTCATATTAGCGTTTTATAAGTTTAAATTCGGGTAGTACCTACCCGTTAAGTTCATACTTAGTAGCTAATATACAATTCAACTACTACAATTCTATATGAAAAACTGATTATAATAATATTTCGCGTTCAAACTTTTACACAATATTTTACAAACTTACAATACCGCTTATTTTACATATAGCATGAAATATAGCACACAATAAATTTGATACAAGATGGTTGTGAAGATAATTCTAGCTAGTACACAAGTCGTTCAGCAAAGGCAATAAAGACACGTAATTCATACGTCCAGAAACAAGTCATGCATTCTGGTTTTACTAGGATTACTTCCCATCCTTGGTCTTGTGGAACATAACCGTTATGGCCGTTGATAAGACAGCGTGTTGTAACGTCGTCAAAGGGACGAGGGTTACGTAATGTCCAACAGTCCCGTAACAATCTAAAAACCTCATTTCTTACCCCAATTACCGACTCCGTCACTTGTGGGAACGTTTTGTTTAATAGTTGTAGCCCGATGTTCTTGTTCTCACTTTGGTGAGAAACGAACATTACTAATCCGTAAGCATAACATGCTTCTTTATGTTGCATGTTAGCCGATTTTTCTAAATCACGAAGTCCAATATTCGGATATATTGAGTCAAAATAATTTCTTAACCCATTGCGTAAAATAGCATTTGGGTTCCCCGCATTATATGCGTCAAAGTAAACACATCGTAACTTATGGATTTCCCAATGTGATATCCCCCATCTTTCGAACGAAAGCCTTTTATAAACCAAGGCATTCTTAGAACGTTCTTCGAATGTCTTATAAACTGATCTCGCCTTAAATAGTTGTGCCGAAGAATTCTGACCGACTCTAGACAAGATTTCATCAATCATGTCTCCGGGTAGGTCTCTTAAAATATTGGGTTGTCTATCCATTTTGTGTTTTTATACTGTAAAATAGACAAGAGTTAGATTCATAAAAAAAAATACTTATTAATACAAGCAATTTTTACATATATCATAAAGCATAAGCACACTATATTACATATATTACACCACACGAATACAACTATCTTATTCCGACTCGCTTGTTTCTTCTTCTTCGGTTTTGGTTCGTTTTGCCAAGTTTCTAGGGATATATGATGTTCCCCTAATACGAGCCGTCGTTTTCCACATTGGTTTAGAAAAACCTGGTGGTTTAGAGGTTCCCGGGTCATTGTTACAACTTAAGGACTTCGGGGGTTGACGATACATATAAAGTTCATCGGGGTTGGAATTAGATTTCTCTAATTTTATGCCCTTTTCTTTATTATTTTCTTTTGCCTTTTTAAATTCAGTTGGGGTAATTTCTATAACATCATCGGAATTCTCGTCGGAATCCGATTCATCGGAGAATTGGTAATCCTCCCAATATTTTGCTTCCTTGGCGGAAACACCATTGACCATAATTAACCTTGGTCGGTTGGTTGAGGATTTTCTTTTACTTAACCGTTTTATTATTCCCCCACTGGTTCTATTTCTTCATCCGGTTCTGATTCTTCTTCCGGTTCCGATTCTTCTTCCGGTTCCGACTCTTCTTCCGGTTCCTCTTCGGGAACTTGTGAATCAGTCCACGAATCATTCCAATTTACATTTGACTCTTCATTATTATTAGGTGAGTCAATGGGACTTGTTCTAGAGGTAGACATCTATCACATAATATCAAACGCGTTAAGAGATTAATATATCACATAATATTCACATGTTAAAAATATATAGTTTCCAACAAAATTTGTTAAGCAATCATTTTTCAAGTAAACACGGTCGAAGTCCAGACTCACTAATGCATCCTAACAAACTCGATAAGACACACTAATGCAAAATTCTGGTTCTCTAAGACCAACGCTCGGATACCAACTGATGCCTTGGTTTATAAAAGGCTTTCGTTCGAAAGATGGGGGATATCACATTGGGAAATCCATAAGTTACGATGTGTTTACTTTGACGCATATATTGCGGGGAACCCAAATGCTATTTTACGCAATGGGTTAAGAAATTATTTTGACTCAATATATCCGAATATTGGACTTCGTGATTTAGAAAAAGCGGCTAACATGCAACATAAAGAAGCATGTTATGCTTACGGATTAGTAATGTTCGCTTCTCACCAAAGTGAGAACAAGAACATCGGCCTACAACTATTAAACAAAACGTTCCCACAAGTGACGGAGTCGGTAATTGGGGTAAGAAATGAGGTTTTTAGATTGTTACGGGACTGTTGGACATTACATAACTCTCGTCCCTTTGACGACGTTACAACACGCTGTCTTATCAACGGCCATAACGGTTATGTTCTACAAGACCAAGGATGGGAAGTAGTCCTAGTAAAACCAGAATGCATGACTTATTTCTGGACGTATGAATTACGTGTCTTTATTGCCTTTGCTGAACGACTTGTGTACTAGCTAGAATTATCTTCACAACTATCTTGTATCAAAGTTATTGTGTGCTATATTTCATGCTTTATGTAAAATAAGCGGTATTGTAAGTTTGTAAAATATTGTATAAAAGTTTGAACGCGAAATATTATTATAATCAGTTTTTCATATAGAATTGTAGTAGTTGAATTGTATATTAGCTACTAAGTATGAACTTAACGGGTAGGTACTACCCGAATTTAAACTTATAAAACGCTAATATGAAGAAAAAGCTTTTATAAATGAGTTCATATTATGCTACGAAATACTATTAACTACTCTTAATATTCTGTATGATTAACTTGTTCCATTTGACTATTTTGAAGGAAATGGCACCGACTACTCGACACACAGTGAATATGAATGAAGAGGAATTCCGTACTTTTCTAGCTTCAAACATAGCCGCAGTACAGGCTGCGCTACATACCAACAATAACCTTGGATCTAGCAGTACAGGAAATCGTGTAGGATGCACCTACAAAGAATTCACTGCCTGCAAACCTTTGGAATTTGATGGAACCGAAGGACCGATCGGATTGAAACGGTGGACCGAGAAGGTCGAATCGGTGTTTGCCATAAGTAAGTGTACTGAAGAGGACAAAGTAAAGTACGCTACGCATACCTTCACAGGTTCTGTGTTAACATGGTGGAATACCTATCTAGAGCAAGTGGGACAAGACGATGCGTACGCACTACCGTGGTCAGCATTCAAGCACTTGATGAACGAGAAGTACTGTCCCAGAACCGAGGTCAATAAGCTCAAGACAGAACTTAGAGGGTTACGAACCCAAGGATTTGATATTACCACATACGAAAGACGATTCACAGAATTGTGCCTATTGTATCCGGGAGCATTCGAAGATGAGGAAGAGAAGATCGACGCGTTTGTGAAAGGATTACCGGAAAGAATCCAAGAAGATATAAGTTCACACGAACCCGCCTCCATACAACAGGCATGTAGAATGACTCACAAACTAGTGAACCAGATTGAAGAAAGAATTAAAGAACAGACTGCTGAAGAGGCCAATGTGAAGCAAGTCAAAAGAAAGTGGGAGGAAAACGGTGATAAGAATCACCAATACAACAACAGCAATTACAACAATAATCGCAACAATTATCCCCACAATCGCAACACCAATCGCAACTACAACAAACGGCCCAACAACAACAACAACAACAACAACAACAACAACAACAATAGCAACTACAACAATCATCCCAACAACAATAATAACCGCAACAACAACAACAATCAGAAGCAGCTATGCCAAAGGTGTGAAAAGTATCACTCGGGGTTCTGCACCAAATTTTGCAACAAGTGTAAAAGAAATGGTCATAGCGCGGCGAAGTGTGAGGTTTACGGACCAGGGGTTAATAGAACGAAAGGAACAAATGGTGTCGGAACGAGTAATGGCGGAGCAAGTAGTGTCGGAGCAAGTTATGCCAATGTAGTTTGTTATAAATGTGAAAAACCGGGCCACATTATTAGAAATTGCCCGAACCAGGAGAACACGAATGGACAAGGCCGCGGAAGAGTTTTCAATATTAATGCGGCAGAGGCACAGGAAGACCCGGAGCTTGTTACGGGTACGTTTCTTATTGACAATAAATCTGCTTACGTTTTATTTGATTCGGGTGCGGATAGAAGCTATATGAGTAGAGATTTTTGTGCTAAATTAAGTTGTCCATTGACACCTTTGGATAGTAAATTTTTACTCGAATTAGCAAATGGTAAATTAATTTCAGCAGATAATATATGTCGGAATCGAGAAATTAAACTGGTTAGCGAAACATTTAAGATTGATTTGATACCAGTAGAGTTAGGGAGTTTTGATGTGATAATCGGTATGGACTGGTTGAAAGAAGTGAAAGCAGAGATCGTTTGTTACAAAAATGCAATTCGCATTATACGAGAAAAAGGAAAACCCTTAATGGTGTACGGAGAAAAGGGCAACACGAAGCTACATCTTATTAGTAATTTGAAGGCACAAAAACTAATAAGAAAAGGTTTCTATGCTATTCTAGCACACGTCGAGAAAGTACAAACTGAAGAAAAGAGCATCAATGATGTTCCCATTGCAAAAGAATTTCCCGATGTATTTCCGAAAGAATTACCGGGATTACCCCCACATCGATCCGTTGAATTTCAAATAGATCTTGTACCAGGAGCTGCACCAATAGCTCGTGCTCCTTACAGACTCGCACCCAGCGAGATGAAAGAACTGCAAAGCCAATTACAAGAACTTTTAGAGCGTGGTTTCATTCGACCAAGCACATCACCGTGGGGAGCTCCTGTTTTGTTTGTCAAGAAGAAAGATGGTACATTCAGGTTGTGTATCGACTACCGAGAGTTGAACAAACTTACCATCAAGAACCGCTACCTACTACCGAGAATCGACGACTTATTTGATCAACTACAAGGCTCGTCTGTTTATTCAAAGATTGACTTACGTTCCGGATATCATCAAATGCGGGTGAAAGAAGATGATATTCCAAAGACTGCTTTCAGAACACGTTACGGTCATTACGAGTTTATGGTCATGCCGTTTGGTTTAACTAATGCACCAGCTGTGTTCATGGACCTTATGAACCGAGTGTGTGGACCATACCTTGACAAGTTTGTCATTGTTTTCATTGATGACACACTTATTTACTCAAAGAATGACTAAGAACACGGTGAACATTTGAGAAAGGTGTTAGAAGTATTGAGGAAGGAAGAATTGTACGTTAAGTTTTCAAAGTGTGCATTTTGGTTGGAAGAAGTTCAATTCCTCGGTCACATAGTGAACAAAGAAGGTATTAAGGTGGATCCGGCAAAGATAGAAACTGTTGAAAAGTGGGAAACCCCAAAAACTCCGAAACACATACGCCAGTTTTTAGGACTAGCTGGTTACAACAGAAGGTTCATCCAAGACTTTTCCAGAATAGCAAAACCCTTGACTGCATTAACGCATAAAGGGAAGAAATTTGAATGGAATGATGAACAAGAGAAAGCGTTTCAGTTATTGAAGAAAAAGCTAACTACGGCACCTATATTGTCATTGCCTGAAGGGAATGATGATTTTGTGATTTATTGTGATGCATCAAATCAAGGTCTCGGTTGTGTATTAATGCAACGAACGAAGGTGATTGCTTATGCGTCTAGACAATTGAAGATTCACGAACAAAATTATACGACGCATGATTTGGAATTAGGCGCGGTTGTTTTTGCATTAAAGACTTGGAGGCACTACTTATATGGGGTCAAAAGTATTATATACACCGACCACAAAAGTCTTCAACACATATTGTGACGATCGCTCCAAATCCATATGGACGAACACGTCATTCATTGATTTCATTGCGAGGTATTTGACCTCTATGTGATACATTTTGTAACATTGTATTCGTTTGAAAAGGTATTTCATAAATGAATATATAAATTCCAGGTTTTTAACATCTGATGATTTCTACGTATAGACAATCACCATTTAATGGTTTACAATAATACATCTGTTGACAATACAGTCAAAATAAGATACATGGTAATGGTTTGGTGAATGCAAGTTTCTTGTATATAGCATGTATGACTCCAAGCACATATCTTGTATCACGTATAAGCAAACAGCGGAAGACTTCTAGAATCCTGAGAATAAACATGCTTCAAGTGTCAACACAAAGGTTGGTGAGTTCATAGTTTTAATATTACACATAATCCGTATATCAATGTGGATTACAAAAGTTCAGTTGTTTTATTTAAAACGTTATCAATAGGTTTTACATAAAAGGTGGATCACAAGATTTCAGTTGTTTCATCCGAAACGTTTATCAATCGGTTCTACAAAATTGAGCACCCTGGTAACTAAACTTTAATGCTTATATTATTTGTACCCTTTGTATAATCATCTTAATAATACACGCAAACCAACGTGTACGCTTCTCAAATAGCATACGTCCGTTAAAAGGCTAGCGCTCTAGCTCGGACGGGGATATCAAGCCCTATGGATCCATATAATACTACTCGCGCCCACCAGTTCTTATAACCGGCAGTTACTAGTTACCAAAGCTAAGGGATTTTCGGTTCAAACTCGGTGTAGAATTTAGTATGTACTTGTATCCATTGCGTTTAAAATAAAGTGCATGTATTCTCAGCCCAAAAATATAGATTGCAAAAGCAATTAAAAAGGAAGCATATGAAACTCACACATATAAATATTGTATATCGGTTAATAAAACATTTGCATGTATTCTCAGCCCAAAAATGTAGAGAGTAAAAGGGATCTTATGAAACTCACAGTTAAATATTGATATACAATATTGTAGGAAAGCACGTAGACGCATCGGAGATGATAAACACGAGGTTTGATTCACAAAAAAAATACCCCCGAACATTACCCATAACCTCCTTGGCAATAACCCATAATTTCCTTAGCTCTAGCTTGCTCGAAAACTCATTTTGAAAATTACTTGGACAGCACTCCGTCGTAATATTTTTTGTACATTATTATTTTTGTATCGCAAAAATAATAACACTAATAATAATAAAAAATAATAAGATTAATAATAATCTTATTAATAATAATAATAATAATAATAATAATAATAATAATAATAATAAATAATAAATAATATTACGGAGTATATATATATTTGTGTATGTGTGTGATTTAAATCGAGCGAAAACACTGAAATTTATAGATGTGGCCTGAAATCTGGAGTCATGCGACTCGCATAGAAATGACCTTCTAGCCATGCGACTCGTATGAGGACCAGGGACAGCTCACATTGTTTTGGCTCCTAGCTTGTCGACATAATATAAAATAAATATAAATATATAAATAATTAATATAATTATTTATATATTATATTTTATTCTTGTGCATAGTAGACTAGATATTTTTGGTCCGTTGCGTCGGGCGTTTCTTCTTGACTCGGGTCCCGGTTCCGGATTTTCAGACGTCCTTGCGTACTATTTTATATCGTGTACTTTGCGTTCCGCAACTTGTACTCTTGTCATTTTTTAGACGTTCTTCATCAATAATTTGAACCTTTTTAATTGTATCTTGTACATTTGAGCATTTTGGACCTTTCCGTTTTCAATTCTTCGTTTTCGCCTTTTGTCTCCGCACTTATTAAATATAAACGAATATTACTTGAATATGGAACAATTACAACTAAAATCCTGTCTTTCTTGGGGGATAATGCTATGAAATATATGTTCCTTTTTAGCCTTATCAATAGCCTTAAATTATCCCTTAATTATATCACTCAAAGTGTATCTTAAACTTTCGAGTGTTTTGGTCATTTACTTCTATAAATCATCGTCTCGCTATTTGTTAAAATACATTTTTATAATAGCGTTTTACTGTAGCAAAGTTACTGTAGCAAAGTCAAATTTTACTGTAGCAATTCACTGTAGCAAATAGTGATTTTCGAAAACACTGTAGCATTTTGAGTAATGTGGCAATTTGAAAACACTGTAACAAATTAGTGTTTAACTGGTTCATCTTAAACGCTTTAGTTAACTTATCTAAATATTAATTGAATCAATAAACGAATGTTACTATCGTTTATTATATATATGTATATATCTTTTTAATATACATAAATCAGTTTTTAAATACACATTGGAAGTTATTTATAAATAAATTTTAATAATAAATATTTCAACTTATCATATACATTCAAATAGATATTTAAACCAATAAGTTTAATGTACGGTATCAAACAATTAATACATTGTTACCTTTTCATGTTATAGTATATATGTATCTATTTACATATAATTGTTCTCGAATCGTCGAAAATAACCGAAGGGTATTTAAATATATAAAAGTAGTTCAAAAATTTTGAGATTCAGTTTTACAGACTTTGCTTATCGTGTCGAAAATGTTAATCATACAAAGATTAAGTTTAAATTTGGTCAGAAATTTCCGGGTCATCACAGTACCTACCCGTTAAAGAAATTTCATCCCGAAATTTGAGTGAGGTCGTCATGGCTAACAATAAAAATGTTTTAATGACGAATATGAGTTGATAATAGAGTTTTATCTATGTTTGAATAATATGGATAAAATAATCCAGTTACTCGAAGCGTATGAGAGAAGTTATCGTAATCAAGTGAAATGGAGAATAGAGATGCGTCTTATCTCTTGATGTAGTAACGATTGATTTCCGGATTTTAAGGAATAGAAAATCTTCATAATTTAAATAAGATTTGATTTTTCGGAATTTGCGGAAATTAGGATTTTCTTTGATTAAATGCGTAATCTGACTCTATTACTGCGTCCGATATTTTGCTATAAATTGACCTCTTCCGTTTCATTTATTTTCAACACTCCTATAATTTTCTTTATTATTTCATACATCCCAATAGATTGTGAAAATGCTTAATCCAGTTCTGATTCTTGATATTTTCCTGGCTATCGTATCCTTCATTCTTCTTTTTCATCTGCCACCAGAGGAAGTTATTTTCTTCTACTATTACCTTGGGGTTATAGTGTTTTTCATTCTCCCGTGTCTTTATATTGCTATACGCATTGATATACACGGTTTGTAATTTCGGGGTTGTTTTCGGGCTTTATATTTTCCATTATATTTCGGAGCTTCATGCTTTCGTTTTCTTTTCCCGACTTTAAGTCAAGCGAATAATGGTCCAAAATTCGTAGGTATGGATTTTGAAATGAACATAATTAATATTCTAAGAAAGAAACGGTAATGGCACAATCTGACTTGTCAGATTACCAGAATACCTCGAAAAAGACCTTAATCATCAAGAAAAATATTTTCTTGATATGTTTAGAGGTTAAATAGAATGAAAGAGTTATGTAACATGGTTCATGATGAGGGTATGATCTGTGAACCTTTATCACGTTCCTTTAGAAACTCAGCATGACTTACTGTAATATAATCACGTTGATCAAGTGTCATTATATTATACTAATTCATGCTTCAGTTCCCAACACTACTTCAAAACATTCAAATTTTAAACTTGAAGGTTTCAGAATTTAGAAACTAAAATAGTTTCTTTTATGATGTAATACAGATAGCGCGAAGAGATGAATGATTTCAGATAAGAATGCTTATGAAAATATCTTCAGAAATATCGAGGATATTTAAAAGATACGATGATATCTTAGAATTTCTAATATCGAAGAATGATGAAGAAGATTTGTTCGTAACGGATTTTGAGTTAGTAGCAAGGTATTCGTTAATGACTTCAGCAGATACTGAATCATTTGTATTCTTTGAAGGCAGGTTTAGTCTTTGTGATTTATCCACAGCCCTCCTTCATACTTTGCTCAATCCGTTTTCCAGTTTCAAACCTTTTTTTTTTTCTCAGCTTTACCATTATATTATTCTTTATCATCAAACTTTTGACTGTTAAGGTCGTTTACAGTTTTTGCTACTTCATCAGCATTGTTCTAATTTCAGAGAACTAGTTTCATAGTTTGGGGTGTTTTTCAAAAACTTCACATTCGAAGTATGTAATTCGAGGAGGTAGACGTTATATGTACACATATAACTGTTGGCGTAGACGTGCTGCAAGATTTCAAAATACTGATTGCAAATTCCCGATAGTTGGAATGGCAACTATTGTTACAAGATGTGGATGAGTACATGATAGGGTTTCAATGTATATATAGTGATTTCCGGAGAGTTTCAAATAGCAGAGTGACGGAGTCGCTGGTACATTTACTGCTAATATGGTGGAACATAAAAGGTTCCCCAGTAACAAAAACGTATATGCCAAAGTTATAAGTCTGAAAGGTCGTCGTTGACTAGTTGAATGGGTGATAATACTGGATACTTTTAAAAAGGAATTGCAAGGTTATTTTCAGTAATGATAATGCCGAAGGATTTATCACAGATACGTGTTAAAGTTTTACTTAGGTTTCGAGAGCTTTCCAGATATATGATTATAATTACAAATCTTTCTTCTCGTAGATATCGTGTAGTTGGTTTGTCTTCTCGTTTGTTCATTAGTTGAAGTGTTTCCAAGAATTTCGATGGGTTTGAACGCAAAATGTAATCATATGATGTTCTAGTACTGTTCTGAATTCAAAGCATGGTTTTCGAAGCATGGTTTTGAAGGATGTAGGAATCTAAGAGTGATGTTTTTCGTTTAATCTTGACTTGGATTCTGATCTATCGAAATCAGAATATGAAATTGAATGAAAATGGTTATTCTGCGATGAACAGATACGTATATCTATAGGTTTGAGCAGTATAGTTAATGATTGTTGAATCAAAATTGAAGAATGTATAGTGTAACATATTAATGTGGAATTTATATATTTCTAGGGTATTACCTACCCGTTAAAATATTCTCATCATTAACAGTTTGTACAAAAGGATTTTCAATTACAATCTTTATGAAAATATATGTATGTATATTTCCTTCAGATGTAATATAAATTTAATGAGTTATTAAACTCATTTGATTTTACTGTAGCAATTCACTGTAGCAAATAGTGATTTTCGAAAACACTGTAGCATTTTGAGTAATGTGGCAATTTGAAAACACTGTAACAAATTAGTGTTTAACTGGTTCATCTTAAACGCTTTAGTTAACTTATCTAAATATCAATTGAATCAATAAACGAATGTTACTATCGTTTATTATATATATGTATATATCTTTTTAATATACATAAATCAGTTTTTAAATACACATTGGAAGTTATTTATAAATAAATTTTAATAATAAATATTTCAACTTATCATATACATTCAAATAGATATTTAAACCAATAAGTTTAATGTACGGTATCAAACAATTAATACATTGTTACCTTTTCATGTTATAGTATATATGTATCTATTTACATATAATTGTTCTCGAATCGTCGAAAATAACCGAAGGGTATTTAAATATATAAAAGTAGTTCAAAAATTTTGAGATTTAGTTTTACAGACTTTGCTTATCGTGTCGAAAATGTTAATCATACAAAGATTAAGTTTAAATTTGGTCAGAAATTTCCGGGTCATCACACATATTTAATCAGAAACAACTGAATATGAGGCAGCGTAGGTGGATTGAATTGTTGAATGATTACGACTTTGAGATTCGTTACCACCCGGGGAAGGCAAATGTGGTAGCCGATGCCTTGAGCAGGAAGGACAGAGAACCCATTCGAGTAAAATCTATGAATATAATGATTCATAATAACCTTACTACTCAAATAAAGGAGGCGCAACAAGGAGTTTTAAAAGAGGGAAATTTAAAGGATGAAATACCCAAAGGATCGGAGAACCATCTTAATATTCGGGAAGACGGAACCCGGTATAGGGCTGAAAGGATTTGGGTA
This sequence comes from Rutidosis leptorrhynchoides, assembly GCF_046630445.1. Classification (NCBI taxonomy): domain Eukaryota; kingdom Viridiplantae; phylum Streptophyta; class Magnoliopsida; order Asterales; family Asteraceae; genus Rutidosis; species Rutidosis leptorrhynchoides. The sequence goes on from NC_092337.1 coordinate 54,126,465, forward strand.
CCAAAATTTGGAGATATGAGAGAAATGGTACTTAGAGAAGCTCATAAAACCAGATACTCAATACATCCTGGAACGGGGAAGATGTACAAAGATCTCAAGAATCATTTTTGGTGGCCGGGTATGAAAGCCGATGTTGCTAAATACGTAGGAGAATGTTTGACGTGTTCTAAGGTCAAAGCTGAGCATCAGAAACCATCAGGTCTACTTCAACAACCCGAAATCCCGGAATGGAAATGGGAAAACATTACCATGGATTTCATCACTAAATTGCCAAGGACTGCAAGTGGTTTTGATACTATTTGGGTAATAGTTGATCGTCTCACCAAATCAGCACACTTCCTGCCAATAAGAGAAGATGACAAGATGGAGAAGTTAGCACGACTGTATTTGAAGGAAGTCATCTCCAGACATGGAATACCAATCTCTATTATCTCTGATAGGGATGGCAGATTTATTTCAAGATTCTGGTAGACATTACAGCAAGCATTAGGAACTCGTCTAGACATGAGTACTGCCTATCATCCACAAACTGATGGGCAGAGCGAAAGGACGATACAAATGCTTGAAGACATGCTACGAGCATGTGTTATTGATTTCGGAAACAGTTGGGATCGACATCTACCGTTAGCAGAATTTTCCTACAACAACAGCTACCATTCAAGCATTGAGATGGCGCCGTTTGAAGCACTTTATGGTAGAAAGTGCAGGTCTCCGATTTGTTGGAGTGAAGTGGGGGATAGACAGATTACGGGTCCAGAGATTATACAAGAAACTACCGAGAAGATCATCCAAATTCAACAACGGTTGAAAACCGCCCAAAGTCGACAAAAGAGCTACGCTGACATTAAAAGAAAAGATATAGAATTTGAAATTGGAGAGATGGTCATGCTTAAAGTTGCACCTTGGAAAGGCGTTGTTCGATTTGGTAAACGAGGGAAATTAAATCCAAGGTATATTGGACCATTTAAGATTATTGATCGTGTCGGACCAGTAGCTTACCGAATTGAGTTACCTCAACAAATCGCGGCTGTACATAACACTTTCCACGTCTCGAATTTGAAGAAATGTTTTGCTAAAGAAGATCTCACTATTCCGTTAGATGAAATCCAAATCAACGAAAAACTCCAATTCATCGAAGAACCCGTCAAAATAATGGATCGTGAGGTTAAAAGACTTAAGCAAAACAAGATACCAATTGTTAAGGTTTGATGGAATGATCGTAGAGGACCCGAGTTCACCTGGGAGCATGAAGATCAGATGAAGAAGAAATACCCGCATCTATTTCCAGAAGATTCGTCAACACCTTCAACAGCTTAAAATTTCGGGACGAAATTTATTTAACGGGTAGGTACTGTAGTGACCCGAGCTTTTCCATGTTTATATATATTAATTGAGATTGATATTTACATGATTAAATTTTTCCAACATGTTAAGCAATCAAACTTGTTAAGACTTGATTAATTGAAATAGGTTTCATATAGACAATTGACCACCCAAGTTGACCGGTGATTCACGAACGTTAAAACTTGTAAAAACTATATGATGACATATATATGGTTATATATATAGTTAACATGATATTATGATAAGTAAACATATCATTAAGTATATTAACAATGAACTACATATGTAAAAACAAGACTACTAACTTAATGATTTTGAAACGAGACATATAGGTAACGATTATCGTTGTAACGACATTTAATGTATATATATCATATTAAGAGATATTCGTACATCATAATATCATGATAATATAATAATTTAAAATCTCTTTTGATATTATAAACATTGGGTTAACAACATTTAACAAGATCGTTAACCTAAAGGTTTCAAAACAACATTTACATGTAACGACTAACGATGACTTAACGACTCAGTTAAAATGTATATACATGTAGTGTTTTAATATGTATTCATACACTTTTGAAAGACTTCAAGACACTTATCAAAATACTTCTACTTAACAAAAATGCTTACAGTTACATCCTCGTTCAGTTTCATCAACAATTCTACTCGTATGCACCCGTATTCGTACTCGTACAATACACAGCTTTTAGATGTATGTACTATTGGTATATACACTCCAATGATCAGCTCTTAGCAGCCCATGTGAGTCACCTAACACATGTGGGAACCATCATTTGGCAACTAGCATGAAATATCTCATAAAATTACAAAAATATGAGTAATCATTCATGACTTATTTACATGAAAACAAAATTACATATCCTTTATATCTAATCCATACACCAATGACCAAAAACACCTACAAACACTTTCATTCTTCAATTTTCTTCATCTAATTGATCTCTCTCAAGTTCTATCTTCAAGTTCTAAGTGTTCTTCATAAATTCCAAAAGTTCTAGTTTCATAAAATCAAGAATACTTTCAAGTTTGCTAGCTCACTTCCAATCTTGTAAGGTGATCATCCAACCTCAAGAAATATTTATTTCTTATAGTTGGTTATCATTCTATTACAAGGTAATAATCATATTCAAACTTTGGTTCAATTTCTATAACTATAACAATCTTATTTCAAGTGATGATCTTACTTGAACTTGTTTTCGTGTCATGATTCTGCTTCAAGAACTTCGAGCCATCCAAGGATCCGTTGAAGCTAGATCCATTTTTCTATTTTCCAGTAGGTTTATCCAAGGAACTTAAGGTAGTAATGATGTTCATAACATCATTCGATTCATACATATAAAGCTATCTTATTCGAAAGTTTAAACTTGTAATCACTAGAACATAGTTTAGTTAATTCTAAACTTGTTCGCAAACAAAAGTTAATCCTTCTAACTTGACTTTTAAAATCAACTAAACACATGTTCTATATCTATATGATATGCTAACTCAATGATTTAAAACCTGGAAACACAAAAAACACCGTAAAACCGGATTTACGCCGTCGTAGTAACACCGCGGGCTGTTTTGGGTTAGTTAATTAAAAAATATGATAAACTTTGATTTAAAAGTTGTTATTCTGAGAAAATGATTTTTATTATGAACATGAAACTATATCCAAAAATTATGGTTAAACTCAAAGTGGAAGTATGTTTTCTAAAATGGTTATCTAGACGTCGTTCTTTCGACTGAAATGACTACCTTTACAAAAATGACTTGTAACTTATTTTTCCGACTATAAACCTATACTTTTTCTGTTTAGATTCATAAAATAGAGTTCAATATAAAATCATAGCAATTTGATTCACTCAAAACGGATTTAAAATGAAGAAGTTATGGGTAAAACAAGATTGGATAATTTTTCTCATTTTAGCTACGTGAAAATTGGTAACAAATCTATTCCAACCATAACTTAATCAACTTGTATTGTATATTATGTAATCTTGAGATACCATAGACACGTATACAATGTTTCGACCTATCATGTCGACACATCTATATATATTTCGGAACAACCATAGACACTCTATATGTGAATGTTGGAGTTAGCTATACAGGGTTGAGGTTGATTCCAAAATATATATAGTTTGAGTTGTGATCAATACTGAGATACGTATACACTGGGTCGTGGATTGATTCAAGATAATATTTATCGATTTATTTCTGTACATCTAACTGTGGACAACTAGTTGTAGGTTACTAACGAGGACAGCTGACTTAATAAACTTAAAACATCAAAATATATTAAAAGTATTGTAAATATATTTTGAACATACTTTGATATATATGTATATATTGTTATAGGTTCGTGAATCAACCAGTGGCCAAGTCTTACTTCCCGACGAAGTAAAAAAATCTGTGAAAGTGAGTTATAGTCCCACTTTTAAAATCTAATATTTTTGGGATGAGAATACATGCAGGTTTTATAAATGATTTACAAAATAGACACAAGTACGTGAAACTACATTCTATGGTTGAATTATCGAAATCGAATATGCCCCTTTTTATTAAGTCTGGTAATCTAAGAATTAAGGAACAGACACCCTAATTGACGCGAATCCTAAAGATAGATCTATTGGGCCCAACAAGCCCCATCCAAAGTACCGGATGCTTTAGTACTTAGAAATTTATATCATATCCGAAGGGTGTCCCGGAATGATGGGGATATTCTTATATATGCATCTTGTTAATGTCAGTTACCAGGTGTTTACCATATGAATGATTTTTATCTCTATGTATGGGATGTGTATTGAAATATGAAATCTTGTGGGCTATTATTATGATTTGATATATATAGGTTAAACCTATAACTCACCAACATTTTTGTTGATGTTTTAAGCATGTTTATTCTCAGGTGATTATTAAGAGCTTCCGCTGTCGCATACTTAAATAAGGACGAGATTTGAAGTCCATGCTTGTATGATATTGTGTAAAAACTGCATTCAAGAAACTTATTTTGTTGTAACATATTTGTATTGTAAACCATTATGTAATGGTCGTGTGTAAACAGGATATTTTAGATTATCATTATTTGATAATCTACGTAAAGCTTTTTAAACCTTTATTGATGAAATAAAGGTTATGGTTTGTTTTAAAATGAATGCAGTCTTTGAAAAACGTCTCATATAGGGGTCAAAACCTCGCAACGAAATCAATTAATATGGAACGTTTTTAATCAATAAGAACGGGACATTTCAGTTGGTATCAGAGCTTGTTTTTACATATATGTCTCGTTTCGAAATCATTAATATCATGTTTGTAATAACCAACAGAAATGTCCCGTTCTTATTGATTAAAAACGTTCCATATTAATTGATTTCGTTGCGAGGTTTTGACCTCTATATGAGACGTTTTTCAAAGACTGCATTCATTTTTAAAACAAATCATAACCTTTATTTCATAAATAAAGGTTTAAAAAGCTTTACATAGATTATCAAATAATGATAATCTAAAATATCCTGTTTACACACGACCATTACATAATGGTTTACAATACAAATATGTTACATCGAAATCAGTTTTTTTGAATGTAGTTTTTTTACACAATATCATACAAACATGGACTCCAAATCTTGTCCTTATTTTAGTATGCAACAGCGGAAGCTCTTAGTATTCACCTGAGAATAAACATGCTTTAAACGTTAACAAAAATGTTGGTGAGTTATAGGTTTAACCTATATATATCAAATCGTAACAATAGACCACAAGATTTCATATTTCAATACACATCCCATACATAGAGATAAAAATCATTCATATGGTGAACACCTGGTAACCGACATTAACAAGATGCATATATAAGAATATCCCCATCATTCCGGGACACCCTTCGGATATGATATAATTTCGAAGTACTAAAGCATCCGGTACTTTGGATGGGGTTTGTTAGGCCCAATAGATCTATCTTTAGGATTCGCGTCAATTAGGGTGTCTGTTCCCTAATTCTTAGATTACCAGACTTAATAAAAAAAGGGCATATTCGATTTCGATAATTCAACCATAGAATGTAGTTTAAGGTACTTGTGTCTATTTTGTAAATCATTTATAAAACCTGCATGTATTCTCATCCCAAAAATATTAGATTTTAAAAGTGGGACTATAACTCACTTTCACAGATTTTTACTTCGTCGGGAAGTAAGACTTGGCCACTGGTTGATTCACGAACCTATAACAATATATACCTATATATCAAAGTATGTTCAAAATATATTTACAACACTTTTAATATATTTTGATGTTTTAAGTTTATTAAGTCAGCTGTCCTCGTTAGTAACCTACAACTAGTTGTCCACAGTTAGATGTACAGAAATAAATCGATAAATATTATCTTGAATCAATCCACGACCCAGTGTATACGTATCTCAGTATTGATCACAACTCAAACTATATATATTTTAGAATCAACCTCAACCCTGTATAGCTAACTCCAACATTCACATATAGAGTGTCTATGGTTGTTCCGAAATATATATAGATGTGTCAACATGATAGGTCGAAACATTGTATACGTGTCTATGGTATCTCAAGATTACATAATATACAATACAAGTTGATTAAGTTATGGTTGAAATAGATTTGTTACCAATTTTCACGTAGCTAAAATGAGAAAAATTATCCAATCTTGTTTTACCCATACCTTCTTCATTTTAAATCCGTTTTGAGTGAATCAAATTGCTATGGTTTCATATTAAACTCTATTTTATGAATCTAAACAAAAAAGTATAGGTTTATAGTCGGAAAAATAAGTTACAAGTCGTTTTTGTAAAGGTAGTCATTTCAGTCGAAAGAACGACGTCTAGATGACCATTTTAGAAAACATACTTCCACTTTGAGTTTAACCATAATTTTTGGATATAGTTTCATGTTCATAATAAAAATCATTTTCCCAGAATAACAACTTTTAAATCAAAGTTATCATAGTTTTTAATTAACTAACCCAAAACAGCCCGCGGTGTTACTACGACGGCGTAAATCCGGTTTTACGGTGTTTTTCGTATTTCCGGGTTTTAAATCATTAAGTTAGCATATCATATAGATATAGAAAATGTGTTTAGTTGATTTTAAAAGTCAAGTTAGAAGGATTAACTTTTATTTGCGAACAAGTTTAGAATTAACTAAACTATGTTCTAGTGATTACAAGTTTAAACCTTCGAATAAGATAGCTTTATATGTATGAATCGAATGATGTTATGAACATCATTACTACCTAAAGTTCCTTGGATAAACCTACTGGAAATGAGAAAAATAGATCTAGCTTCAAAGGATCCTTGGATGGCTTGAAAGTTCTTGAAGCAGAATCATGACACGAAAACAATTTCAAGTAAGATTTCCACTCGAAATAAGATTGTTATAGTTATAGAAATTGAATTAAAGTTTGAATATGATTATTACATTGTATTAGAAAGATAACCTACTATAAGTAACAAAGGTTTCTTGATCTTGGATGATTACTTGGAATGGATTTAGAAAACTTGGAAGTAAACTTGCAATCTTGGAAGTATTCTTGATTTTATGAAACTATAACTTTTGGAATTTATGAAGAACACTTAGAACTTGAAGATAGAACTTGAGAGAGATCAATTAGATGAAGAAAATTGAATAATGAAAGTGTTTGTAGGTGTTTTTGGTCGTTGGTGTATGGATTAGATATAAAGGATATGTAATTTTGTTTTCATGTAAATAAGTCATGAATGATTACTCATATTTTTGTAATTTTATGAGATATTTCATTCTAGTTGCCAAATGATGGTTCCCACATGTGTTAGGTGACTCACATGGACTGCTAAGAGCTGATCATTGGAGTGTATATACCAATAGTACATACATCTAAAAGCTGTGTATTGTACGAGTACGAATACGGGTGCATACGAGTAGAATTGTTGATGAAACTGAACGAGGATGTAACTGTAAGAATTTTTGTTAAGTAGAAGTATTTTGATAAGTGTCTTGAAGTCTTTCAAAAGTGTATGAATACATATTAAAACACTACATGTATATACATTTTAACTGAGTCGTTAAGTCATCGTTAGTCGTTACATGTAAATGTTGTTTTGAAACCTTTAGGTTAACGATCTTGTTGAATGTTGTTAACCCAATGTTTATAATATCAAAAGAGATTTTAAATTATTATGTTAACATGATATTATGATAAGTAAACATATCATTAAGTATATTAGCAATGAACTACATATGTAAAAACAAGACTACTAACTTAATGATTTTGAAACGAGACATATAGGTAACGATTATCGTTGTAACGACATTTAATGTATATATATCATATTAAGAGATATTCACAACAGTTGATTACATTGCGAGGTACTTGACCTCTATATGATACATTTTACAAACATTGCATTCGTTTTTGAAAGACAAACATCTAAAGTAGACAGACATGCATCACATTTCATAATATATCAGACTATCAACGACTTAATAATAATCTTGATGAACTCAACGACTCAAATGCAACGTCTTTTGAAATATGTTATGAATGACTTCAAGTAATATCTTTAAAATGAGCAAATGCACAGCGGAAGATTTCTTTCGTACCTGAGAATAAACAGGCTTTCAAATGTCAACCAAAAGGTTGGTGAGTTCATTAGTTTATCATAAATAATCATTTCATAATTTTAATAGACCACAAGATTTCATATTTCCATTTCTCATAAACATACGTCCCTTGCATAGAGACAAAAATATCATTCATATGGATTGAACACCTGGTAACCGACATTAACAATATGCATATAAGAATATCCCCATCATTCCGGGATCCTCCTTCGGACATGATATAAATTTCGAAGTACTAAAGCATCCGGTACTTTGGATGGGGCTTGTTGGACCCAATAGATCTATCTTTAGGATTCGCGTCAATTAGGGTGTCTGTTCCCTAATTCTTAGATTACCAGACTAAAAAGGGGCATATTCGGTTTAATAATTCAACCATAGAATGTAGTTTCGATTACTTGTGTCTATTTCGTAAAACAGTTATAAAAGCAGCGCATGTATTCTCAGTCCCAAAAATATATATTGCAAAAGCATTTAAAAAGGGAGCAAATGAAACTCACATATATAAATTTTGTAAAACAGTTAATAAAGCATTTGCATGTATTCTTAGCCCAAAATGTAAAGAGTAAAAGGGATCAAATGAAACTCACGTATATAAATTTTGTAAAACAGTTAAAAAAGCATTTGCATTTATTCTTAGCCCAAAATGTAAAGAGTAAAAGGGATCCAATGAAACTCACGCATATAAATATTGTAAAACAGTTAATAAAGCATTTGCATGTATTCTCAGCCCAAAAATATATGTAAAAAGGGAATAATGAAACTCACCTAATGTATTTTGTAGTAAAAATACATATGACAATATTGAACAACTGAACAATGCAGGGTTGGTCTCGGATTCGCGAACCTATATCATGTATATATATATATTAACACATATAATTGTAATTGAACAATGTTGTATATATATATTTATTATAATATATTATTAAATTGTAATTTATTGTTATATATATATATATAATGTGTTGAATTCAATATTTATATATGTGTTTATTATTACTCATAATATCTTAAAATATTTTTATACACTATATATAATTTAGTTATTATTACAGTTATTAATATTTCATATAAAAATATAGTATGTAATATACCTTTTACATATAAGTCTCTTTTGTTTGTAAAATTAATATTTGTAATACTATTAAGGTAAAGATATTAATACCTATGATAAAAATGAAAGTTTTACTAATAATGATCCTCTTAATAATAATATAATTGTAAAAATAAAATTTTTAATAATAATACTAATATTGATAATGATAATATTAATAATAGTAGTACTTATGTTAATAGTGATAATAATAATAATTATAGAGATATCTATTTTGTTAATTATGATTATAAGTTTAATTATAACTATTCTAATAATCATATTAACAACAATAATGATATTATTACTAATACCTTTGTTGATAATACTATAATATTACTAACAATTTGTAAGATGATACTAATAATAATATTTTTAGTGATAATTTGCATTATGTTCATAATAATGATAATAATAATAGTAATACTAACAATTATAACAATAATACTTAATACTAGCAAATAATAATAATAATAATAATAATAATAATAATAATAATAATAATAATAATAATAATAATAATAATAATAATAATAATAATAATAATAATAATAATAATAATAATAATAATAATAATAATAATAATAATAGTGATATCAATTTATACCTTTGTAGCATTAAAAAGAATTAACTGCTCGAGATGGGACTCGAACCCATGACCTCTCGCTAACCCATAATACCCCTTAACCACTCGTCCATTTGTTTTTCTATTTTATTATTACACTTTATATTATTAAGTTCACACGAGCTCGCCTCCATACAACAGGCATGTAGAATGGCTCACAAACTTGTGAACCAGATTGAAGAAAGAATTAAAGAACAGACTGCTGAAGAGGCCAATGTGAAGCAAGTCAAAAGAAAGTGGGAGGAAAACGGTGATAAGAATCACCAATACAACAACAACAGCAATTACAACAATAATCGCAACAATTATCCCAACAATCGTGAAATGTCCCGTTCTTATTGATTAAAAACGTTCCATATTAATTGATTTCGTTGCGAGGTTTTGACCTCTATATGAGACGTTTTTCAAAGACTGCATTCATTTTTAAACAAACCATAACCTTTATTTCATCAATAAAGGTTTAAAAAGCTTTACGTAGATTATCAAATAATGATAATCTAAAATATCCTGTTTACACACGACCATTACATAATGGTTTACAATACAAATATGTTACAACAAAATAAGTTTCTTGAATGCAGTTTTTACACAATATCATACAAGCATGGACTCCAAATCTTGTCCTTATTTAAGTATGCGACAGCGGAAGCTCTTAATAATCACCTGAGAATAAACATGCTTAAAACGTCAACAAAAATGTTGGTGAGTTATAGGTTTAACCTATATATATCAAATCGTAACAATAGACCACAAGATTTCATATTTCAATACACATCCCATACATAGAGATAAAAATCATTCATATGGTGAACACCTGGTAACCGACAATAACAAGATGCATATATAAGAATATCCCCATCATTCCGGGACACCCTTCGGATATGATATAAATTTCGAAGTACTAAAGCATCCGGTACTTTGGATGGGGTTTGTTAGGCCCAATAGATCTATCTTTAGGATTCGCGTCAATTAGGGTATCTGTTCCCTAATTCTTAGATTACCAGACTTAATAAAAAGGGGCATATTCGATTTCGATAATTCAACCATAGAATGTAGTTTCACGTACTTGTGTCTATTTTGTAAATCATTTATAAAACCTGCATGTATTCTCATCCCAAAAATATTAGATTTTAAAAGTGGGACTATAACTCACTTTCACAGATTTTTACTTCGTCGGGAAGTAAGACTTGGCCACTGGTTGATTCACGAACCTATAACAATATATACATATATATCAAAGTATGTTCAAAATATATTTACAACACTTTTAATATATTTTGATGTTTTAAGTTTATTAAGTCAGCTGTCCTCGTTAGTAACCTACAACTAGTTGTCCACAGTTAGATGTACAGAAATAAATCGATAAATATTATCTTGAATCAATCCACGACCCAGTGTATACGTATCTCAGTATTGATCACAACTCAAACTATATATATTTTGGAATCAACCTCAACCCTGTATAGCTAACTCCAACATTCACATATAGAGTGTCTATGGTTGTTCCGAAATATATATAGATGTGTCGACATGATAGGTCGAAACATTGTATACGTGTCTATGGTATCTCAAGATTACATAATATATAATACAAGTTGATTAAGTTATGGTTGGAATAGACTTGTTACCAATTTTCACGTAGCTAAAATGAGAAAAATTATCCAATCTTGTTTTACCCATAACTTCTTCATTTTAAATCCGTTTTGAGTGAATCAAATTGCTATGGTTTCATATTGAACTCTATTTTATGAATCTAAACAAAAAAGTATAGGTTTCTAGTCGGAAAAATAAGTTACAAGTCGTTTTTGTAAAGGTAGTCATTTCAGTCGAAAGAACGACGTCTAGATGACCATTTTAGAAAACATACTTCCACTTTGAGTTTAACCATAATTTTTGGATATAGTTTCATGTTCATAATAAAAATCATTTTCTCAGAATAACAACTTTTAAATCAAAGTTTATCATAGTTTTTAATTAACTAACCCAAAACAGCCCGCGGTGTTACTACGACGGCGTAAATCCGGTTTTACGGTGTTTTTCGTGTTTCCAGGTTTTAAATCATTAAGTTAGCATATCATATAGATATAGAACATGTGTTTAGTTGATTTTAAAAGTCAAGTTAAAAGGATTAACTTTTGTTTGCGAACAAGTTTAGAATTAACTAAACTATGTTCTAGTGATTACAAGTTTAAACCTTCGAATAAGATAGCTTTATATGTATGAATCGAATGATGTTATGAACATCATTACTACCTTAAGTTCCTTGGATGAACCTACTGGAAAAGAGAAAAATGGATCTAGCTTCAATGGATCCTTGGATGGCTCAAAGTTCTTGAAGCAAAATCATGACACGAAAACAAGTTCAAGTAAGATCATCACTTGAAATAAGATTGTTATAGTTATAGAAATTGAACCAAAGTTTGAATATGATTATTACCTTGTATTAGAATGATAACCTACTGTAAGAAACAAAGATTTCTTGAGGTTGGATGATCACCTTACAAGATTGGAAGTGAGCTAGCAAACTTGAAAGTATTCTTGATTTTATGAAACTAGAACTTTTGGAATTTATGAAGAACACTTAGAACTTGAAGATAAAACTTGAGAGAGTTCAATTAGATGAAGAAAATTGAAGAATGAAAGTGTTTGTAGGTGTTTTTGGTCGTTGGTGTATGGATTAGATATAAAGGATATGTAATTTTGTTTTCATGTAAATAAGTCATGAATGATTACTCATATTTTTGTAATCTTATGAGATATTTCATGCTAGTTGCCAAATGATGGTTCCCACATGTGTTAGGTGACTCACATGGGCTGCTAAGAGCTGATCATTGGAGTGTATATACCAATAGTACATACATCTAAAAGCTGTGTATTGTACGAGTACGAATACGGGTGCATACGAGTAGAATTGTTGATGAAACTGAACGAGAATGTAATTGTAAGCATTTTTGTTAAGTAGAAGTATTTTGATAAGTGTATTGAAGTCTTTCAAAAGTGTATAAATACATATTAAAACACTACATGTATATACATTTTAACTGAGTCGTTAAGTCATCGTTAGTCGTTACATGTAAGTGTTGTTTTGAAACCTTTAGGTTCACGATCTTGTTAAATGTTGTTAACCCAATGTTTATAATATCAAAAGAGATTTTAAATTATTATATTATCATGATATTATTATGTACGAATATCTCTTAATATGATATATATACATTAAATGTCGTTACAACGATAAACGTTACATATATGTCTCGTTTCAAAATCATTAAGTTAGTAGTCTTGTTTTTACATATGTAGTTCATTGTTAATATAATTAATGATATGTTTACTTATCATAATATCATGTTAACTATATATATAACCATATATATGTCATCATATAGTTTTTTTTTACAAGTTTTAACGTTCGTGAATCACCGGTCAACTTGGGTGGTCAATTGTCTATATGAAACCTATTTCAATTAATCAAGTCTTAACAAGTTTGATTGCTTAACATGTTGGAAACATTTAATCATGTAAACATCAATCTCAATTAATGTATATAAACATGGAAAAGTTCGGGTCACTACAGTACCTACCCGTTAAATAAATTTCGTCCCGAAATTTTAAGCTGTTGAAGGTGTTGACGAATCTTCTGGAAATAGATGCGGGTATTTCTTCTTCATCTGATCTTCACGCTCCCAGGTGAACTCGGGTCCTCTACGAGCATTCCATCGAACCTTAACAATTGGTATCTTGTTTTGCTTAAGTCTTTTAACCTCACGATCCATTATTTCGACGGGTTCTTCGATGAATTGGAGTTTTTCGTTGATTTGGATTTCATCTAACGGAATAGTGAGATCTTCTTTAGCAAAACATTTCTTCAAATTCGAGACGTGGAAAGTGTTATGTACAACCGCGAGTTGTTGAGGTAACTCAAGTCGGTAAGCTACTGGTCCGACACGATCAATAATCTTGAATGGTCCAATATACCTTGGATTTAATTTCCCTCGTTTACCAAATCGAACAACGCCTTTCCAAGGTGAAACTTTAAGCATGACCATCTCTCCAATTTCAAATTCTATATCTTTTCTTTTAATGTCAGCGTAGCTCTTTTGTCGACTTTGGGCGGTTTTCAACCGTTGTTGAATTTGGATGATCTTCTCGGTAGTTTCTTGTATAATCTCCGGACCCGTAATCTGTCTATCCCCCACCTCACTCCAACAAATCGGAGACCTGCACTTTCTACCATAAAGTGCTTCAAACGGCGCCATCTCAATGCTTGAATGGTAGCTGTTGTTGTAGGAAAATTCTGCTAACGGTAGATGTCGATCCCAACTGTTTCCGAAATCAATAACACATGCTCGTAGCATGTCTTCAAGCGTTTGTATCGTCCTTTCGCTCTGCCCATCAGTTTGTGGATGATAGGCAGTACTCATGTCTAGACGAGTTCCTAATGCTTGCTGTAATGTCTGCCAGAATCTTGAAATAAATCTGCCATCCCTATCAGAGATAATAGAGATTGGTATTCCATGTCTGGAGATGACTTCCTTCAAATACAGTCGTGCTAACTTCTCCATCTTGTCATCTTCTCTTATTGGTAGGAAGTGTGCTGATTTGGTGAGACGATCAACTATTACCCAAATAGTATCAAAACCACTTGCAGTCCTTGGCAATGTTTTCCCATTTCCATTCCGGGATTTCGGGTTGTTGAAGTAGACCTGATGGTTTCTGATGCTCAGCTTTGACCTTAGAACACGTCAAACATTCTCCTACGTATTTAGCAACATCGGCTTTCATACCCGGCCACCAAAAATGTTTCTTGAGATCCTTGTACATCTTCCCCGTTCCAGGATGTATTGAGTATCTGGTTTTATGAGCTTCTCTAAGTACCATTTCTCTCATATCTCCAAATTTTGGTACCCAAATCCTTTCAGCCCTATACCGGGTTCCGTCTTCCCGAATATTAAGATGCTTCTCCGATCCTTTGGGTATTTCATCCTTTAAATTTCCCTCTTTTAAAACTCCTTGTTGCGCCTCCTTTATTTGAGTAGTAATGTTATTATGAATCATTATATTCATAGATTTTACTCGAATGGGTTCTCTATCCTTCCTGCTCAAGGCATCGGCTACCACATTTGCCTTCCCCGGGTGGTAACGAATCTCAAAATCGTAATCATTCAATAATTCAATCCACCTACGCTGCCTCATATTCAGTTGTTTCTGATTAAATATGTGTTGAAGACTTTTGTGGTCGGTATATATAATATTTTTGACCCCATATAAGTAGTGCCTCCAAGTCTTTAATGCAAAAACAACCGCGCCTAATTCCAAATCATGCGTCGTATAATTTTGTTCGTGAATCTTCAATTGTCTAGACGCATAAGCAATCACCTTCGTTCGTTGCATTAATACACAACCGAGACCTTGCTTTGATGCATCACAATAAATCACAAAATCATCATTCCCTTCAGGCAATGACAATATAGGTGCCGTAGTTAGCTTTTTCTTCAATAACTGAAACGCTTTCTCTTGTTCATCATTCCATTCAAATTTCTTCCCTTTATGCGTTAATGCAGTCAAGGGTTTTGCTATTCTGGAAAAGTCTTGGATGAACCTTCTGTAGTAACCAGCTAGTCCTAAAAACTGGCGTATGTGTTTCGGAGTTTTCGGGGTTTCCCACTTTTCAACAGTTTCTATCTTTGCCGGATCCACCTTAATACCTTCTTTGTTCACTATGTGACCGAGGAATTGAACTTCTTCCAACCAAAATGCACACTTTGAAAACTTAACGTACAATTCTTCCTTCCTCAATACTTCTAACACATTTCTCAAATGTTCACCGTGTTCTTGGTCATTCTTTGAGTAAATAAGTATGTCATCAATGAAAACAATGACAAACTTGTCAAGGTATGGTCCACACACTCGGTTCATAAGGTCCATGAACACAGCTGGTGCATTAGTTAAACCAAACGGCATGACCATAAACTCGTAATGACCGTAACGTGTTCTGAAAGCAGTCTTTGGAATATCATCTTCTTTCACCCGCATTTGATGATACCCGGAACGTAAGTCAATCTTTGAATAAACAGACGAGCCTTGTAGTTGATCAAATAAGTCGTCGATTCTCGGTAGTGGGTAGCGGTTCTTGATGGTAAGTTTGTTCAACTCTCGGTAGTCGATACACAACCTGAATGTACCATCTTTCTTATTGACAAACAAAACAGGAGCTCCCCACGGTGATGTGCTTGGTCGAATGAAACCACGCTCTAAAAGTTCTTGTAATTGGCTTTGCAGTTCTTTCATCTCGCTGGGTGCGAGTCTGTAAGGAGCACGAGCTATTGGTGCAGCTCCTGGTACAAGATCTATTTGAAATTCAACGGATCGATGTGGGGGTAATCCCGGTAATTCTTTCGGAAATACATCGGGAAATTCTTTTGCAATGGGAACATCATTGATGCTCTTTTCTTCAGTTTGTACTTTCTCGACGTGTGCTAGAACAGCATAGCAACCTTTTCTTATTAGTTTTTGTGCCTTCAAATTACTAATAAGATGTAGCTTCGTGTTGCCCTTTTCTCCGTACACCATTAAGGGTTTTCCTTTTTCTCGTATAATGCGAATTGCATTTTTGTAACAAATGATCTCCGCTTTCACTTCTTTCAACCAGTCCATACCGATTATCACATCAAAACTCCCTAACTCTACTGGTATCAAATCAATCTTAAATGTTTCGCTAACCAGTTTAATTTCTCGATTCCGACATATATTATCTGCTGAAATTAATTTACCATTTGCTAATTCGAGTAAAAATTTACTATCCAAAGGCGTCAATGGACAACTTAATTTAGCACAAAAATCTCTACTCATATAGCTTCTATCCGCACCCGAATCAAATAAAACGTAAGCAGATTTATTGTCAATAAGAAACGTACCCGTAACAAGCTCCGGGTCTTCCTGTGCCTCTACCGCATTAATATTGAAAACTCTTCCACGGCCTTGTCCATTCGTGTTCTCCTGGTTCGGGCAATTTCTAATAAT
Source organism: Rutidosis leptorrhynchoides (assembly GCF_046630445.1). Classification (NCBI taxonomy): domain Eukaryota; kingdom Viridiplantae; phylum Streptophyta; class Magnoliopsida; order Asterales; family Asteraceae; genus Rutidosis; species Rutidosis leptorrhynchoides. The sequence continues at coordinate 54,143,183 of NC_092337.1, forward strand.
GTGGCCTGGTTTTCCACATTTATAACAAACTATATTGGCATAACTTGCTCCGACACTACTTGCTCCGCCATTACTCGTTCCGACACCATTTGTTCCTTTCGTTCTATTAACCCCTGGCCCGTAGACCTCACACTTCGCCGCGCTATGACCATTTCTTTTACACTTGTTGCAAAATTTGGTGCAGAACCCCGAGTGATTCTTTTCACACCTTTGGCATAGTTGCTTCTGATTGTTGTTGTTGTTGCGGTTATTATTGTTGTTGGGATGATTGTTGTAGTTGCTGTTGTTGTTGTTGTTGTTGTTGTTGGGCCGTTTGTTGTAGTTGCGATTGATGTTGCGATTGTTGGGATAATTGTTGCGATTATTGTTGTAATTGCTGTTGTTGTTGTATTGGTGATTCTTATCACCGTTTTCCTCCCACTTTCTTTTGACTTGCTTCACATTGGCCTCTTCAGCAGTCTGTTCTTTAATTCTTTCTTCAATCTGGTTCACTAGTTTGTGAGCCATTCTACATGCCTGTTGTATGGAGGCGGGCTCGTGTGAACTTATATCTTCTTGGATTCTTTCCGGTAATCCTTTCACAAACGCGTCGATCTTCTCTTCCTCATCTTCGAATGCTCCCGGACACAATAGGCACAATTCTGTGAATCGTCTTTCGTACGTGGTAATATCAAATCCTTGGGTTCGTAACCCTCTAAGTTCTGTCTTGAGCTTATTGACCTCGGTTCTGGGACGGTACTTCTCGTTCATCAAGTGCTTGAATGCTGACCACGGTAGTGCGTACGCATCATCTTGTCCCACTTGCTCTAGATAGGTATTCCACCATGTTAACGCAGAACCTGTGAAGGTATGCGTAGCGTACTTCACTTTGTCCTCTTCAGTACACTTACTTATGGCAAACACCGATTCAACCTTCTCGGTCCACCGTTTCAATCCGATCGGTCCTTCGGTTCCATCAAATTCCAAAGGTTTGCAGGCAGTGAATTCTTTGTAGGTGCATCCTACACGATTTCCTGTACTGCTAGATCCAAGGTTATTGTTGGTATGTAGCGCAGCCTGTACTGCGGCTATGTTTGAAGCTAGAAAAGTACGGAATTCCTCTTCATTCATATTCACGGTGTGTCGAGTAGTCGGTGCCATTTCCTTCAAAATAGTTAAATGGAACAAGTTAATCATACAGAATATTAAGAGTAGTTAATAGTATTTCGTAGCATAATATGAACTCATTTATAAAAGCTTTTTCTTCATATTAGCGTTTTATAAGTTTAAATTCGGGTAGTACCTACCCGTTAAGTTCATACTTAGTAGCTAATATACAATTCAACTACTACAATTCTATATGAAAAACTGATTGTAATAATATTTCGCGTTCAAACTTTTATACAATATTTTACAAACTTACAATACCGCTTATTTTACATAAAGCATGAAATATAGCACACAATAACTTTGATACAAGATAGTTGTGAAGACAATTCTAGCTAGTACACAAGTCGTTCGGCAAAGGCAATAAAGACACGTAATTCATACGTCCAGAAACAAGTCATGCATTCTGGTTTTACTAGGACTACTTCCCATCCTTGGTCTTGTGCAACATAACCGTTATGGCCGTTGATAAGACAGCGTGTTGTAACGTCATCAAAGGGACGAGGGTTACGTAATGTCCAACAGTCCCGTAATAATCTAAAAACCTCATTTCTTACCCCAATTACCGACTCCGTCACTTGTGGAAACGTTTTGTTTAATAGTTGTAGCCCGATGTTCTTGTTCTCACTTTGGTGAGAAGCGAACATTACTAATCCGTAAGCATAACATGCTTCTTTATGTTGCATGTTAGCCGCTTTTTCTAAATCACGAAGTCCAATATTCGGATATATTGAGTCAAAATAATTTCTTAACCCGTTGCGTAAAATAGCATTTGGGTTCCCCGCAATATATGCGTCAAAGTAAACACATCGTAATTTATGGGTTTCCCAATGTGATATCCCCCATCTTTCAAACGAAAGTCTCTTATAAACCAAGACATTCTTGGAACGTTCTTCGAATGTCTTACAAACTGATCTCGCCTTAAATAGTTGTGCCGAAGAATTCTGGCCGACTCTAGACAAGATTTCATCAATCATGTCTCCGGGTAGGTCTCTTAAAATATTGGGTTGTCTATCCATTTTGTGTTTTTAAACTGTAAAATAGACAAGAGTTAGATTCATAAAAAAAATAATTATTAATACAAGCAATTTTTACATATATCATAAAGCATAAGAACACTATATTCCATATATTACACCACACGAATACAACTATCTTATTCCGACTCGCTCGTTTCTTCTTCTTCGGTTTTGGTTCGTTTTGCCAAGTTTCTAGGGATATATGATGTTCCCCTAATACGAGCCGTCGTTGTCCACATTGGTTTAGAAAAACCTGGTGGTTTAGAGGTTCCCGGGTCATTGTTACAACTTAAGGACTTTGGGGGTTGACGATACATATAAAGTTCATCGGGGTTGGAATTAGATTTCTCTATTTTTATGCCCTTTCCCTTATTATTTTCTTTTGCCTTTTTAAATTCAGTTGGGGTAATTTCTATAACATCATCGGAATTCTCGTCGAAATCCGATTCATCGGAGAATTGGTAATCCTCCCAATATTTTGCTTCCTTGGCGGAAACACCATTGACCATAATTAACTTTGGTCGGTTGGTTGAGGATTTTCTTTTACTTAACCGTTTTATTATTTCCCCCACCGGTTCTATTTCTTCATCCGGTTCCGATTCTTCTTCCGGTTCCGATTCTTCTTCCGGTTCCGACTCTTCTTCCGGTTCCTCTTCGGGAACTTGTGAATCAGTCCACAAATCATTCCAATTTACATTTGACTCTTCATTATTATTAGGTGAGTCAATGGGACTTGTTCTAGAGGTAGACATCTATCACATAATATCAAACACGTTAAGAGATTAATATATCACATAATATTCATATGTTAAAAATATATAGTTTCCAACAAAAATGTTAAGCAATCATTTTTAAAGAAAACACGGTCGAAGTCCAGACTCACTAATGCATCCTAACAAACTCGATAAGACACACTAATGCAAATTTTCTGGTTCTCTAAGACCAACGCTCGGATACCAACTGAAATGTCCCGTTCTTATTGATTAAAAACGTTCCATATTAATTGATTTCGTTGCGAGGTTTTGACCTCTATATGAGACGTTTTTCAAAGACTGCATTCATTTTTAAACAAACCATAACCTTTATTTCATCAATAAAGGTTTAAAAAGCTTTACGTAGATTATCAAATAATGATAATCTAAAATATCCTGTTTACACACGACCATTACATAATGGTTTACAATACAAATATGTTACAACAAAATAAGTTTCTTGAATGCAGTTTTTACACAATATCATACAAGCATGGACTCCAAATCTTGTCCTTATTTAAGTATGCGACAGCGGAAGCTCTTAATAATCACCTGAGAATAAACATGCTTAAAACGTCAACAAAAATGTTGGTGAGTTATAGGTTTAACCTATATATATCAAATCGTAACAATAGACCACAAGATTTCATATTTCAATACACATCCCATACATAGAGATAAAAATCATTCATATGGTGAACACCTGGTAACCGACAATAACAAGATGCATATATAAGAATATCCCCATCATTCCGGGACACCCTTCGGATATGATATAAATTTCGAAGTACTAAAGCATCCGGTACTTTGGATGGGGTTTGTTAGGCCCAATAGATCTATCTTTAGGATTCGCGTCAATTAGGGTATCTGTTCCCTAATTCTTAGATTACCAGACTTAATAAAAAGGGGCATATTCGATTTCGATAATTTAACCATAGAATGTAGTTTCACGTACTTGTGTCTATTTTGTAAATCATTTATAAAACCTGCATGTATTCTCATCCCAAAAATATTAGATTTTAAAAGTGGGACTATAACTCACTTTCACAGATTTTTACTTCGTCGGGAAGTAAGACTTGGCCACTGGTTGATTCACGAACCTATAACAATATATACATATATATCAAAGTATGTTCAAAATATATTTACAACACTTTTAATATATTTTGATGTTTTAAGTTTATTAAGTCAGCTGTCCTCGTTAGTAACCTACAACTAGTTGTCCACAGTTAGATGTACAGAAATAAATCGATAAATATTATCTTGAATCAATCCACGACCCAGTGTATACGTATCTCAGTATTGATCACAACTCAAACTATATATATTTTGGAATCAACCTCAACCCTGTATAGCTAACTCCAACATTCACATATAGAGTGTCTATGGTTGTTCCGAAATATATATAGATGTGTCGACATGATAGGTCGAAACATTGTATACGTGTCTATGGTATCTCAAGATTACATAATATATAATACAAGTTGATTAAGTTATGGTTGGAATAGATTTGTTACCAATTTTCACGTAGCTAAAATGAGAAAAATTATCCAATCTTGTTTTACCCATAACTTCTTCATTTTAAATCCGTTTTGAGTGAATCAAATTGCTATGGTTTCATATTGAACTCTATTTTATGAATCTAAACAAAAAAGTATAGGTTTCTAGTCGGAAAAATAAGTTACAAGTCGTTTTTGTAAAGGTAGTCATTTCAGTCGAAAGAACGACGTCTAGATGACCATTTTAGAAAACATACTTCCACTTTGAGTTTAACCATAATTTTTGGATATAGTTTCATGTTCATAATAAAAATCATTTTCTCAGAATAACAACTTTTAAATCAAAGTTTATCATAGTTTTTAATTAACTAACCCAAAACAGCCCGCGGTGTTACTACGACGGCGTAAATCCGGTTTTACGGTGTTTTTCGTGTTTCCAGGTTTTAAATCATTAAGTTAGCATATCATATAGATATAGAACATGTGTTTAGTTGATTTTAAAAGTCAAGTTAGAAGGATTAACTTTTGTTTGCGAACAAGTTTAGAATTAACTAAACTATGTTCTAGTGATTACAAGTTTAAACCTTCGAATAAGATAGCTTTATATGTATGAATCGAATGATGTTATGAACATCATTACTACCTTAAGTTCCTTGGATGAACCTACTGGAAAAGAGAAAAATGGATCTAGCTTCAATGGATCCTTGGATGGCTCAAAGTTCTTGAAGCAAAATCATGACACGAAAACAAGTTCAAGTAAGATCATCACTTGAAATAAGATTGTTATAGTTATAGAAATTGAACCAAAGTTTGAATATGATTATTACCTTGTATTAGAATGATAACCTACTGTAAGAAACAAAGATTTCTTGAGGTTGGATGATCACCTTACAAGATTGGAAGTGAGCTAGCAAACTTGAAAGTATTCTTGATTTTATGAAACTAGAACTTTTGGAATTTATGAAGAACACTTAGAACTTGAAGATAAAACTTGAGAGAGTTCAATTAGATGAAGAAAATTGAAGAATGAAAGTGTTTGTAGGTGTTTTTGGTCGTTGGTGTATGGATTAGATATAAAGGATATGTAATTTTGTTTTCATGTAAATAAGTCATGAATGATTACTCATATTTTTGTAATCTTATGAGATATTTCATGCTAGTTGCCAAATGATGGTTCCCACATGTGTTAGGTGACTCACATGGGCTGCTAAGAGCTGATCATTGGAGTGTATATACCAATAGTACATACATCTAAACGCTGTGTATTGTACGAGTACGAATACGGGTGCATACGAGTAGAATTGTTGATGAAACTGAACGAGAATGTAATTGTAAGCATTTTTGTTAAGTAGAAGTATTTTGATAAGTGTATTGAAGTCTTTCAAAAGTGTATAAATACATATTAAAACACTACATGTATATACATTTTAACTGAGTCGTTAAGTCATCGTTAGTCGTTACATGTAAGTGTTGTTTTGAAACCTTTAGGTTAACGATCTTGTTAAATGTTGTTAACCCAATGTTTATAATATCAAAAGAGATTTTAAATTATTATATTATCATGATATTATGATGTACGAATATCTCTTAATATGATATATATACATTAAATGTCGTTACAACGATAAACGTTACATATATGTCTCGTTTCAAAATCATTAAGTTAGTAGTCTTGTTTTTACATATGTAGTTCATTGTTAATATAATTAATGATATGTTTACTTATCATAATATCATGTTAACTATATATATAACCATATATATGTCATCATATAGTTTTTTTTTACAAGTTTTAACGTTCGTGAATCACCGGTCAACTTGGGTGGTCAATTGTCAATATGAAACCTATTTCAATTAATCAAGTCTTAACAAGTTTGATTGCTTAACATGTTGGAAACATTTAATCATGTAAACATCAATCTCAATTAATGTATATAAACATGGAAAAGTTCGGGTCACTACAAATCGCAACATCAATCGTAACTACAACAAACGGCCCAACAACAACAACAACAACAACAACAGCAACTACAACAATCATCCCAACAACAATAATAACCGCAACAACAACAACAATCAGAAGCAGCTATGCCAAAGGTGTGAAAAGTATCACTCAGGGTTCTGCACCAAATTCTGCAACAAGTGTAAAAGAAACGGTCATAGCGCGGTGAAGTGTGAGGTCTACGGACCAGGGGTTAATAGAACGAAAGGAACAAATGGTGTCGGAATGAGTAATGGCGGAGCAAGTAGTGTCGGAGCAAGTTATGCCAATGTAGTTTGTTATAAATGTGAAAAACCGGGCCACATTATTAGAAATTGCCCGAACCAGGAGAACACGAATGGACAAGGCCGCGGAAGAGTTTTCAATATTAATGCGGCAGAGGCACAGGAAGACCCGGAGTTTGTTACGGGTACGTTTCTTATTGACAATAAATCTGCTTACGTTTTATTTGATTCGGGTGCGGATAGAAGCTATATGAGTAGAGATTTTTGTGCTAAATTAAGTTGTCCATTGACGCCTTTGGATAGTAAATTTTTACTCGAATTAGCAAATGGTAAATTAATTTCAGCAGATAATATATGTCGGAATCGAGAAATTAAACTGGTTAGCGAAACATTTAAGATTGACATGATACCAGTAGAGTTAGGGAGTTTTGATGTGATAATCGGTATGGACTGGTTGAAAGAAGTGAAAGAAGAGATCGTTTGTTACAAAAATGCAATTCGCATTATACGAGAAAAAGGAAAACCCTTAATGGTGTACGGAGAAAAGGGCAACACGAAGCTACATCTTATTAGTAATTTGAAGGCACAAAAACTAATAAGAAAAGGTTGCTATGCTGTTCTAGCACACGTCGAGAAAGTACAAATTGAAGAAAAGAGCATCAATGATGTTCTCGTCGCAAAAGAATTTCCCGATGTATTTTCGAAAGAATTACCGGGATTACCCCCACATCGATCCGTTGAATTTCAAATAGATCTTGTACCAGGAGCTGCACCAATAGCTCGTGCTCCTTACAGACTCGCACCCAGCGAGATGAAAGAACTGCAAAGCCAATTACAAGAACTTTTAGAGCATGGTTTCATTCGACCAAGCACATCACCGTGGGGAGCTCCTGTTTTGTTTGTCAAGAAGAAAGATGGTACATTCAGGTTGTGTATCGACTACCGAGAGTTGAACAAACTTACCATCAAGAACCGCTACCCACTACCGAGAATCGACGACTTATTTGATCAACTACAAGGCTCGTCTGTTTATTCAAAGATTGACTTACGTTTCGGGTATCATCAAATGCGGGTGAAAGAAGATGATATTCCAAAGACTGCTTTCAGAACACGTTACGGTCATTACGAGTTTATGGTCATGCCATTTGGTTTAACTAATGCACCAGCTGTGTTCATGGACCTTATGAACCGAGTGTGTGGACCATACCTTGAAAAGTTTGTCATTGTTTTCATTGATGACATACTTATTTACTCAAAGAATGACCAAGAACACGGTGAACATTTGAGAAAGGTGTTAGAAGTATTGAGGAAGGAAGAATTGTACGCTAAGTTTTCAAAGTGTGCATTTTGGTTGGAAGAAGTTCAATTTCTCGGTCACATAGTGAACAAAGAAGGTATTAAGGTGGATCCGGCAAAGATAGAAACTGTTGAAAAGTGGGAAACCCTGAAAACTCCGAAACACATACGCCAGTTTTTAGGAATAGCTGGTTACTATAGAAGGTTCATCCAAGACTTTTCCAGAATAGAAAAACCCTTGACTGCATTAACGCATAAAGGGAAGAAATTTGAATGGAATGATGAACAAGAGAAAGCGTTTCAGTTATTGAAGAAAAAGCTAACTACGGCACCTATATTGTCATTGCCTGAAGGGAATGATGATTTTGTGATTTATTGTGACGCATCAAAGCAAGGTCTCGGTTGTGTATTAATGCAACGAACGAAGGTGATTGCTTATGCGTCTAGACAATTGAAGATTCACGAACAAAATTATACGACGCATGATTTGGAATTAGGCGCGGTTGTTTTTGCATTAAAGACTTGGAGGCACTACTTATATGGGGTCAAAAGTATTATATATACCGACCACAAAAGTCTTCAACACATATTTAATCAGAAACAACTGAATATGAGGCAGCGTAGGTGGATTGAATTATTGAATGATTACGACTTTGAGATTCGTTACCACCCGGGAAAGGCAAATGTGGTAGCCGATGCCTTGAGCAGGAAGGACAGAGAACCCATTCGAGTAAAATCTATGAATATAATGATTCATAATAACCTTACTACTCAAATAAAGGAGGCGCAACAAGGAGTTTTAAAAGAGGGAAATTTAAAGGATGAAATACCCAAGGGATCGGAGAAGCATCTTAATATTCGGGAAGACGGAACCCGGTATAGGGCTGAAAGGATTTGGGTACCAAAATTTGGAGATATGAGAGAAATGGTACTTAGAGAAGCTCATAAAACCAGATACTCAATACATCCTGGAACGGGGAAGATGTACAAGGATCTCAAGAAACATTTTTGGTGGCCGGGTATGAAAGCCGATGTTGCTAAATACGTAGTAGAATGTTTGACGTGTTCTAATGTCAAAGCTGAGCATCAGAAACCATCAGGTCTACTTCAACAACCCGAAATCCGGGAATGGAAATGGGAAAACATTACCATGGATTTCATCACTAAATTGCCAAGGACTGCAAGTGGTTTTGATACTATTTGGGTAATAGTTGATCGTCTCACCAAATCAGCACACTTCCTACCAATAAGAGAAGATGACAAGATGGAGAAGTTAGCACGACTGTATTTGAAGGAAGTCGTCTCCAGACATGGAATACCAATCTCTATTATCTCTGATAGGGATGGCAGATTTATTTCAAGATTCTGGCAGACATTACAGCAAGCATTAGGAACTCGTCTAGACATGAGTACTGCCTATCATCCACAAAATGATGGGCAGAGCGAAAGGACGATACAAACGCTTGAAGACATGCTACGAGCATGTGTTATTGATTTCGGAAACAGTTGGGATCGACATCTACCGTTAGCAGAATTTTTCTACAACAACAGCTACCATTCAAGCATTGAGATGGCGCCGTTTGAAGCACTTTATGGTAGAAAGTGCAGGTCTCCGATTTGTTGGAGTGAAGTGGGGGATAGACAAATTACGGGTCCGGAGATTATACAAGAAACTACCGAGAAGATCATCCAAATTCAACAACGGTTGAAAACCGCCCAAAGTCGACAAAAGAGCTACGCTGACATTAAAAGAAAAGATATAGAATTTAAAATTGGAGAGATGGTCATGCTTAAAGTTGCACCTTGGAAAGGCGTTGTTCGATTTGGTAAACGAGGGAAATTAAATCCAAGGTATATTGGACCATTCAAGATTATTGATCGTGTCGGACCAGTAGCTTACCGACTTGAGTTACCTCAACAACTCGCGGCTGTACATAACACTTTCCACGTCTCGAATTTGAAGAAATGTTTTGCTAAAGAAGATCTCACTATTCCATTAGATGAAATCCAAATCAACGAAAAACTTCAATTCATCGAAGAACCCGTCGAAATAATGGATCGTGAGGTTAAAAGACTTAAGGAAAACAAGATACCAATTGTTAAGGTTCGATGGAATGCTCGTAGAGGACCCGAGTTCACCTGGGAGCATGAAGATCAGATGAAGAAGAAATACCCTCATCGATTTCCAGAAGATTCGTCAACACCTTCAACAGCTTAAAATTTTGAGACGAAATTTATTTAACGGGTAGGTACTGTAGTGACCCGAACTTTTCCATGTTTATATATATTAATTGAGATTGATATTTACATGATTAAATGTTTCCAACATGTTAAGCAATCAAACTTGTTAAGACTTGATTAATTGAAATATGTTTCATATAGACAATTGACCACCCAAGTTGACCGGCGATTCACGAACGTTAAAACTTGTAAAAACGACATGACGATATATATATGGATATACATATGGTTAACATGAGATTATGATAAGTAAGTATCTCCATAAGTAAATTAACAATGAGTTATATACATATAAACAAGACTACTAACTTAATGATTTTTAAACGAGACATATATGTAACGATTATCGTTGTAAAGACATTTAATGTATATATATCATATTAAGAGATATTCATACATGATAATATCATGATAATATAATAATTTAAAATCTCATTTGATATTATAAACGTTGGGTTAACAACATTTAACAAGATCGTTAACCTAAAGGTTTCAAAACAACACTTACATGTAACGACTAACGATGACTTAACGACTCAGTTAAAATGTATATACATGTAGTGTTTTAATATGTATTTATACACTTTTGAAAGACTTCAATACACTTATCAAAATACTTCTACTTAACAAAAATGCTTACAATTACATCCTCGTTCAGTTTCATCAACAATTCTACTCGTATGCACCCGTATTCATACTCGTACAATACACAGCTTTTAGATGTATGTACTATTGGTATATACACTCCAATGATCAGCTATTAGCAGCCCATGTGAGTCACCTAACACATGTGGGAACCATCATTTGGCAACTAGCATGAAATATCTCATAAAATTACAAAAATATGAGTAATCATTCATGACTTATTTACATGAAAACAAAATTACATATCCTTTACATCTAATCCATACACCAACGACCAAAAACACCTACAAACACTTTCATTCTTCAATTTTCTTCATCTAATTGATCTCTCTCAAGTTCTATCTTCAAGTTCTAAGTGTTCTTCATAAATTCTACAAGTTCTAGTTACATAAAATCAAGAATACTTTCAAGTTTGCTAGCTCACTTCCAATCTTGTAAGGTGATCATCCAACCTCAAGAAATATTTGTTTCTTACAGTAGGTTATCATTCTAATACAAGGTAATAATCATATTCAAACTTTGGTTCAATTTCTATAACTATAACAATCTTATTTCAAGTGATGATCTTACTTGAACTTGTTTTCGTGTCATGATTATGCTTCAAGAACTTCGAGCCATCCAAGGATCCGTTGAAGCTAGATCCATTTTTATCTTTTCCAGTAGGTTTATCCAAGGAACTTAAGGTAGTAATGATGTTCATAACATCATTCGATTCATACATATAAAGCTATCTTATTCGAAGGTTTAAACTTGTAATCACTAGAACATAGTTTAGTTAATTCTAAACTTGTTCGCAAACAAAAGTTAATCCTTCTAACTTGACTTTTAAAATTAACTAAACACATGTTATATATCTATATGATATGCTAACTTAATGATTTAAAACCTGGAAACACGAAAAACACCGTAAAACCGGATTTACGCCGTCGTAGTAACACCGCGGGCTGTTTTGGGTTAGTTAATTAAAAACTATGATAAACTTTGATTTAAAAGTTGTTATTCTGAGAAAATAATTTTTATTATGAACATGAAACTATATCCAAAAATTATGGTTAAACTCAAAGTGGAAGTATGTTTTCTAAAATGGTCATCTAGACGTCGTTCTTTCGACTGAAATGACTACCTTTACAAAAACGACTTGTAACTTATTTTTCTGACTAAAAACCTATACTTTTTCTGTTTAGATTCATAAAATAGAGTTCAATATGAAACCATAGCAATTTGATTCACTCAAAACGGATTTAAAATGAAGAAGTTATGGGTAAAACAAGATTGGATAATTTTTCTCATTTTAGCTACGTGAAAATTGGTAACAAATCTATTCCAACCATAACTTAATCAACTTGTATTGTATATTATGTAATCTTGAGATACCATAGACAGGTATACAATGTTTCGACCTATCATGTCGACACATCTATATATATTTCGGAACAACCATAGACACTCTATATGTGAATGTTGGAGTTAGCTATACAGGGTTGAGGTTGATTCCAAAATATATATAGTTTGAGTTGTTATCAATACTGAGATACGTATACACTGGGTCGTGGATTGATTCAAGATAATATTTATCGATTTATTTCTGTACATCTAACTGTGGACAACTAGTTGTAGGTTACTAACGAGGACAGCTGACTTAATAAACTTAAAACATCAAAATATATTAAAAGTGTTGTAAATATATTTTGAACATACTTTGATATATATGTATATATTGTTATAGGTTCGTGAATCAACCAGTGGCCAAGTCTTACTTCCCAACGAAGTAAAAATCCGTGAAAGTGAGTTATAGTCCCACTTTTAAAATCTAATATTTTTGGGATGAGAATACATGCAGGTTTTATAAATGATTTTTAAAATAGACACAAGTACGTGAAACTACATTCTATGGTTGAATTATCGAAATCGAATATGCCCCTTTTTATTAAGTCTGGTAATCTAAGAATTAGGGAACAGACACCCTAATTGACGCGAATCCTAAAGATAGATCTATTGGGCCTAACAAACCCCATCCAAAGTACCGGATGCTTTAGTACTTCGAAATTTATATCATATCCGAAGGGTGTCCCGGAATGATGGGGATATTCTTATATATGCATCTTGTTAATGTCGGTTACCAGGTGTTCACCATATAAATGATTTTTATCTCTATGTATGGATGTGTATTGAAATATGAAATCTTGTGGTCTATTATTATGATTTGATATATATATAGGTTAAACCTATAACTCACCAACATTTTTGTTGACGTTTTAAGCATGTTTATTCTCAGGTGATTATTAAGAGATTCCGCTGTCGCATACTTAAATAAGGACGAGATTAGGAGTCCATGCTTGTATGATATTGTGTAAAAACTGCATTCAAGAAAATTATTTTGTTGTAACATATTTGTATTGTAAACCATTATGTAATGGTCGTGTGTAAACAGGATATTTTAGATTATCATTATTTGATAATCTACGTAAAGCTTTTTAAACCTTTATTTATGAAATAAAGGTTATGGTTTATTTTAAAAATGAATGCAGTCTTTGAAAAACGTCTCATATAGAGGTCAAAACCTCGCAACGAAATCAATTAATATGGAACGTTTTTAATCAATAAGAACGGGACATTTCAGTCTTAATAATCACCTGAGAATAAACATGCTTAAAACGTCAACAAAAATGTTGGTGAGTTATAGGTTTAACCTATATATATCAAATCATAATAATAGACCACAAGATTTCATATTTCAATACACATCCCATACATAGAGATAAAAATCATTCATATGGTGAACACCTGGTAACCGACATTAACAAGATGCATATATAAGAATATCCCCATCATTCCGGGACACCCTTCGGATATGATATAAATTTCGAAGTACTAAACCATCCGGTACTTTGGATGGGGTTTGTTAGGCCCAATAGATCTATCTTTAGGATTCGCGTCAATTAGGGTGTCTGTTCCCTAATTCTTAGATTACCAGACTTAATAAAAAGGGGCATATTCGATTTCGATAATTCAACCATAGAATGTAGTTTCACGTACTTGTGTCTATTTTGTAAATCATTTATAAAACCTGCATGTATTCTCATCCCAAAAATATTAGATTTTATATATAGATTTTGTAATAACTGAAATCATTAATGTTGGTGATACCAACTGAAATGTCCCTTTCTTATTGATTAAAAACGTTCCATATTAATTGATTTCGTTACGAGGTTTTGACCTCTATATGAGACGTTTTTCAAAGACTGCATTCATTTTAAAACAAACCATAACCTTTATTTCATCAATAAAGGTTTAAAAAGCTTTACGTAGATTATCAAATAATGATAATCTAAAATATCCTGTTTACACACGACCATTACATAATGGTTTACAATACAAATATGTTACAACAAAATAAGTTTCTTGAATGCAGTTTTTACACAATATCATACAAGCATGGACTCCAAATCTCGTCCTTATTTAAGTATGCGACAGCGGAAGCTCTTAATAATCACCTGAGAATAAACATGCTTAAAACGTCAACAAAAATGTTGGTGAGTTATAGGTTTAACCTATATATATCAAATCATAATAATAGCCCACAAGATTTCATATTTCAATACACATCCCATACATAGAGATAAAAATCATTCATATGGTGAACACCTGGTAACCGACATTAACAAGATGCATATATAAGAATATCCCCATCATTCCGGGACACCCTTCGGATATGATATAAATTTCGAAGTACTAAAGCATCCGGTACTTTGGATGGGGCTTGTTGGGCCCAATAGATCTATCTTTAGGATTCGCGTCAATTAGGGTGTCTGTTCCCTAATTCTTAGATTACCAGACTTAATAAAAAGGGGCATATTCGATTTCAATAATTCAACCATAGAATGTAGTTTCACGTACTTGTGTCTATTTTGTAAATCATTTATAAAACCTGCATGTATTCTCATCCCAAAAATATTAGATTTTAAAAGTGGGACTATAACTCACTTTCACAGATTTTTTTACTTCGTCGGGAAGTAAGACTTGGTCACTGGTTGATTCACGAACCTATAACAATATATACATATATATCAAAGTATGTTCAAAATATATTTACAATACTTTTAATATATTTTGATGTTTTAAGTTTATTAAGTCAGCTGTCCTCGTTAGTAACCTACAACTAGTTGTCCACAGTTAGATGTACAGAAATAAATCGATAAATATTATCTTGAATCAATCTACGACCCAGTGTATACGTATCTCAGTATTGATCACAACTCAAACTATATATATTTTTGAATCAACCTCAACCCTGTATAGCTAACTCCAACATTCACATATAGAGTGTCTATGGTTGTTCCGAAATATATATAGATGTGTCGACATGATAGGTCGAAACATTGTATACGTGTCTATGGTATCTCAAGATTACATAATATACAATACAAGTTGATTAAGTTATGGTTGGAATAGATTTGTTACCAATTTTCACGTAGCTAAAATGAGAAAAATTATCCAATCTTGTTTTACCCATAACTTCTTCATTTTAAATCCGTTTTGAGTGAATCAAATTGCTATGGTTTCATATTGAACTCTATTTTATGAATCTAAACAGAAAAAGTATAGGTTTATAGTCGGAAAAATAAGTTACAAGTCGTTTTTGTAAAGGTAGTCAGTTCAGTCGAAAGAACGACGTCTAGATGACCATTTTAGAAAACATACTTCCACTTTGAGTTTAACCATAATTTTTTGATATAGTTTCATGTTCATAATAAAAATCATTTTCTCAGAATAACAACTTTTAAATCAAAGTTTATCATAGTTTTTAATTAACTAACCCAAAACAGCCCGCGGTGTTACTACGACGACGTAAATTTGGTTTTACAGTGTTTTTTGTGTTTCCAGGTTTTAAATCATTAAGTTAGCATATCATATAGATATAGAACATATGTTTAGTTGATTTTAAAAGTCAAGTTAGAAGGACTAACTTTTGTTTGCGAACAAGTTTAGAATTAACTAAACTATGTTCTAGTGATTACAAGTTTAAACCTTCGAATAAGATAGCTTTATATGTATGAATTGAATGATGTTATGAACATCATTACTACCTTAAGTTGCTTAGATAAACCTACTGGAAAAAAGAAAAATGAATCTAGCTTTAACGGATCCTTGGATGGCTCGAAGTTCTTGAAGCAGAATCATGACACGAAAACAAGTTCAAGTAAGATTATCACTTGAAATAAGATTGTTATAGTTATAGAAATTGAACCAAAGTTTGAATATGATTATTACCTTGTATTAGAATGATAACCTACTATAAGAAACAAAGATTTCTTGAGGTTGGATGATCACCTTACAAGATTGGAAGTGAGCTAGCAAACTTGAAAGTATTCTTGATTTTATGTAACTAGAACTTGTAGAATTTATGAAGAACACTTAGAACTTGAAGATAGAACTTGAAAGAGATCAATTAGATGAAGAAAATTGAAGAATGAAAGTGTTTGTAGGTGTTTTTGGTCGTTGGTGTATGGATTAGATATAAAGGATATGTAATTTTATTTTCATGTAAATAAGTCATGAATGATTACTCATATTTTTGTAATTTTATGAGATATTTCATGCTAGTTGATAAATGATGGTTCCCACATGTGTTAGGTGACTCACATGGGCTGCTAAGAGCTGATCATTGGAGTGTATATACCAATAGTACATACATCTAAAAGCTGTGTATTGTACGAGTACGAATACGGGTGCATACGAGTAGAATTGTTGATGAAACTGAACGAGGATGTAATTGTAAGCATTTTTATTAAGTAGAAGTATTTTGATAAGTGTATTGAAGTCTTTCAAAAGTGTATAAATACATATTAAAACACTACATGTATATACATTTTAACTGAGTCGTTAAGTCATCGTTAGTCGTTACATGTAAATGTTGTTTTGAAACCTTTAGGTTAACGATCTTGTTAAATGTTGTTAACCCAATGTTTATAATATCAAAAGAGATTTTAAATTATTATATTATCATGATATTATGATGTACGAATATCTCTTAATATGATATATATACATTAAATGTCGTTACAACGATAATCGTTACCTATATGTCTCGTTTCAAAATCATTAAGTTAGTAGTCTTGTTTTTACATATGTAGTTCATTGTTAATATACTTAATGATATGTTTACTTATCATATTATCATGTTAACTATATATATAACCATATATATGTCATCATATAGTTTTTACAAGTTTTAACGTTCGTGAATCACCGGTCAACTTGGGTGGTCAATTGTCTATATGAAACATATTTCAATTAATCAAGTCTTAACAAGTTTGATTGCTTAACATGTTGGAAACATTTAATCATGTAAATATCAATCTCAATTAATATATATAAACATGGAAAAGTTCGGGTCACTACAGTACCTACCCGTTAAATAAATTTCGTCCCGAAATTTTAAGCTGTTGAAGGTGTTGTCGAATCTTCTGGAAATAGATGCGGGTATTTCTTCTTCATCTGATCTTCATGCTCCCAGGTGAACTCGGGTCCTCTACGATCATTCCATCGAACCTTAACAATTGGTATCTTGTTTTGCTTAAGTCTTTTAACCTCACGATCCATTATTTCGACGGGTTCTTCGATGAATTGGAGTTTTTCGTTGATTTGGATTTCATCTAACGGAATAGTGAGATCTTCTTTAGCAAAACATTTCTTCAAATTCGAGACGTGGAAAGTGTTATGTACAGCCGCGAGTTGTTGAGGTAACTCAATTCGGAAAGCTACTGGTCCGACACTATCAATAATCTTAAATGGTCCAATATACCTTGGATTTAATTTCCCTCGTTTACCAAATCGAACAACGCCTTTCCAAGGTGCAACTTTAAGCATGACCATCTCTCCAATTTCAAATTCTATATCTTTTCTTTTAATGTCAGCGTAGCTCTTTTGTCGACTTTGGGCGGTTTTCAACCGTTGTTGAATTTGGATGATCTTCTCGGTAGTTTCTTGTATAATCTCCGGACCCGTAATCTGTCTATCCCCCACTTCACTCCAACAAATTGGAGACCTGCACTTTCTACCATAAAGTGCTTCAAACGGCGCCATCTCAATGCTTGAATGGTAGCTGTTGTTGTAGGAAAATTCTGCTAACGGTAGATGTCGATCCCAACTGTTTCCGAAATCAATAACACATGCTCGTAGCATGTCTTCAAGCGTTTGTATCATCCTTTTGCTCTGCCCATCAGTTTTTGGATGATAGGCAGTACTCATATCTAGACGAGTTCCTAATGCTTGCTGTAATGTCTACCAGAATCTTGAAATAAATCTGCCATCCCTATCAGAGATAATAGAGATTGGTATTCCATGTCTGGAGACGACTTCCTTCAAATACAGTCGTGCTAACTTCTCCATCTTGTCATCTTCTCTTATTGGCAGGAAGTGTGCTGATTTGGTGAGACGATCAACTATTACCCAAATAGTATCAAAACCACTTGCAGTCCTTGGCAATTTAGTGATGAAATCCATGGTAATGTTTTCCCATTTCCATTCCGGGATTTCGGGTTGTTGAAGTAGACCTGATGGTTTCTGATGCTCAGCTTTGACCTTAGAACACGTCAAACATTCTCCTACGTATTTAGCAACATCGGCTTTCATACCCGGCCACCAAAAATGTTTCTTGAGATCCTTGTACATCTTCCCCGTTCCAGGATGTATTGAGTATCTGGTTTTATGAGCTTCTCTAAGTACCATTTCTCTCATATCTCCAAATTTTGGTACCCAAATCCTTTCAGCCCTATACCGGGTTCGGTCTTCCCGAATATTAAGATGCTTCTCCGATCCTTTGGGTATTTCATCCTTTAAATTTCCCTCTTTTAAAACTCCTTGTTGCGCCTCCTTTATTTGAGTAGTAAGGTTATTATGAATCATTATATTCATAGATTTTACTCGAATGGGTTCTCTGTCCTTCCTGCTCAAGGCATCGGCTACCACATTTGCCTTCCCCGGGTGGTAACGAATCTCAAAGTCGTAATCATTCAACAATTCAATCCACCTACGCTGCCTCATATTCAGTTGTTTCTGATTAAATATGTGTTGAAGACTTTTGTGGTCAGTATATATAATACTTTTGACCCCATATAAGTAGTGCCTCCAAGTCTTTAATGCAAAAACAAAGGACGCCTAATTCCAAATCATGCGTCGTATAATTTTGTTCGTGAATCTTCAATTGTCTAGACACATAAGCAATCACCTTCGTTCATTGCATTAATACATAACCGAGACCTTGCTTTGATGCATCACAATAAATCACAAAATCATCATTCCCTTCAGGCAATGACAATATAGGTGCCGTAGTTAGCTTTTTCTTCAATAACTGAAACGCTTTCTCTTGTTCATCATTCCATTCAAATTTCTTTCCTTTATGCGTTAATGCAGTCAAGGGTTTTGCTATTCTGGAAAAGTCTTGGATGAACCTTCTGTAGTAACCAGCTAGTCCTAAAAACTGGCGTATGTGTTTCGGAGTTTTCGGGGTTTCCCACTTTTCAACAGTTTCTATCTTTGCCGGATCCACCTTAATACCTTCTTTGTTCACTATGTGACCGAGGAATTGAACTTCTTCCAACCAAAATGCACACTTTGAAAACTTAACGTACAATTCTTCCTTCCTCAATACTTCTAACACATTTCTCAAATGTTCACCGTGTTCTTGGTCATTCTTTGAGTAAATAAGTGTGTCATCAATGAAAACAATGACAAAGTTGTCAAGGTATGGTCCACACACTCGGTTCATAAGGTCCATGAACACAGCTGGTGCATTAGTTAAACCAAACGGCATGACCATAAACTCGTAATGACCGTAACGTGTTCTGAAAGCAGTCTTTGGAATATCATCTTCTTTCACCCGCATTTGATGATATCCGGAACGTAAGTCAATCTTTGAATAAACAGACGAGCCTTGTAGTTGATCAAATAAGTCGTCGATTCTCGGTAGTAGGTAGCGGTTCTTGATGGTAAGTTTGTTCAACTCTCGGTAGTTGATACACAACCTGAATGTACCATCTTTCTTCTTGACAAACAAAACAGGAGCTCCCCACGGTGATGTGCTTGGTCGAATGAAACCACGCTCTAAAAGTTCTTGTAATTGGCTTTGCAGTTCTTTCATCTCGCTGGGTGCGAGTCTGTAAGGAGCACGAGCTATTGGTGCAGCTCCTGGTACAAGATCTATTTGAAATTCAACGGATCGATGTGGGGGTAATCCCGGTAATTCTTTCGGAAATACATCGGGAAATTCTTTTGCAATGGGAACATCATTGATGCTCTTTTCTTCAGTTTGTACTTTCTCGACATGTGCTAGAATAGCATAGCAACCTTTTCTTATTAGTTTTTGTGCCTTCAAATTACTAATAAGATGTAGCTTCGTGTTGCCTTTTCTCCGTACACCATTAAGGGTTTTCCTTTTTCTCGTATAATGCGAATTGCATTTTTGTAACAAACGATCTCTGCTTTCACTTCTTTCAACCAGTCCATACCGATTATCACATCAAAACTCCCTAACTCTACTGGTATCAAATCAATCTTAAATGTTTCGCTAACCAGTTTAATTTCTCGATTCCGACATATATTATCTGCTGAAATTAATTTACCATTTGCTAATTCGAGTAAAAATTTACTATCCAAAGGCGTCAATGGACAACTTAATTTAGCACAAAAATCTCTACTCATATAGCTTCTATCAGCACTCGAATCAAATAAAACGTAAGCAGATTTATTGTCAATAAGGAACGTACCCGTAATAAGCTCCGGGTCTTCCTGTGCCTCTGCCGCATTAATATTGAAAACTCTTTCGCGGCCTTGTCCATTCGTGTTCTCCTGGTTCGGGCAATTTCTAATAATGTGGCCCGGTTTTCCACATTTATAACAAACTACATTGGCATAACTTGCTCCGACACTACTTGCTCCGCCATTACTCGTTCCGACACCATTTGTTCCTTTCGTTCTATTAACCCCTGGTCCGTAAACCTCACACTTCGCCGCGCTATGACCATTTCTTTTACACTTGTTGCAAAATTTGGTGCAGAACCCCGAGTGATACTTTTCACACCTTTGGCATAGCTGCTTCTGATTGTTGTTGTTGTTGCGATTATTATTGTTGTTGGGATGATTGTTGTAGTTGCTATTGTTGTTGTTGTTGTTGTTGTTGTTGTTGTTGTTGGGCCGTTTGTTGTAGTTGCGATTGGTGTTGCGATTGTGGGGATAATTGTTGCGATTATTGTTGTAATTGCTGTTGTTGTATTGGTGATTCTTATCACCGTTTTCCTCCCACTTTCTTTTGACTTGTTTCACATTGGCCTCTTCAGCAGTCTGTTCTTTAATTCTTTCTTCAATCTGGTTCACTAGTTTGTGAGCCATTCTACATGCCTGTTGTATGGAGGCGGGTTCGTGTGAACTTATATCTTCTTGGATTCTTTCCAGTAATCCTTTCACAAACGCGTCGATCTTTTCTTCCTCATCTTTGAATGCTCCCGGACACAATAGGCACAATTCTGTGAATCGTCTTTCGTATGTGGTAATATCAAATCCTTGGGTTCGTAACCCTCTAAGTTCTGTCTTGAGCTTATTGACCTCGGTTCTGAGACGGTACTTCTCGTTCATCAAGTGCTTGAATGCTGACCTCGGTAGTGCGTACGCATCGTCTTGTCCCACTTGCTCTAGATAGGTATTCCACCATGTTAACGCAGAACCTGTGAAGGTATGCGTAGCGTACTTTATTTTGTCCTCTTCAGTACACTTACTTATGGCAAACACCGATTCGACCTTCTCGGTCCACCGTTTCAATCCGATCGGTCCTTCGGTTCCATCAAATTCCAAAGATTTGCAGGCAGTGAATTCTTTGTAGGTGCATCCTACACGATTTCCTGTACTGCTAGATCCAAGGTTATTGTTGGTATGTAGCGCAGCCTGTACTGCGGCTATGTTTGAAGCTAGAAAAGTACGGAATTCCTCTTCATTCATATTCACTGTGTGTCGAGTAGTCGGTGCCATTTCCTTCAAAATAGTCAAATGGAACAAGTTAATCATACAGAATATTAAGAGTAGTTAATAGTATTTCGTAGCATAATATGAACTTACAATTGACACGAAAATTTGAAATAAGATTGTTATAGTTATAGAAATTGAACCAAAGTTTGAATATGATTATTACCTTGTATTAGAATGATAACCTACTGTAAGAAACAAAGATTTCTTGAGGTTGGATGATCACCTTACAAGATTGGAAGTGAGCTAGCAAACTTGAAAGTATTCTTGATTTTATGTAACTAGAACTTGTAGAATTTATGAAGAACACTTAGAACTTGAAGATAGAACTTGAAAGAGATCAATTAGATGAAGAAAATTGAAGAATGAAAGTGTTTGTAGGTGTTTTTGGTCGTTGGTGTATGGATTAGATATAAAGGATATGTAATTTTATTTTCATGTAAATAATTCATGAATGATTACTCATATTTTTGTAATTTTATGAGATATTTCATGCTAGTTGATAAATGATGGTTCCCACATGTGTTAGGTGACTCACATGGGCTGCTAAGAGCTGATCATTGGAGTGTATATACCAATAGTACATACATCTAAAAGCTGTGTATTGTACGAGTACGAATACGGGTGCATACGAGTAGAATTGTTGATGAAACTGAACGAGGATGTAATTGTAAGCATTTTTATTAAGTAGAAGTATTTTGATAAGTGTATTGAAGTCTTTCAAAAGTGTATAAATACATATTAAAACACTACATGTATATACATTTTAACTGAGTCGTTAAGTCATCGTTAGTCGTTACATGTAAGTGTTGTTTTGAAACCTTTAGGTTAACGATCTTGTTAAATGTTGTTAACCCAATGTTTATAATATCAAATAAGATTTTAAATTATTATATTATCATGATATTATCATGTATGAATATCTCTTAATATGATATATATACATTAAATGTCTTTACAACGATAATCGTTACATATATGTCTCGTTTAAAAATCATTAAGTTAGTAGTCTTGTTTTTACATATGTAGTTCATTGTTAATATACTTAATGATATATTTACTTATCATAGTATCATGTTAACTATATATATATATATATATATATATATATATATATATATATATATATATATATATATATATATATATATATATATATATATATATATATATATATCTATATATATATCATCATATAGTTTTTACAAGTTTTAACGTTCATGAATCATCGGTCAACTTGGGTGGTCAATTGTCTATATGAAACATATTTCAATTAATCAAGTCTTAACAAGTTTGATTGCTTAACATGTTGGAAACATTTAATCATGTAAATATCAATCTCAATTAATATATATAAACATGGAAAAGTTCGGGTCACTACAGTACCTACCCGTTAAATAAATTTCGTCCCGAAATTTTAAGCTGTTGAAGGTGTTGTCGAATCTTCTGGAAATAGATGCGGGTATTTCTTCTTCATCTGATCTTCATGCTCCCAGGTGAACTCGGGTCCTCTACGAGCATTCCATCGAACCTTAACAATTGGTATCTTGTTTTGCTTAAGTCTTTTAACCTCACGATCCATTATTTCGACGGGTTCTTCGATGAATTGAAGTTTTTCGTTGATTTGGATTTCATCTAACGGAAGAGTGAGATCTTCTTTAGCAAAACATTTCTTCAAATTCGAGACGTGGAAAGTGTTATGTACAGCCGCGAGTTGTTGAGGTAACTCAAGTCGGTAAGCTACTGGTCCGACACGATCAATAATCTTGAATGGTCCAATATACCTTGGATTTAATTTCCCTCGTTTACCAAATCGAACAACGCCTTTCCAAGGTGCAACTTTAAGCATGACCATCTCTCCAATTTCAAATTCTATATCTTTTCTTTTAATGTCAGCGTAGCTCTTTTGTCGACTTTGGGCGGTTTTCAACCGTTGTTGAATTTGGATGATCTTCTCGGTAGTTTCTTGTATAATCTCCGGACCCGTAATCTGTCTATCCCCCACTTCACTCCAACAAATCGGAGACCTGCACTTTCTATCATAAAGTGCTTCAAACGGCGCCATCTCAATGCTTGAATGGTAGCTGTTGTTGTAGCAAAATTATGCTAACGGTAGATGTCGATCCCAACTGTTTTCGAAATCAATAACACATGCTCGTAGCATGTCTTCAAGCGTTTGTATCGTCCTTTCGCTCTGCCCATTAGTTTGTGGATGATAGGCAGTACTCATGTCTAGACGAGTTCCTAATGCTTGCTGTAATGTCTGCCAGAATCTTGAAATAAATCTGCCATCTCTATCAGAGATAATAGAGATTGGTATTCCATGTCTGGAGACGACTTCCTTCAAATACAGTCGTGCTAACTTCTCCATCTTGTCATCTTCTCTTATTGGCAGGAAGTGTGCTGATTTGGTGAGATGATCAACTATTACCCAAATAGTATCAAAACCACTTGCAGTCCTTGGTAATTTAGTGATGAAATCCATGGTAATGTTTTCCCATTTCCATTCCGGGATTTCGGGTTGTTGAAGTAGACCTGATGATTTCTGATGCTCAGCTTTGACCTTAGAACACGTCAAACATTCTCCTACGTATTTAGCAACATCGGCTTTCATACCCGGCCACCAAAAATGTTTCTTGAGATCCTTGTACATCTTCCCCGTTCCAGGATGTATTGAGTATCTGGTTTTATGAGCTTCTCTAAGTACCATTTCTCTCATATCTCCAAATTTTGGTACCCAAATCCTTTCAGCCCTATACCGGGTTCGGTCTTCCCGAATATTAAGATGCTTCTCCGATCCTTTGGGTATTTCATCCTTTAAATTTCCCTCTTTTAAAACTCCTTGTTGCGCCTCCTTTATTTGAGTAGTAAGGTTATTATGAATCATTATATTCATAGATTTTACTCGAATGGGTTCTCTGTCCTTCCTGCTCAAGGCATCGGCTACCACATTTGCCTTCCCCGAGTGGTAACGAATCTCAAAGTCGTAATCATTCAACAATTCAATCCACCTACGCTGCCTCATATTCAGTTGTTTCTGATTAAATATGTGTTAAAGACTTTTGTGGTCAGTATATATAATACTTTTGACCCCATATAAGTAGTGCCTCCAAGTCTTTAATGCAAAAACAAAGGACGCCTAATTCCAAATCATGCGTCGTATAATTTTGTTCGTGAATCTTCAATTGTCTAGACACATAAGCAATCACCTTCGTTCGTTGCATTAATACATAACCGAGACCTTTCTTTGATGCATCACAATAAATCACAAAATCATCATTCCCTTCAGGCAATGACAATATAGGTGTCGTAGTTAGCTTTTTCTTCAATAACTGAAACGCTTTCTCTTGTTCATCATTCCATTCAAATTTCTTTCCTTTATGCGTTAATGCAGTCAAGGGTTTTGCTATTCTGGAAAAGTCTTGGATGAACCTTCTGTAGTAACCAGCTAGTCCTAAAAACTGGCGTATGTGTTTCGGAGTTTTCGGGGTTTCCCACTTTTCAACAGTTTCTATCTTTGCCGGATCCACCTTAATACCTTCTTTGTTCACTATGTGACCGAGGAATTGAACTTCTTCCAACCAAAATGCACACTTTGAAAACTTAACGTACAATTCTTCCTTCCTCAATACTTCTAACACATTTCTCAAATGTTCACCGTGTTCTTGGTCATTCTTTGAGTAAATAAGTGTGTCATCAATGAAAACAATGACAAACTTGTCAAGGTATGGTCCACACACTCGGTTCATAAGGTCCATGAACACAGCTGGTGCATTAGTTAAACTAAACGGCATGACCATAAACTCGTAATGACCGTAACGTGTTCTGAAAGCAGTCTTTGGAATATCATCTTCTTTCACCCGCATTTGATGATATCCAGAACGTAAGTCAATCTTTGAATAAACAGACGAGCCTTGTAGTTGATAAAATAAGTCGTCGATTCTCGGTAGTAGGTAGCGGTTCTTGATGGTAAGTTTGTTCAACTCTCGGTAGTCGATACACAACCTGAATGTACCATCTTTCTTCTTGACAAACAAAACAGGAGCTCCCCACGGTGATGTGCTTGGTCGAATGAAACCACGCTCTAAAAGTTCTTGTAATTGGCTTTGCAGTTCTTTCATCTCGCTGGGTGCGAGTCTGTAAGGAGCACGAGCTATTGGTGCAGCTCCTGGTACAAGATCTATTTGAAATTCAACGGATCGATGTGGGGGTAATCCCGGTAATTCTTTCGGAAATACATCGGGAAATTCTTTTGCAATGGGAACATCATTGATGCTCTTTTCTTCAGTTTGTACTTTCTCGACGTGTGCTAGAATAGCATAGCAACCTTTTCTTATTAGTTTTTATGCCTTCAAATTACTAATAAGATGTAGCTTCGTGTTGCCCTTTTCTCCGTACACCATTAAGGGTTTTCCTTTTTCTCGTATAATGGGAATTGCATTTTTGTAACAAACGATCTCTGCTTTCACTTCTTTCAACCAGTCCATACCGATTATCACATCAAAACTCCCTAACTCTACTGGTATCAAATCAATCTTAAATGTTTCGCTAACCAGTTTAATTTCTCGATTCCGACATATATTATCTGCTGAAATTAATTTACCATTTGCTAATTCGAGTAAAAATTTACTATCCAAAGGCGTCAATGGACAACTTAATTTAGCACAAAAATCTCTACTCATATAGCTTCTTTCCGCACCCGAATCAAATAAAACGTAAGCAGATTTATTGTCAATAAGAAACGTACCCGTAACGAGCTCCGGGTCTTCCTGTGCCTCTGCCGCATTAATATTGAAAACTCTTCCGCGGCCTTGTCCATTCGTGTTCTCCTGGTTCGGGCAATTTCTAATAATGTGGCCCAGTTTTCCACATTTATAACAAACTACATTGGCATAACTTGCTCCGACACTACTTGCTCCGCCATTACTCGTTCCGACACCATTTGTTCCTTTCGTTCTATTAACCCCTGGTCCGTAGACCTCACACTTCGCCGCGCTATGACCATTTCTTTTACACTTGTTGCAAAATTTGGTGCAGAACCCCGAGTGATACTTTTCACACCTTTGGCATAGCTGCTTCTGATTGTTGTTGTTGTTGTGGTTATTATTGTTGTTGGGATGATTGTTGTAGTTGTTGTTGTTGTTGTTGTTGTTGTTGTTGTTGGGCCGTTTGTTGTAGTTGCGATTGATGTTGCGATTGTTGGGATAATTATTGCGATTATTGTTGTAATTGTTGTTGTTGTTGTATTGGTGATTCTTATCACTGTTTTCCTCCCACTTTCTTTTGACTTGCTTCACATTGGCCTCTTCAGCAGTCTGTTCTTTAATTCTTTCTTCAATCTGGTTCACTAGTTTGTGAGCCATTCTACATGCCTGTTGTATGGAGGCGGGCTAGTGTGAACTTATATCTTCTTGGATTCTTTCCGGTAATCCTTTCACAAACGCGTCGATCTTCTCTTCCTCATCTTCGAATGCTCCCGGACACAATAGGCACAATTCTGTGAATCGTCTTTCGTACGTGGTAATATCAAATCCTTGGGTTCGTAACCCTCTAAGTTCTGTCTTGAGCTTATTGACCTCGGTTCTGGGACGGTACTTCTCGTTCATCAAGTGCTTGAATGCTGACCACGGTAGTGTGTACGCATCGTCTTGTCCCACTTGCTCTAGATAGGTATTCCACCATGTTAACGCAGAACCTGTGAAGGTATGCGTAGCGTACTTCACTTTGTCCTCTTCAGTACACTTACTTATGGCAAACACCGATTCGACCTTCTCGGTCCACCGTTTCAATCCGATCGGTCCTTCGGTTCCATCAAATTCCAAAGGTTTACAGGTAGTGAATTCTTTGTAGGTGCATCCTACACGATTTCCTGTACTGCTAGATCCAAGGTTATTGTTGGTATGTAGCACAGCCTGTACTGCGGCTATGTTTGAAGCTAGAAAAGTACGGAATTCCTCTTCATTCATATTCACGGTGTGTCGAGTAGTCGGTGCCATTTCCTTCAAAATAATCAAATGGAACAAGTTAATCATACAGAATATTAAGAGTAGTTAATTGTATTTCGTAGCATAATATGAACTCATTTATAAAATCTTTTTCTTCATATTAGCGTTTTATAAGTTTAAATTCGGGTAGTACCTACCCGTTAAGTTCATACTTAGTAGCTAATATACAATTCAACTACTACAATTCTATATGAAAAACTGATTATAATAATATTTCGCGTTCAAACTTTTACACAATATTTTACAAACTTACAATACCGCTTATTTTACATATAGCATGAAATATAGCACACAATAAATTTGATACAAGATGGTTGTGAAGATAATTCTAGCTAGTACACAAGTCGTTCAGCAAAGGCAATAAAGACACGTAATTCATACGTCCAGAAACAAGTCATGCATTCTGGTTTTACTAGGATTACTTCCCATCCTTGGTCTTGTGGAACATAACCGTTATGGCCGTTGATAAGATAGCGTGTTGTAACGTCGTCAAAGGGACGAGGGTTACGTAATGTCCAACAGTCCCGTAACAATCTAAAAACCTCATTTCTTACCCCAATTACCGACTCCGTCACTTGTGGGAACGTTTTGTTTAATAGTTGTAGCCCGATGTTCTTGTTCTCACTTTGGTGAGAAACGAACATTACTAATCCGTAAGCATAACATGCTTCTTTATGTTGCATGTTAGCCGCTTTTTCTAAATCACGAAGTCCAATATTCGGATATATTGAGTCAAAATAATTTCTTAACCCATTGCGTAAAATAGCATTTGGGTTCCCCGCAATATATGCGTCAAAGTAAACACATCGTAACTTATGGATTTCCCAATGTGATATCCCCCATCTTTCGAACGAAAGCCTTTTATAAACCAAGGCATTCTTAGAACGTTCTTCGAATGTCTTATAAACTGATCTCGCCTTAAATAGTTGTGCCGAAGAATTCTGACCGACTCTAGACAAGATTTCATCAATCATGTCTCCGGGTAGGTCTCTTAAAATATTGGGTTGTCTATCCATTTTGTGTTTTTATACTGTAAAATAGACAAGAGTTAGATTCATAAAAAAAAATACTTATTAATACAAGCAATTTTTACATATATCATAAAGCATAAGCACACTATATTACATATATTACACCACACGAATACAACTATCTTATTCCGACTCGCTTGTTTCTTCTTCTTCAGTTTTGGTTCGTTTTGCCAAGTTTCTAGGGATATATGATGTTCCCCTAATACGAGCCGTCATTTTCCACATTGGTTTAGAAAAACCTGGTGATCGCAATGTTATACTTTGTAGTTAATTGTTTAATATACATAATTAATCATCTACTCAACATTTAAAACATGATTTTATATATATGGTAGTATACATATATACATAAATATAACTATATATATATAAGACCACCGCTCATTAATGCATTCTATTACAAGGTAATAATCATATTCAAACTTTGGTTCAATTTCTATAACTATAACAATCTTATTTCAAGTGATGATCTTACTTGAACTTGTTTTCGTGTCATGATTCTGCTTCAAGAACTTCGAGCCATCCAAGGATCCGTTGAAGCTTGATCCATTTTTCTCTTTTCCAGTAGGTTTATCCAAGGAACTTAAGGTAGTAATGATGTTCATAACATCATTCGATTCATACATATAAAGCTATCTTATTCGAAGGTTTAAACTTGTAATCACTAGAACATAGTTTAGTTAATTCTAAACTTGTTCGCAAACAAAAGTTAATCCTTCTAACTTGACTTTTAAAATCAACTAAACACATGTTCTATATCTATATGATATGCTAACTCAATGATTTAAAACCTGAAAACACGAAAAACACCGTAAAACCGGATTTACGCCGTCGTAGTAACACCGCGGGCTGTTTTGGGTTAGTTAATTAAAAACTATGATAAACTTTGATTTAAAAGTTGTTATTCTGAGAAAATGATTTTTATTATGAACATGAAACTATATCCAAAAATTATGGTTAAACTCAAAGTGGAAGTATGTTTTCTAAAATGGTCATCTAGACGTCGTTCTTTCGACTGAAATGACTACCTTTACAAAAACGACTTGTAACTTATTTTTTCCGACTATAAACCTATACTTTTTATGTTTAGATTCATAAAATAGAGTTCAGTATAAAACCATAGCAATTTGATTCACTCAAAACGGATTTAAAATGAAAAAGTTATGGGTAAAACAAGATTGGATAATTTTTCTCATTTTAGCTACGTGAAAATTGGTAACAAATCTATTCCAACCATAACTTAATCAACTTGTATTGTATATTATGTAATCTTGAGATACCATAGACACGTATACAATGTTTCGACCTATCATGTCGACACAACTATATATATTTCGGAACAACCATAGACACTCTATATGTGAATGTTGGAGTTAGCTATACAGGGTTGAGGTTGATTCCAAAATATATATAGTTTGAGTTGTGATCAATACTGAGATACGTATACACTGGGTCGTGGATTGATTCAAGATAATATTTATCGAAATACCCAAGGGATCGGAGAAGCATCTTAATATTCGGGAAGACGGAACCCGGTATAGGGCTGAAAGGATTTGGGTACCAAAATTTGGAGATATGAGAGAAATGGTACTTAGAGAAGCTCATAAAACCAGATACTCAATACATCCTGGAACGGGGAAGATGTACAAGGATCTCAAGAAACATTTTTGGTGGCCGGGTATGAAAGCCGATGTTGCTAAATATGTAGGAGAATGTTTGACGTGTTCTAAGGTCAAAGCTGAGCATCAGAAACCATCAGGTCTACTTCAACAACCCGAAATCCCGGAATGGAAATGGGAAAACATTACCATGGATTTCATCACTAAATTGCCAAGGACTGCAAGTGGTTTTGATACTATTTGGGTAATAGTTGATCGTCTCACCAAATCAGCACACTTCCTGCCAATAAGAGAAGATGACAAGATGGAGAAGTTAGCACGACTGTATTTGAAGGAAGTCGTCTCCAGACATGGAATACCAATCTCTATTATCTCTGATAGGGATGGTAGATTTATTTCAAGATTCTGGCAGACATTACAGCAAGCATTAGGAACTCGTCTAGACATGAGTACTGCCTATCATCCACAAACTGATGGGCAGAGTGAAAGGACGATACAAATGCTTGAAGACATGCTACGAGCATGTGTTATTGATTTTGGAAACAGT
This sequence comes from Rutidosis leptorrhynchoides, assembly GCF_046630445.1. Lineage (NCBI taxonomy): Eukaryota > Viridiplantae > Streptophyta > Magnoliopsida > Asterales > Asteraceae > Rutidosis > Rutidosis leptorrhynchoides. The sequence goes on from NC_092337.1 coordinate 54,174,225, forward strand.
TGGGATCGACATCTACCGTTAGCAGAATTTTCCTACAACAACAGCTACCATTCAAGCATTGAGATGGCGCCATTTGAAGCACTTTATGGTAGAAAGTGTAGGTCTCCGATTTGTTGGAGTGAAGTGGGGGATAGACAGATTACGGGTCCGGAGATTATACAAGAAACTACCGAGAAGATCATCCAAATTCAACAACGGTTGAAAACCGCCCAAAGTCGACAAAAGAGCTACGCTGACATTAAAAGAAAAGATATAGAATTTGAAATTGGAGAGATGGTCATGCTTAAAGTTGCACCTTGGAAAGGCGTTGTTCGATTTGGTAAACGAGGGAAATTAAATCCAAGGTATATTGGACCATTCAAGATTATTGATCGTGTTGGACCAGTAGCTTACCGACTTGAGTTACCTCAACAACTCGCGGCTGTACATAACACTTTCCACGTCTCGAATTTGAAGAAATGTTTTGCTAAAGAAGATCTCACTATTCCGTTAGATGAAATCCAAATCAACGAAAAACTTCAATTCATCGAAGAACCCGTCGAAATAATGGATCGTGAGGTTAAAAGACTTAAGCAAAACAAGATACCAATTGTTAAGGTTCGATGGAATGCTCGTAGAGGACCCGAGTTCACCTGGGAGCGTGAAGATCAGATGAAGAAGAAATACCCGCATCTATTTCTAGAAGATTCGTCAACACCTTCAACTGTTTAAAATTTTGGGACGAAATTTATTTAACGGGTAGGTACTGTAGTGACCCGAACTTTTCCATGTTTATATATATTAATTGAGATTGATATTTACATGATTAAATGTTTCCAACATGTTAAGCAATCAAACTTGTTAAGACTTGATTAATTGAAATATGTTTCATATAGACAATTGACCACCCAAGTTGACCGGTGATTCACGAACGTTAAAACTTGTAAAAACTATATGATGACATATATATGGATATATATATAGTTAATATGATACTATGATAAGTAAACATATCATTAAGTATATTAACAATGAACTACATATGTAAAAACAAGACTACTAACTTAATGATTTTTAAACGAGACATATATGTAACGATTATCGTTGTAAAGACATTTAATGTATATATATCATATTAAGAGATATTCATACATGATAATATCATGATAATATAATAATTTAAAATCTCATTTGATATTATAAACATTGGGTTAACAACGAATGAAGACTGCGTTAAACATTAATGTATGAATACTGATATCCGAGCATTTTTAATAAAGGTAATCATATTGATATTGTTAATTACACGACCATTAAGATATTACCACATACGAAAGAAATATTGGTATCCGTTCTTCATTTTAAGATATTACGTTATAACTATAAAATTTTATTAACTACTTTGAATACTATTAACTTAGAGGGTTACGAACCCAAGGATTTGATATTACCACATACGAAAGACGATTCACAGAATTGTGCCTATTGTGTTCGGGAGCATTCGAAGATGAGGAAGAGAAGATCGACGCGTTTGTGAAAGGATTACCGGAAAGAATCCAAGAAGATATAAGTTCACACGAACCCGCCTCCATACAACAGGCATGTAGAATGGCTCACAAACTAGTGAACCAGATTGAAGAAAGAATTAAAGAACAGACTGCTGAAGAGGCCAATGTGAAGCAAGTCAAAAGAAAGTGGGAGGAAAACGGTGATAAGAATCACCAATACAACAACAGCAATTACAAAAATAATCGCAACAATTATCCCCACAATCGCAACACCAATCGCAACTACAACAAACGGCCCAACAACAACAACAACAACAACAACAACAACAACAACAACAACAACAACAACAACAATAGCAACTACAACAATCATCCCAACAATAATAATAACCGCAACAACAACAACAACAATCAGAAGCAGCTATGCCAAAGGTGTGAAAAGTATCACTCGGGGTTCTGCACCAAATTTTGCAACAAGTGTAAAAGAAATGGTCATAGCGCGGCGAAGTGTGAGGTTTACGGACCAGGGGTTAATAGAACGAAAGGAACAAATGGTGTCAGAACGAGTAATGGCGGAACAAGTAGTGTCGGAGCAAGTTATGCCAATGTAGTTTGTTATAAACGTGGAAAACCGGGCCACATTATTAGAAATTGCCCGAACCAGGAGAACACGAATGGACAAGGCCGCGGAAGAGTTTTCAATATTAATGCGGCAGAGGCACAGGAAGACCCGGAGCTTGTTACGGGTACGTTTCTTATTGACAATAAATCTTCTTACGTTTTATTTGATTCGGGTGCGGATAGAAGCTATATGAATAGAGATTTTTGTGCTAAATTAAGTTGTCCATTGACGCCTTTGGATAGTAAATTTTTACTCGAATTAGCAAATGGTAAATTAATTTCAGCAGATAATATATGTCGGAATCGAGAAATTAAACTGGTTAGCGAAACATTTAAGATTGATTTGATACCAGTAGAGTTAGGGAGTTTTGATGTGATAATCGGTATGGACTGGTTGAAAGAAGTGAAAGCAGAGATCGTTTGTTACAAAAATGCAATTCGCATTATACGAGAAAAAGGAAAACCCTTAATGGTGTACGGAGAAAAGGGCAACACGAAGCTACATCTTATTAGTAATTTGAAGGCACAAAAACTAATAAGAAAAGGTTGCTATGCTGTTCTAGCACACGTCGAGAAAGTACAAACTGAAGAAAAGAGCATCAATGATGTTCCCATTGCAAAAGAATTTCCCGATGTATTTCCGAAAGAATTACCGGGATTACCCCCACATCGATCCGTTGAATTTCAAATAGATCTTGTACCAGGAGCTGCACCAATAGCTCGTGCTCCTTACAGACTCGCACCCAGCGAGATGAAAGAACTGCAAAGCCAATTACAAGAACTTTTAGAGCGTGGTTTCATTCGACCAAGCACATCACCGTGGGGAGCTCCTGTTTTGTTTGTCAAGAAGAAAGATGGTACATTCAGGTTGTGTATCGACTACCGAGAGTTGAACAAACTTACCATCAAGAACCGCTACCCACTACCGAGAATCGACGACTTATTTGATCAACTACAAGGCTCGTCTGTTTATTCAAAGATTGACTTACGTTCCGGGTATCATCAAATGCGGGTGAATGAAGATGATATTCCAAAGACTGCTTTCAGAACACGTTACGGTCATTACGAGTTTATGGTCATGCCGTTTGGTTTAACTAATGCACCAGCTGTGTTCATGGACCTTATGAACCGAGTGTGTGGACCATACCTTGACAAGTTTGTCATTGTTTTCATTGATGACATACTTATTTACTCAAAGAATGACCAAGAACACGGTGAATATTTGAGAAAGGTGTTAGAAGTATTGAGGAAGGAAGAATTGTACGCTAAGTTTTCAAAGTGTGCATTTTGGTTGGAAGAAGTTCAATTCCTCGGTCACATAGTGAACAAAGAAGGTATTAAGGTGGATCCGGCAAAGATAGAAACTGTTGAAAAGTGGGAAACCCCAAAAACTCCAAAACACATACGCCAGTTTTTAGGACTAGCTGGTTACAACAGAAGGTTCATCCAATACTTTTCCAGAATAGCAAAACCCTTGACTGCATTAACGCATAAAGGGAAGAAATTTGAATGGAATGATGAACAAGAGAAAGCGTTTCAGTTATTGAAGAAAAAGCTAACTACGGCACCTATATTGTCATTGCCTGAAGGGAATGATAATTTTGTGATTTATTGTGATGCATCAAATCAAGGTCTCGGTTGTGTATTAATGCAACGAATGAAGGTGATTGCTTATGCGTCTAGACAATTGAAGATTCACGAACAAAATTATACGACGCATGAATTGGAATTAGGCGCGGTTGTTTTTGCATTAAAGACTTGGAGGCACTACTTATATGGGGTCAAAAGTATTATATACACCGACCACAAAAGTCTTCAACACATATTTAATCAGAAACAACTGAATATGAGGCAGCGTAGGTGGATTGAATTGTTGAATGATTACGACTTTGAGATTCGTTACCACCCGGGGAAGGCAAATGTGGTAGCCGATGCCTTGAGCAGGAAGGACAGAGAACCCATTCGAGTAAAATCTATGAATATAATGATTCATAATAACCTTACTACTCAAATAAAGGAGGCGCAACAAGGAGTTTTAAAAGAGGGAAATTTAAAAGATGAAATACCCAAAGGATCGGAGAAGCATCTTAATATTCGGGAAGACGGAACCCGGTATAGGGCTGAAAGGATTTGGGTACCAAAATTTGGAGATATGAGAGAAATGGTACTTAGAGAAGCTCATAAAACCAGATACTCAATACATCCTGGAACGGGGAAGATGTACAAAGATCTCAAGAAACATTTTTGTTGGCCGGGTATGAAAGCCGATGTTGCTAAATACGTAGGAGAATGTTTGACGTGTTCTAAGGTCAAAGCTGAGCATCAGAAACCATCAGGTCTACTTCAACAACCCGAAATCCCGAAATGGAAATGGGAAAACATTACCATGGATTTCATCACTAAATTGCCAAGGACTGCAAGTGGTTTTGATACTATTTGGGTAATAGTTGATCGTCTCACCAAATCAGCACACTTCCTGCCAATAAGAGAAGATGACAAGATGGAGAAGTTAGCACGACTGTATTTGAAGGAAGTCGTCTCCAGACATGGAATACCAATCTCTATTATCTCTGATAGGGATGGCAGATTTATTTCAAGATTCTGGTAGACATTACAGCAAGCATTAGGAACTCGTCTAGACATGAGTACTGCCTATCATCCACAAACTTATGGGCAGAGCGAAAGGACGATACAAACGCTTGAAGACATGCTACGAGCATGTGTTATTGATTTCGGAAACAGTTGGGATCGACATCTACCGTTAGCAGAATTTTCCTACAACAACAGCTACCATTCAAGCATTGAGATGGCGCCGTTTGAAGCACTTTATGGTAGAAAGTGCAGGTCTCCGATTTGTTGGAGTGAAGTCATTCCAAATAAAGACCATATTGAAATGTTTCTAAAATATCAATATGATAAAATTTTATGAAATGGTATACATTTGATATTTAAAAACGTAACAATTGTCAAAGGTTTAATCAGAAACAACTGAATATGAGGCAGCGTAGGTGGATTGAATTGTTGAATGATTACGACTTTTGTTTATAACATCTCCCGTTAATACGCGTTTTAAAATATTTGTTTAGGTATTTTCCGCACCCGACTACAAACTCGAGGGACTAAAATTGACACGGGGCAAACTAGTTGACTAGGTCACCTAGTCTACCCCAATCACCACCATTCAACCATCTCTCATTCTCTCTCTCTTTCTCTCTAGCAAGAACACACCCAATTTCCAAATTCATTCAATCATCATCTAAATTCGATCTAGGAGGCCTACAACAAAATAAACTACATATTTGGAATCCTCTCTTCATCCTCTTCAATTTGATACCAACTTCATCTCATTTGGGTAACTTTCTAAAATCACTAATTTTATGTGTTCTTGAGATTTTTGAGTTATAAAGTTGTTAATTAGTGTCTATGGCTCATTGTGATGTCGTGTATGTAATTTGTATGCTCGATTCGTTGTTTTTGGTGTAACTAGTTCAATATGAAAATTACTTGCTAAATCCTTGATTTTGGATGATCAAATGTTGTTAGATTGTTAAAGTGCATGTTTTAAAAGTGTTACTAGTATCATTAGCTTCGTTTTGATGTATAGGTTGATTAAGGAAACTCCAAGAACATGATTAATGATTTTGTGAACTCGGATTAGGGTTTGATGAGCTTTACATGAACTTTTGATGCGTCAAATGCTATGAGATATTGTTGTTAAGTGTTTTGTTGCAATGTGTGTTTGATTACCTTCAAAACGGCATATCACATGTGTGAATTGGATTCCCGAAACTTAAAATGCATTTGATGAACTTGAAACTTTGAAAATGGATTCTTAATGATCACTTGACGGAAAATCGGTTATTGAAATTGATGTTTTTGTTTGATGAAACTTGTTTAGTTGTTTTCCTTGTCAAATTACCTTTCCGACGATATATAGTATGCATTTTGGATGTTTTCGGTTCATAAAATAGGTTAATTTGAGTTTTGGTTCGTGACTTGGTCTTTTTCTGCAAACTGCATGTTTCCCAGGTATTGCGCGCCGCGCATATACCCGCGCGCCGCGCAAAATTAGAAATCCCAGATGTTTGCCTTCGTGGTTAAGTTCTGACCAGGATTTACACTTGGGTGCGCGCCGCGCAACCCTTTGCGCGCCGCGCATATGCCCAGCTCATTTTAGTTTTTATTTTTCCTTTCACAAAATGTTTCCCGCTTAACCGTAACTCCGATTAACATGAAACTTGGCCATTCTGCTCATAAATGATTTCTCATCATGAGAAAATTGTCGGACACCCGATCCGACCCCGTTGACTTTGACTTTGACCAAGTTTGACTTTTAGTCAAACTTAACCAAACAATTATACGATCGTTCTAACATGCTTAGTTACTTGTATCGTGCATGAAACTTAACTAATTGATTCACATGCTACATAATCGAGTCGTAACGAGCCATAGGACTAATTGAACATCTTTGACCGTTTGTGTTTACCGTTATTGATACAACCTATTTGTTTAGGTCAAGACTAGCATTGTTCTTTGCACACATTTACTTGTTGAAGTACTTTACTACTCGTGCATTCAAGGTGAGATCATAGTCCCACTTTTACTCTTTTTGAACTTACATTTGGGATGAGAAAACATAAACATTTCTTTACTAAGTGAACACAAGTACAGGAAAACAAACATTCTACATACGAGTTTAGAACAAAATCCTCAATTCGATTATCATTAGTTACACTTGCCGGGTGTAAGCGAGAACTTATGTTGTATGGATCCATATGGGTTTGACAAACCCTCATTCAAACGGTTCACTACCGTTTACGAATGAAATATATTTTCGAGGAACAGTGTATGTTCTAGCACTAAGTGATGGGGTTCAATGGAAGGAAATGTTAAGCATTGATAATTGGGTGCTCGTGAAACAAACTTTTGGAATGTATTACTATTATTTCATTGATGCAAATCTTGTGGTTCACTTGTACTTACTTACTTAAACCTATGATTTCACCAACGTTTTCGTTGACAGATTTCTATGTTTTTCTCAGGTCCTTGAACGATACATGATACATGCTTCCGCTCATTATTTTGATACTTGCATTGGATGTCGAGTATATATGCATACATGGAGCGTCTTTTGGATACTTTTAAATTGTGTCGCATAAGTTTCATTTGTACTTAAAACTTTGTATCGTAACTTGTGGTGGAACTATTCTTGTAAACTTGAACAACCTTTACATTTGAAATGAATGCGACATATCTTTTGGTCAAATGTTGTTTTAAAGACTTATGACCACGTAACGGGACCTAAGTAGACGGCGCCGTCAATGACGATTTGGTCGGGTCGCTACACAAATGTGGTAGCCGATGCCTTGAGCAGGAAGGACAGAGAACCCATTCGAGTAAAATCTATGAATATAATGATTCATAATAACCTTACTACTCAAATAAAGGAGGCGCAACAAGGAGTTTTAAAAGAGGGAAATTTAAAGGATGAAATACCCAAGGGATCGGAGAAGCATCTTAATATTCGGGAAGACGGAACCCGGTATAGGGCTGAAAGGATTTGGGTACCAAAATTTGGAGATATGAGAGAAATGGTACTTAGAGAAGCTCATAAAACCAGATACTCAATACATCCTGGAACGGGGAAGATGTACAAGGATCTCAAGAAACATTTTTGGTGGCCGGGTATGAAAGCCGATGTTGCTAAATATGTAGGAGAATGTTTGACGTGTTCTAAGGTCAAAGCTGAGCATCAGAAACCATCAGGTCTACTTCAACAACCCGAAATCCCGGAATGGAAATGGGAAAACATTACCATGGATTTCATCACTAAATTGCCAAGGACTGCAAGTGGTTTTGATACTATTTGGGTAATAGTTGATCGTCTCACCAAATCAGCACACTTCCTGCCAATAAGAGAAGATGACAAGATGGAGAAGTTAGCACGACTGTATTTGAAGGAAGTTGTCTCCAGACATGGAATACCAATCTCTATTATCTCTGATAGGGATGGTAGATTTATTTCAAGATTCTGGCAGACATTACAGCAAGCATTAGGAACTCGTCTAGACATGAGTACTGCCTATCATCCACAAACTGATGGGCAGAGTAATATTATTTGGAATATATAAGTGTAATTTATAATTTATCTTGTAAAATTACATACTAATTATATTATAGTTATGTATGTAATTAACCTATAACTATATTAAATAATTTTCCAAATAATATTACACGGTCTCCGATTTTATAACTATATTATTTGGATATTTTAATTCTGATTCCAACGGATATCAGAATTTTACAATTTTAGACCATATCAAAGTAGTTAATAGTATTTCGTAGTTAATAGTATTTCTAATAAACCAAGGCATCAGTTGGTATCCGAGCGTTGGTCTTAGAGAACCAGAATTTTGCATTAGTGTGTCTTATCGAGTTTGTTAGGATGCATTAGTGAGTCTGGACTTCGACCGTGTTTACTTGAAAAATGATTGCTTAACAAATTTTGTTGGAAACTATATATTTTTAACATGTGAATATTATGTGATATATTAATCTCTTAACGCGTTTGATATTATGTGATAGATGTCTACCTCTAGAACAAGTCCCATTGACTCACCTAATAATAATGAAGAGTCAAATGTAAATTGGAATGATTCGTGGACTGATTCACAAGTTCCCGAAGAGGAACCGGAAGAAGAGTCGGAACCGGAAGAAGAATCGGAACCGGAAGAAGAATCGGAACCGGATGAAGAAATAGAACCGGTGGGGGAAATAATAAAACGGTTAAGTAAAAGAAAATCCTCAACCAACCGACCAAGGTTAATTATGGTCAATGGTGTTTCCGCCAAGGAAGCAAAATATTGGGAGGATTACCAATTCTCCGATGAATCGGATTCCGACGAGAATTCCGATGATGTTATAGAAATTACCCCAACTGAATTTAAAAAGGAAAAAGAAAATAATAAGGGAAAGGGCATAAAAATAGAGAAATCTAATTCCAACCCCGATGAACTTTATATGTATCGTCAACCCCCGAAGTCCTTAAGTTGTAACAATGACCCGGGAACCTCTAAACCACCAGGTTTTTCTAAACCAATGTGGAAAACGACGGCTCGTATTAGGGGAACATCATATATCCCTAGAAACTTGGCAAAACGAACCAAAACCGAAGAAGAAGAAACAAGCGAGTCGGAATAAGATAGTTGTATTCGTGTGGTGTAATATATGTAATATAGTGTGCTTATGCTTTATGATATATGTAAAAATTGCTTGTATTAATAAGTATTTTTTTTTATGAATCTAACTCTTGTCTATTTTACAGTATAAAAACACAAAATGGATAGACAACCCAATATTTTAAGAGACCTACCCGGAGACATGATTGATGAAATCTTGTCTAGAGTCGGTCAGAATTCTTCGGCACAACTATTTAAGGCGAGATCAGTTTATAAGACATTCGAAGAACGTTCTAAGAATGCCTTGGTTTATAAAAGGCTTTCGTTCGAAAGATGGGGGATATCACATTGGAAAATCCATAAGTTACGATGTGTTTACTTTGACGCATATATTGCGGGGAACCCAAATGCTATTTTACGCAATGGGTTAAGAAATTATTTTGACTCAATATATCCGAATATTGGACTTCGTGATTTAGAAAAAGTGGCTAACATGTAACACAAAGAAGCATGTTATGCTTACGGATTAGTAATGTTCGTTTCTCACCAAAGTGAGAACAAGAACATCGGGCTACAACTATTAAACAAAACGTTCCCACAAGTGACGGAGTCGGTAATTGGGGTAAGAAATGAGGTTTTTAGATTGTTACGGGACTGTTGGACATTACGTAACCCTCGTCCCTTTGACGACGTTACAACACGCTGTCTTATCAACGGCCATAACGGTTATGTTCCACAAGACCAAGGATGGGAAGTAATCCTAGTAAAACCAGAATGCATGACTTGTTTCTGGACGTATGAATTACGTGTCTTTATTGCCTTTGCTGAACGACTTGTGTACTAGCTAAAATTATCTTCACAACCATCTTGTATCAAATTTATTGTGTGCTATATTTCATGCTATATGTAAAATAAGCGGTATTGTAAGTTTGTAAAATATTGTGTAAAAGTTTGAACGCGAAATATTATTATAATCAGTTTTTCATATAGAATTGTAGTAGTTGAATTGTATATTAGCTACTAAGTATGAACTTAACGGGTAGGTACTACCCGAATTTAAACTTATAAAACGCTAATATGAAGAAAAAGCTTTTATAAATGAGTTCATATTATGCTACGAAATACTATTAACTACTCTTAATATTCTGTATGATTAACTTGTTCCATTTGACTATTTTGAAGGAAATGGCACCGACTACTCGACACACAGTGAATATGAATGAAGTGGAATTCCGTACTTTTCTAGCTTCAAACATAGCCGCAGTACAGGCTGCACTACATACCAACAATAACCTTGGATCTAGCAGTACAGGAAATCGTGTAGGATGCACCTACAAAGAATTCACTGCCTGCAAACCTTTGGAATTTGATGGAACCGAAGGACCGATCGGATTGAAACGGTGGACCGAGAAGGTCGAATCGGTGTTTGCCATAAGTAAGTGTACTGAAGAGGACAAAGTAAAGTACGCTACGCATACCTTCACAGGTTCTGCGTTAACATGGTGGAATACCTATCTAGAGCAAGTGGGACAAGACGATGCGTACGCACTACCGTGGTCAGCATTCAAGCACTTGATGAACGAGAAGTACCGTCCCAGAACCGAGGTCAATAAGCTCAAGACAGAACTTAGAGGGTTACGAACCCAAGGATTTGATATTACCACATACGAAAGACGATTCACAGAATTGTGCCTATTGTGTCCGGGAGCATTCGAAGATGAGGAAGAGAAGATCGACGTGTTTGTGAAAGGATTACCGGAAAGAATCCAAGAAGATATAAGTTCACACGAACCCGCCTCCATACAACAGGCATGTAGAATGGCTCACAAACTAGTGAACCAGATTGAAGAAAGAATTAAAGAACAGACTGCTGAAGAGGCCAATGTGAAGCAAGTCAAAAGAAAGTGGGAGGAAAACGGTGATAAGAATCACCAATACAACAACAGCAATTACAACAATAATCGCAACAATTATCCCCACAATCGCAACACCAATCGCAACTACAACAAACGGCCCAACAACAACAACAACAACAACAACAACAACAACAACAATAGCAACTACAACAATCATCCCAACAACAATAATAACCGCAACAACAACAACAATCAGAAGCAGCTATGCCAAAGGTGTGAAAAGTAGCACTCGGGGTTCTGCACCAAATTTTGCAACAAGTGTAGAAGAAATGGTCATAGCGCGGCGAAGTGTGAGGTTTACGGACCAGGGGTTAATAGAACGAAAGGAACAAATGGTGTCGGAACGAGTAATGGCGGAGCAAGTAGTGTCGGAGCAAGTTATGCCAATGTAGTTTGTTATAAATGTGGAAAACCGGGCCACATTATTAGAAATTGCCCGAACCAGGAGAACACGAATGGACAAGGCCACAGAAGAGTTTTCAATATTAATGCGGCAGAGGCACAGGAAGACCCGGAGCTTGTTACGGGTACGTTTCTTATTGACAATAAATCTACTTACGTTTTATTTGATTCGGGTACGGATAGAAGCTATATGAGTAGAGATTTTTGTGCTAAATTAAGTTGTCCATTGACGCCTTTGGATAGTAAATTTTTACTCGAATTAGCAAATGGTAAATTAATTTCAGCAGATAATATATGTCGGAATCGAGAAATTAAACTGGTTAGCGAAACATTTAAGATTGATTTGATACCAGTAGAGTTAGGGAGTTTTGATGTGATAATCGGTATGGACTGGTTGAAAGAAGTGAAAGCAGAGATCGTTTGTTACAAAAATGCAATTCGCATTATACGAGAAAAAGGAAAACCCGTAATGGTGTACGGAGAAAAGGGCAACACGAAGCTACATCTTATTAGTAATTTGAAGGCACAAAAACTAATAAGAAAAGGTTGCTATGCTGTTCTAGCACACGTCGAGAAAGTACAAACTGAAGAAAAGAGCATCAATGATGTTCCCATTGCAAAAGAATTTCCCGATGTATTTCCGAAAGAATTACCGGGATTACCCCCACATCGATCCGTTGAATTTCAAATAGATCTTGTACCAGGAGCTGCACCAATAGCTCGTGCTCCTTACAGACTCGCACCCAGCGAGATGAAAGAACTGCAAAGCCAATTACAAGAACTTTTAGAGCGTGGTTTCATTCGACCAAGCACATCACCGTGGGGAGCTCCTGTTTTGTTTGTCAAGAAGAAAGATGGTACATTCAGGTTGTGTATCGACTACCGAGAGTTGAACAAACTTACCATCAAGAACCGCTACCCACTACCGAGAATCGACGACTTATTTGATCAACTACAAGGCTCGTCTGTTTATTCAAAGATTGACTTACGTTCCGGGTATCATCAAATGCGGGTGAAAGAAGATGATATTCCAAAGACTGCTTTAAGAACACGTTACGGTCATTACGAGTTTATGGTCATGCCGTTTGGTTTAACTAATGCACCAGCTGTGTTCATGGACCTTATGAACCGAGTGTGTGGACCATACCTTGACAAGTTTGTCATTGTTTTCATTGATGACATACTTATTTACTCAAAGAATGACCAAGAACACGGTGAACATTTGAGAAAGGTGTTAGAAGTATTGAGGAAGGAAGAATTGTACGCTAAGTTTTCAAAGTGTGCATTTTGGTTGGAAGAAGTTCAATTCCTCGGTCACATAGTGAACAAAGAAGGTATTAAGGTGGATCCGGCAAAGATAGAAACTGTTGAAAAGTGGGAAACCCCAAAAACTCCGAAACACATACGCCAGTTTTTAGGACTAGCTGGTTACAACAGAAGGTTCATCCAAGACTTTTCCAGAATAGCAAAACCCTTGACTGCATTAACGCATAAAGGGAAGAAATTTGAATGGAATGATGAACAAGAGAAAGCGTTTCAGTTATTGAAGAAAAAGCTAACTACGGCACCTATATTGTCATTGCCTGAAGGGAATGATGATTTTGTGATTTATTGTGATGCATCAAATCAAGGTCTCGGTTGTGTATTAATGCAACGAACGAAGGTGATTGCTTATGCGTCTAGACAATTGAAGATTCACGAACAAAATTATACGACGCATGATTTGGAATTAGGCGCGGTTGTTTTTGCATTAAAGACTTGGAGGCACTACTTATATGGGGTCAAAAGTATTATATACACCGACCACAAAAGTCTTCAACACATATTTAATCAGAAACAACTGAATATGAGGCAGCGTAGGTGGATTGAATTGTTGAATGATTACGACTTTGAGATTCGTTACCACCCGGGGAAGGCAAATGTGGTAGCCGATGCCTTGAGCAGGAAGGACAGAGAACCCATTCGAGTAAAATCTATGAATATAATGATTCATAATAACCTTACTACTCAAATAAAGGAGGCGCAACAAGGAGTTTTAAAAGAGGGAAATTTAAAGGATGAAATACCCAAAGGATCGGAGAAGCATCTTAATATTCGGGAAGACGGAACCGGGTATAGGGCTGAAAGGATTTGGGTACCAAAATTTGGAGATATGAGAGAAATGGTACTTAGAGAAGCTCATAAAACCAGATACTCAATACATCCTGGAACGGGGAAGATGTACAAAGATCTCAAGAAACATTTTTGGTGGCCGGGTATGAAAGCCGATGTTGCTAAATACGTAGGAGAATGTTTGACGTGTTCTAAGGTCAAAGCTGAGCATCAGAAACCATCAGGTCTACTTCAACAACCCGAAATCCCGGAATGGAAATGGGAAAACATTACCATGGATTTCATCACTAAATTGCCAAGGACTGCAAGTGGTTTTGATACTATTTGGGTAATAGTTGATCGTCTCACCAAATCAGCACACTTCCTGCCAATAAGAGAAGATGACAAGATGGAGAAGTTAGCACGACTGTATTTGAAGGAAGTCGTCTCCAGACATGGAATACCAATCTCTATTATCTCTGATAGGGATGGCAAATTTATTTCAAGATTCTGGTAGACATTACAGCAAGCATTAGGAACTCGTCTAGACATGAGTACTGCCTATCATCCACAAACTGATGGGCAGAGCAAAAGGACGATACAAACGCTTGAAGACATGCTACGAGCATGTGTTATTGATTTCGGAAACAGTTGGGATCGACATCTACCGTTAGCAGAATTTTCCTACAACAACAGCTACCATTCAAGCATTGAGATGACGCCGTTTGAAGCACTTTATGGTAGAAAGTGCAGGTCTCCGATTTGTTGGAGTGAAGTGGGGGATAGACAGATTACGGGTCCGGAGATTATACAAGAAACTACCGAGAAGATCATCCAAATTCAACAACGGTTGAAAACCGCCCAAAGTCGACAAAAGAGCTACGCTGACATTAAAAGAAAAGATATAGAATTTGAAATTGGAGAGATGGTCATGCTTAAAGTTGCACCTTGGAAAGGCGTTGTTCGATTTGGTAAACGAGGGAAATTAAATCCAAGGTATATTGGACCATTTAAGATTATTGATCGTGTCGGACCAGTAGCTTACCGAATTGAGTTACCTCAACAACTCGCGGCTGTACATAACACTTTCCACGTCTCGAATTTGAAGAAATGTTTTGCTAAAGAATATCTCACTATTCCGTTAGATGAAATCCAAATCAACGAAAAACTCCAATTCATCGAAGAACCCGTCGAAATAATGGATCGTGAGGTTAAAAGACTTAAGTAAAACAAGATACCAATTGTTAAGGTTCGATGGAATGATCGTAGAGGACCCGAGTTCACCTGGGAGCGTGAAGATCAGATGAAGAAGAAATACCCGCATCTATTTCCAGAAGATTCGTCAACACCTTCAACAGCTTAAAATTTCGGGACGAAATTTATTTAACGGGTAGGTACTGTAGTGACCCGAGATTTTCCATGTTTATATATATTAATTGAGATTGATATTTACATGATTAAATGTTTCCAACATGTTAAGCAATCAAACTTGTTAAGACTTGATTAATTGAAAGAGGTTTCATATAGACAATTGACCACCCAAGTTGACCGGTGATTCACGAACGTTAAAACTTGTAAAAACTATATGATGACATATATATGGTTATATATATAGTTAACATGATATTATGATAAGTAAACATATCATTAAGTATATTAACAATGAACTACATATGTAAAAACAAGACTACTAACTTAATGATTTTGAAACGAGACATATAGGTAACGATTATCGTTATAACGACATTTAATGTATATATATCATATTAAGAGATATTCATACATCATAATATCATGATAATATAATAATTTAAAATCTCTTTTGATATTATAAACATTGGGTTAACAACATTTAACAAGATCGTTAACCTAAAGGTTTCAAAACAACATTTACATGTAACGACTAACGATGACTTAACGACTCAGTTAAAATGTATATACATGTAGTGTTTTAATATGTATTCATACACTTTTGAAAGACTTCAAGACACTTATCAAAATACTTCTACTTAACAAAAATGCTTACAGTTACATCCTCGTTCAGTTTCATCAACAATTCTACTCGTATGCACCCGTATTCGTACTCGTACAATACACAGCTTTTAGATGTATGTACTATTGGTATATACACTCCAATGATCAGCTCTTAGCAGCCCATGTGAGTCACCTAACACATGTGGGAACCATCATTTGGCAACTAGCATGAAATATCTCATAAAATTACAAAAATATGAGTAATCATTCATGACTTATTTACATGAAAACAAAATTACATATCCTTTATATCTAATCCATACACCAACGACCAAAAACACCTACAAACACTTTCATTCTTCAATTTTCTTCATATAATTGATCTCTCTCAAATTCTATCTTCAAGTTCTAAGTGTTCTTCATAAATTCCAAAAGTTCTAGTTTCATAAAATCAAGAATACTTTCAAGTTTGCTAGCTCACTTCCAATCTTGTAAGGTGATCATCCAACCTCAAGAAATCTTTATTTCTTACAGTAGGTTATCATTCTATTACAAGGTAATAATCATATTCAAACTTTGGTTCAATTTCTATAACTATAACAATCTTATTTCAAGTGATGATCTTACTTGAACTTGTTTTCGTGTCATGATTCTGCTTCAAAAACTTCGAGCCATCCAAGGATCCGTTGAAGCTAGATCCATTTTTTTCTTTTCCAGTAGGTTTATCCAAGGAACTTAAGGTAGTAATGATGTTCATAATATCATTCGATTCATACATATAAAGCTATCTTATTCGAAGGTTTAAACTTGTAATCACTAGAACATAGTTTAGTTAATTCTAAACTTGTTCGCAAACAAAAGTTAATCCTTCTAACTTGACTTTTAAAATCAACTAAACACATGTTCTATATCTATATGATATGCTAACTCAATGATTTAAAACCTGGAAACACGAAAAACACCGTAAAACCGGATTTACGCCGTCGTAGTAACACCGCGGGCTGTTTTGGGTTAGTTAATTAAAAACTATGATAAACTTTGATTTAAAAGTTGTTATTCTGAGAAAATGATTTTTATTATGAACATGAAACTATATACAAAAATTATGGTTAAACTCAAAGTGGAAGTATGTTTTCTAAAATGGTCATCTAGACGTCGTTCTTTCGACTGAAATGACTACCTTTACAAAAACGACTTGTAACTTATTTTTCCGACTATAAACCTATACTTTTTCTGTTTAGATTCATAAAATAGAGTTCAATATAAAACCATAGCAATTTGATTCACTCAAAACGGATTTAAAATGAAGAAGTTATGGGTAAAACAAGATTGGATAATTTTTCTCATTTTAGCTACGTGAAAATTGGTAACAAATCTATTCCAACCATAACTTAATCAACTTGTATTGTATATTATGTAATCTTGAGATACCATAGACACGTATACAATGTTTCGACCTATCATGTCGACACATCTATATATATTTCGGAACAACCATAGACATTCTATATGTGAATGTTGGAGTTACTTATACAGGGTTGAGGTTGATTCCAAAATATATATAGTTTGAGTTGTGATCAATACTGAGATACGTATACACTGGGTCGTGGATTGATTCAAGATAATATTTATCGATTTATTTCTGTACATCTAACTGTGGACAACTAGTTGTAGGTTACTAACGAGGACAGCTGACTTAATAAACTTAAAACATCAAAATATATTAAAAGTATTGTAAATATATTTTGAACATACTTTGATATATATGTATATATTGTTATAGGTTCGTGAATCAACCAGTGGCCAAGTCTTACTTCCCGACGAAGTAAAAAAATCTGTGAAAGTGAGTTATAGTCCCACTTTTAAAATCTGATATTTTTGGGATGAGAATACATGCAGGTTTTATAAATGATTTACAAAATAGACACAAGTACGTGAAACTACATTCTATGGTTGAATTATCGAAATCGAATATGCCCCTTTTTATTAAGTCTGGTAATCTAAGAATTAGGAAACAGACACCCTAATTGACGCGAATCCTAAAGATAGATCTATTGGGCCCAACAAGCCCCATCCAAAGTACCGGATGCTTTAGTACTTCGAAATTTATATCATATCCAAAGGGTGTCCCGGAATGATGGGGATATTCTTATATATGCATCTTGTTAATGTCGGTTACCAGGTGTTCACCATATGAATGATTTTTATCTCTATGTATGGGATGTGTATTGAAATATGAAATCTTGTGGGCTATTATTATGATTTGATATATATAGGTTAAACCTATAACTCACCAACATTTTTGTTGATGTTTTAAGCATGTTTATTCTCAGGTGATTATTAAGAGCTTCCGCTGTCGCATACTTAAATAAGGACGAGATTTGAAGTCCATGCTTGTATGATATTGTGTAAAAACTGCATTCAAGAAACTTATTTTGTTGTAACATATTTGTATTGTAAACCATTATGTAATGGTCGTGTGTAAACAGGATATTTTAGATTATCATTATTTGATAATCTACGTAAAGCTTTTTAAACCTTTATTGATGAAATAAAGGTTATGGTTTGTTTTAAAATGAATGCAGTCTTTGAAAAACGTCTCATATAGAGGTCAAAACCTCGCAACGAAATCAATTAATATGGAACGTTTTTAATCAATAAGAACGGACTGTAGTGACCCGAACTTTTCCATGTTTATATATATTAATTGAGATTGATATTTACATGATTAAATGTTTCCAACATGTTAAGCAATCAAACTTGTTAAGACTTGATTAATTGAAATATGTTTCATATAGACAATTGACCACCCAAGTTGACCGGTGATTCATGAACGTTAAAACTTGTAAAAACTATATGATGACATATATATAGATATATATATATATATATAGTTAACATGATACTATGATAAGTAAATATATCATTAAGTATATTAACAATGAACTACATATGTAAAAACAAGACTACTAACTTAATGATTTTTAAACGAGACATATATGTAACGATTATCGTTGTAAAGACATTTAATGTATATATATCATATTAAGAGATATTCATACATGATAATATCATGATAATATAATAATTTAAAATCTCATTTGATATTATAAACATTGGGTTAACAACATTTAACAAGATCGTTAACCTAAAGGTTTCAAAACAACACTTACATGTAACGACTAACGATGACTTAACGACTCAGTTAAAATGTATATACATGTAGTGTTTTAATATGTATTTATACACTTTTGAAAGACTTCAATACACTTATCAAAATACTTCTACTTAATAAAAATGCTTACAATTACATCCTCGTTCAGTTTCATCAACAATTCTACTCGTATGCACCCGTATTCGTACTCGTACAATACACAGCTTTTAGATGTATGTACTATTGGTATATACACTCCAATGATCAGCTCTTAGCAGCCCATGTGAGTCACCTAACACATGTGGGAACCATCATTTATCAACTAGCATGAAATATCTCATAAAATTACAAAAATTTGAGTAATCATTCATGACTTATTTACATGAAAATAAAATTACATATCCTTTATATCTAATCCATACACCAACGACCAAAAACACCTACAAACACTTTCATTCTTCAATTTTCTTCATCTAATTGATCTCTCTAAAGTTCTATCTTCAAGTTCTAAGTGTTCTTCATAAATTCTACAAGTTCTAGTTACATAAAATCAAGAATACTTTCAAGTTTGCTAGCTCACTTCCAATCTTGTAAGATGATCATCCAACCTCAAGAAATCTTTGTTTCTTATAGTAGGTTATCATTCTAATACAAGGTAATAATCATATTCAAACTTTGGTTCAATTTCTATAACTATAACAATCTTATTTCAAGTGATAATCTTACTTGAACTTGTTTTCGTGTCATGATTCTGCTTCAAGAACTTCGTGCCATCAAAGGATCCGTTAAAGCTAGATCCATTTTTCTTTTTTCCAGTAGGTTTATCTAAGCAACTTAAGGTAGTAATGATGTTCATAACATCATTCAATTCATACATATAAAGCTATCTTATTCGAAGGTTTAAACTTGTAATCACTAGAACATAGTTTAGTTAATTCTAAACTTGTTCGCAAACAAAAGTTAGTCCTTCTAACTTGAATTTTAAAATCAACTAAACATATGTTCTATATCTATATGATATGCTAACTTAATGATTTAAAACCTGGAAACACAAAAAACACTGTAAAACCAAATTTACGTCGTCGTAGAAACACCGCGGGCTGTTTTGGGTTAGTTAATTAAAAACTATGATAAACTTTGATTTAAAAGTTTTTATTCTGAGAAAATGATTTTTATTATGAACATGAAACTATATCCAAAAATTATGGTTAAACTCAAAGTGGAAGTATGTTTTCTAAAATGGTCATCTAGACGTCGTTCTTTCGACTGAAATGACTACCTTTACAAAAACGACTTGTAACTTATTTTTCTGACTATAAACCTATACTTTTTCTGTTTAGATTCATAAAATAGAGTTCAATATGAAACCATAGCAATTTGATTCACTCAAAACGGATTTAAAATGAAGAAGTTATGGGTAAAACAAGATTGGATAATTTTTCTCATTTTAGCTACGTGAAAATTGGTAACAAATCTATTCCAACCATAACTTAATCAACTTGTATTATATATTATGTAATCTTGAGATACCATAGACACGTATACAATGTTTCGACCTATCATGTCGACACATCTATATATATTTCGGAACAATCATAGACACTCTATATGTGAATGTTAGAGTTAGCTATACAGGGTTGAGGTTGATTCCAAAATATATATAGTTTGAGTTGTGATCAATACTGAGATACGTATACACTGGGTCGTGGATTGATTCAAGATAATATTTATCGATTTATTTCTGTACATCTAACTGTGGACAACTAGTTGTAGGTTACTAACGAGGACAGCTGACTTAATAAACTTAAAACATCAAAATATATTAAAAGTGTTGTAAATATATTTTAAACATACTTTGATATATATGTATATATTGTTATAGGTTCGTGAATCAACCAGTGGCCAAGTCTTACTTCCCAACGAAGTAAAAATCTGTGAAAGTGAGTTATAGTCCCACTTTTAAAATCTAATATTTTTGGGATGAGAATACATGCAGGTTTTATAAATGATTTACAAAATAGACACAAGTACGTGAAACTACATTCTATGGTTGAATTATCGAAATCGAATATGCCTCTTTTTATTAAGTCTGGTAATCTAAGAATTAGGGAACAGACACCCTAATTGACGCGAATCCTAAAGATAGATCTATTGGGCCTAACAAACCCCATCCAAAGTACCGGATGCTTTAGTACTTCGAAATTTATATCATATCCGAAGGGTGTCCCGGAATGATGGGGATATTCTTATATATGCATCTTGTTAATGTCGGTTACCAGGTGTTCACCATATGAATGATTTTTATCTCTATGTATTGGATGTGTATTGAAATATGAAATCTTGTGGTCTATTATTATGATTTGATATATATAGGTTAAACCTATAACTCACCAACATTTTTGTTGACGTTTTAAGCATGTTTATTCTCAGGTGATTATTAAGAGCTTCCGCTGTCGCATACTTAAATAAGGACGAGATTTGGAGTCCATGCTTGTATGATATTGTGTAAAAACTGCATTCAAGAAACTTATTTTGTTGTAACATATTTGTATTGTAAACCATTATGTAATGGTCGTGTGTAAACAGGATATTTTAGATTATCATTATTTGATAATCTACGTAAAGCTTTTTAAACCTTTATTGATGAAATAAAGGTTATGGTTTGTTTTAAAATGAATGCAGTCTTTGAAAAAGGTCTCATATAGAGGTCAAAACCTCGCAACGAAATCAATTAATATGGAACGTTTTTAATCAATAAGAACGGGACATTTCAGTTGGTATCCGAGCGTTGGTCTTAGAGAACCAGAATTTTGCATTAGTGTTTCTTATCGAGTTTGTTAGGATGCATTAGTGAGTCTGGACTTCGACCGTGTTTACTTGAAAAATGATTGCTTAACAAATTTTGTTGGAAACTATATATTTTTAACATGTGAATATTATGTGATATATTAATCTCTTAACGCGTTTGATATTATGTGATAGATGTCTACCTCTAGAACAAGTCCCATTGACTCACCTAATAATAATGAAGAGTCAAATGTAAATTGGAATGATTCGTGGACTGATTCACAAGTTCCCGAAGAGGAATCGGAAGAAGAGTCGGAACCGGAAGAAGAATCGGAACCGGAAGAAGAATCGGAACCGGATGAAGAAATAGAACCGGTGGGGGAAATAATAAAACGGTTAAGTAAAAGAAAATCCTCAACCAACCGACCAAGATTAATTATGGTCAATGGTGTTTCCGCCAAGGAAGCAAAATATTGGGAGGATTACCAATTCTCCGATGAATCGGATTCCGACGAGAATTCCGATGATGTTATAGAAATTACCCCAACTGAATTTAAAAAGGCAAAAGAAAATAATAAGGGAAAGGGCATAAAAATAGAGAAATCTAATTCCAACCCCGATGAACTTTATATGTATCGTCAACCCCCGAAGTCCTTAAGTTGTAACAATGACCCGGGAACCTCTAAACCACCAGGTTTTTCTAAACCAATGTGGAAAACGACGGCTCGTATTAGGGGAACATCATATATCCCTAGAAACTTGGCAAAACGAACCAAAACCGAAGAAGAAGAAACAATCGAGTCGGAATAAGATAGTTGTATTCGTGTGGTGTAATATATGTAATATAGTGTGCTTATGCTTTATGATATATGTAAAAATTGCTTGTATTAATAAGTATTTTTTTTTATGAATCTAACTCTTGTCTATTTTACAGTATAAAAACACAAAATGGATAGACAACCCAATATTTTAAGAGACCTACCCGGAGACATGATTGATGAAATCTTGTCTAGAGTCGGTCAGAATTCTTCGGCACAACTATTTAAGGCGAGATCAGTTTATAAGACATTCGAAGAACGTTCTAAGAATGCCTTGGTTTATAAAAGGCTTTCGTTCGAAAGATGGGGGATATCACATTGGGAAATCCATAAGTTACGATGTGTTTACTTTGACGCATATATTGCGGGGAACCCAAATGCTATTTTACGCAATGGGTTAAGAAATTATTTTGACTCAATATATCCGAATATTGGACTTCGTGATTTAGAAAAAGCGGCTAACATGCAACATAAAGAAGCATGTTATGCTTACGGATTAGTAATGTTCGTTTCTCACCAAAGTGAGAACAAGAACATCGGGCTACAACTATTAAACAAAACGTTCCCACAAGTGACGGAGTCGGTAATTGGGGTAAGAAATGAGGTTTTTAGATTGTTACGGGACTGTTGGACATTACGTAACCCTCGTCCCTTTGACGACGTTACAACACGCTGTCTTATCAACGGCCATAACGGTTATGTTCCACAAGACCAAGGATGGGAAGTAGTCCTAGTAAAACCAGAATGCATGACTTGTTTCTGGACGTTTGAATTACGTGTCTTTATTGCCTTTGCTGAACGACTTGTGTACTAGCTAGAATTATCTTCACAACTATCTTGTATCAAAGTTATTGTGTGCTATATTTCATGCTTTATGTAAAATAAGCGGTATTGTAAGTTTGTAAAATATTGTATAAAAGTTTGAACGCGAAATATTATTATAATCAGTTTTTCATATAGAATTGTAGTAGTTGAATTGTATATTAGCTACTAAGTATGAACTTAACGGGTAGGTACTACCCGAATTTAAACTTATAAAACGCTAATATGAAGAAAAAGCTTTTATAAATGAGTTCATATTATGCTACGAAATACTATTAACTACTCTTAATATTTTGTATGATTAACTTGTTCCATTTGACTATTTTGAAGGAAATGGCACCGACTACTCGACACACCGTGAATATGAATGAAGAGGAATTTCGTACTTTTCTAGCTTCAAACATAGCCGCAGTACAGGCTGCGCTACATACCAACAATAACCTTGGATCTAGCAGTACAGGAAATCGTGTAGGATGCACCTACAAAGAATTCACTACCTGTAAACCTTTGGAATTTGATGGAACCGAAGGACCGATCGGATTGAAACGGTGGACCGAGAAGGTCGAATCGGTGTTTGCCATAAGTAAGTGTACTGAAGAGGACAAAGTGAAGTACGCTACGCATACCTTCACAGGTTCTGCGTTAACATGGTGGAATACCTATCTAGAGCAAGTGGGACAAGACGATGCGTACGCACTACCGTGGTCAGCATTCAAACACTTGATGAACGAGAAGTACCGTCCCAGAACCGAGGTCAATAAGCTCAAGACAGAACTTAGAGGGTTACGAACCCAAGGATTTGATATTACCACGTATGAAAGACGATTCACAGAATTGTGCCTATTGTGTCCGGGAGCGTTCGAAGATGAGGAAGAGAAGATAGACGCGTTTGTGAAAGGATTACCGGAAAGAATCCAAGAAGATATAAGTTCACACGAGCCCGCCTCCATACAACAGGCATGTAGAATGGCTCACAAACTAGTGAACCAGATTGAAGAAAGAATTAAAGAACAGACTGCTGAAGAGGCCAATGTGAAGCAAGTCAAAAGAAAGTGGGAGGAAAACGGTGATAAGAATCACCAATATAACAACAACAGCAATTACAACAATAATCGCAACAATTATCCCAACAATCGCAACATCAATGACAACTACAACAAACGGCCCAACAACAACAACAACAACAACAACAACAACAACAACAGCAACTACAACAATCATCCCAACAACAATAATAACCGCAACAACAACAACAATCAGAAGCAGCTATGCCAAAGGTGTGAAAAGTATCACTCGGGGTTCTGCACCAAATTTTGCAATAAGTGTAAAAGAAATGGTCATAGCGCGGCGAAGTGTGAGGTCTACGGACCAGGGGTTAATAGAACGAAAGGAACAAATGGTGTCGGAACGAGTAATGGTGGAGCAAGTAGTGTCGGAGCAAGTTATGCCAATGTAGTTTGTTATAAATGTGGAAAATCGGGCCACATTATTAGAAATTGCCCGAACCAGGAGAACACGAATGGACAAGGCCGCGGAAGAGTTTTCAATATTAATGCGGCAGAGGCACAGGAAGACCCGGAGCTTGTTACGGGTACGTTTCTTATTGACAATAAATCTGCTTACGTTTTATTTGATTCGGGTGCGGATAGAAGCTATATGAGTAGAGATTTTTGTGCTAAATTAAGTTGTCCATTGACGCCTTTGGATAGTAAATTTTTACTCGAATTAGCAAATGGTAAATTAATTTCAGCAGATAATATATGTCGGAATCGAGAAATTAAACTGGTTAGCGAAACATTTAAGATTGACTTGATACCAGTAGAGTTAGGGAGTTTTGATGTGATAATCGGTATGGACTGGTTGAAAGAAGTGAAAGCAGAGATCGTTTGTTACAAAAATGCAATTCGCATTATACGAGAAAAAGGAAAACCCTTAATGGTGTACGGAGAAAAGGGCAACACGAAGCTACATCTTATTAGTAATTTGAAGGAACAAAAACTAATAAGAAAAGGTTGCTATGCTGTTCTAGCACACGTCGAGAAAGTACAAACTGAAGAAAAGAGCATCAATGATGTTCCCGTGGCAAAAGAATTTCCCGATGTATTTCCGAAAGAATTACCGGGATTACCCCCACATCGATCCGTTGAATTTCAAATAGATCTTGTACCAGGAGCTGCACCAATAGCTCGTGCTCCTTACAGACTCGCACCCAGCGAGATGAAAGAACTGCAAAGCCAATTACAAGAACTTTTAGAGCGTGGTTTCATTCGACCAAGCACATCACCGTGGGGAGCTCCTGTTTTGTTTGTCAAGAAGAAAGATGGTACATTCAGGTTGTGTATCGACTACTGAGAGTTGAACAAACTTACCATCAAGAACCGCTACCCACTACCGAGAATCGACGACTTATTTGATCAACTACAAGGCTCGTCTGTTTATTCAAAGATTGACTTACGTTCCGGGTATCATCAAATGCAGGTGAAAGAAGATGATATTCCAAAGACTGCTTTCAGAACACGTTACGGTCATTACGAGTTTATGGTCATGCCGTTTGGTTTAACTAATGCACCAGCTGTGTTCATGGACCTTATGAACCAAGTGTGTGGACCATACCTTGACAAGTTTGTCATTGTTTTCATTGATGACATACTTATTTACTCAAAGAATGACCAAGAACACGGTGAACATTTGAGAAAGGTGTTAGAAGTATTGAGGAAGGAAGAATTGTACGCTAAGTTTTCAAAGTGTGCATTTTGGTTGGAAGAAGTTCAATTCCTCGGTCACATAGTGAACAAAGAAGGTATTAAGGTGGATCCGGCAAAGATAGAAACTGTTGAAAAGTGGGAAACCCCGAAAACTCTGAAACACATACGCCAGTTTTTAGGACTAGCTGGTTACTACAGAAGGTTCATCCAAGACTTTTCCAGAATAGCAAAACCCTTGACTGCATTAACGCATAAAGGGAAGAAATTTGAATGGAATGATGAACAAGAGAAAGCGTTTCAGTTATTGGAGAAAAAGCTAACTACGGCACCTATATTGTCATTGCCTGAAGGGAATGATGATTTTGTGATTTATTGTGACGCATCAAAGCAAGGTCTCGGTTGTGTATTAATGCAACGAACGAAGGTGATTGCTTATGCGTCTAGACAATTGAAGATTCACGAACAAAATTATACGACGCATGATTTGGAATTAGGCGCGGTTGTTTTTGCATTAAAGACTTGGAGGCACTACTTATATGGGGTCAAAAGTATTATATATACCGACCACAAAAGTCTTCAACACATATTTAATCAGAAACAACTGAATATGAGGCAGCGTAGGTGGATTGAATTGTTGAATGATTACGACTTTGAGATTCGTTACCACCCGGGGAAGGCAAATGTGGTAGCCGATGCCTTGAGCAGGAAGGACAGAGAACCCATTCGAGTAAAATCTATGAATATAATGATTCATAATAACCTTACTACTCAAATAAAGGAGGCGCAACAAGGAGTTTTAAAAGAGGGAAATTTAAAGGATGAAATACCCAAGGGATCGGAGAAGCATCTTAATATTCGGGAAGACGGAACCCGGTATAGGGCTGAAAGGATTTGGGTACCAAAATTTGGAGATATGAGAGAAATGGTACTTAGAGAAGCTCATAAAACCAGATACTCAATACATCCTGGAACGTGGAAGATGTACAAGGATCTCAAGAAACATTTTTGGTGGCCGGGTATGAAAGCCGATGTTGCTAAATATGTAGGAGAATGTTTGACGTGTTCTAAGGTCAAGGTGAGCATCAGAAACCATCAGGTCTACTTCAACAACCCGAAATCCCAGAATGAAAATGGGAAAACATTACCATGGATTTCATCACTAAATTACCAAGGACTGCAAGTGGTTTTGATACTATTTGGGTAATAGTTGATCATCTCACCAAATCAGCACACTTCCTGCCAATAAGAGAAGATGACAAGATGGAGAAGTTAGCACGACTGTATTTGAAGGAAGTCGTCTCCAGACATGGAATACCAATCTCTATTATCTCTGATAGAGATGGCAGATTTATTTCAAGATTCTGGCAGACATTACAGCAAGCATTAGAAACTCGTCTAGACATGAGTACTGCCTATCATCCACAAACTAATGGGCAGAGCGAAAGGACGATACAAACGCTTGAAGACATGCTACGAGCATGTGTTATTGATTTCGGAAACAGTTGGGATCGACATCTACCGTTAGCAGAATTTTCCTACAACAACAGCTACCATTCAAGCATTGAGATGGCGCCATTTGAAGCACTTTATGGTAGAAAGTGTAGGTCTCCGATTTGTTGGAGTGAAGTGGGGGATAGACAGATTACGGGTCCGGAGATTATACAAGAAACTACCGAGAAGATCATCCAAATTCAACAACGGTTGAAAACCGCCCAAAGTCGACAAAAGAGCTACACTGACATTAAAAGAAAAGATATAGAATTTGAAATTGGAGAGATGGTCATGCTTAAAGTTTCACCTTGGAAAGGCGTTGTTCGATTTGGTAAACGAGGGAAATTAAATCCAAGGTATATTGGACCATTCAAGATTATTGATCGTGTCGGACCAGTAGCTTACCGACTTGAGTTACCTCAACAACTCGCGGCTGTACATAACACTTTCCACGTCTCGAATTTGAAGAAATGTTTTGCTAAAGAATATTTCACTATTCCGTTAGATGAAATCCAAATCAACGAAAAACTTCAATTCATCGAAGAACCCGTCGAAATAATGGATCGTGAGGTTAAAAGACTTAAGCAAAACAAGATACCAATTGTTAAGGTTCGATGGAATGCTCGTAGAGGACCCGAGTTCACCTGAGAGCGTGAAGATCAGATGAAGAAGAAATACCCGCATCTATTTCTAGAAGATTCGTCAACACCTTCAACTGTTTAAAATTTCGGGACGAAATTTATTTAACGGGTAGGTACTGTAGTGACCCGAACTTTTCCATGTTTATATATATTAATTGAGATTGATATTTACATGATTAAATGTTTCCAACATGTTAAGCAATCAAACTTGTTAAGACTTGATTATTTGAAATATGTTTCATATAGACAATTGACCACCCAAGTTGACCGGTGATTCATGAACGTTAAAACTTGTAAAAACTATATGATGACATATATATAGATATATATATATATATATATATATATATATATATATATATATATATATATATATATATATATATATATATATATATATATATATATATATATATATAGTTAACATGATACTATGATAAGTAAATATATCATTAAGTATATTAACAATGAACTACATATGTAAAAACAAGACTACTAACTTAATGATTTTTAAACGAGACATATATGTAACGATTATCGTTGTAAAGACATTTAATGTATATATATCATATTAAGAGATATTCATACATGATAATATCATGATAATATAATAATTTAAAATCTCATTTGATATTATAAACATTGGGTTAACAACATTTAACAAGATCGTTAACCTAAAGGTTTCAAAACAACACTTACATGTAACGACTAACGATGACTTAACGACTCAGTTAAAATGTATATACATGTAGTGTTTTAATATGTATTTATACACTTTTGAAAGACTTCAATACACTTATCAAAATACTTCTACTTAATAAAAATGCTTACAATTACATCCTCGTTCAGTTTCATCAACAATTCTACTCGTATGCACCCGTATTCGTACTCGTACAATACACAGCTTTTAGATGTATGTACTATTGGTATATACACTCCAATGATCAGCTCTTAGCAGCCCATGTGAGTCACCTAACACATGTGGGAACCATCATTTATCAACTAGCATGAAATATCTCATAAAATTACAAAAATATGAGTAATCATTCATGATTTATTTACATGAAAATAAAATTACATATCCTTTATATCTAATCCATACACCAACGACCAAAAACACCTACAAACACTTTAATTCTTCAATTTTCTTCATCTAATTGATCTCTCTCAAGTTCTATCTTCAAGTTCTAAGTGTTCTTCATAAATTCTACAAGTTCTAGTTACATAAAATCAAGAATACTTTCAAGTTTGCTAGCTCACTTCCAATCTTGTAAGGTGATCATCCAACCTCAATAAATCTTTGTTTCTTACAGTAGGTTATCATTCTAATACAAGGTAATAATCATATTCAAACTTTGGTTCAATTTCTATAACTATAACAATCTTATTTCAAGTGATAATCTTACTTGAACTTGTTTTCGTGTCATGATTCTGCTTCAAGAACTTCGAGCCATCCAAGGATCCGTTAAAGCTAGATCCATTTTTCTTTTTTCCAGTAGGTTTATCTAAGCAACTTAAGGTAGTAATGATGTTCATAACATCATTCAATTCATACATATAAAGCTATCTTATTCGAAGGTTTAAACTTGTAATCACTAGAACATAGTTTAGTTAATTCTAAACTTGTTTTCAAACAAAAGTTAGTCCTTCTAACTTGACTTTTAAAATCAACTAAACATATGTTCTATATCTATATGATATGCTAACTTAATGATTTAAAACCTGGAAACACAAAAAACACTGTAAAACCAAATTTACGTCGTCGTAGTAACACCGCGGGCTGTTTTGGGTTAGTTAATTAAAAACTATGATAAACTTTGATTTAAAAGTTGTTATTCTGAGAAAATGATTTTTATTATGAACATGAAACTATATCCAAAAATTATGGTTAAACTCAAAGTGGAAGTATGTTTTCTAAAATGGTCATCTAGACGTCGTTCTTTCGACTGAAATGACTACCTTTACAAAAATGACTTGTAACTTATTTTTCCAACTATAAACCTATACTTTTTCTGTTTAGATTCATAAAATAGAGTTCAATATGAAACCATAGCAATTTGATTCACTCAAAACGGATTTAAAATGAAGAAGTTATGGGTAAAACAAGATTGGATAATTTTTCTCATTTTAGCTACGTGAAAATTGGTAACAAATCTATTCTAACCATAACTTAATCAACTTGTATTGTATATTATGTAATCTTGAGATACCATAGACACGTATACAATGTTTCGACCTATCATGTCGACACATCTATATATATTTCGGAACAACCATAGACACTCTATATGTGAATGTTGGAGTTAGCTATACAGGGTTGAGGTTGATTCCAAAATATATATAGTTTGAGTTGTGATCAATACTGAGATACGTATACACTGGGTCGTGGATTGATTCAAGATAATATTATCGATTTATTTCTGTACATCTAGCTGTAGACAACTAGTTGTAGGTTACTAACGAGGACAGCTGACTTAATAAACTTAAAACATCAAAATATATTAAAAGTGTTGTAAATATATTTTAAACATACTTTGATATATATGTATATATTGTTATAGGTTCGTGAATCAACCAGTGGCCAAGTCTTACTTCCCGACGAAGTAAAAATCTGTGAAAGTGAGTTATAGTCCCACTTTTAAAATCTAATATTTTTGGGATGAGAATACATGCAGGTTTTATAAATGATTTACAAAATAGACACAAGTACGTGAAACTACATTCTATGGTTGAATTATCGAAATCGAATATGCCTCTTTTTATTAAGTCTGGTAATCTAAGAATTAGGGAACAGACACCCTAATTGACGCGAATCCTAAAGATAGATCTATTGGGCCTAACAAACCCCATCCAAAGTACCGGATGCTTTAGTACTTCGAAATTTATATCATATCCGAAGGGTGTCCCGGAATGATGGGGATATTCTTATATATGCATCTTGTTAATGTCGGTTACCAGGTGTTCACCATATGAATGATTTTTATCTCTATGTATTGGATGTGTATTGAAATATGAAATCTTGTGGTCTATTATTATGATTTGATATATATAGGTTAAACCTATAACTCACCAACATTTTTGTTGACGTTTTAAGCATGTTTATTCTCAGGTGATTATTAAGAGCTTCCGCTGTCGCATACTTAAATAAGGACGAGATTTGGAGTCCATGCTTGTATGATATTGTGTAAAAACTGCATTCAAGAAACTTATTTTGTTGTAACATATTTGTATTGTAAACCATTATGTAATGGTCGTGTGTAAACAGGATATTTTAGATTATCATTATTTGATAATCTACGTAAAGCTTTTTAAACCTTTATTGATGAAATAAAGGTTATGGTTTGTTTTAAAATGAATGCAGTCTTTGAAAAACGTCTCATATAGAGGTCAAAACCTCGCAACGAAATCAATTAATATGGAACGTTTTTAATCAATAAGAACGGGACATTTCAGTTGGTATCCGAGCGTTGGTCTTAGAGAACCAGAATTTTGCATTAGTGTGTCTTATCGAGTTTGTTAGGATGCATTAGTGAGTCTGGACTTCGACCGTGTTTACTTGAAAAATGATTGCTTAACAAATTTTGTTGGAAACTATATATTTTTAACATGTGAATATTATGTGATATATTAATCTCTTAACGCGTTTGATATTATGTGATAGATGTCTACCTCTAGAACAAGTCCCATTGACTCACCTAATAATAATGAAGAGTCAAATGTAAATTGGAATGATTCGTGGACTGATTCACAAGTTCCCGAAGAGGAACCGGAAGAAGAGTCAGAACCGGAAGAAGAATCGGAACCGGAAGAAGAATCGGAACCGGATGAAGAAATAGAACCGGTGGGGAAAATAATAAAACGGTTAAGTAAAAGAAAATCCTCAACCAACCGACCAAGATTAATTATGGTCAATGGTGTTTCCGCCAAGGAAGCAAAATATTGGGAGGATTACCAATTCTCCGATGAATCGGATTCCGACGAGAATTCCGATGATGTTATAGAAATTACCCCAACTGAATTTAAAAAGGCAAAAGAAAATAATAAGGGAAAGGGCATAAAAATAGAGAAATCTAATTCCAACCCCGATGAACTTTATATGTATCGTCAACCCCCGAAGTCCTTAAGTTGTAACAATGACTCGGGAACCTCTAAACCACCAGGTTTTTCTAAACCAATGTGGAAAACGACGGCTCGTATTAGGGGAACATCATATATCCCTAGAAACTTGGCAAAACGAACCAAAACCGAAGAAGAAGAAACAAGCGAGTCGGAATAAGATAGTTGTATTCGTGTGGTGTAATATATGTAATATAGTGTTCTTATGCTTTATGATATATGTAAAAATTGCTTGTATTAATAAGTATTTTTTTTATGAATCTAACTCTTGTCTATTTTACAGTATAAAAACACAAAATGGATAGACAACCCAATATTTTAAGAGACCTACCCGGAGACATGATTGATGAAATCTTGTCTAGAGTCGGTCAGAATTCTTCGGCACAACTATTTAAGGCGAGATCAGTTTATAAGACATTCGAAGAACGTTCTAAGAATGCCTTGGTTTATAAAAGGCTTTCGTTCGAAAGATGGGGGATATCACATTGGGAAATCCATAAGTTACGATGTGTTTACTTTGACGCATATATTGCGGGGAACCCAAATGCTATTTTACGCAATGGGTTAAGAAATTATTTTGACTCAATATATCCGAATATTGGACTTCGTGATTTAGAAAAAGCGGCTAACATGCAACATAAAGAAGCATGTTATGCTTACGGATTAGTAATGTTCGTTTCTCACCAAAGTGAGAACAAGAACATCGGGCTACAACTATTAAACAAAACGTTCCCACAAGTGACGGAGTCGGTAATTGGGGTAAGAAATGAGGTTTTTAGATTGTTACGGGACTGTTGGACATTACGTAACCCTCGTCCCTTTGACGACGTTACAACACGCTGTCTTATCAACGGCCATAACGGTTATGTTCCACAAGACCAAGGATGGGAAGTAGTCCTAGTAAAACCAGAATGCATGACTTGTTTCTGGACGTATGAATTACGTGTCTTTATTGCCTTTGCTGAACGACTTGTGTACTAGCTAGAATTATCTTCACAACTATCTTGTATCAAAGTTATTGTGTGCTATATTTCATGCTTTATGTAAAATAAGCGGTATTGTAAGTTTGTAAAATATTGTATAAAAGTTTGAACGCGAAATATTATTATAATCAGTTTTTCATATAGAATTGTAGTAGTTGAATTGTATATTAGCTACTAAGTATGAACTTAACGGGTAGGTACTACCCGAATTTAAACTTATAAAACGCTAATATGAAGAAAAAGCTTTTATAAATGAGTTCATATTATGCTACGAAATACTATTAACTACTCTTAATATTCTGTATGATTAACTTGTTCCATTTGACTATTTTGAAGGAAATGGCACCGACTACTCGACACACCGTGAATATGAATGAAGAGGAATTTCGTACTTTTCTAGCTTCAAACATAGCCGCAGTACAGGCTGCGCTACATACCAACAATAACCTTGGATCTAGCAGTACAGGAAATCGTGTAGGATGCACCTACAAAGAATTCACTACCTGTAAACCTTTGGAATTTGATGGAACCGAAGGACCGATCGGATTGAAACGGTGGACCGAGAAGGTCGAATCGGTGTTTGCCATAAGTAAGTGTACTGAAGAGGACAAAGTGAAGTACGCTACGCATACCTTTACAGGTTCTGCGTTAACATGGTGGAATACCTATCTAGAGCAAGTGGGACAAGACGATGCGTACGCACTACCGTGGTCAGCATTCAAGCACTTGATGAACGAGAAGTACCGTCCTAGAACCGAGGTCAATAAGCTCAAGACAGAACTTAGAGGTTTACGAACCCAAGGATTTGATATTACCACGTATGAAAGACTATTCACAGAATTGTGCCTATTGTGTCCGGGAGCGTTCGAAGATGAGGAAGAGAAGATCGACGCGTTTGTGAAAGGATTACCGGAAAGAATCCAAGAAGATATAAGTTCACACGATCCCGCCTCCATACAACAGGCATGTAGAATGGCTCACAAACTAGTGAACCAGATTGAAGAAAGAATTAAAGAACAGACTGCTGAAGAGGCCAATGTGAAGCAAGTCAAAAGAAAGTGGGAGGAAAACGGTGATAAGAATCACCAATATAACAACAACAGCAATTACAACAATAATCGCAACAATTATCCCAACAATCGCAACATCAATGACAACTACAACAAACGGCCCAACAACAACAACAACAACAACAACAGCAACTACAACAATCATCCCAACAACAATAATAACCTCAACAACAACAACAATCAGAAGCAGCTATGCCAAAGGTGTGAAAAGTATCACTCGGGGTTCTGCACCAAATTTTGCAATAAGTGTAAAAGAAATGGTCATAGCGCGGCGAAGTGTGAGGTCTACGGACCAGGGGTTAATAGAACGAAAGGAACAAATGGTGTCGGAACGAGTAATGGTGGAGCAAGTAGTGTCGGAGCAAGTTATGCCAATGTAGTTTGTTATAAATGTGGAAAATCGGGCCACATTATTAGAAATTGCCCGAACCAGGAGAACACGAATGGACAAGGCCGCGGAAGAGTTTTCAATATTAATGCGGTAGAGGCACAGGAAGACCCGGAGCTTGTTACGGGTACGTTTCTTATTGACAATAAATCTGCTTACGTTTTATTTGATTCGGGTGCGGATAGAAGCTATATGAGTAGAGATTTTTTGTGCTAAATTAAGTTGTCCATTGATGCCTTTGGATAGTAAATTTTTACTCGAATTAGCAAATGGTAAATTAATTTCAGCAGATAATATATGTCGGAATCGAGAAATTAAACTGGTTAGCGAAACATTTAAGATTGACTTGATACCAGTAGAGTTAGGGAGTTTTGATGTGATAATCGGTATGGACTGGTTGAAAGAAGTGAAAGCAGAGATCGTTTGTTACAAAAATGCAATTCGCATTATACGAGAAAAAGGAAAACCCTTAATGGTGTACGGAGAAAAGGGCAACACGAAGCTACATCTTATTAGTAATTTGAAGGCACAAAAACTAATAAGAAAAGGTTGCTATGCTGTTCTAGCACACGTCGAGAAAGTACAAACTGAAGAAAAGAGCATCAATGATGTTCCCGTCGCAAAAGAATTTCCCGATGTATTTCCGAAAGAATTACCGGGATTACCCCCACATCGATCCGTTGAATTTCAAATAGATCTTGTACCAGGAGCTGCACCAATAGCTCGTGCTCCTTACAGACTCGCACCCAGCGAGATGAAAGAACTGCAAAGCCAATTACAAGAACTTTTAGAGCGTGGTTTCATTCGACCAAGCACATCACCGTGGGGAGCTCCTGTTTTGTTTGTCAAGAAGAAAGATGGTACATTCAGGTTGTGTATCGACTACCGAGAGTTGAACAAACTTACCATCAAGAACCGCTACCCACTACCGAGAATCGACGACTTATTTGATCAACTACAAGGCTCGTCTGTTTATTCAAAGATTGACTTACGTTCCGGGTATCATCAAATGCGGGTGAAAGAAGATGATATTCCAAAGACTGCTTTCAGAACACGTTACGGTCATTACGAGTTTATGGTCATGCCGTTTGGTTTAACTAATGCACCAGCTGTGTTCATGGACCTTATGAACCGAGTGTGTGGACCATACCTTGACAAGTTTGTCATTGTTTTCATTGATGACATACTTATTTACTCAAAGAATGACCAAGAACACGGTGAACATTTGAGAAAGGTGTTAGAAGTATTGAGGAAGGAAGAATTGTACGCTAAGTTTTCAAAGTGTGCATTTTGGTTGGAAGAAGTTCAATTCCTCGGTCACATAGTGAACAAAGAAGGTATTAAGGTGGATCCGGCAAAGATAGAAACTGTTGAAAAGTGGGAAACCCCGAAAACTCCGAAACACATACGCCAGTTTTTAGGACTAGCTGGTTACTACAGAAGGTTCATCCAAGACTTTTCCAGAATAGCAAAACCCTTGACTGCATTAACGCATAAAGGGAAGAAATTTGAATGGAATGATGAACAAGAGAAAGCGTTTCAGTTATTGAAGAAAAAGCTAACTACGGCACCTATATTGTAGTGACCCGAACTTTTCCATGTTTATATATATTAATTGAGATTGATATTTACATGATTAAATGTTTCCAACATGTTAAGCAATCAAACTTGTTAAGACTTGATTAATTGAAATAGGTTTCATATAGACAATTGACCACCCAAGTTGACCGGTGATTCACGAACGTTAAAACTTGTAAAAACTATATGATGACATATAATGGATATATATATATAGTTAACATGATACTATGATAAGTAAACATATCATTAAGTATATTAACAATGAACTACATATGTAAAAACAAGACTACTAACTTAATGATTTTTAAACGAGACATATATGTAACGATTATCGTTGTGAAGACATTTAATGTATATATATCATATTAAGAGATATTCATACATGATAATATCATGATAATATAATAATTTAAAATCTCATTTGATATTATAAACATTGGGTTAACAACATTTAACAAGATCGTTAACCTAAAGGTTTCAAAACAACACTTACATGTAACGACTAACGATGACTTAACGACTCAGTTAAAATGTATATACATGTAGTGTTTTAATATGTATTTATACACTTTTGAAAGACTTCAATACACTTATCAAAATACTTCTACTTAACAAAAATGCTTACAATTACATCCTCGTTCAGTTTCATCAACAATTCTACTCGTATGCACCCGTATTCGTACTCGTACAATACACAGCTTTTAGATGTATGTACTATTGGTATATACACTCCAATGATCAGCTCTTAGCAGCCCATGTGAGTCACCTAACACATGTGGGAACCATCATTTGGCAACTAGCATGAAATATCTCATAAAATTACAAAAATATGAGTAATCATTCATGACTTATTTACATGAAAACAAAATTACATATCCTTTATATCTAATCCATACACCAACGACCAAAAATACCTACAAACACTTTCATTCTTCAATTTTCTTCATCTAATTGATCTCTCTCAAGTTCTATCTTCAAGTTCTAAGTGTTCTTCATAAATTCCAAAAGTTCTAGTTTCATAAAATCAAGAATACTTTCAAGTTTGCTAGCTCACTTCCAATCTTGTAAGGTGATCATCCAACCTCAAGAAATCTTTGTTTCTTACAGTAGGTTATCATTCTAATACAAGGTAATAATCATATTCAAACTTTGGTTCAATTTCTATAACTATAACAATCTTATTTCAAGTGATGATCTTACTTGAACTTGTTTTCGTGTCATGATTCTGCTTCAAGAACTTTGAGCCATCCAAGGATCCATTGAAGCTAGATCCATTTTCTCTTTTCCAGTAGGTTCATCCAAGGAACTTAAGGTAGTAATGATGTTCATAACATCATTCGATTCATACATATAAAGCTATCTTATTCGAAGGTTTAAACTTGTAATCACTAGAACATAGTTTAGTTAATTCTAAACTTGTTCGCAAATAAAAGTTAATCCTTCTAACTTGACTTTTAAAATCAACTAAACACATGTTCTATATCTATATGATATGCTAACTTAATGATTTAAAACCTGGAAACACGAAAAACACCGTAAAACCGGATTTACGCCGTCGTAGTAACACCGCGGGCTGTTTTGGGTTAGTTAATTAAAAACTATGATAAACTTTGATTTAAAAGTTGTTATTCTGAGAAAATGATTTTTATTATGAACATGAAACTATATCCAAAAATTATGGTTAAACTCAAAGTGGAAGTATGTTTTCTAAAATGGTCATCTAGACGTCGTTCTTTCGACTGAAATGACTACCTTTACAAAAACGACTTGTAACTTATTTTTCCGACTATAAACCTATAATTTTCCTGTTTAGATTCATAAAATAGAGTTCAATATGAAACCATAGCAATTTGATTCACTCAAAACGGATTTAAAATGAAGAAGTTATGGGTAAAACAAGATTGGATAATTTTTCTCATTTTAGCTATGTGAAAATTGGTAACAAATCTATTCCAACCATAACTTAATCAACTTGTATTGTATATTATGTAATCTTGAGATACCATAGACACGTATACAATGTTTCGACCTATCATGTCGACACATCTATATATATTTCGGAACAACCATAGACACTCTATATGTGAATGTTGGAGTTAGCTATACAGGGTTGAGGTTGATTCCAAAATATATATAGTTTGAGTTGTGATCAATACTGAGATACGTATACACTGGGTCGTGGATTGATTCAAGATAATATTTATCGATTTATTTCTGTACATCTAACTGTGGACAACTAGTTGTAGGTTACTAACGAGGACAGCTGACTTAATAAACTTAAAACATCAAAATATATTAAAAGTGTTGTAAATATATTTTGAACATACTTTGATATATATGTATATATTGTTATAGGTTCGTGAATCAACCAGTGGCCAAGTCTTACTTCCCGACGAAGTAAAAATCTGTGAAAGTGAGTTATAGTCCCACTTTTAAAATCTATTATTTTTGGGATGAGAATACATGCAGGTTTTATAAATGATTTACAAAATAGACACAAGTACGTGAAACTACATTCTATGGTTGAATTATCGAAATCGAATATGCCCCTTTTTATTAAGTCTGGTAATCTAAGAATTAGGGAACAGACACCCTAATTGACGCGAATCCTAAAGATAGATCTATTGGGCCTAACAAACCCCATCCAAAGTACCGGATGCTTTAGTACTTCGAAATTTATATCATATCCGAAGGGTGTCCCGGAATGATGGGGATATTCTTATATATGCATCTTGTTATTGTCGGTTACCAGGTGTTCACCATATGAATGATTTTTATCTCTATGTATGGGATGTGTATTGAAATATGAAATCTTGTGGTCTATTGTTACGATTTGATATATATAGGTTAAACCTATAACTCACCAACAATTTTGTTGACGTTTTAAGCATGTTTATTCTCAGGTGATTATTAAGAGCTTCCGCTGTCGCATACTTAAATAAGGACAAGATTTGGAGTCCATGCTTGTATGATATTGTGTAAAAACTGCATTCAAGAAACTTATTTTGTTGTAACATATTTGTATTGTAAACCATTATGTAATGGTCGTGTGTAAACAGGATATTTTAGATTATCATTATTTGATAATCTACGTAAAGCTTTTTAAACCTTTATTGATGAAATAAAGGTTATGGTTTGTTTAAAAATGAATGCAGTCTTTGAAAAACGTCTCATATAGAGGTCAAAACCTCGCAACGAAATCAATTAATATGGAACGTTTTTAATCAATAAGAACGGGACATTTCAGTTGGTATCCGAGCGTTGGTCTTAGAGAACCAGAAAATTTGCATTAGTGTGTCTTATCGAGTTTGTTAGGATGCATTAGTGAGTCTGGACTTCGACCGTGTTTTCTTTAAAAATGATTGCTTAACATTTTTGTTGGAAACTATATATTTTTAACATATAAATATTATGTGATATATTAATCTCTTAACGTGTTTGATATTATGTGATAGATGTCTACCTCTAGAACAAGTCCCATTGACTCACCTAATAATAATGAAGAGTCAAATGTAAATTGGAATGATTTGTGGACTGATTCACAAGTTCCCGAAGAGGAACCGGAAGAAGAGTCGGAACCGGAAGAAGAATCGGAACCGGAAGAAGAATCGGAACCGGATGAAGAAATAGAACCGGTGGGGGAAATAATAAAACGGTTAAGTAAAAGAAAATCCTCAACCAACCGACCAAAGTTAATTATGGTCAATGGTGTTTCCGCCAAGGAAGCAAAATATTGGGAGGATTACCAATTCTCCGATGAATCGGATTCCGACGAGAATTCCGATGATGTTATAGAAATTACCCCAACTGAATTTAAAAAGGCAAAAGAAAATAATAAGGGAAAGGGCATAAAAATAGAGAAATCTAATTCCAACCCCGATGAACTTTATATGTATCGTCAACCCCCGAAGTCCTTAAGTTGTAACAATGACCCGGGAACCTCTAAACCACCAGGTTTTTCTAAACCAATGTGGACAACGACGGCTCGTATTAGGGGAACATCATATATCCCTAGAAACTTGGCAAAACGAACCAAAACCGAAGAAGAAGAAACGAGCGAGTCGGAATAAGATAGTTGTATTCGTGTGGTGTAATATATGTAATATAGTGTTTTTATGCTTTATGATATATGTAAAAATTGCTTGTATTAATAAGTATTTTTTTATGAATCTAACTCTTGTCTATTTTACAGTTTAAAAACACAAAATGGATAGACAACCCAATATTTTAAGAGACCTACCCGGAGACATGATTGATGAAATCTTGTCTAGAGTCGGCCAGAATTCTTCGGCACAACTATTTAAGGCGAGATCAGTTTGTAAGATATTCGAAGAACGTTCCAAGAATGTCTTGGTTTATAAGAGACTTTCGTTTGAAAGATGGGGGATATCACATTGGGAAACCCATAAGTTACGATGTGTTTACTTTGACGCATATATTGCGGGGAACCCAAATGCTATTTTACGCAACGGGTTAAGAAATTATTTTGACTCAATATATCCGAATATTGGACTTCGTGATTTAGAAAAAGCGGCTAACATGCAACATAAAGAAGCATGTTATGCTTACGGATTAGTAATGTTCGCTTCTCACCATAGTGAGAACAAGAACATCGGGCTACAACTATTAAACAAAACGTTTCCACAAGTGACGGAGTCGGTAATTGGGGTAAGAAATGAGGTTTTTAGATTATTACGGGACTGTTGGACATTACGTAACCCTCGTCCCTTTGATGATGTTACAACACGCTGTCTTATCAACGGCCATAACGGTTATGTTGCACAAGACCAAGGATGGGAAGTAGTCCTAGTAAAACCAGAATGCATGACTTGTTTCTGGACATATGAATTACGTGTCTTTATTGCCTTTGCTGAACGACTTGTGTACTAGCTAGAATTGTCTTCACAACTATCTTGTATCAAAGTTATTGTGTGCTATATTTCATGCTTTATGTAAAATAAGCGGTATTGTAAGTTTGATAAATATTGTATAAAAGTTTGAACGCGAAATATTATTATAATCAGTTTTTCATATAGAATTGTAGTAGTTGAATTGTATATTAGCTACTAAGTATGAACTTAACGGGTAGGTACTACCCGAATTTAAACTTATAAAACGCTAATATGAAGAAAAAGCTTTTATAAATGAGTTCATATTATGCTACGAAATACTATTAACTACTCTTAATATTCTGTATGATTAACTTGTTCCATTTAACTATTTTGAAGGAAATGGCACCGAATACTCGACACACCGTGAATGTGAATGAAGAGGAATTCCGTACTTTTCTAGCTTCAAACATAGCCGCAGTACAGGCTGCGCTACATACCAACAATAACCTTGGATCTAGCAGTACAGGAAATCGTGTAGGATGCACCTACAAAGAATTCACTGCCTGTAAACCTTTGGAATTTGATGGAACCGAAGGACCGATCGGATTGAAACGGTGGACCGAGAAGGTCGAATCGGTGTTTGCCATAAGTAAGTGTACTGAAGAGGACAAAGTGAAGTATGCTACGCATACCTTCACAGGTTATGCGTTAACATGGTGGAATACCTATCTAGAGCAGGTGGGACAAGACGATGCGTACGCACTACCGTGGTCAGCATTCAAGCACTTGATGAACGAGAAGTACCGTCCCAGGACCGAGGTCAATAAGCTCAAGACAGAACTTAGAGGGTTACGAACCCAAGGATTTGATATTACCACGTATGAAAGACGATTCACAGAATTGTGCCTATTGTGTCCGGGAGCGTTCGAAGATGAGGAAGAGAAGATCGACGCGTTTGTGAAAGGATTACCGGAAAGAATCCAAGAAGATATAAGTTCACACGAGCCCGCCTCCATACAACAGGCATGTAGAATGGCTCACAAACTAGTGAACCAGATTGAAGAAAGAATTAAAGAACAGACTGCTGAAGAGGCCAATGTGAAGCAAGTCAAAAGAAAGTGGGAGGAAAACGGTGATAAGAATCACCAATACAACAACAACAGCAATTACAACAATAATCGCAACAATTATCCCAACAATCGCAACATCAATCGCAACTACAACAAACGGCCCAACAACAACAACAACTACAACAATCATCCCAACAACAATAATAACCGCAACAACAACAACAATCAGAAGCAGCTATGCCAAAGGTGTGAAAAGAATCACTCGGGGTTCTGCACCAAATTTTGCAACAAGTGTAAAAGAAATGGTCATAGTGCGGCGAAGTGTGAGGTCTACGGACCAGGGGTTAATAGAACGAAAGGAACAAATGGTGTCGGAACGAGTAATGGCGGAGCAAGTAGTGTCGGAGCAAGTTATGCCAATCTAGTTTGTTATAAATGTGGAAAACCGGGCCACATTATTAGAAATTGCCCGAACCAGGAGAACACGAATGGACAAGGCCGCGGAAGAGTTTTCAATATTAATGCGGCAGAGGCACAAGAAGACCCGGAGCTTGTTACGGGTACGTTTCTTATTGACAATAAATCTGCTTACGTTTTATTTGATTCGGGTGCGGATAGAAGCTATATGAGTAGAGATTTTTGTGCTAAATTAAGTTGTCCATTGACGCCTTTGGATAGTAAATTTTTACTCGAATTAGCAAATGGTAAATTAATTTCAGCAGATAATATATGTCGGAATCGAGAAATTAAACTGGTTAGCGAAACATTTAAGATTGATTTGATACCAGTAGAGTTAGGGAGTTTTGATGTGATAATCGGTATGGACTGGTTGAAAGAAGTGAAAGCAGAGATCGTTTGTTACAAAAATGCAATTCGCATTATACGAGAAAAAGGAAAACCCTTAATGGTGTACGGAGAAAAGGGCAACACGAAGCTACATCTTATTAGTAATTTGAAGGCACAAAAACTAATAAGAAAAGGTTGCTATGCTGTTCTAGCACACGTCGAGAAAGTACAAACTGAAGAAAAGAGCATCAATGATGTTCCCATTGCAAAAGAATTTCCCGATGTATTTCCGAAAGAATTACCGGGATTACCCCCACATCGATCCGTTGAATTTCAAATAGATCTTGTACCAGGAGCTGCACCAATAGCTCGTGCTCCTTACAGACTCGCACCCAGCGAGATGAAAGAACTACAAAGCCAATTACAAGAACTTTTAGAGCGTGGTTTCATTCGACCAAGCACATCACCGTGGGGAGCTCCTGTTTTGTTTGTCAAGAAGAAAGATGGTACATTCAGGTTGTGTATCGACTACCGAGAGTTGAACAAACTTACCATCAAGAACCGCTACCCACTACCGAGAATCGATGACTTATTTGATCAACTACAAGGCTCGTCTGTTTATTCAAAGATTGACTTACGTTCCGGGTATCATCAAATGCGGGTGAAAGAAGATGATATTCCAAAGACTGCTTTCAGAACACGTTACGGTCATTACGAGTTTATGGTCATGCCGTTTGGTTTAACTAATGCACCAGCTGTGTTCATGGACCTTATGAACCGAGTGTGTGGACCATACCTTGACAAGTTTGTCATTGTTTTCATTGATGACATACTTATTTACTCAAAGAATGACCAAGAACACGGTGAACATTTGAGAAAGGTGTTAGAAGTATTGAGGAAAGAAGAATTGTACGCTAAGTTTTCAAAGTGTGCATTTTGGTTGGAAGAAGTTCAATTCCTCGGTCACATAGTGAACAAAGAAGGTATTAAGGTGGATCCGGCAAAGATAGAAACTGTTGAAAAGTGGGAAACCCCGAAAACTCCGAAACACATACGCCAGTTTTTAGGACTAGCTGGTTACTACAGAAGGTTCATCCAAGACTTTTCCAGAATAGCAAAACCCTTGACTGCATTAACGCATAAAGGGAAGAAATTTGAATGGAATGATGAACAAGAGAAAGCGTTTCAGTTATTGAAGAAAAAGCTAACTACGGCACCTATATTGTCATTGCCTGAAGGGAATGATGATTTTGTGATTTATTGTGATGCATCAAAGCAAGGTCTCGGTTGTGTATTAATGCAACGAACGAAGGTGATTGCTTATGCGTCTAGACAATTGAAGATTCACGAACAAAATTATACGACGCATGATTTGGAATTAGGCGCGGTTGTTTTTGCATTAAAGACTTGGAGGCACTACTTATATGGGGTCAAAAGTATTATATATACCGACCACAAAAGTCTTCAACACATATTTAATCAGAAACAACTGAATATGAGGCAGCGTAGGTGGATTGAATTATTGAATGATTACGACTTTGAGATTCGTTACCACCCGGGGAAGGCAAATGTGGTAGCCGATGCCTTGAGCAGGAAGGACAGAGAACCCATTCGAGTAAAATCTATGAATATAATGATTCATAATAACCTTACTACTCAAATAAAGGAGGCGCAACAAGGAGTTTTAAAAGAGGGAAATTTAAAGGATGAAATACCCAAAGGATCGGAGAAGCATCTTAATATTCGGGAAGACGGAACCCGGTATAGGGCTGAAAGGATTTGGGTACCAAAATTTGGAGATATGAGAGAAATGGTACTTAGAGAAGCTCATAAAACCAGATACTCAATACATCCTGGAACGGGGAAGATGTACAAGGATCTCAAGAAACATTTTTGGTGGCCGGGTATGAAAGCCGATGTTGCTAAATACGTAGGAGAATGTTTGACGTGTT
The DNA here is from genome assembly GCF_046630445.1 of Rutidosis leptorrhynchoides. Classification (NCBI taxonomy): domain Eukaryota; kingdom Viridiplantae; phylum Streptophyta; class Magnoliopsida; order Asterales; family Asteraceae; genus Rutidosis; species Rutidosis leptorrhynchoides. The sequence goes on from NC_092337.1 coordinate 54,219,090, forward strand.
CTAAGGTCAAAGCTGAGCATCAGAAACCATCAGGTCTACTTCAACAACCCGAAATCCCGGAATGGAAATGGGAAAACATTACCATGGATTTCATCACTAAATTGCCAAGGACTGCAAGTGGTTTTGATACTATTTGGGTAATAGTTGACCGTCTCACCAAATCAGCACACTTCTTGCCAATAAGAGAAGATGACAAGATGGAGAAGTTAGCACGACTGTATTTGAAGGAAGTCATCTCCAGACATGGAATACCAATCTCTATTATCTCTGATAGGGATGGCAGATTTATTTTAAGATTCTGGCAGACATTACAGCAAGCATTAGGAACTCGTCTAGACATGAGTACTGCCTATCATCCACAAACTGATGGGCAGAGCGAAAGGACGATACAAACGCTTGAAGACATGCTACGAGCATGTGTTATTGATTTCGGAAACAGTTGGGATCGACATCTACCGTTAGCAGAATTTTCCAACAACAACAGCTACCATTCAAGCATTGAGATGGCGCCGTTTGAAGCACTTTATGGTAGAAAGTGCAGGTCTCCGATTTGTTGGAGTGAAGTGGGGGATAGACAGATTACGGGTCCGGAGATTATACAAGAAACTACCGAGAAGATCATCCAAATTCAACAACGGTTGAAAACCGCCCAAAGTCGACAAAAGAGCTACGCTGACATTAAAAGAAAAGATATAGAATTTGAAATTGGAGAGATGGTCATGCTTAAAGTTGCACCTTGGAAAGGCGTTGTTCGATTTGGTAAACGAGGGAAATTAAATCCAAGGTATATTGGACCATTCAAGATTATTGATCGTGTCGGACCAGTAGCTTACCGACTAGAGTTACCTCAACAACTCGCGGCTGTACATAACACTTTCCACGTCTCGAATTTAAAGAAATGTTTTGCTAAAGAAGATCTCACTATTCCGTTAGATGAAATCCAAATCAACGAAAAACTTCAATTCATCGAAGAACCCGTCGAAATAATGGATCGTGAGGTTAAAAGACTTAAGCAAAACAAGATACCAATTGTTAAGGTTCGATGGAATGCTCGTAGAGGACCCGAGTTCACCTGGGAGCGTGAAGATCAGATGAAGAAGAAATACCCGCATCTATTTCCAGAAGATTCGTCAACACCTTCAACAGCTTAAAATTTCGGGACGAAATTTATTTAACGGGTAGGTACTGTAGTGACCCGAACTTTTCCATGTTTATATATATTAATTGAGATTGATATTTACATGATTAAATGTTTCCAACATGTTAAGCAATCAAACTTGTTAAGACTTGATTAATTGAAATAGGTTTCATATAGACAATTGACCACCCAAGTTGACCGGTGATTCACGAACGTTAAAACTTGTAAAAACTATATGATGACATATAATGGATATATATATATAGTTAACATGATACTATGATAAGTAAACATATCATTAAGTATATTAACAATGAACTACATATGTAAAAACAAGACTACTAACTTAATGATTTTTAAACGAGACATATATGTAACGATTATCGTTGTGAAGACATTTAATGTATATATATCATATTAAGAGATATTCATACATGATAATATCATGATAATATAATAATTTAAAATCTCATTTGATATTATAAACATTGGGTTAACAACATTTAACAAGATCGTTAACCTAAAGGTTTCAAAACAACACTTACATGTAACGACTAACGATGACTTAACGACTCAGTTAAAATGTATATACATGTAGTGTTTTAATATGTATTTATACACTTTTGAAAGACTTCAATACACTTATCAAAATACTTCTACTTAACAAAAATGCTTACAATTACATCCTCGTTCAGTTTCATCAACAATTCTACTCGTATGCACCCGTATTCGTACTCGTACAATACACAGCTTTTAGATGTATGTACTATTGGTATATACACTCCAATGATCAGCTCTTAGCAGCCCATGTGAGTCACCTAACACATGTGGGAACCATCATTTGGCAACTAGCATGAAATATCTCATAAAATTACAAAAATATGAGTAATCATTCATGACTTATTTACATGAAAACAAAATTACATATCCTTTATATCTAATCCATACACCAACGACCAAAAACACCTACAAACACTTTTATTCTTCAATTTTCTTCATCTAATTGATCTCTCTCAAGTTCTATCTTCAAGTTCTAAGTGTTCTTCATAAATTCCAAAAGTTCTAGTTTCATAAAATCAAGAATACTTTCAAGTTTGCTAGCTCACTTCCAATCTTGTAAGGTGATCATCCAACCTCAAGAAATCTTTGTTTCTTACAGTAGGTTATCATTCTAATACAAGGTAATAATCATATTCAAACTTTGGTTCAATTTCTATAACTATAACAATCTTATTTCAAGTGATGATCTTACTTGAACTTGTTTTCGTGTCATGATTCTGCTTCAAGAACTTTGAGCCATCCAAGGATCCATTGAAGCTAGATCCATTTTTCTCTTTTCCAGTAGGTTCATCCAAGGAACTTAAGGTAGTAATGATGTTCATAACATCATTCGATTCATACATATAAAGCTATCTTATTCGAAGGTTTAAACTTGTAATCACTAGAACATAGTTTAGTTAATTCTAAACTTGTTCGCAAATAAAAGTTAATCCTTCTAACTTGACTTTTAAAATCAACTAAACACATGTTCTATATCTATATGATATGCTAACTTAATGATTTAAAACCTGGAAACACGAAAAACACCGTAAAACCGGATTTACGCCGTCGTAGTAACACCGCGGGCTGTTTTGGGTTAGTTAATTAAAAACTATGATAAACTTTGATTTAAAAGTTGTTATTCTGAGAAAATGATTTTTATTATGAACATGAAACTATATCCAAAAATTATGGTTAAACTCAAAGTGGAAGTATGTTTTCTAAAATGGTCATCTAGACGTCGTTCTTTCGACTGAAATGACTACCTTTACAAAAACGACTTGTAACTTATTTTTCCGACTATAAACCTATACTTTTTCTGTTTAGATTCATAAAATAGAGTTCAATATGAAACCATAGCAATTTGATTCACTCAAAACGGATTTAAAATGAAGAAGTTATGGGTAAAACAAGATTGGATAATTTTTCTCATTTTAGCTACGTGAAAATTGGTAACAAATCTATTCCAACCATAACTTAATCAACTTGTATTGTATATTATGTAATCTTGAGATACCATAGACACGTATACAATGTTTCGACCTATCATGTCGACACATCTATATATATTTCGGAACAACCATAGACACTCTATATGTGAATGTTGGAGTTAGCTATACTGGGTTGAGGTTGATTCCAAAATATATATAGTTTGAGTTGTGATCAATACTGAGATACGTATACACTGGGTCGTGGATTGATTCAAGATAATATTTATCGATTTATTTCTGTACATCTAACTGTGGACAACTAGTTGTAGGTTACTAACGAGGACAGCTGACTTAATAAACTTAAAACATCAAAATATATTAAAAGTGTTGTAAATATATTTTGAACATACTTTGATATATATGTATATATTGTTATAGGTTCGTGAATCAACCAGTGGCCAAGTCTTACTTCCCGACGAAGTAAAAATCTGTGAAAGTGAGTTATAGTCCCACTTTTAAAATCTATTATTTTTGGGATGAGAATACATGCAGGTTTTATAAATGATTTACAAAATAGACACAAGTACGTGAAACTACATTCTATGGTTGAATTATCGAAATCGAATATGCCCCTTTTTATTAAGTCTGGTAATCTAAGAATTAGGGAACAGACACCCTAATTGACGCGAATCCTAAAGATAGATCTATTGGGCCTAACAAACCCCATCCAAAGTACCGGATGCTTTAGTACTTCAAAATTTATATCATATCCGAAGGGTGTCCCGGAATGATGGGGATATTCTTATATATGCATCTTGTTATTGTCGGTTACCAGGTGTTCACCATATGAATGATTTTTATCTCTATGTATGGGATGTGTATTGAAATATGAAATCTTGTGGTCTATTGTTACGATTTGATATATATAGGTTAAACCTATAACTCACCAACAATTTTGTTGACGTTTTAAGCATGTTTATTCTCAGGTGATTATTAAGAGCTTCCGCTGTCGCATACTTAAATAAGGACAAGATTTGGAGTCCATGCTTGTATGATATTGTGTAAAAACTGCATTCAAGAAACTTATTTTGTTGTAACATATTTGTATTGTAAACCATTATGTAATGGTCGTGTGTAAACAGGATATTTTAGATTATCATTATTTGATAATCTACGTAAAGCTTTTTAAACCTTTATTGATGAAATAAAGGTTATGGTTTGTTTAAAAATGAATGCAGTCTTTGAAAAACGTCTCATATAGAGGTCAAAACCTCGCAACGAAATCAATTAATATGGAACGTTTTTAATCAATAAGAACGGGACATTTCATATATTGTCATTGCCTGAAGGGAATGATGATTTTGTGATTTATTGTGACGCATCAAAGCAAGGTCTCGGTTGTGTATTAATGCAACGAACGAAGGTGATTGCTTATGCGTCTAGACAATTGAAGATTCACGAACAAAATTATACGACGCATGATTTGGAATTAGGCGCGGTTGTTTTTGCATTAAAGACTTGGAGGCACTACTTATATGGGGTCAAAAGTATTATATATACCGACCACAAAAGTCTTCAACACATATTTAATCAGAAACAACTGAATATGAGGCAGCGTAGGTGGATTGAATTGTTGAATGATTACGACTTTGAGATTCGTTACCACCCGGGGAAGGCAAATGTGGTAGCCGATGCCTTGAGCAGGAAGGACAGAGAACCCATTCGAGTAAAATCTATGAATATAATGATTCATAATAACCTTACTACTCAAATAAAGGAGGCGCAACAAGGAGTTTTAAAAGAGGGAAATTTAAAGGATGAAATACCCAAGGGATCGGAGAAGCATCTTAATATTCGGGAAGACGGAACCCTGTATAGGGCTGAAAGGATTTGGGTACCAAAATTTGGAGATATGAGAGAAATGGTACTTAGAGAAGCTCATAAAACCAGATACTCAATACATCCTGGAACCGGGAAGATGTACAAGGATCTCAAGAAACATTTTTGGTGGCCGGGTATGAAAGCCGATGTTGCTAAATATGTAGGAGAATGTTTGACGTGTTCTAAGGTCAAAGCTGAGCATCAGAAACCATCAGGTCTACTTCAACAACCCGAAATCCCGGAATGAAAATGGGAAAACATTACCATGGATTTCATCACTAAATTACCAAGGACTGCAAGTGGTTTTGATACTATTTGGGTAATAGTTGATATCTCACCAAATCAGCACACTTCCTGCCAATAAGAGAAGATGACAAGATGGAGAAGTTAGCACGACTGTATTTGAAGGAAGTCGTCTCCAGACATGGAATACCAATCTCTATTATCTCTGATAGAGATGGCAGATTTATTTCAAGATTCTGGCAGACATTACAGCAAGCATTAGGAACTCGTCTAGACATGAGTACTGCCTATCATCCACAAACTAATGGGCAGAGCGAAAGGACGATACAAACGCTTGAAGACATGCTACGAGCATGTGTTATTGATTTCGGAAACAGTTGGGATCGACATCTACCGTTAGCAGAATTTTCCTACAACAACAGCTACCATTCAAGCATTGAGATGGCGCCATTTGAAGCACTTTATGGTAGAAAGTGTAGGTCTCCGATTTGTTGGAGTGAAGTGGGGGATAGACAGATTACGGGTCCGGAGATTATACAAGAAACTACCGAGAAGATCATCCAAATTCAACAACGGTTGAAAACCGCCCAAAGTCGACAAAAGAGCTACGCTGACATTAAAAGAAAAGATATAGAATTTGAAATTGGAGAGATGGTCATGCTTAAAGTTGCACCTTGGAAAGGCGTTGTTCGATTTGGTAAACGAGGGAAATTAAATCCAAGGTATATTGGACCATTCAAGATTATTGATCGTGTCGGACCAGTAGCTTACCGACTTGAGTTACCTCAACAACTCGCGGCTGTACATAACACTTTCCACGTCTCGAATTTGAAGAAATGTTTTGCTAAAGAATATTTCACTATTCCGTTAGATGAAATCCAAATCAACGAAAAACTTCAATTCATCGAAGAACCCGTCGAAATAATGGATCGTGAGGTTAAAAGACTTAAGCAAAACAAGATACCAATTGTTAAGGTTCGATGGAATGCTCGTAGAGGACCCGAGTTCACCTGAGAGCGTGAAGATCAGATGAAGAAGAAATACCCGCATCTATTTCTAGAAGATTCGTCAACACCTTCAACTGTTTAAAATTTCGGGACGAAATTTATTTAACGGGTAGGTACTGTAGTGACCCGAACTTTTCCATGTTTATATATATTAATTGAGATTGATATTTACATGATTAAATGTTTCCAACATGTTAAGCAATCAAACTTGTTAAGACTTGATTAATTGAAATATGTTTCATATAGACAATTGACCACCCAAGTTGACCGGTGATTCATGAACGTTAAAACTTGTAAAAACTATATGATGACATATATATATATATATATATATATATATATATATATATATATATATATATATATATATATATATATATATATATATATATATATATATATATATATATAGTTAACATGATACTATGATAAGTAAATATATCATTAAGTATATTAACAATGAACTACATATGTAAAAACAAGACTACTAACTTAATGATTTTTAAACGAGACATATATGTAACGATTATCGTTGTAAAGACATTTAATGTATATATATCATATTAAGAGATATTCATACATGATAATATCATGATAATATAATAATTTAAAATCTCATTTGATATTATAAACATTGGGTTAACAACATTTAACAATATCGTTAACCTAGAGGTTTCAAAACAACACTTACATGTAACGACTAACGATGACTTAACGACTCAGTTAAAATGTATATACATGTAGTGTTTTAATATGTATTTATACACTTTTGAAAGACTTCAATACACTTATCAAAATACTTCTACTTAATAAAAATGCTTACAATTACATCCTCGTTCAGTTTCATCAACAATTCTACTCGTATGCACCCGTATTCGTACTCGTACAATACACAGCTTTTAGATGTATGTACTATTGGTATATACACTCCAATGATCAGCTCTTAGCAGCCCATGTGAGTCACCTAACACATGTGGGAACCATCATTTATCAACTAGCATGAAATATCTCATAAAATTACAAAAATATGAGTAATCATTCATGACTTATTTACATGAAAATAAAATTACATATCCTTTATATCTAATCCATACACCAACGACCAAAAACACCTACAAACACTTTCATTCTTCAATTTTCTTCGTCTAATTGATATCTCTCAAGTTCTATCTTCAAGTTCTAAGTGTTCTTCATAAATTCTACAAGTTCTAGTTACATAAAATCAAGAATACTTTCAAGTTTGCTAGCTCACTTCCAATCTTGTAAGGTGATCATCCAACCTCAAGAAATCTTTGTTTCTTACAGTAGGTTATCATTCTAATACAAGGTAATAATCATATTCAAACTTTGGTTCAATTTCTATAACTATAACAATCTTATTTCAAGTGATAATCTTACTTGAACTTGTTTTCGTGTCATGATTCTGCTTCAAGAACTTCGAGCCATCCAAGGATCCGTTAAAGCTAGATCCATTTTTCTTTTTTCCAATAGGTTTATCTAAGCAACTTAAGGTAGTAATGATGTTCATAACATCATTCAATTCATACATATAAAGCTATCTTATTCGAAGGTTTAAACTTGTAATCACTAGAACATAGTTTAGTTAATTCTAAACTTGTTCGCAAACAAAAGTTAGTCCTTCTAACTTGACTTTTAAAATCAACTAAACATATGTTCTATATCTATATGATATGCTAACTTAATGATTTAAAACCTGGAAACACAAAAAACACTGTAAAACCAAATTTACGTCGTCGTAGTAACACCGCGGGCTGTTTTGGGTTAGTTAATTAAAAACTATGATAAACTTTGATTTAAAAGTTGTTATTCTGAGAAAATGATTTTTATTATGAACATGAAACTATATCCAAAAATTATGGTTAAACTCAAAGTGGAAGTATGTTTTCTAAAATGGTCATCTAGACGTCGTTCTTTCGACTGAAATGACTACCTTTACAAAAACGACTTGTAACTTATTTTTCCGACTATAAACCTATACTTTTTCTGTTTAGATTCATAAAATAGAGTTCAATATGAAACTATAGCAATTTGATTCACTCAAAACGGATTTAAAATGAAGAAGTTATGGGTAAAACAAGATTGGATAATTTTTCTCATTTTAGCTACGTGAAAATTGGTAACAAATCTATTCCAACCATAACTTAATCAACTTGTATTATATATTATGTAATCTTGAGATACCATAGACACGTATACAATGTTTCAACCTATCTTGTCGACACATCTATATATATTTCGGAACAACCATAGACACTCTATATGTGAATGTTGGAGTTAGCTATACAGGGTTGAGGTTGATTCCAAAATATATATAGTTTGAGTTGTGATCAATACTGAGATACGTATACACTGGGTCGTGGATTGATTCATGATAATATTTATCGATTTATTTCTGTACATCTAACTGTGGACAACTAGTTGTAGGTTACTAACGAGGACAGCTGACTTAATAAACTTAAAACATCAAAATATATTAAAAGTGTTGTAAATATATTTTAAACATACTTTGATATATATGTATATATTGTTATAGGTTCGTGAATCAACCAGTGGCCAAGTCTTACTTCCCGACGAAGTAAAAATCTGTGAAAGTGAGTTATAGTCCCACTTTTAAAATCTAATATTTTTGGGATGAGAATACATGCAGGTTTTATAAATGATTTACAAAATAGACACAAGTACGTGAAACTACATTCTATGGTTGAATTATCGAAATCGAATATGCCTCTTTTTATTAAGTCTGGTAATCTAAGAATTAGGGAACAGACACCCTAATTGACGCGAATCCTAAAGATAGATCTATTGGGCCTAACAAACCCCATCCAAAGTACCGGATGCTTTAGTACTTCGAAATTTATATCATATCCGAAGGGTGTCCCGGAATGATGGGGATATTCTTATATATGCATCTTGTTAATGTCGGTTACCAGGTGTTCACCATATGAATGATTTTTATCTCTATGTATGGGATGTGTATTGAAATATGAAATCTTGTGGTCTATTATTATGATTTGATATATATAGGTTAAACCTATAACTCACCAACATTTTTGTTGACGTTTTAAGCATGTTTATTCTCAGGTGATTATTAAGAGCTTCCGCTGTCGCATACTTAAATAAGGACGAGATTTGGAGTCCATGCTTGTATGATATTGTGTAAAAACTGCATTCAAGAAACTTATTTTGTTGTAACATATTTGTATTGTAAACCATTATGTAATGGTCGTGTGTAAACAGGATATTTTAGACACCTGGTAACCGACATTAACAAGATGCATATATAAGAATATCCCCATCATTCCGGGACACCCTTCGGATATGATATAGATTTCGAAGTACTAAAGCATCCGGTACTTTGGATGGGGTTTGTTAGTCCCAATAGATCTATCTTTAGGATTCGCGTCAATTAGGGTGTCTGTTCCCTAATTCTTAGATTACCAGACTTAAGTCATAAAAATAGAAACTGTTGAAAAGACTAACTTAATGATCTAAAATAAGTTTCTTGAAGACATGCTACGAGCATGTGTTATTGATTTCGAAAACAGTTGGGATCGACATCTACCGTTAGCATAATTTTCCTACAACAACAGCTACTATTCAAGCATTGAGATGGCGCCGTTTGAAGCACTTTATGATAGAAAGTGCAGGTCTCCGATTTGTTGGAGTGAAGTGGGGGATAGACAGATTACGGGTCCGGAGATTATACAAGAAACTACCGAGAAGATCATCCAAATTCAACAACGGTTGAAAACCGCCCAAAGTCGACAAAAGAGCTACGCTGACATTAAAAGAAAAGATATAGAATTTGAAATTGGAGAGATGGTCATGCTTAAAGTTGCACCTTGGAAAGGCGTTGTTCGATTTGGTAAACGAGGGAAATTAAATCCAAGGTATATTGGACCATTCAAGATTATTGATCGTGTCGGACCAGTAGCTTACCGACTTGAGTTACCTCAACAACTCGCGGCTGTACATAACACTTTCCAAGTCTCGAATTTGAAGAAATGTTTTGCTAAAGAAGATCTCACTATTCCGTTAGATGAAATCCAAATCAACGAAAAACTTCAATTCATCGAAGAACCCGTCGAAATAATGGATCGTGAGGTTAAAAGACTTAAGCAAAACAAGATACCAATTGTTAAGGTTCGATGGAATGCTCGTAGAGGACCCGAGTTCACCTGGGAGCATGAAGATCAGATGAAGAAGAAATACCCGCATCTATTTCCAGAAGATTCGACAACACCTTCAACAGCTTAAAATTTCGGGACGAAATTTATTTAACGGGTAGGTACTGTAGTGACCCGAAATTTTCCATGTTTATATATATTAATTGAGATTGATATTTACATGATTAAATGTTTCCAACATGTTAAGCAATCAAACTTGTTAAGACTTGATTAATTGAAATATGTTTCATATAGACAATTGACCACCCAAGTTGACCGGTGATTCATGAACGTTAAAACTTGTAAAAACTATATGATGACATATATATAGATATATATATATATATATATATATATATATATATATATATATATATATATATATATATATATATATATATATATATATATATATATATAGTTAACATTATACTATGATAAGTAAATATATCATTAAGTATATTAACAATGAACTACATATGTAAAAACAAGACTACTAACTTAATGATTTTTAAACGAGACATATATGTAACGATTATCGTTGTAAAGACATTTAATGTATATATATCATATTAAGAGATATTCATACATGATAATATCATGATAATATAATAATTTAAAATCTCATTTGATATTATAAACATTGGGTTAACAACATTTAACAAGATCGTTAACCTAAAGGTTTCAAAACAACACTTACATGTAACGACTAACGATGACTTAACGACTCAGTTAAAATGTATATACATGTAGTGTTTTAATATGTATTTATACACTTTTGAAAGACTTCAATACACTTATCAAAATACTTCTACTTAATAAAAATGCTTACAATTACATCCTCGTTCAGTTTCATCAACAATTCTACTCGTATGCACCCGTATTCGTACTCGTACAATACACAGCTTTTAGATGTATGTACTATTGGTATATACACTCCAATGATCAGATCTTAGCAGCCCATGTGAGTCACCTAACACATGTGGGAACCATCATTTGGCAACTAGCATGAAATATCTCATAAAATTACAAAAATATGAGTAATCATTCATGACTTATTTACATGAAAATAAAATTACATATCCTTTATATCTAATCCATACACCAACGACCAAAAACACCTACAAACACTTTCATTCTTCAATTTTCTTTATCTAATTGATCTCTCTCAAGTTCTATCTTCAAGTTCTAAGTGTTCTTCATAAATTCTACAAGTTCTAGTTACATAAAATCAAGAATACTTTCAAGTTTGCTAGCTCACTTCCAATCTTGTAAGGTGATCATCCAACCTCAAGAAATCTTTGTTTCTTACAGTAGGTTATCATTCTAATACAAGGTAATAATCATATTCAAACTTTGGTTCAATTTCTATAACTATAACAATCTTATTTCAAGTGATAATCTTACTTGAACTTGTTTTCGTGTCATGATTCTGCTTCAAGAACTTCGAGCCATCCAAGGATCCGTTAAAGCTAGATCCATTTTTCTTTTTTCCAGTAGGTTTATCTAAGCAACTTAAGGTAGTAATGATGTTCATAACATCATTCAATTCATACATATAAAGCTATCTTATTCGAAGGTTTAAACTTGTAATCACTAGAACATAGTTTAGTTAATTCTAAACTTGTTCGCAAACAAAAGTTAGTCCTTCTAACTTGACTTTTAAAATCAACTAAACATATTTTATATATCTATATGATATGCTAACTTAATGATTTAAAACCTGGAAACACAAAAAACACTGTAAAACCAAATTTACGTCGTCGTAGTAACACCGCGGGCTGTTTTGGGTTAGTTAATTAAAAACTATGATAAACTTTGATTTAAAAGTTGTTATTCTGAGAAAATGATTTTTATTATGAACATGAAACTATATCCAAAAATTATGGTTAAACTCAAAGTGGAAGTATGTTTTCTAAAATGGTCATCTAGACGTCGTTCTTTCGACTGAAATGACTACCTTTACAAAAACGACTTGTAACTTATTTTTCCGACTATAAACCTATACTTTTTCTGTTTAGATTCATAAAATAGAGTTCAATATGAAACCATAGCAATTTGATTCACTCAAAACGGATTTAAAATGAAGAAGTTATGGGTAAAACAAGATTGGATAATTTTTCTCATTTTAGCTACGTGAAAATTGGTAACAAATCTATTCCAACCATAACTTAATCAACTTGTATTGTATATTATGTAATCTTGAGATACCATAGACACGTATACAATGTTTCGACCTATCATGTCGACACATCTATATATATTTCGGAACAACCATAGACACTCTATATGTGAATGTTGGAGTTAGCTATACAGGGTTGAGGTTGATTCCAAAATATATATAGTTTGAGTTGTGATCAATACTGAGATACGTATACACTGGGTCGTGGATTGATTCAAGATAATATTATCGATTTATTTCTGTACATCTAACTGTGGACAACTAGTTGTAGGTTACTAACGAGGACAGCTGACTTAATAAACTTAAAACATCAAAATATATTAAAAGTGTTGTAAATATATTTTAAACATACTTTGATATATATGTATATATTGTTATAGGTTCGTGAATCAACCAGTGGCCAAGTCTTACTTCCCGACGAAGTAAAAATCTGTGAAAGTGAGTTATAGTCCCACTTTTAAAATCTAATATTTTTGGGATGAGAATACATGCAGGTTTTATAAATGATTTACAAAATAGACACAAGTACGTGAAACTACATTCTATGGTTGAATTATCGAAATCGAATATGCCTCTTTTTATTAAGTCTGGTAATCTAAGAATTAGGGAACAGACACCCTAATTGACGCGAATCCTAAAGATAGATCTATTGGGCCTAACAAACCCCATCCAAAGTACCGGATGCTTTAGTACTTCGAAATTTATATCATATCCGAAAGGTGTCCCGGAATGATGGGGATATTCTTATATATGCATCTTGTTAATGTCGGTTACCAGGTGTTCACCATATGAATGATTTTTATCTCTATGTATGGGATGTGTATTGAAATATGAAATCTTGTGGTCTATTATTATGATTTGATATATATAGGTTAAACCTATAACTCACCAACATTTTTGTTGACGTTTTAAGCATGTTTATTCTCAGGTGATTATTAAGAGCTTCCGCTGTCGCATACTTAAATAAGGACGAGATTTGGAGTCCATGCTTGTATGATATTGTGTAAAAACTGCATTCAAGAAACTTATTTTGTTGTAACATATTTGTATTGTAAACCATTATGTAATGGTCGTGTGTAAACAGGATATTTTAGATTATCATTATTTGATAATCTACGTAAAGCTTTTTAAACCTTTATTGATGAAATAAAGGTTTGGTTTGTTTTAAAATGAATGCAGTCTTTGAAAAACGTCTCATATAGAGGTCAAAACCTCGCAACGAAATCAATTAATATGGAACGTTTTTAATCAATAAGAACGGGACATTTCAGTTAATTATTTCTAGAAGATTCGTCAACACCTTCAACTGTTTAAAATTTCGGGACGAAATTTATTTAACGGGTAGGTACTGTAGTGACCCGAACTTTTCCATGTTTATATATATTAATTGAGATTGATATTTACATGATTAAATGTTTCCAACATGTTAAGCAATCAAACTTGTTAAGACTTGATTAATTGAAATATGTTTCATATAGACAATTGACCACCCAAGTTGACCGGTGATTCATGAACGTTAAAACTTGTAAAAACTATATGATGACATATATATAGATATATATATATATATATATATATATATATATATATATATATATATATATATATATATATATATATATATATATAGTTAACATGATACTATGATAAGTAAATATATCATTAAGTATATTAACAATGAACTACATATGTAAAAACAAGACTACTAACTTAATGATTTTTAAACGAGACATATATGTAACGATTATCGTTGTAAAGACATTTAATGTATATATATCATATTAAGAGATATTCATACATGATAATATAATAATTTAAAATCTCATTTGATATTATAAACATTGGGTTAACAACATTTAACAAGATCGTTAACCTAAAGGTTTCAAAACAACACTTACATGTAACGACTAACGACTAACGATGACTTAACGACTCAGTTAAAATGTATATACATGTAGTGTTTTAATATTTATTTATACACTTTTGAAAGACTTCAATACACTTATCAAAATACTTCTACTTAATAAAAATGCTTACAATTACATCCTCGTTCAGTTTCATCAACAATTCTACTCGTATGCACCCGTATTCGTACTCGTACAATACACAGCTTTTAGATGTATGTACTATTGGTATATACACTCCAATGATCAGATCTTAGCAGCCCATGTGAGTCACCTAACACATGTGGGAACCATCATTTATCAACTAGCATGAAATATCTCATAAAATTACAAAAATATGAGTAATCATTCATGACTTATTTACATGAAAATAAAATTACATATCCTTTATATCTAATCCATACACCAACGACCAAAAACACCTACAAACACTTTCATTCTTCAATTTTCTTCATCTAATTGATCTCTCTCAAGTTCTATCTTCAAGTTCTAAGTGTTCTTCATAAATTCTACAAGTTCTAGTTACATAAAATCAAGAATACTTTCAAGTTTGCTAGCTCACTTCCAATCTTGTAAGGTGATCATCCAACCTCAAGAAATCTTTGTTTCTTATAGTAGGTTATCATTCTAATACAAGGTAATAATCATATTCAAACTTTGGTTCAATTTCTATAACTATAACAATCTTATTTCAAGTGATAATCTTACTTGAACTTGTTTTCGTGTCACGATTCTGCTTCAAGAACTTCGAGCCATCCAAGGATCCGTTAAAGCTAGATCCATTTTTCTTTTTTCCAGTAGGTTTATCTAAGCAACTTAAGGTAGTAATGATGTTCATAACATCATTCAATTCATACATATAAAGCTATCTTATTCGAAGGTTTAAACTTGTAATCACTAGAACATAGTTTAGTTAATTCTAAACTTGTTCGCAAACAAAAGTTAATCCTTCTAACTTGACTTTTAAAATCAACTAAACACATGTTCTATATCTATATGATATGCTAACTTAATGATTTAAACCTGGAGACACGAAAAACACCGTAAAACCGGATTTACGCCGTCGTAGTAACACCGCGGGCTGTTTTGGGTTAGTTAATTAAAAACTATGATAAACTTTGATTTAAAAGTTGTTATTCTGAGAAAATGATTTTTATTATGAACATGAAACTATATCCAAAAATTATGGTTAAACTCAAAGTGGAAGTATGTTTTCTAAAATGGTCATCTAGACGTCGTTCTTTCGACTGAAATGACTACCTTTACAAAAACGACTTGTAACTTATTTTTCCGACTATAAACCTATACTTTTTCTGTTTAGATTCATAAAATAGAGTTCAATATGAAACCATAGCAATTTGATTCACTCAAAACGGATTTAAAATGAAGAAGTTATGGGTAAAACAAGATTGGATAATTTTTCTCATTTTAGCTACGTGAAAATTTGTAACAAATCTATTCCAACCATAACTTAATCAACTTGTATTGTATATTATGTAATCTTGAGATACCATAGACAAGTATACAATGTTTCGACCTATCATGTCAACACATCTATATATATTTCGGAACAACCATAGACACTCTATATCTGAATGTTGGAGTTAGCTATACAGGGTTGAGGTTGATTCCAAAATATATATAGTTTGAGTTGTGATCAATACTGAGATACGTATACACTGGGTCGTGGATTGATTCAAGATAATATTTATCGATTTATTTCTGTACATCTAACTGTGGACAACTAGTTGTAGGTTACTAACGAGGACAGCTGACTTAATAAACTTAAAACATCAAAATATATTAAAAGTTTTGTAAATATATTTTGAACATACTTTGATATATATGTATATATTGTTATAGGTTCGTGAATCAACCAGTGGCCAAGTCTTACTTCCCGACGAAGTAAAAATCTATGAAAGTGAGTTATAGTCCCACTTTTAAAATCTAATATTTTTGGGATGAGAATACATGCAGGTTTTATAAATGATTTACAAAATAGACACAAGTACGTGAAACTACATTCTATGGTTGAATTATCGAAATCGAATATGCCCCTTTTTATTAAGTCTGGTAATCTAAGAATTAGGAAACAGACACCCTAATTGACGCGAATCCTAAAGATAGATCTATTGGGCCTAATAAACCCCATCCAAAGTACCGGATGCTTTAGTACTTCGAAATTTATATCATATCCGAAGGGTGTCCCGGAATGATGGGGATATTCTTATATATGCATCTTGTTAATGTCGGTTACCAGGTGTTCACCATATGAATAATTTTTATCTCTATGTATGGGGTGTGTATTGAAATATGAAATCTTGTGGTCTATTATTATGATTTGATATATATAGGTTAAACCTATAACTCACCAACATTTTTGTTGATGTTTTAAGCATGTTTATTCTCAGGTGATTATTAAGAGCTTCCGCTATCGCATACTTAAATAAGGACGAGATTTGGAGTCCATGCTTGTATGATATTGTGTAAAAACTACATTCAAGAAACTTATTTTGTTGTAACATATTTGTATTGTAAACCATTATGTAATGGTCGTGTGTAAACAGGATATTTTAGATTATCATTATTTGATAATCTACGTAAAACTTTTTAAACCTTTATTGATGAAATAAAGGTTATGGTTTGTTTTAAAATGAATGCAGTCTTTGAAAAACGTCTCATATAGAGGTCAAAACCTCGCAACGAAATCAATTAATATGGAACGTTTTTAATCAATAAGAACGGGACATTTCAGTTGGTATCCGAGCGTTGGTCTTAGAGAACCAGAATTTTGCATTAGTGTGTCTTATCGAGTTTGTCAGGATGCATTAGTGAGTCTGGACTTCGACCGTGTTTACTTGAAAAATGATTGCTTAACAAATTTTGTTGGAAACTATATATTTTTAACATGTGAATATTATGTGATATATTAATCTCTTAACGCATTTGATATTATGTGATAGATGTCTACCTCTAGAACAAGTCCCATTGACTCACCTAATAATAATGAAGAGTCAAATGTGAATTGGAATGATTCGTGGACTGATTCACAAGTTCCCGAAGAGGAACCGGAAGAAGAGTCGGAACCGGAAGAAGAATCGGAACCGGAAGAAGAATCGGAACCGGAAGAAGAATCGGAACCGGATGAAGAAATAGAACCGGTGGGGAAATAATAAAACGGTTAAGTAAAAGAAAATCCTCAACCAACCGACCAAGGTTAATTATGGTCAATGGTGTTTCCGCCAAGGAAGCAAAATATTGGGAGGATTACCAATTCTCCGATGAATCGGATTCCGGCGAGAATTCCGATGATGTTATAGAAATTACCCCAACTGAATTTAAAAAGGCAAAAGAAAATAATAAGGGAAAGGGCATAAAAATAGAGAAATCTAATTCCAACCCCGATGAACTTTATATGTATCGTCAACCCCCGAAGTCCTTAAGTTGTAACAATGACCCGGGAACCTCTAAACCACCAGGTTTTTCTAAACCAATGTGGAAAACGACGGCTCGTATTAGGGGAACATCATATATCCCTAGAAACTTGGCAAAACGAACCAAAACCGAAGAAGAAGAAACAAGAGAGTCGGAATAAGATAGTTGTATTCGTGTGGTGTAATATATGTAATATAGTGTGCTTATGCTTTATGATATATGTAAAAATTGCTTGTATTAATAAGTATTTTTTTTATGAATCTAACTCTTGTCTATTTTACAGTATAAAAACACAAAATGGATAGACAACCCAATATTTTAAGAGACCTACCCGGAGACATGATTGATGAAATCTTGTCTAGAGTCGGTCAGAATTCTTCGGCACAACTATTTAAGGCGAGATCAGTTTATAAGACGTTAGAAGAACGTTCTAAGAATGCCTTGGTTTATAAAAGGCTTTCGTTCGAAAGATGGGGGATATCACATTGGGAAATCCATAAGTTACGATGTGTTTACTTTGACGCATATATTGCGGGGAACCCAAATGCTATTTTACGCAATGGGTTAAGAAATTATTTTGACTCAATATATCCGAATATTGGACTTCGTGATTTAGAAAAAGCGGCTAACATGCAACATAAAGAAGCATGTTATGCTTACGGATTAGTAATGTTCGTTTCTCACCAAAGTGAGAACAAGAACATCGGGCTACAACTATTAAACAAAACGTTCCCACAAGTGACGGAGTCGGTAATTGGGGTAAGAAATGAGGTTTTTAGATTGTTACGGGACTGTTGGACATTACGTAACCCTCGTCCCTTTGACGACGTTACAACACGCTGTCTTATCAACGGCCATAACGGTTATGTTCCACAAGACCAAGGATGGGAAGTAATCCTAGTAAAACCAGAATGCATGACTTGTTTCTGGACGTATGAATTACGTGTCTTTATTGCCTTTGCTGAACGACTTGTGTACTAGCTAGAATTATCTTCACAACCATCTTGTATCAAATTTATTGTGTGCTATATTTCATGCTATATGTAAAATAAGCGGTATTGTAAGTTTGTAAAATATTGTGTAAAAGTTTGAACGCGAAATATTATTATAATCAGTTTTTCATATAGAATTGTAGTAGTTGAATTGTATATTAGCTACTAAGTATGAACTTAACGGGTAGGTACTACCCGAATTTAAACTTATAAAACGCTATGATGTGAAGCGAGGTGTATATAAAATAGTTATTATTTTACTAGGAAAATACTATTAAATACGATACAATTTTACACAAGATATTTATTTATTTATAGAATGGATATACTTAAACCTTGCTACAACACTTATAGGCAGTGTACCTAATCGTACAGTAGTGTAGTTTTTAGTAAGTCCGGTTCGTTCCACAGGGAAATCTTTAAACAAAGCTCAACGCTATATTAGTTTACTTTTATAAAAATACAAATATATATAAGTAATATTATTATTATAAAGGGGGGTTTTTACCGTTTAATGACCGGTTTGTCGATTTTAAGACTTTAGTCGCAGTTAAAACCTAATATAAAATATAAAATAAATACAAGACTTAAATTAAAGCGTAAAGTAAATAACGATAATGAAATTGCGAATAATAAAAGTGCGATAAAATAAACTTGCGATAATTAAAAAGTACGATAATTAAAAGTGCGATAAAATAACAATAAATAAAAGTGCGATAATTAGAAGTGCAATTAAATATAAAATAAAGGAAATTAAATATGAAATAAAAGAATTATGCTTATTTAAACTTCCGTAATCATGATGTTTGACGTGTTGATTTTAGTTTTATGCCCATGGGTTAATTGTCCTTTGTCCTGGATTATTCAATATGTCCGTCTGGTTTTTGTCCATAACAGTCCATCAGTCATAAATATAAATTGCAAGTGTCCTTGTCAAATTATTATTATACCCGAAGTTAAATATTCCAACTAATTGGGGATTCGAATTGTAACAAGGTTTTAATACTTTGTTTAATGAATACACCAGGTTATCGACTGCGTGTAAACCAAGGTTTTACTACTTTGTTAACAATTACACCAATTACCCTTGAATGTAATTTCACCCCTGTTTTAATTATTCTAGTGGCTATTAATCCATTCCCGTGTCCGGTTAAATGAACGATTATTCGTACATATAAATACCCCGCCCATCGTGTCCGATCGAGTGTATATGGTAATTTATAGGGACGCCCAATTGTAAATCTTTATATTAACATTAACAAACTTTCATTTAGTTAAACAAATATAAAGCCCATTAATAGCCCATGGTCTAATTTCCACAAGTGTCGTTCTTTTGTCCAAACCCCAATTATGGTACAAAGCCCAATTACCCAATTTTAGTAATTAGCCCAACATCATGATTACTTCGTTTTAAATAAGCATAATAATAACTTAGCTACGAGACATTAATATAAAAAGGTTGAACATAACTTACAATGATTAAAAATAGCGTAGCGTTACACGGACAGAATTTCGACTTACACCCTTACAACATTCGCTAACATACCCTTATTATTAGAATTATAATTAAAATTAAAATATAAATTATAAATATAAATATATTTACGTATATATTGAGAGAGAGATGAAATAAGATATGAAATTTGATCAGAATTCGGTTTGCTTTATAGCCAGACTTGATTTTTGGGGCTCCGCGACTCGCGGCAAAATGCCCTTAAAACTCCGCGAGTCGCGGAGAGGTATTTACAGCTCACACCCTTGGAGTTTCTTGCTGCCGACGGTTTTAATAATATATATATAATATATATATAATTAATATAATTAATTATATATTATATTATATTTATATACATAGTTATCTTGTAAACTTTAGTCGGTTGCGTCGAGCGTTAAGAGTTGACTCTGGTCCCGGTTCCGGATTTTCGAACGTCCTCGCGTACAATTTAATATCTTGTACTTTGCGTTTTGAATCTTGTACTTTTGTAATTTCGAGACGTTTCTTATCAATAATTGGAACCTTTTTGATTGTCTTTTGTACTTTTGAGCTTTTTGGTCGTTTGCGTCTTCAATTCGTCGAATCTGTCTTTTGTCTTCACCTTTTATTATTTAAACGAATATCACTTGTAAATAGAACAATTGCAACTAAAAGCTTGTCTTTCTTGAGGAATAATGCTATGAAATATATGTTCGTTTTTAGCATTATCAAATATTCCCACACTTGAGCGTTGCTTGTCCTCAAGCAATATTGTCTTGAAATACTAGAATCACTTTTTTATTCTTCACACTTTGTACATCAGTGATTTCTATACGGCGGTATAAACAATGGTAGTAACGATATGGTTTACAGTCCCACATGACTATAAAAATTTAGATCCATTAAGGAAATTGGATCTTTATGAAAACATTTGATCTTTTGAAAATTAAATCTAGTTTTTACCCTAGATAAGTTTTCCGGAATAACCCTTTACCGGTGTTTGCAAAATATTTGTGGGTTTGGTGGGTTTCAGATTTGAAAATTTTAGCTCAAAACTTGCGGTTTTGTGTCACCCACTTGCTAACCTTGTATTTGGAAAGCAACACGTCCAGTTTACTTGTTCCGTATATTACCTTTCGGCAAACTACCGTCCGGTTGTAAAGGAAAGCGTTGAACAAGCAACTGTTTAAGGCAATGTCCCGTGACATGCTTTTGATTATGGTCTATAACGTGTCGGACGCAATTACTATCCTTGGTAGGAGCAATAGTAAAGCTCACCCTTATAATTTTTCGGTCTGGCACAAGGTCCTGTCTTTGACCATGCTATGCAACCACCGTTCTTACGGTTGACACCCGATTTAGTTCAGGTGACCTAATGAATTTCAGGTGAATTCCTAGGATTTTACGTTCAATGGTAATGAACGCATTGAAAATAGGGTTTTCAGAAAACAAATCGGTTTATAATTTTGATCAAAATATTTTCTCGTTTAAGCTCGAGTTTAGATATCATTGAATTCCATGAGTTTGAATTCTCAATCTTTAAGGTCAATCTCTAGGATTGAGTAATATCAGTCTTAAAAGCTGATTTTTAATCTTTAAGGAGATTATCCTTTCTGGGGATCTGATTTATTAGTCTTATCCAGCTAATTTGCACGGTGCCCCCCCATTGTATGAGATAAATCCTTCTCATGGTTAGGATAAATCTGACCACTTGGCGACCCTGTTTAATGCTGAGGTCCGTGGATTTCCTGCTGATTTTAGTGATGACTTTTCTAGATTTTTCGTCAACCTACAGCTGGTCTGGACGACAACTTCATGACCTAAATCAAGAAGCGCGTTTCTTTTTCGGAAGACTTTACTTCCTTTTAATGATGGAATTGATTCATCGTGTAGATCCATCTCTTCTTTTCTTTCATTGGGTAAAACAGTTTAGTTTAGTCCAAAGCAAAAGTATTTTCAGTTATTTGTTACAAATATATGTGACATATGTTTAAAATAATTTGGTAAATTTTCCCACACTTGGCTTTTTATTTTTCTTTTTATCGTCCTCTATTCCATTTTAAATGAATTTTAACATTTTAGTTTGTTTCTCAATTTATGTCCTTTCCGAGGTAACAATAATTTCGGTGTTAAAACCTAGTTTTATCGTTCATAAATATGTATAAACATGATTTGAATTCATTTAATTGAAAATTTTTACTAGAATTGGGTAGTCAGTATATAAGACTAGGGCTGTTCTTTTTTATCAGAGAGCACTAGATTCTAATACAACTACTGCTTTACTAGTATTTTTAATGGTAACCAAGTGTATAAAGTAAAAAATTTTAAAATCCGAAAGAATTTAACCCCTTCCCACACTTAAGATCTTGCAATGCCCTCATTTGCAAGAAATCAGTAACAATTTAAATTATTGAGGGTGATTTGTGTGAAAATGATTAAATTTTTACCAAAGTTTCCAAATATATTGGCGTTTGTTTGCTGAATGATAAATGGTGCACATCATTTGTTCATCCCGTCTTGTTGTTATTTCACATATATTTTGCATCTTGTCGTCAAAATTAGTTGCTTTTGCTGAACTTAATGCCAGTCTTTGAAAATGCGTTGTTTTACCCTGTTGTGTACATAAGATAAACTGCAAACATATATACATATTTTTGAAGTTTGGTATATTACCCCACATTCAAAAATTATTAAAATCTAAGAATAAAAGTTAGATAATTATAAAAATGATTACAATATTAACAAAAATATTAAATGTATCAATAATTACAAATTACAAAATAATAAAAAATAATAAGTAAACTAAGGATGATATTGGTACCAATAGGGGTTCCACGCATAACCATAAGTGCTATAGAATGCTTCGGCAGGGTCATACGTAGGATATGGTGGCTGCATCTCTATCGACCAAGGAGGGAAGACGGGTTTCGGTGTAGGAATATAGTTTCTACCTATATGTTGGCAATGCGCTATGATCTGGTTCTGATGAACTTGCCAATCTTCAAATGCCCTCTGTCTAGCATTTTCGTATTCCTGAGAAGCTATAAACCTATGCATTTCTTGCATCTCATTCCCCCCTCCTACATTACCTTGTTCCTGGTTTCTCTCTACCTGTGGATGTCTACCATTGTATCGTACTGCGGCGTTATTTCGCCGCTTCAAAACTTTTGCACCATGGTATACATTTAAACCTATAGTGTCGCGGGGTTCCGGCTCTTCTACTAATAATCCCCCCCGACTTATATCCACACCGAGATATTCACCAATCAAAGTAATAAAAATACCACCTCCTATTATGCTATGTGGACGCATCCCCCGAACCATAGCTGATAAATAATAACCCACACAATATGGTATACTTACAGCGCTGTGTGGGTCTCGAATACACATATGGTAAAACAAATCTTGTTCATTTACCTTTTCTTTGTTTTTACCCCTTTGTGTAATCGAATTAGCTAAAAACCTATGTATTACTCTTAATTCGGCTCTATCTATATCCAAATAAGAGTAGTTTCCCCCTTTGAAACGGTGATGGCTTGTCATTTGACTCCACACACCGTGTGTATCAAAATTCTCATCTATCTTTCTACCGTTTAGTATCAATCCTCTACAATCGGCAGACGCTAATTCCTCAGGCGTATATATACGTAAAGCCTGAGCCATGTCCAGTAAAGACATGTGGCGCATCGAACCGCCTAACAAAAATCTAATAAAAGAACGATCGGTTAAACTAGCTACCCGATCATTCAACTCTATACTACATAACAACTCTTCACAACATACTTTATATACAGGTCTGCGTATGGTGAATAAACATATCCAGTCATTAAAAGAAGAATTACCATACCTCTGTACCAGTAATTCCCTAATTGGCCCGGCCAATTCTACAGCTTCCAAGGGTCCCCATTCTATGACCCTCGGTACCTCAACAACCTTGGAATGAAGAGTATGCAAACCCCGTTGATATTTTGGATAATCTATCCAAAGTCTGTCAAATCGCAGGTTCGGGTGCAACTGTTCCAAGTGCATATCTGAAAAGGTCATGACTGGATGAGGTACATCCTGCTTGTAGTAGTTATCTACCTCCTATTGTTCCAAGTTCTCAGCAGGAGCATGGCGGGCTTGGGATGAAGATTCACCCCTTTCATTCTGCAAAACACATCAAACACAAATTTTGTGCATCCAAATATGCATTAGTGTCAGCAAAATCATCAATCAAAATAATTACAATGACATTATCAATTTATATCAAACTTAAGCTTATTTTCACATTTTTATCAAATCTATACTTTTTCAAATAAGCATATACGAAAATTTTCGCCAAGTTCAATAGCATTCAACTCAAATAACATGTCAAAATAATCATTACTAGCAAATAAACAAGTCTCAAATGGCATTATCTTTCAAAAATCAAGTTCATGAATTTTGGACTTGAAAAAGCCCACTTTAATTCTCAAAATCATGTTTAGGCTAAAAGTTTGGATCATTTAACTACCTAGACATGTTACACTACTCAATTTAGCAACAATTCATGACAAAAATCGGCCATAACCTGTTTATATCAAAAAGCCCCAAATTGCTCAAGAACACAAACCCTAGATTATTCAAAAATTGAAGTTTAAGGCTTCTAATCATGTTAAACAACATCAATCTAGGTTATACAAGCATAATACATAAACAATTTAAGTCTAATTACACTAAAAAGCATCAAAATCAAATTGGAAAAAAAATAGCTCAAGAACACTAAAATTCGAATTAAATGGTGTTTAGGTGTAGAAATTTACCGTTTTTCTTGAGTAGTTCTTAGATATCATCCTTCTCAACATGATTTTAGCAAAAAATTTGGTGATTAACGGTTAAAAATTGAGATTTTTGGGGGTGATTTTCGGTGGTTTTCGGGTTCTTTTTCGCTGTTATTTTGGGTTGTTTTTGTGTTTTTGAGTATACTGATCGTTCAGCTATTTTTATTTTTTTTCTGTGTTTTGGTCCCTCCGCGAGTCGCGGAGGTTTGCACTTCAAACTCCGCGAGTCGCGGAGTTTACCTTTTTTTTTTTTTTTTTTTTTTTTTTTTTTAATCTTTAACTTATAAAACAATTAAGTATTTAATTTTAAAATTTTGTTTCCCTTGTTATTTAGGACGAGGTCGTTTCGGATCGATGTCCTAGTCCGTCCCTCGACAAAATTTTAAAATTTGTCTTTTTGTAGCGATTGTTTTAAAAGCTAAGATTTTTGGGTTTTTTCAATGTTTTTGGCATACTTTAAATCAATAAGATTAAAAATAATGATAATAAAAGTTCTCGTCCCTCCCTTGGGTAAAGCAATTTCGGTTCAAAGACCTAGTCTTCAACTTACGACGAATTTTTAAAAATCATATTTTTAACTTAATGAGATAAAGTAAATTTTTGTTTTTAAATTCACACAACTTAAATATAAAATTCAAAATTAAAAATTAAAAATTAAAAATTCACACCAAATTTAAAATTTAAAATGCATAAAATTAAAAATTCATATTTTAAAAATTCACACCAGATTTAATTTATAAATTCATATTTTAAATTCACACCAAACTTATATTAATTTTTCAAATATTTACAATTTTAAATATATTGTTTTTACAAAGTTTACAATATTAACTTAAGATTTAAATATTAATTTTAAAAACATGGTAAAAATAAATTTAAAAATCTTTTTGTCTTTTTATCCCACTTTAATCAATCAAATATTATCAAAAATATGCGCCCCTCTTTTCGGTAAAGTAATTTCGGTTCCAAGACCTAATTTAACTCATGACGAATTTTTGAAATATTTTGGGTTGATTGATTAAAGATATTTATACCTTAAGAATAAACGTTAAATTTCGCAGTGATGTAATAAATTTTTGAACGATATCAATAATTTCGGTCGCCAAACCTAATTTTATTCAATACCAATTTAATACTTTTTAGCGAACAAATTAGCGTTTATTATCAAAAGGTTAAAAATAAATAAAAATAAAAACTGTACAGACATACCTGTGAAATAGATTTCTTAGTTATATGATCTATTATATTCATAAGATAGTCGGTTTAATTGGTTTTCCATGGCTGCATAGGCGTAACCTCGAGCATTCATTGTCTTTTCTTCTAAACATATGAACGGTCCGTCTCTGCATAAAGTAACAAATTCGGTATTTGAATAGGTTTGATTATTTGAACATTTACTTCCATGTGACCATTTTCCGCATTTGTGACATCGTTCTAGGTGTCGTGCTCTTCTTTTCGCTGCGGATTTTGATTTTCCTTTACCAAATTGTAACTTATTATCTTCGCATCTGGATCCTTTTCTAACTCCGTCCATTCTTTCTCTGATTACTGATACTAATTCACTCGGTAGTATGTCATTATTTCTTTTAGTGATCAAAGCGTGTAGCATTAGACCATGGTTTAGTTCACAGGCAGTCTTCATTTCGTAAAAACCTAAAAAAATAAAAATTCAGAATGGGGGGAGAAGACTAGTTCTTTAGGGTCTGCTAGGGAAAGACCATACGTGTTCCATTTTCGAGAACTACACGAAAACAGACAATCTAACTCTAACAGAAATACATATTATCCTTTAAAGACTTGATTCTCCCCACACTTAGTTAGCTGTGGTGTCGAAATTGTGATTAACTTCGTTGTCGACTTCAATCGGACCATGTATGTAATGTTTAACTCTGTGACCATTGACTTTAAATTCAATCCCATTTGAATTTATTAATTCTATCGTTCCGTATGGGAAAACTCTTTTGACTATGAATGGTCCAGACCATCTTGATTTCAATTTTCCAGGAAATAGCTTGAATCGTGAATTGAAAAGAAGAACTCTGTCTCCTTCTTTGAATTCTTTTGAATTTCTGATTCTTTTATCATGCCATTTCTTCGTTCTTTCTTTATAGATTAACGAATTTTCGTATGCTTCATGTCTTAATTCTTCTAATTCGTTTAGTTGACTTAATCGTAGACGTCCGGCTTCATGTAAATCAAGATTACATGTCTTCAAAGCCCAAAATGCTTTGTGTTCAATCTCTACTGGAAGATGACATGCTTTTCCATAAACAAGTCTAAAAGGTGTGGTTCCAATTGGAGTTTTGTAGGCTGTTCTAAAAGCCCAGAGTGCATCCTCCAATTTAATGGACCATTCCTTCGAATTTGATCCTACGGTTTTCTCTAGAATACGTTTTAAAGCTCGGTTGGTATTTTCAACTTGTCCACTTGTTTGTGGATGATATGCGGTGGAGATTTTATGAGTTACTCCATATCTTTTAAGAACTTTCTCAAGTTGATTATTACAGAAATGAGTACCCCGATCACTTATTAAAGCTTTCGGTGTTCCAAACCTTGCAAAAAGACGTTTTAAAAAGTTGACTACAACTCGTGCATCGTTAGTTGGGAGAGCTTGTGCTTCCGCCCATTTAGATACATAATCAATGGCTACGAGTATATATAGATTATTATGAGATTTTGGAAATGGACCCATAAAGTCAATACCCCAAATGTCAAATACTTCACATACTTGGATGACATTTTGTGGCATTTCATCATGTTGACTTATTTTTCCGGCCCTTTGACATGCATCACAGGATTTGCAAAGAAGGTGTGCGTCTTTGTAAATTGTAGGCCAATAGAATCCAGCTTCATAAACTTTTCTTGCTGTTAGTTGAGGCCCATAATGCCCTCCTGTTGGTCCTGTGTGACAATGGTTTAAAATTTTACTAGCTTCATCTCCAAATACACATCGGCGTATTATTCCATCGGGACAACTTTTAAACAGATGTGGATCTTCCCAGAAATAGTGTTTTATATTACTGAAGAATTTCTTTCGTCTTTGGTACGATAATCCTTTTTCAAGGAATCCACAAACTAAGTAGTTTGCATAGTCTGCAAACCATGGGATTTCTTTATAATCTATCTTCAATAGATATTCATCAGGAAAGTTGTCTTGTATGGCCGATTCATTCAGAACTTCTAATTCGGGATTTTCAAGACGAGAAAGATGATCAGCGGCGAGATTTTCTGCTCCTTTTTTATCTCGGATTTCAATATCAAACTCTTGTAAGAGTAAGATCCAACGGATTAATCTTGGTTTAGCATCTTGTTTTGAAAATAGGTATCTAAGAGCAGAATGGTCGGTATAGACCACCGTTTTTGCTAGAACGAGATATGATCGAAATTTGTCAAAAGCAAAGACAATAGCAAGGAGTTCTTTTTCAGTAGTTGTATAGTTCGTTTGTGCTCCTTGTAATGTCTTACTAGCATAATATATATGTTGAAATCGTTTTTCAATCCTTTGTCCTAAAACGGCTCCCATTGCAAAATCACTTGCATCGCACATTAGCTCAAATGGTAGATTCCAATTTGGTGTTATCATGATCGGCGCATTAGTGAGTTTTTCTTTAAGAATATTAAAAGATTTGATACATTCATCTGAAAAGATGAATGGCGCATCCTTTTCTAGGAGTTTATTCATAGGAGTGGCAATTTTAGAAAAATCTTTTATGAAACGTCGGTAAAAACCGGCATGCCCTAGAAAACTCCTAACTCCTCTTACATTTGTGGGATGTGGAAGTTTAGCAATTACA
The DNA here is from genome assembly GCF_046630445.1 of Rutidosis leptorrhynchoides. Lineage (NCBI taxonomy): Eukaryota > Viridiplantae > Streptophyta > Magnoliopsida > Asterales > Asteraceae > Rutidosis > Rutidosis leptorrhynchoides. The sequence continues at coordinate 54,248,099 of NC_092337.1, forward strand.
TCTACTTTAGCTCTATCCACTTCAATTCCTTCTTTTGAAATTTTATGTCCAAGAACGATGCCTTCTTTAACCATGAAATGGCATTTCTCCCAATTAAGTACTAGATTTGATTTTTCGCATCTAATTAGCATTCGTTCCAGATTAACTAGACATGATTTAAATGTATCACCGAAGACTGAAAAGTCATCCATGAATACTTCCATGCATTCTTCTATCATGTCATGAAAAATCGCCATCATGCACCTTTGAAAGGTTGCAGGGGCGTTACAAATTCCAAATGGCATGCGTTTGTAAGCAAAAGTACCATAAGGGCACGTGAATGTGGTTTTCTCTTGATCTTCGGGTGCTATTGGAATTTGAAAATATCCGGAAAATCCATCTAGGAAACAATAGTAACTATTTCCGGCTAATCTTTCCAACATTTGATCTATGAAAGGTAAAGGAAAGTGATCTTTTCTGGTGGCGTCATTTAATTTTCTATAATCAATACATACACGCCATCCTGTTACAGTCCTAGTAGGAATAAGCTCATTTTTCTCATTTATAATGACAGTCATGCCACCCTTCTTCGGCACGCATTGAACTGGGCTTACCCATGGACTATCAGAAATTGGATATATCAAACCTGCATCTAGCAGTTTAATAATCTCTTTCTTAACTACATCTTGCATATTAGGATTTAGTCTTCGTTGACGGTGCACATACGTTTTATGACCTTCTTCCATAAGGATTTTATGTGTGCAATACGAAGGACTTATTCCTTTAATATCATGAATCTTCCATGCAATGGCTGGTTTATGAGCTTTCAACACAGAAATGAGTTGTGATTTCTCATTTTCAGTAAGAGAAGACGATATTATTACAGGTAATTCAGATTCACCATGTAAATAAGCGTATTCCAAATGGTTTGGAAGTGGCTTTAACTCTAATTTCGGAGGTTCTTCTATCGATGATTTATATCGATATCTGTCTTCTTCTTTTAGCATTTGAATTTCTTCTGTTGTTGGTTCATATCCATTAGCTATAAGTGTAGCTAACATTTCAGCTTCATCAATTGGTTCATTACCTTCTCCTAAAGAACATTCTCCTGTTCCTTGTAATTCTGGAAATTCTTCTAATAATTCTGCATGTGCATCTATAGTTTGAATATAATAACATGTATCATCTGCAGATTGCGGTTGTTGCATGGCTCTATCCACTGAAAAGGTAACACTCTCATCCTCTATACTTAGGGTCAGTTTCTTACCGAACACGTCTATCATTGCTTTAGCCGTGTTTAAGAATGGTCTTCCTAATATGAGAGGAACTTGAGAATCTTCTTCCATGTCCAAAACAACAAAATCTACTGGAAATACTAAATTACCAACTTTAACTAGCATGTTCTCCATTATCCCTCTAGGATATTTTATTGATCTATCGGCTAGTTGTATGCTTATTCTGGTTGGTTTCAATTCTCCAAGGTCTAGTTTAGCGTATAGTGAATACGGCATTAGATTTATACTAGCACCTAAGTCTGCCAATGCTTCTATTGAACTAAGACTACCCAGAAAACATGGAATTGTGAAACTTCCTGGATCAGATAGTTTTTCTGGTATCTTATTCAACAGCACTGCTGAACAATTAGCATTCATAGTAACAGCCGAGAGTTCTTCCATTTTCTTTCTATTCGTGATTAGATCTTTCAAGAATTTAGCATATCTTGGCATTCCTGAAATCACATCAATGAAAGGAAGATTTACATTTATCTGTTTAAACATATCCAAGAATTTGGATTGCTCGGCTTCAAGTTTCTCTTTCTTCATTTTACTCGGATAAGGAAGTGGTGGTTGGTATGGTTTAACATAAGGTTTATCCTTAACTGTGTTATCTTCATTAACCTTTTCAACTACCGGTTCTTTTTCCTTTTCTTTATCAGGTTGTGGTTCTTGTGGAGTAGGAATAGTTTCATCAGAAGTTACAGGTATTTCAGGTGGTTTAAGTGTTGTACCACTTCTTGTGGTAATAGCTTTAGCTGTTTCATTCCGGGGGTTAGCATTTGTATCGCTTGGTAGACTTCCCGGTTTTCTTTCACCTATTAACCTTGCTAGGTTACTTACTTCTTGTTCCAGATTTTGAATAGAAGCTTGTTGATTTCTAAATGCTTGAGCATTTTGTTCATTTGTTTGTTTTTGAGATGTGAAAAACTGCGTTTGAGTTTCAACTAGCTTCGTCATCATATCTTCTAAATTCGGCTTTTTATCATCGGTTTGTTGCGGTGGTTTGTTTTGAAAATTAGGTCTTTGCTGATTGTAAGTATTATTGGATACTTGTTGATTGCTAGGACCTTGTTGGTTGTTGTATGGAATATTTCGGTTATAATTCTGGTTTTGATTGTAAATCGGTCTTGGCGGTTGATAATTATTCTGATAATTATTTCCAGGCCTTTGGTTTATGTATGAAATATTCTCTCTTTGTTCCATTGTTAATTCAATACTGAGACAATCTTTTGTCAAATGTGGTCCTCCACACTGCTCACAACTAATTCGTATAGCATGAATATCCTTAGTCATCTTTTCCATTCGTCTCTCCACAGCATCTATCTTTGCGGAAATGGAATCTAAGTCATGGCTAGAATCGGCTCTAGCTGCTTTAGATGATCTAATGATATCTTTTTCTTGGTGCCACTCATGTGAGTGGGAAGCAGTATTATCAATAATTTTGTACGCATCAGTTTCGGTTTTCTTCATAATAGAACCACCAGCTGCTATATCTATGTCTTTTCTTGTAGTGATGTCGCATCCTTGGTAGAATATTTGTACTATTTGGCAGGTGTCTAAACCATGTTGCGGACATCCTCTTAACAACTTTCCATATCTTGTCCACGCCTCATATAGAGTTTCATTTGGCTTTTGTGTGAACGTAACAATTTCTGCTTGAAGTCTTACGGCTTTAGATGCAGGAAAGAATTGTTTAAGAAATTTGTCAATTAAAACGTCCCATGTATCGATCGCCCCTTCAGGTAACGATTCCAACCAATCTTTGGCTTCTCCCTTTAAAGTCCAGGGAAATAACATGAGATATATCTGTTCATCCTCCACTTCTCGTATTTTAAATAGTGTGCAGATCCTATTAAAGGTACGTAGATGTTCATTTGGATCTTCCTTCGGCGCACCACTAAATTGGCATTGATTAGTCACCATGTGTAAAATTTGTCCTTTGATTTCATAATCTGGCGCATTAATGTCTGGATGAGTAATTGCGTGACCTTGGCCAGTGCGTTTAGCTCTCATTCGGTCTTCCATACTTAAAGGTTCCAGATTCTCCATAATTGAATTTGTTGAATCGGTATCAATAGATGATTCTGATTTAATAGTTCGTTCCTCAACAATCTCTGTTTGAATGATTGGTGGTTCCGGAGGAAAGTTTAATGGTTCAGGATCTATGAACCGTTCCTGAATATTTTCTGGATTCTCAATTGTGAGGTTGGGTTCAAAAAATGGATTATCGGAAATTTGAACTGAAGTACTTGGTCTACTGGATGACGATTCTAAAGAAAAATCAACGGCGGTTATATTTGTTAAACGATGTCTTGATCGAGTTACAGGTGGTGAACGTACAAAAGGTGATGAACGTCTTGCTCGGTGCATTCACAGAATATCCTATTACTTTTTAAAAAGGAAAGAAAAATTATAATAAGTTATCCAATCAATAGACTTTTCTGATTTTGCCCACGTTTCGAATAGCCAAAAGATGCAGCAGAGGGGCAGGATTCGTTTGGTCTCAATATAATTGAGGACTGTTTGGCTCCAATAACCCGGTCCACGTACAAATCCAACTATTACTACGAACCAGAAAATTTTGATGTCTATCAATTTAACTACTCAAAATAAATTTTCGTAATTTTAAGAAATTTAGATAAGAAGTAGAATAAAATTCTAAGTCCTAAAAACTAGAATGGCGAGAAATAAGAAAGAAAAAGAGTTCGTCGAAAAAGGTCGAAAAAGAAAAATGGTTGAAAAATAAAAGGTGACGGAAAAATAAAAGAAACTTATAAAACTTAAAAATACTTGACTAACCTAACCTTATTACTACAACTAACTTAAAATTATAATCGCAAATTGAAATTACTAATTGGAATGATAATTGATACATAGTAAAAGGTGTCTAAAAATATTAAAGCTTACAAGAAAAACTAAATCCCAAATGGAAATAACTTAAAAAGAAACTAAAACTTAAAAAGGCGTCGCAAAATTCTAAAGCACCTAAATCTTAGTCTAAAGAAAAAGCACTTAAGGAATTCTACGGCAAAGCCTAAAAATATAGGAGTAAAAATAACTATAGCTAAAACTAAGTTTAAAATTAAATATGAGCTAAAAAATACAAATATTACGCTACAACGATTAAAAAGGTACAAAATATAAAAATATACAAAAAGTTGTAAAAAGTACAATTTTTATAAAAATATTATTTTTATATTATTTATTTTATAAAACTATTAATTTTACAATTTAATAAAACTAATTTAACTAAAATATATAAATAAAAAGTAAAAGTAAAATTAAAACTAATAATAATAATAATAATAATTAGGTTTAATTAATAATTAATATTAATAATATCCCGTAATTAATGCTCGATTAGGGCTTCCTTGTCGCCTGTCAGAAACCCTCCGCGAGTCGCGGCAATTAAAGAAGAAAACCCCGCGAGTCGCGGGGTTCAGAATTTGAGCTGACAGATTTATCTTTTTACGCGTTTTTCTTTTTATTTTTTTTTATTTTCTGTTTTCTGTTTTTTTAAATAATTAAAAGATTTTAAAATAAAACTTATATTTTTATAAACTAAAATAGAAATAAAGAAACTTTATAAAACTTAAATATTTAACAAAATCTTAAAAATACTAATATTTTTGTTTTTTTTCTTTTTATATTTTCGAATATTTAAAACGTATTTTTACAAAAACGACTTTTAATAAAAGTAACTAAAAATCTTTTTTTTTATATTAGCGTTGCGCTTCCGGCGTTTAAGAGTTTTCCCCGGCAGCGGCGCCAAAAATAACTTGATGTGAAGCGAGGTGTATATAAAATAGTTATTATTTTACTAGGAAAATACTATTAAATACGATACAATTTTACACAAGATATTTATTTATTTATAGAATGGATATACTTAAACCTTGCTACAACACTTATAGGCAGTGTACCTAATCGTACAGTAGTGTAGTTTTTAGTAAGTCCGGTTCGTTCCACAGGGAAATCTTTAAACAAAGCTCAACGCTATATTAGTTTACTTTTATAAAAATACAAATATATATAAGTAATATTATTATTATAAAGGGGGGTTTTTACCGTTTAATGACCGGTTTGTCGATTTTAAGACTTTAGTCGCAGTTAAAACCTAATATAAAATATAAAATAAATACAAGACTTAAATTAAAGCGTAAAGTAAATAACGATAATGAAATTGCGAATAATAAAAGTGCGATAAAATAAACTTGCGATAATTAAAAAGTACGATAATTAAAAGTGCGATAAAATAACAATAAATAAAAGTGCGATAATTAGAAGTGCAATTAAATATAAAATAAAGGAAATTAAATATGAAATAAAAGAATTATGCTTATTTAAACTTCCGTAATCATGATGTTTGACGTGTTGATTTTAGTTTTATGCCCATGGGTTAATTGTCCTTTGTCCTGGATTATTCAATATGTCCGTCTGGTTTTTGTCCATAACAGTCCATCAGTCATAAATATAAATTGCAAGTGTCCTTGTCAAATTATTATTATACCCGAAGTTAAATATTCCAACTAATTGGGGATTCGAATTGTAACAAGGTTTTAATACTTTGTTTAATGAATACACCAGGTTATCGACTGCGTGTAAACCAAGGTTTTACTACTTTGTTAACAATTACACCAATTACCCTTGAATGTAATTTCACCCCTGTTTTAATTATTCTAGTGGCTATTAATCCATTCCCGTGTCCGATTAAATGAACGATTATTCGTACATATAAATACCCCGCCCATCGTGTCCGATCGAGTGTATATGGTAATTTATAGGGACGCCCAATTGTAAATCTTTATATTAACATTAACAAACTTTCATTTAGTTAAACAAATATAAAGCCCATTAATAGCCCATGGTCTAATTTCCACAAGTGTCGTTCTTTTGTCCAAACCCCAATTATGGTACAAAGCCCAATTACCCAATTTTAGTAATTAGCCCAACATCATGATTACTTCGTTTTAAATAAGCATAATAATAACTTAGCTACGAGACATTAATATAAAAAGGTTGAACATAACTTACAATGATTAAAAATAGCGTAGCGTTACACGGACAGAATTTCGACTTACACCCTTACAACATTCGCTAACATACCCTTATTATTAGAATTATAATTAAAATTAAAATATAAATTATAAATATAAATATATTTACGTATATATTGAGAGAGAGATGAAATAAGATATGAAATTTGATCAGAATTCGGTTTGCTTTATAGCCAGACTTGATTTTTGGGGCTCCGCGACTCGCGGTAAAATGCCCTTAAAACTCCGCGAGTCGCGGAGAGGTATTTACAGCTCACACCCTTGGAGTTTCTTGCTGCCGACGGTTTTAATAATATATATATAATATATATATAATTAATATAATTAATTATATATTATATTATATTTATATACATAGTTATCTTGTAAACTTTAGTCGGTTGCGTCGAGCGTTAAGAGTTGACTCTGGTCCCGGTTCCGGATTTTCGAACGTCCTCGCGTACAATTTAATATCTTGTACTTTGCGTTTTGAATCTTGTACTTTTGTAATTTCGAGACGTTTCTTATCAATAATTGGAACCTTTTTGATTGTCTTTTGTACTTTTGAGCTTTTTGGTCGTTTGCGTCTTCAATTCGTCGAATCTGTCTTTTGTCTTCACCTTTTATTATTTAAACGAATATCACTTGTAAATAGAACAATTGCAACTAAAAGCTTGTCTTTCTTGAGGAATAATGCTATGAAATATATGTTCGTTTTTAGCATTATCACGCTAATATGAAGAAAAAGCTTTTATAAATGAGTTCATATTATGCTACGAAATACAATTAACTACTCTTAATATTCTGTATGATTAACTTGTTCCATTTGATTATTTTGAAGGAAATGGCACCGACTACTCGACACACCGTGAATATGAATGAAGAGGAATTCCGTACTTTTCTAGCTTCAAACATAGCCGCAGTACAGGCTGCGCTACATACCAACAATAACCTTGGATCTAGCAGTACAGGAAATCGTGTAGGATGCACCTACAAAGAATTCACTACCTGTAAACCTTTGGAATTTGATGGAACCGAAGGACCGATCGGATTGAAACGGTGGACCGAGAAGGTCGAATCGGTGTTTGCCATAAGTAAGTGTACTGAAGAGGACAAAGTGAAGTACGCTACCCATACCTTCACAGGTTCTGCGTTAACATGGTGGAATACCTATCTAGAGCAAGTGGGACAAGATGATGCGTACGCACTACCGTGGTCAGCATTCAAGCACTTGATGAACGAGAAGTACCGTCCCAGAACCGAGGTCAATAAGCTCAAGACAGAACTTAGAGGGTTACGAACCCAAGGATTTGATATTACCACGTACGAAAGACGATTCACAGAATTGTGCCTATTGTGTCCGGGAGCATTCGAAGATGAGGAAGAGAAGATCGACGCGTTTGTGAAAGGATTACCGGAAAGAATCCAAGAAGATATAAGTTCACACTAGCCCGCCTCCATACAACAGGCATGTAGAATGGCTCACAAACTAGTGAACCAGATTGAAGAAAGAATTAAAGAACAGACTGCTGAAGAGGCCAATGTGAAGCAAGTCAAAAGAAAGTGGGAGGAAAACAGTGATAAGAATCACCAATACAACAACAACAACAATTACAACAATAATCGCAATAATTATCCCAACAATCGCAACATCAATCGCAACTACAACAAACGGCCCAACAACAACAACAACAACAACAACAACTACAACTACAACAATCATCCCAACAACAATAATAACCGCAACAACAACAACAATCAGAAGCAGCTATGCCAAAGGTGTGAAAAGTATCACTCGGGGTTCTGCACCAAATTTTGCAACAAGTGTAAAAGAAATGGTCATAGCGCGGCGAAGTGTGAGGTCTACGGACCAGGGGTTAATAGAACGAAAGGAACAAATGGTGTCGGAATGAGTAATGGCGGAGCAAGTAGTGTCGGAGCAAGTTATGCCAATGTAGTTTGTTATAAATGTGGAAAACTGGGCCACATTATTAGAAATTGCCCGAACCAGGAGAACACGAATGGACAAGGCCGCGGAAGAGTTTTCAATATTAATGCGGCAGAGGCACAGGAAGACCCGGAGCTCGTTACGGGTACGTTTCTTATTGACAATAAATCTGCTTACGTTTTATTTGATTCGGGTGCGGATAGAAGCTATATGAGTAGAGATTTTTGTGCTAAATTAAGTTGTCCATTGACGCCATTGGATAGTAAATTTTTACTCGAATTAGCAAATGGTAAATTAATTTCAGCAGATAATATATGTCGGAATCGAGAAATTAAACTGGTTAGCGAAACATTTAAGATTGATTTGATACCAGTAGAGTTAGGGAGTTTTGATGTGATAATCGGTATGGACTGGTTGAAAGAAGTGAAAGCAGAGATCGTTTGTTACAAAAATGCAATTCGCATTATACGAGAAAAAGGAAAACCCTTAATGGTGTACGGAGAAAAGGGCAACATGAAGCTACATCTTATTAGTAATTTGAAGGCACAAAAACTAATAAGAAAAGGTTGCTATGCTATTCTAGCACACGTCGAGAAAGTACAAACTGAAGAAAAGAGCATCAATGATGTTCCCATTGCAAAAGAATTTCCCGATGTATTTCCGAAAGAATTACCGGGATTACCCCCACATCGATCCGTTGAATTTCAAATAGATCTTGTACCAGGAGCTGCACCAATAGCTCGTGCTCCTTACAGACTCGCACCCAGCGAGATGAAAGAACTGCAAAGCCAATTACAAGAACTTTTAGAGCGTGGTTTCATTCGACCAAGCACATCACCGTGGGGAGCTCCTGTTTTGTTTGTCAAGAAGAAAGATGGTACATTCAGGTTGTGTATCGACTACCGAGAGTTGAACAAACTTACCATCAAGAACCGCTACCTACTACCGAGAATCGACGACTTATTTGATCAACTACAAGGCTCGTCTGTTTATTCAAAGATTGACTTACGTTCCGGATATCATCAAATGCGGGTGAAAGAAGATGATATTCCAAAGACTGCTTTCAGAACACGTTACGGTCATTACGAGTTTATGGTCATGCCGTTTGGTTTAACTAATGCACCACCTGTGTTCATGGACCTTATGAACTGAGTGTGTGGACCATACCTTGACAAGTTTGTCATTGTTTTCATTGATGACACACTTATTTACTCAAAGAATGACCAAGAACACGGTGAACATTTGAGAAATGTGTTAGAAGTATTGAGGAAGGAAGAATTGTACGTTAAGTTTTCAAAGTGTGCATTTTGGTTGGAAGAAGTTCAATTCCTCGGTCACATAGTGAACAAAGAAGGTATTAAGGTGGATCCGGCAAAGATAGAAACTGTTGAAAAGTGGGAAACCCCGAAAACTCCGAAACACATACGCCAGTTTTTAGGACTAGCTGGTTACTACAGAAGGTTCATCCAAGACTTTTCCAGAATAGCAAAACCCATGACTGCATTAACGCATAAAGGAAAGAAATTTGAATGGAATGATGAACAAGAGAAAGCGTTTCAGTTATTGAAGAAAAAGCTAACTACGGCACCTATATTGTCATTGCCTGAAGGGAATGATGATTTTGTGATTTATTGTGATGCATCAAAGCAAGGTCTCGGTTATATATTAATGCAACGAACGAAGGTGATTGCTTATGTGTCTAGACAATTGAAGATTCACGAACAAAATTATACGACGCATGATTTGGAATTAGGCGTCCTTTGTTTTTGCATTAAAGACTTGGAGGCACTACTTATATGGGGTCAAAAGTATTATATATACTGACCACAAAAGTCTTCAACACATATTTAATCAGAAACAACTGAATATGAGGCAGCGTAGGTGGATTGAATTGTTGAATGATTACGACTTTGAGATTCGTTACCACCCGGGGAAGGCAAATGTGGTAGCCGATGCCTTGAGCAGGAAGGACAGAGAACCCATTCGAGTAAAATCTATGAATATAATGATTCATAATAACCTTACTACTCAAATAAAGGAGGCGCAACAAGGAGTTTTAAAAGAGGGAAATTTAAAGGATGAAATACCCAAAGGATCGGAGAAGCATCTTAATATTCGGGAAGACCGAACCCGGTATAGGGCTGAAAGGATTTGGGTACCAAAATTTGGAGATATGAGAGAAATGGTACTTAGAGAAGCTCATAAAACCAGATACTCAATACATCCTGGAACGGGGAAGATGTACAAGGATCTCAAGAAACATTTTTGGTGGCCGGGTATGAAAGCCGATGTTGCTAAATACGTAGGAGAATGTTTGACGTGTTCTAAGGTCAAAGCTGAGCATCAGAAACCATCAGGTCTACTTCAACAACCCGAAATCCCGGAATGAAAATGGGAAAACATTACCATGGATTTCATCACTAAATTACCAAGGACTGCAAGTGGTTTTGATACTATTTGGGTAATAGTTGATCATCTCACCAAATCAGCACACTTCCTGCCAATAAGAGAAGATGACAAGATGGAGAAGTTAGCACGACTGTATTTGAAGGAAGTCGTCTCCAGACATGGAATACCAATCTCTATTATCTCTGATAGAGATGGCAGATTTATTTCAAGATTCTGGCAGACATTACAGCAAGCATTAGGAACTCGTCTAGACATGAGTACTGCCTATCATCCACAAACTAATGGGCAGAGCGAAAGGACGATACAAATGCTTGAAGACATGCTACGAGCATGTGTTATTGATTTCGAAAACAGTTGGGATCGACATCTACCGTTAGCATAATTTTCCTACAACAACAGCTACCATTCAAGCATTGAGATGGCGCCGTTTGAAGCACTTTATGATAGAAAGTGCAGGTCTCCGATTTGTTGGAGTGAAGTAGGGGATAGACAGATTACGGGTCCGGAGATTATACAAGAAACTACCGAGAAGATCATCCAAATTCAACAACGGTTGAAAACCGCCCAAAGTCGACAAAAGAGCTACGCTGACATTAAAAGAAAAGATATAGAATTTGAAATTGGAGAGATGGTCATGCTTAAAGTTGCACCTTGGAAAGGCGTTGTTCGATTTGGTAAACGAGGGAAATTAAATCCAAGGTATATTGGACCATTCAAGATTATTGATCGTGTCGGACCAGTAGCTTACCGACTTGAGTTACCTCAACAACTCGCGGCTGTACATAACACTTTCCACGTCTCGAATTTGAAGAAATGTTTTGCTAAAGAAGATCACACTATTCCGTTAGATGAAATCCAAATCAACGAAAAACTTCAATTCATCGAAGAACCCGTCGAAATAATGGATCGTGAGGTTAAAAGACTTAAGCAAAACAAGATACCAATTGTTAAGGTTCGATGGAATGCTCGTAGAGGACCCGAGTTCACCTGGGAGCATGAAGATCATATGAAGAAGAAATACCCGCATATATTTCCAGAAGATTCGACAACACCTTCAACAGCTTAAAATTTCGGGACGAAATTTATTTAACGGGTAGGTACTGTAGTGACCCGAATTTTTCCATGTTTATATATATTAATTGAGATTGATATTTACATGATTAAATGTTTCCAACATGTTAAGCAATCAAACTTGTTAAGACTTGATTAATTGAAATATGTTTCATATAGACAATTGACCACCCAAGTTGACCGGTGATTCATGAACGTTAAAACTTGTAAAAACTATATGATGACATATATATAGATATATATATATATATATAGTTAACATGATACTATGATAAGTAAATATATCATTAAGTATATTAACAATGAACTACATATGTAAAAACAAGACTACTAACTTAATGATTTTTAAACGAGACATATATGTAACGATTATCGTTGTAAAGACATTTAATGTATATATATCATATTAAGAGATATTCATACATGATAATATCATGATAATATAATAATTTAAAATCTCATTTGATATTATAAACATTGGGTTAACAACATTTAACAAGATCGTTAACCTAAAGGTTTCAAAACAACACTTACATGTAACGACTAACGATGACTTAACGACTAAGTTAAAATGTATATACATGTAGTGTTTTAATATGTATTTATACACTTTTGAAAGAATTCAATACACTTATCAAAATACTTCTACTTAATAAAAATGCTTACAATTACATCCTCGTTCAGTTTCATCAACAATTCTACTCGTATGCACCCGTATTCGTACTCGTACAATACACAGCTTTTAGATGTATGTACTATTGGTATATACACTCCAATGATCAGCTCTTAGCAGCCCATGTGAGTCACCTAACACATGTGGGAACCATCATTTATCAACTAGCATGAAATATCTCATAAAATTACAAAAATATGAGTAATCATTCATGACTTATTTACATGAAAATAAAATTACATATCCTTTATATCTAATCCATACACCAACGACCAAAAACACCTATAAACACTTTCATTCTTCAATTTTCTTCATCTAATTGATCTCTCTCAAGTTCTATCTTCAAGTTCTAAGTGTTCTTCATAAATTCTACAAGTTCTAGTTACATAAAATCAAGAATACTTTCAAGTTTGCTAGCTCACTTCCAATCTTGTAAGGTGATCATCCAACCTCAAGAAATCTTTGTTTCTTACAGTAGGTTATCATTCTAATATAAGGTAATAATCATATTCAAACTTTGGTTCAATTTCTATATCTATATGATATGCTAACTTAATGATTTAAAACCTGGAAACACAAAAAACACTGTAAAACCAAATTTACGTCGTCGTAGTAACACCGCGGGCTGTTTTGGGTTAGTTAATTAAAAACTATGATAAACTTTGATTTAAAAGTTGTTATTCTGAGAAAATGATTTTTATTATGAACATGAAACTATATCCAAAAATTATGGTTAAACTCAAAGTGGAAGTATGTTTTCTAAAATGGTCATCTAGACGTCGTTCTTTCGACTGAAATGACTACCTTTACAAAAACGACTTGTAACTTATTTTTCCGACTATAAACCTATACTTTTTCTGTTTAGATTCATAAAATATAGTTCAATATGAAACCATAGCAATTTGATTCACTCAAAACGGATTTAAAATGAAGAAGTTATGGGTAAAACAAGAGTGGATAATTTTTCTCATTTTAGCTACGTGAAAATTGGTAACAAATCTATTCCAACCATAACTTAATCAACTTGTATTGTATATTATGTAATCTTGAGATACCATAGACACGTATACAATGTTTCGACCTATCATGTCGACACATCTATATATATTTCGGAACAACCATAGACACTCTATATGTGAATGTTGGAGTTAGCTATACAGGGTTGAGGTTGATTCCAAAATATATATAGTTTGAGTTGTGATCAATACTGAGATACGTATACACTGGGTCGTGGATTGATTCAAGATAATATTTATCGATTTATTTCTGTACATCTAACTGTGGACAACTAGTTGTAGGTTACTAACGAGGACAGCTGACTTAATAAACTTAAAATATTAAAATATATTAAAAGTGTTGTAAATATATTTTAAACATACTTTGATATATATGTATATATTGTTATAGGTTCGTGAATCAACCAGTGGCCAAGTCTTACTTCCCGACGAAGTAAAAATCTGTGAAAGTGAGTTATAGTCCCACTTTTAAAATCTAATATTTTTGGGATGAGAATACATGCAGGTTTTATAAATGATTTACAAAATAGACACAAGTACGTGAAACTACATTCTATGGTTGAATTATCGAAATCGAATATGCCTCTTTTTATTAAGTCTGGTAATCTAAGAATTAGGGAACAGACACCCTAATTGACGCGAATCCTAAAGATAGATCTATTGGGCCTAACAAACCCCATCCAAAGTACCGGATGCTTTAGTACTTCGAAATTTATATCATATCCGAAGGGTGTCCCGGAATGATGGGGATATTCTTATATATGCATCTTGTTAATGTCGGTTACCAGGTGTTCACCATATGAATGATTTTTATCTCTATGTATGGGATGTGTATTGAAATATGAAATCTTGTGGTCTATTATTATGATTTGATATATATAGGTTAAACCTATAACTCACCAACATTTTTGTTGACGTTTTAAGCATGTTTATTCTCAGGTGATTATTAAGAGCTTCCGCTGTCGCATACTTAAATAAGGACGAGATTTGGAGTCCATGCTTGTATGATATTGTGTAAAAACTGCATTCAAGAAACTTATTTTGTTGTAACATATTTGTATTGTAAACCATTATGTAATGGTCGTGTGTAAACAGGATATTTTAGATTATCATTATTTGATAATCTACGTAAAGCTTTTTAAACCTTTATTGATGAAATAAAGGTTATGGTTTGTTTTAAAATGAATGCAGTCTTTGAAAAACGTCTCATATAGAGGTCAAAACCTCGCAACGAAATCAATTAATATGGAACGTTTTTAATCAATAAGAACGGGACCCGTCCTAATTCATCCGGACAAAGTCCACATCGATTACAAACGATTCACAATAGTTGGTTACATCGCGAGGTACTTGACCTCTATATGATACATTTTACAAACATTGCATTCGTTTTTGAAAAGACAATCTTTCATTACATTGAAAGTTGACGACATGCATACCATTTCATAATATATCTAACTATAATTGACTTAATAATAATCTTGATGAACTCAACGACTCGAATGCAACGTCTTTTGAAATATGTCATGAATGACTCCAAGTAATATCTCTAAGGTGAGCAAATGCACAGCGGAAGATTTCTTTCATACCTGAGAATAAACATGCTTTAAAGTGTCAACCAAAAGGTTGGTGAGTTCATTAGTTTAACATAAATAATCATTTCATAATTTTAATAGACCACAAGATTTCATATTTCCATTTCTCATAAACATACGTCCCATGCATAGAGACAAAAATATCATTCATATGGATTGAACACCTGGTAACCGACATTCACAATATGCATATAAGAATATCCCCATCATTCCGGGATCCTCCTTCGGACATGATATAAATTTCGAAGTACTAAAGCATCCGGTACTTTGGATGGGGCTTGTTGGGCCCGATAGATCTATCTTTAGAGTTCGCGTCAATTAGGGTTTCTGTTCCCTAATTCTTAGATTACCAGACTATATAAAAAGGGCATATTCGATTAGATAATCCAACCATAGAATGTAGTTTCGATCACTTGTGTTCATTTCGTAAAACATTTATAAAAGCAGCGCATGCATTCTCAGTCCCAAAAATATATATTGCGAAAGCATTTAAAAAGGGATTAATGAAACTCACCTAATGTATTTTGTAGTAAAAATACATATAACTATATTGAACAAAGCAGGGTTGGCCTCGGATTCACGAACCTATATTAGTTATATATATTAACACATTATAATATAAATCAACTAAGTTTATGTATATTCTGCTATGTATTAAGATTAATGTTTTTATATATAATTTCATTAATACTTATAATATGTTACGATACTTGTTTGATATTAATGTTACATTACTAATATTAGTTAAAATAAAATTTTATGTAATGGTAGTATACTTTGTATATATGTATATATATATACATATATATATATATATATATATATATATATATATATATATATATATATATATATATATATATATATATATATATATATATATATATATATATATATATATATATATATATATATATATATATATATATATATATATCTTTCGTTTGTAAAATTAATAATTTGCAGTAATACTAGTTTAAAGATAAAGATAATAGTGATAGTAGTAATAGTAATAATAAAAATGTTAAATTTAAAAAAAAAATGAAATTTTTAATAAGGATAATAACTTTAATAATAATAATAATGTTATATGCTAGTTTTGATAATAAAAATGATACAATAATAATAATACTAATACTAATAAATAATAATAATAATAATAATAATAATAATAATAATTATTATTATTATTATTATTATTATTATTATTATTATTATTATTATTATTATTATTATTATAATTAAAATTATAATGTTAATAATAATAATAATGATATTAATAATACTTGTGATAATAATAATGTTAATGATTTTAATAATAATAATAAAGATAATAATAATAATAACAATACTTAATAATAATCTTAATAATATCAAATAATACCTTAGGAGTATTAAAAAGAAATAAGTTGCCCGGGATGGGACTCGAACCCACGACCTCACGGAAACCAGACAACAATCACGACCACCCATCTGTTGTTGTTTTTCTGATTAACTCCTCCCCACGATAATATTTATCCCGTAGTTAAGTTGTTTCCCTTTTCATCCACCTCAACTTACTAACCCGTCCACCAGCAAAAGGGAGCTTGGCCCAACAGACACAATACGCGGCCCAATCACTTGATACTTAAGCCCAATAATGAATCAACCATATGCCCACTAATCAGTCCAATGAAATGTTTAAACTCGAATGGCAGTATCATGTTTTCTTGTCGGTGTGGTAAACAAAAAAAATAGAATAACAAAAAGAAGCCGCCATCCACTTCCTCTCTTTCATCCATCATTCATATAATTCATCATCACAAAATTGTAAAACATTATATATTTGGTGGATCTTTGTTTAATAGTTTCATCATCATCTTCTTTACTGTAACCGAACAGAAACGAAAAGTAAAAGCAGCAAGTTGCAGGTATGGGACTTCGAGAGTGTTTGAAACAGGAATGAGATAGTAATAGTTGAGTGGTTCTGGGTTTCTGTTGTTCGCAGCTGTTGTAGTTTGTAGATTTTGGTCATGGTTTGATCGAACAAGGAAAACAAAACAAAAAAATTTAAGTATAGCTGCACAGTAATTGAAATAGTCGATGGTTACAGGTTGATGATGGTTGTGTATTATTTCGATCAAGAAGAGAAACAGGAAACGAGTAATAGCAGTTTTGTAGTGTTTAGTGTTGGTGTTTGTGGCATAATCATGGTGGGTTCAAGATGGTGGTTATATACTTGTTTTTGGGTGTCGAATGAAAATAGACAACTAGAAGTGGGTTAGGGTTTTCAACGAAGAGAGAGAGAAAGTGATGGTGGTGGCTCGTGGTTTGGTTGTTCACATCCGAAAGAAGATAGAAAAGAGAGTGGTGATCAAACTGGTTCATCAAATCAAAACGGGAAACAATGATTTATGATGAAGATCTTGGTGGTGTTTAAACGGGTTTCATTGTTGTTAGATGGCTAGTTGACAGAAACGAGAATGGAAGTGGTGTTCGACAAAGAGGAAGAAACAGGTACAAAGGAAGCACCGGTTACAAAGGTAAATGGGTTCAAATATTTATAATTCATCCTTGGGTTCATGTGTTGTGTGTGTTCTTCGAACAAAAACAAGCAACAACGGTTCAGGTGGCGGTTATAAAAGATGACCGGGATTGGAGAGGTTGAAGGTGGTGGTTTGGCAATGGTACTTTGACAGAAGAAATAAGGAAGCATAAGATGGTTTGAGTGATGGTAGTTCTCAAACAAGAAGAGAAATAAATGGCGTTTGTTTCTATTTTATTTTGATTAATTCAATCTGATAAATATCGTGGTGATAATAATTGGGAGTGAAGATATAGATTTGGATGAATTACGCATGATGTCAGCTCACGTACTCCTTTTACAGTTGGATGATTAAAAGAATGGTGTTCGATAGAAATAGATAGGTAGATGGTTTGGTGTATTCATAGTAATGAAAATAGAAGACATAATTAGATAGGTGATGTGTGTGTCAATCTTCTTTTCCTCAGACGACAAAAACACTAGAAAAGAAAATGATAATATCAATAAAGGTTGATTGTGATTGTAACCAGAATTTGGAGTGTCTTGACAATTTGGGTCATGATTTGTACTAACTCAAAAATTGAGAAACAATTTAACACAGTTGAAAGGTACATGCAGTGGGTTCAGAATCTCAATCATATATATATATATATATATATATATATATATATATATATATATATATATATATATATATATATATATATATATATATATATATATATATATATATATATATATATATATATATATATATATAATAAAAGTGCACATAACATGTTAGTAAAAAAAAAATCATTAGCATATGTGAGTAGTAACTATGCACATGATAAAAGTTAATCAGTATATAAGTGTACATGTAACATTTTATCAATAGGCTAAGGTGTGCTTTCAAAACTAATTATATTCGAAATACTTTATATATATATATATAATTACATTTTAATTAATAGGTTTTATTTTATCGTCAATTGTTTTACATATTTAGTCTAACAATTAAATCGTATGTTATTTCACATTATGTTTCATATTATAATATATATATTTATCTATTTATAATTAGTTGTTCATGAATTGTCAGGGATAGTCTAAAGGTAATTAAATGTATACATGAAAACAATTTCAAAAATTTTGAGACTTATCTAACAGACTTTGCTTATCGTGTCGGAAACATATAAAGATTAAATTTAAATTTGGTCGGAAATTCTCGGGTCGTCACAGTACCTACCCGTTAAAGAAATTTCGTCCCGAAATTTGAGTGAGGTGGTCATGGCTAACAAAAAATATTTTCATGACCAATATGAGTTGATAATTAGAGGTTTATCATCATTGAATAAAAATGTTAAAATAATTCGATTATTCTAAGAATACGAATGAAGCTATCGCAAAAGAGTGAATTGAAGAAAATAAGATTTTCTTTAGCTTTTGACGTAAACAGGGTTGAATTTAGAAAATAAGGCGCGTCTTAACTTTCGACATTGACTTGGTTGAATTCCGGAATTCAAGGGATTTAAAGAAAATCTTGAAGATCTATAAGATCTGATTCTTCGGGATTTATGGAAATTAAGATCTCTTTAAATAAATACGGTGATCTGCCCCGATTACTACGTCTGATATTTCCTTTATAAATTTAACTTTTCCGTTCCATTTATTTTCACCACTTCTATACTCAATTTCTAAATTCAAAAGATCTATGAAAATGCTTAACCCTGTTCTGATCCTTGTTCTTATTCTAACTATCGCAATGATCGTTCTTCTTTTCCAACTCCCACCTAAAGAATCTGTTTATTTCTATTATGCTCTAGGTATTATTGTATTTATAATCCTCCCGTGTCTTTATATTGCTATACGTACTGATATCCACGGTTTGTAATTTCGGTGTTGTCATTGGGCTTTATATTTTCTCTTATATTTTGGATCTCTTTGCCTTTTTATTATTCTCCCGACCTCTAGTAAAGCGAGTAATGGTCCAGAATTCGTAAGTATGAAATTTCGGATAAACATCATGTTCTAAATAAGAAAGAAGGTATTATCACGATTTGATTTGTCAAATTATCAGAATCACTGAGTATAGAACTATCAAGAATATATATTTTTGATATGTTCAGAAGTTACGCAGAATGAAAGAGTTATGTAATATGGCACGTGATGACGTTATGATCTGTGAATCATCACGTCTCATTAGAAACTCAGCATGACTTACTGTAATATAATCACGTTGATCAAGTGTCATTATATTATACTAACTCATGCATCAGTTCCCAACATTACTTCAATAACATTCATATTTTAAGCTCGAAGGTTTACAGAATATAGAAACTAACAGTTTCTATATGATGTAACACTAATATCATGAAGAGATTAATATTTTTAGATAAGAATAGTTATGAAAATATCTTCAGAAATATGGAGGATATTTATAATGAAAGATACGATGATATCTTGGAATTTATAATATCGATGGATGATGAAGAATATTTATCCGTAAGGGTTTAGATTCGGAAGCAAGGTATTCGCTAAAGATTTCATCAGAAACAGAATCATTTGGATTCTTTGAAGTCAAACTTATTCTTTGTGACTTGTCCACGGCTTCCTTCATAGTTTCACATAATCCGCTTTTCGGTACTAAATTTTCTATTGAATGTTTCCAATATAATGATACACAAGAAGCACGAGGAGGTATATAATTTCGGACGAGAATATTTATAAAAATATCCTCAGAAATATCGAAGATATTAATGATGATATTTTGGAATTTCTAAGCTCGATAGTTGATGGAGAAAGATTTTCCGCAAGATTTTAACATGACTTCGGAGCAAGATATTCTCTAAAGATTTCAACGGATCAAGAATTACCTGAATCCTTTGAATATAGGGTTTGGTCCTTGTATTTGTCCTTGGTCTCCTCCATGGGTAGCTCAATCTGTTTTTCAATACCCAATTTTCTATCGAGCGTTTTTAACACTCCTTTCTTTATCATCAAACTTTTGGCCGTTTAGACCATCTAAAATTTTTCTGTTTCCTCTGCATTTAATGCTATGATATCTAAATCATCGGTTATTAATCCGAGGTGGTTTCAGAAGAATTGTGTTTTTAGATGATTAAACGCTGATGGTAATATGGTGGAATATGAAAAGGTTCCCTCGTAACAATAAAAGAGCATGCATATAGATCAAGGTGATAATAAGGTTGTTTCGAACGAAAAGTCGAAGTTGATTTGCTGAAGCTGTGACAAAATTTGCTACCTTGAAAGAAATCACCAAGTTATTTTGGGTAATAATAACACTAAAGGAATTTGCACAGATATGTGTTAAATGTTTACTCAGATTCTGAGTGTTTTCAGGTGCATAACTATATGTATCAATCTTTTCTTCTATAGATGAAGTGCGGTTGGTTCATCCTCTTGATTGAGGTGTTTTCAAGAATCATGAAAGGTTTGAACGCAGAATGTAGTCGTGAAGATACAAATGATGTTTAAGACGAAATCAAGTGGCAAACTTGAAGAATTGTTTAGTTTCATATGTTATAATCAATATTTTAATTCATTTTTAATTGTCCAATGTTGATAGTTCTTAGTTGATAGTCTACAGTTAGCAGTTCAATAATTTAATACATAATATTCGATTTAATTAATACATATCGTGACCCGTGTACAGGTCTCAAACTCGATCACAACTCAAATTATATATATTATTTGAGAATCAACCTCAACCCTGTATAGAGAACTCGATCATTACTGCATATAGAGTGTCTATGGTGATTCCAAATAATATATATAGATGCGTCGATATGATATGTCAAAACCTTGTATACGTGTCCCGATATTTAAAGTGCGTAAAATAAATAACAGAATTTAAATGACTATAAATTAAATGCGTAAAGTAAATAACAGAAATTAAATGACGATAAATAAAATTGCGATAATTAAATTGTGATAAATAAACTGCGATAAATAAAATGTAATCAGTTAGCTAGGAACAGTTAGCGTGGATTCTTAACAAAATTTCTCATAGTTAATTTGTTTGTTTCTAACAAATTTTATTTTGTCCAATATTTTCTTCATTATGCCACTTGTCGGATTCTGATAGGTCAAAATCCAAATATGAAATTGAATGAAAATGGTTATTCTGTGATGAACGGATTCGTATAGCTGTGGTTGCAAGTAGGATAGTAAACGACTGTTGAATCAGCTTCGAAGAATGTATAATGTAACTTATTAATGTGAAATCTACATATTCCTCGGGTATCACCTACCCGTTAAAATATTTTCACAATTAACACTTTGCACGAAAGAATTTTTAATTACAATCTTTATGAAAACATATATACATATATATTTTCTTCAGATGTAATCATGGATTCATTGAGTTAATATGATATTAAACTCACTTAGTTTACCGTTAGAACTAGAATACATAATCTCTAAAACATTTAGAGATTACTTAATCGTCATGAAGAACGAAGATAATCGATGTAGAACGATACGTAGAATGATGATTATACTCAAGGTACAGAATGAGATATTGAGGCATGGATTGTTGATGGTACTGGTGCTGTTATTGATGGTACTGTTGGTGCTGGTGATGTTGCTGAAGCTGGTACGTTTTGCACCATATTCTCCGAATAGATTTTTCGAGCGCGAAGTACGTTGACTTATTACTCCAGGATGATTGTCGGTCGGAACGAGCGGATGAATAAGGTTCAGAATTGTGGATAGAATATAATCTTGTTGAGTTACCCTGGAAATGAGACTGAAAATGGTGGTTCGAACAAGTTCACCGGTAAACGCTTCAGATTCATTGTCAAGAGGTGAATTCGGTTGGTGGAAGGGATCGCCTTCTGCGCGTCTCCATTGATTAAGTCGACTACGAATCCATCACATGAATTGGGAATGGATGATTGGTTGATTCATTCTGGTGACGTTGCTTCCAGAGCTTAGATGACTATCCATTCGGAATAACTGTCGGGACAACTATCGGAATGGCTGTCGGAATCTGTGGGACTCGAACTAGTTGAAGGATTCATCTCGTACGATCAGATGAAGGATTTTCGATAAGAAATAGATTATAGGATGTAGATTAGTACCCTGCAATACATAATTTACATATGCATATATAATACTAAAATCCCATAAGTTACGGAAGAATCTACGGAAACTGTCAGGCAAAGGTAACAACAACAGACATGCTAAGATATGAATTTATCTATACACTGTCTATGCAATAGCGGCAGTAAGACGTGTCTAGACTAAGAATGATAAGCAAGTGATTCTCTAAGAATGATAAGCAGGTAATTTTTGACACAAAATGATAAGCAAAAATTTTGTCATGCAGACATGGTCGAAGTCCAGACTCACTAATGCATCTAAACAACTATCAGTTAGACATACTAATGCAAGACCTGGTTCGCTAAGACCACCGCTCTGATACCATTATAAGTAGCAATCAAACGGATACATGCGTTGTTTTTAAAAGATGATTTTCAACATTTGTAATTGTCAAAGTTTAAAATAAAATTTATAATATCAATGTTTATAATATCAAGAATATATAAGTGTAATTTTATAACTATAACAATTCTCGTAATCATAGCATGTGAATATTATGTGATATATTAATCTCAATATTTCTTTAATAAAATCAAATTGCTATAAAATTATTTTACACTATATTATTTAATAAAATCAACTGAATATATTGTTTATGTAGCAATTTGTTGGCCTCATATTATTTATAGTTATAAATAATATTAAGTTTATTGTAAAATTCGGATATGAGTAGAATTATTTGATTACTCATATTCAGTTGGTTTATTTTAAATTGTAAGTTTAATCAATATTTATCTACGTACGCCTATATGTATTTATCCGGGTATCATCAAATGCGGGTGAAAGAAGATGATATTCCAAAGACTGCTTTCAGAACACGTTACGGTCATTACGAGTTTATGGTCATGCCGTTTGGTTTAACTAATGCACCAGCTGTGTTCATGGACCTTATGAACCGAGTGTGTGGACCATACCTTGACAAGTTTGTCATTGTTTTCATTGATGACATACTTATTTACTCAAAGAATGACCAAGAACACGGTGAACATTTGAGAAAGGTGTTAGAAGTATTGAGGAAGGAAGAATTGTACGCTAAGTTTTCAAAGTGTGCATTTTGGTTGGAAGAAGTTCAATTTCTCGGTCACATAGTGAACAAAGAAGGTATTAAGGTGGATCCGGCAAAGATAGAAACTGTTGAAAAGTGGGAAACCCCGAAAACTCCGAAACACATACGCCAGTTTTTAGGACTAGCTGGTTACTACAGAAGGTTCATCCAAGACTTTTCCAGAATAGCAAAACCCTTGACTGCATTAACGCATAAAGGGAATAAATTTGAATGGAATGATGAACAAGAGAAAGCGTTTCAGTTATTGAAGAAAAAGCTAACTACGGCACCTATATTGTCATTGCCTGAAGGGAATGATGATTTTGTGATTTATTGTGACGCATCAAAGCAAGGTCTCGGTTGTGTATTAATGCAACGAACGAAGGTGATTGCTTATGCGTCTAGACAATTGAAGATTCACGAACAAAATTATACGACGCATGATTTGGAATTAGGCGCGGTTGTTTTTGCATTAAAGACTTGGAGGCACTACTTATATGGGGTCAAAAGTATTATATATACCGACCACAAAAGTCTTCAACACATATTTAATCAGAAACAACTGAATATGAGGCAGCGTAGGTGGATTGAATTGTTGAATGATTACGACTTTGAGATTCGTTATCACCCGGGGAAGGCAAATGTGGTAGCCGATGCCTTGAACAGGAAGGACAGAGAACCCATTCGAGTAAAATCTATGAATATAATGATTCATAATAACCTTACTACTCAAATAAAGGAGGCGCAACAAGGAATTTTAAAAGAGGGAAATTTAAAGGATGAAATACCCAAGGGATCGGAGAAGCATCTTAATATTCGGGAAGACGGAACCCGGTATAGGGCTGAAAGGATTTGGGTACCAAAATTTGGAGATATGAGAGAAATGGTACTTAGAGAAGCTCATAAAACCAGATACTCAATACATCCTGGAACGGGGAAGATGTACAAGGATCTCAAGAAACATTTTTGGTGGCCGGGTATGAAAGCCGATGTTGCTAAATATGTAGGAGAATGTTTGACGTGTTCTAAGGTCAAAGCTGAGCATCAGAAACCATCAGGTCTACTTCAACAACCCGAAATCCCGGAATGGAAATGGGAAAACATTACCATGGATTTCATCACTAAATTGCCAAGGACTGCAAGTGGTTTTGATACTATTTGGGTAATAGTTGATCGTCTCACCAAATCAGCACACTTCCTGCCAATAAGAGAAGATGACAAGATGGAGAAGTTAGCACGGCTGTATTTGAAGGAAGTCGTCTCCAGACATGGAATACCAATCTCTATTATCTCTGATAGGGATGGTAGATTTATTTCAAGATTCTGGCAGACATTACAGCAAGTATTAGGAACTCGTCTAGACATGAGTACTGCCTATCATCCACAAACTGATGGGCAGAGTGAAAGGACGATACAAACGCTTGAAGACATGCTACGAGCATGTGTTATTGATTTCGGAAACAGTTGGGATCGACATCTACCGTTAGCAGAATTTTCCTACAACAACAGCTACCATTCAAGCATTGAGATGGCGCCATTTGAAGCACTTTATGGTAGAAAGTGTAGGTCTCCGATTTGTTGGAGTGAAGTGGGGGATAGACAGATTACAGGTCCGGAGATTATACAAGAAACTACCGAGAAGATCATCCAAATTCAACAACGGTTGAAAACCGCCCAAAGTCGACAAAAGAGCTACGCTGACATTAAAAGAAAAGATATAGAATTTGAAATTGGAGAGATGGTCATGCTTAAAGTTGCACCTTGGAAAGTTATATAAACAATCAGTTGGTATCCGAGCGTTGGTATCACATAATATTCCGATTTGTGGATGAGTGTAATTTTAGTTTGTGGATGATAGGCAGTACTCATGTCTAGA
The DNA here is from genome assembly GCF_046630445.1 of Rutidosis leptorrhynchoides. NCBI lineage: Eukaryota > Viridiplantae > Streptophyta > Magnoliopsida > Asterales > Asteraceae > Rutidosis > Rutidosis leptorrhynchoides. Next base: position 54,273,654 of record NC_092337.1, read on the forward strand.
CGAGTTCCTAATGCTTGCTGTAATGTCTGCCAGAATCTTGAAATAAATCTACCATCCCTATCAGAGATAATAGAGATTGGTATTCCATGTCTGGAGACGACTTCCTTCAAATACAGTCGTGCTAACTTCAGTTGGTATCAGAGCGGTGGTCTTAGCGAACCAGGTCTTATGATAATATAGTTTAAAGTATTATACTTATGTATGTAATATATTACCAGTTGATATCACGTAAAATTACACACTAATGCAAAATTATTTATAACTGATTTGTCTCATTTTTATAAAATTACACTTATATATTCCAAATAATAGTTTTATAAAATTACACTTATGTATCAAATGTATACCATATTTTAAAATCGTTACATCTTCTTTCCTTAATCCTATAACGGTCGAATCAAATTGCTATAGTTATATGCCTTGGGTGATCATTTCTTGAACGACTTGTGTACTAGCTAGAATTATCTTCACAACTATCTTGTATCAAAGTTATTGTGTGCTATATTTCATGCTTTATGTAAAATAAGCGGTATTGTAAGTTTGTAAAATATTGTATAAAAGTTTGAACGCGAAATATTATTATAATCAGTTTTTCATATAGAATTGTAGTAGTTGAATTGTATATTAGCTACTAAGTATGAACTTAACGGGTAGGTACTACCCGAATTTAAACTTATAAAACGCTAATATGAAGAAAAAGCTTTTATAAATGAGTTCATATTATGCTACGAAATACTATTAACTACTCTTAATATTCTGTATGATTAACTTGTTCCATTTGACTATTTTGAAGGAAATGGCACCGACTACTCGACACACCCTGAATATGAATGAAGAGGAATTTCATACTTTTCTAGCTTCAAACATAGCCGCAGTACAGGCTGCGCTACATACCAACAATAACTTTGGATCTAGCAGTACAGGAAATCGTGTAGGATGCACCTACAAAGAATTCACTGCCTGCAAACCTTTGGAATTTGATGGAACCGAAGGACCGATCGGATTGAAACGGTGGACCGAGAAGGTCGAATCGGTGTTTGCCATAAGTAAGTGTACTGAAGAGGACAAAGTGAAGTACGCTACGCATACCTTCACAGGTTCTGCGTTAAAATGGTGGAATACCTATCTAGAGCAAGTGGGACAAGACGATGCGTACGCACTACCGTGGTCAGCATTCAAGCACTTGATGAACGAGAAGTACCGTCCCAGAACCGAGGTCAATAAGCTCAAGACAGAACTTAGAGGGTTACGAACCCAAGGATTTGATATTACCACGTATGAAAGACGATTCACAGAATTGTGCCTATTGTGTCCGGGAGCGTTCGAAGATGAGGAAGAGAAGATCGACGCGTTTGTGAAAGGATTACCGGAAAGAATCCAAGAAGATATAAGTTCACACGAGCCCGCCTCCATACAACAGGCATGTAGAATGGCTCACAAACTAGTGAACCAGATTGAAGAAAGAATTAAAGAACAGACTGCTGAAGAGGCCAATGTGAAGCAAGTCAAAAGAAAGTGGGAGGAAAACGGTGATAAGAATCACCAATATAACAACAACAGCAATTACAACAATAATCGCAACAATTATCCCAACAATCGCAACATCAATGACAACTACAACAAATGGCCCAACAACAACAACAACAACAACAACAACAGCAACTACAACAATCATCCCAACAACAATAATAACCGCAACAACAACAACAATCAGAAGCAGCTATGCCAAAGGTGTGAAAAGTATCACTCGGGGTTCTGCACCAAATTTTGCAATAAGTGTAAAAGAAATGGTCATAGCGCGGCGAAGTGTGAGGTCTACGGACCAGGGGTTAATAGAACGAAAGGAACAAATGGTGTCGGAACGAGTAATGGTGGAGCAAGTAGTGTCGGAGCAAGTTATGCCAATGTAGTTTGTTATAAATGTGGAAAATCGGGCCACATTATTAGAAATTGCCCGAACCAGGAGAACACGAATGGACTAGGCCGCGGAAGAGTTTTCAATATTAATGCGGCAGAGGCACAGGAAGACCCGGAGCTTGTTACGGGTACGTTTCTTATTGACAATAAATCTGCTTACGTTTTATTTGATTCGGGTGCGGATAGAAGCTATATGAGTAGAGATTTTTGTGCTAAATTAATTTGTCCATTGACGCCTTTGGATAGTAAATTTTTACTCGAATTAGCAAATGGTAAATTAATTTCAGCAGATAATATATGTCGGAATCGAGAAATTAAACTGGTTAGCGAAACATTTAAGATTGACTTGATACCAGTAGAGTTAGGGAGTTTTGATGTGATAATCGGTATGGACTGGTTGAAAGAAGTGAAAGCAGAGATCGTTTATTACAAAAATGCAATTCGCATTATACGAGAAAAAGGAAAACCCTTAATGGTGTACGGAGAAAAGGGCAACACGAAGCTACATCTTATTAGTAATTTGAAGGCACAAAAACTAATAAGAAAAGGTTGCTATGCTGTTCTAGCACACGTCGAGAAAGTACAAACTGAAGAAAAGAGCATCAATGATGTTCCCGTCGCAAAAGAATTTCCCGATGTATTTCCGAAAGAATTACCAGGATTACCCCCACATCGATCCGTTGAATTTCAAATAGATCTTGTACCAGGAGCTGCACCAATAGCTCGTGCTCCTTACAGACTCGCACCCAGCGAGATGAAAGAACTGCAAAGCCAATTATAAGAACTTTTAGAGCGTGGTTTCATTCGACCAAGCACATCACCGTGGGGAGCTCCTGTTTTGTTTGTCAAGAAGAAAGATGGTACATTCAGGTTGTGTATCGACTACCGAGAGTTGAACAAACTTACCATCAAGAACCGCTACCCACTACCGAGAATCGACGACTTATTTGATCAACTACAAGGCTCGTCTGTTTATTCAAAGATTGACTTACGTTCCGGGTATCATCAAATGCGGGTGAAAGAAGATGATATTCCAAAGACTGCTTTCAGAACACGTTACGGTCATTACGAGTTTATGGTCATGCCGTTTGGTTTAACTAATGCACCAGCTGTGTTCATGGACCTTATGAACCGAGTGTGTGGACCATACCTTGACAAGTTTGTCATTGTTTTCATTGATGACATACTTATTTACTCAAAGAATGACCAAGAACACGGTGAACATTTGAGAAAGGTGTTAGAAGTATTGAGGAAGGAAGAATTGTACGCTAAGTTTTCAAAGTGTGCATTTTGGTTGGAAGAAGTTCAATTCCTCGGTCACATAGTGAACAAAGAAGGTATTAAGGTGGATCCGGCAAAGATAGAAACTGTTGAAAAGTGGGAAACCCCAAAAACTCCGAAACACATACGCCAGTTTTTAGGACTAGCTGGTTACAACAGAAGGTTCATCCAAGACTTTTCCAGAATAGCAAAACCCTTGACTGCATTAACGCATAAAGGGAAGAAATTTGAATGGAATGATGAACAAGAGAAAGCGTTTCAGTTATTGAAGAAAAAACTAACTACGGCACCTATATTGTCATTGCCTGAAGGGAATGATGATTTTGTGATTTATTGTGATGCATCAAATCAAGGTCTCGGTTGTGTATTAATGCAACGAACGAAGGTGATTACTTATGCGTCTAGACAATTGAAGATTCACGAACAAAATTATACGACGCATGATTTGGAATTAGGCGCGGTTGTTTTTGCATTAAAGACTTGGAGGCACTACTTATATGGGGTCAAAAGTATTATATACACCGACCACAAAAGTCTTCAACACATATTTAATCAGAAACAACTGAATATGAGGCAGCGTAGGTGGATTGAATTGTTGAATGATTACGACTTTGAGATTCGTTACCACCCGGGGAAGGCAAATGTGGTAGCCGATGCCTTGAGCAGGAAGGACAGAGAACCCATTCGAGTAAAATCTATGAATATAATGATTCATAATAACCTTACTACTCAAATAAAGGAGGCGCAACAAGGAGTTTTAAAAGAGGGAAATTTAAAGGATGAAATACCCAAAGGATCGGAGAAGCATCTTAATATTCGGGAAGACGGAACCCGGTATAGGGCTGAAAGGATTTGGGTACCAAAATTTGGAGATATGAGAGAAATGGTACTTAGAGAAGCTCATAAAACCAGATACTCAATACATCCTGGAACGGGGAAGATGTACAAGGATCTCAAGAAACATTTTTGGTGGCCGGGTATGAAAGCCGATGTTGCTAAATATGTAGGAGAATGTTTGATGTGTTCTAAGGTCAAAGCTGAGCATCAGAAACCATCAGGTCTACTTCAACAACCCGAAATCCCGGAATGGAAATGGGAAAACATTACCATGAATTTCATCACTAAATTGCCAAGGACTGCAAGTGGTTTTGATACTATTTGGGTAATAGTTGATCGTCTCACCAAATCAGCACACTTCCTGCCAATAAGAGAAGATGACAAGATGGAGAAGTTAGCACGACTGTATTTGAAGGAAGTCGTCTCCAGACATGGAATACCAATCTCTATTATCTCTGATAGGGATGGCAGATTTATTTCAAGATTCTGGTAGACATTACAGCAAGCATTAGGAACTCGTCTAGACATGAGTACTGCCTATCATCCACAAACTGATGGGCAGAGCGAAAGGACGATACAAACGCTTGAAGACATGCTACGAGCATGTGTTATTGATTTCGGAAACAGTTGGGATCGACATCTACCGTTAGCAGAATTTTCCTACAACAACAGCTACCATTCAAGCATTGAGATGGCGCCGTTTGAAGCACTTTATGGTAGAAAGTACAGGTCTCCGATTTGTTGGAGTGAAGTGGGGGATAGACAGATTACGGGTCCGGAGATTATACAAGAAACTACCGAGAAGATCATCCAAATTCAACAACGGTTGAAAACCGCCCAAAGTCGACAAAATAGCTACGCTGACATTAAAAGAAAAGATATAGAATTTGAAATTGGAGAGATGGTCATGCTTAAAGTTGCACCTTGGAAAGGCGTTGTTCGATTTGGTAAATGAGGGAAATTAAATCCAAGGTATATTGGACCATTTAAGATTATTGATCGTGTCGGACCCGTAGCTTACCGAATTGAGTTACCTCAACAACTCGCGGCTGTACATAACACTTTCCACGTCTCGAATTTGAAGAAATGTTTTGCTAAAGAAGATCTCACTATTCCGTTAGATGAAATCCAAATCAACGAAAAACTCCAATTCATCGAAGAACCCGTCGAAATAATGGATCGTGAGGTTAAAAGACTTAAGCAAAACAAGATACCAATTGTTAAGGTTCGATGGAATGATCGTAGAGGACCCGAGTTCACCTGGGAGCATGAAGATCAGATGAATAAGAAATACCCGCATCTATTTCCAGAAGATTCGTCAACACCTTCAACAGCTTAAAATTTCGGGACGAAATTTATTTAACGGGTAGGTACTGTAGTGACCCGAGCTTTTCCATGTTTATATATATTAATTGAGATTGATATTTACATGATTAAATGTTTCCAACATGTTAAGCAATCAAACTTGTTAAGACTTGATTAATTGAAATAGGTTTCATATAGACAATTGACCACCCAAGTTGACCGGTGATTCACGAACGTTAAAACTTGTAAAAACTATATGATGACATATATATGGTTATATATATAGTTAACATGATATTATGATAAGTAAACATATCATTAAGTATATTAACAATGAACTACATATGTAAAAACAAGACTACTAACTTAATGATTTTGAAACGAGACATATAGGTAACGATTATCGTTGTAACGACATTTAATGTATATATATCATATTAAGAGATATTCGTACATCATAATATCATGATAATATAATAATTTAAAATCTCTTTTGATATTATAAACATTGGGTTAACAACATTTAACAAGATCGTTAACCTAAAGGTTTCAAAACAACATTTACATGTAACGACTAACGATGACTTAACGACTCAGTTAAAATGTATATACATGTAGTGTTTTAATATGTATTCATACACTTTTTAAAGACTTCAAGACACTTATCAAAATACTTCTACTTAACAAAAATGCTTACAGTTACATCCTCGTTCAGTTTCATCAACAATTCTACTCGTATGCACCCGTATTCGTACTCGTACAATACACAGCTTTTAGATGTATGTACTATTAGTATATACACTCCAATGATCAGCTCTTAGCAGCCCATGTGAGTCACCTAACACATGTGGGAACCATCATTTGGCAACTAGCATGAAATATCTCATAAAATTACAAAAATATGAGTAATCATTCATGACTTATTTACATGAAAACAAAATTACATATCCTTTATATCTAATCCATACACCAACGACCAAAAACACCTACAAACACTTTCATTCTTCAATTTTCTTCATCTAATTGATCTCTCTCAAGTTCTATCTTCAAGTTCTAAGTGTTCTTCATAAATTCCAAAAGTTCTAGTTTCATAAAATCAAGAATACTTTCAAGTTTGCTAGCTCACTTCCAATCTTGTAAGGTGATCATCCAACCTCAAGAAATCTTTGTTTCTTACAGTAGGTTATCATTCTAATACAAGGTAATAATCATATTCAAACTTTGGTTCAATTTCTATAACTATAACAATCTTATTTCAAGTGATGATCTTACTTGAACTTGTTTTCGTGTCATGATTCTGCTTCAAGAACTTCGAGCCATCCAAGGATCCGTTGAAGCTAGATCCATTTTTCACTTTTCCAGTAGGTTTATCCAAGGAACTTAAGGTAGTAATGATGTTCATAACATCATTCAATTCATACATATAAAGCTATCTTATTCGAAGGTTTAAACTTGTAATCACTAGAACATAGTTTAGTTAATTCTAAACTTGTTCGCAAACAAAAGTTAATCCTTCTAACTTGACTTTTAAAATCAACTAAACACATGTTATATATCTATATGATATGCTAACTTAATGATTTAAACCTGGAGACACGAAAAACACCGTAAAACCGGATTTACGCCGTCGTAGTAACACCGCGGGCTGTTTTGGGTTAGTTAATTAAAAACTATGATAAACTTTGATTTAAAAGTTGTTATTCTGAGAAAATAATTTTTATTATGAACATGAAACTATATCCAAAAATTATGGTTAAACTCAAAGTGGAAGTATGTTTTCTAAAATGGTCATCTAGACGTCGTTCTTTTGACTGAAATGACTACCTTTACAAAAACGACTTGTAACTTATTTTTCCGACTATAAACCTATACTTTTTCTATTTAGATTCATAAAATAGAGTTCAATATGAAACCATAGCAATTTGATTCACTCAAAACGGATTTAAAATGAAGAAATTATGGGTAAAACAAGATTGGATAATTTTTCTCATTTTAGCTACGTGAAAATTTGTAACAAATCTATTCCAACCATAACTTAATCAACTTGTATTGTATATTATGTAATCTTGAGATACCATAGACACGTATACAATGTTTCGACCTATCATGTCGACACATCTATATATATTTCGGAACAACCATAGACACTCTATATGTGAATGTTGGAGTTAGCTATACAGGGTTGAGGTTGATTCCAAAATATATATAGTTTGAGTTGTGATCAATACTGAGATACGTATACACTGGGTCGTGGATTGATTCAAGATAATATTTATCGATTTATTTCTGTACATCTAACTGTGGACAACTAGTTGTAGGTTACTAACGAGGACAGCTGACTTAATAAACTTAAAACATCAAAATATATTAAAAGTGTTGTAAATATATTTTGAACATACTTTGATATATATGTATATATTGTTATAGGTTCGTGAATCAACCAGTGGCCAAGTCTTACTTCCCGACGAAGTAAAAATCTGTGAAAGTGAGTTATAGTCCCACTTTTAAAATCTAATATTTTTGGGATGAGAATACATGCAGGTTTTATAAATGATTTATAAAATAGACACAAGTACGTGAAACTACATTCTATGGTTGAATTATCGAAATCGAATATGCCCCTTTTTATTAAGTCTGGTAATCTAAGAATTAGGGAACAGACACCCTAATTGACGCGAATCCTAAAGATAGATCTATTGGGCCTAACAAACCCCATCCAAAGTACCGGATGCTTTAGTACTTCGAAATTTATATCATATCCGAAGGGTGTCCCGGAATGATGGGGATATTCTTATATATGCATCTTGTTAATGTCGGTTACCAGGTGTTCACCATATGAATGATTTTTATCTCTATGTATGGGGTGTGTATTGAAATATGAAATCTTGTGGTCTATTATTATGATTTGATATATATAGGTTAAACCTATAACTCACCAACATTTTTGTTGACGTTTTAAGCATGTTTATTCTCAGGTGATTATTAAGAGCTTCAGCTGTCGCATACTTAAATAAGGACGAGATTTGGAGTCCATGCTTGTATGATATTGTGTAAAAACTGCATTCAAGAAACTTATTTTGTTGTAACATATTTGTATTGTAAACCATTATGTAATGGTCGTGTGTAAACAGGATATTTTAGATTATCATTATTTGATAATCTACGTAAAACTTTTTAAACCTTTATTGATGAAATAAAGGTTATGGTTTGTTTTAAAATGAATGCAGTCTTTGAAAAACGTCTCATATAGAGGTCAAAACCTCGCAACGAAATCAATTAATATGGAACGTTTTTAATCAATAAGAACGGGACATTTCACCCGTCCTAATCCATCCGGACGAAGTCCATATTGATTATAAACGATTCACAACAGTTGATTACATCGCGAGGTACTTGACCTCTATATGATACATTTTACAACATTGCATTCGTTTTTGAAAAGACAAACTTTCATTACATCGAAAGTTGACAGGCATGCATACCATTTAATAATATATCCAACTATAATTGACTTGATAATAATCTTGATGAACTCGACGACTCGAATGCAACGTCTTTTGAAATATGCCATGAATGACTCCAAGTAATATCTATAAAATGAGCAAATACACAGTGGAAGATTTCTTTCGTACCTGAGAATAAACATGCTTTAAAGTGTCAACCAAAAGGTTGGTGAGTTCATTAGTTTAACTTAAACAATCGTTTCCATCATTTTAATAGACCACAAGATTTCAGATTTCCATTTCTCATAAACATACGTCCCATGCATAGAGACAAAAATATCATTCATATGGATTGAACACCTAGTAACCGACATTAACAATATGCATATATAAGAATATCCCCATCATTCTGGGATCCTCCTTCGGACATGATATAAATTTCGAAGTACTAAAACATCCGGTACTTTGGATGGGGCTTGTTGGGCCCGATAGATCTATCTTTAGAGTTCGCGTCAATTAGGGTGTCTGTTCCCTAATTCTTATATTACCAGACTATATAAAAAGGGGCATATTCGATTTCGATAATTCAACCATAGAATGTAGTTTCACGTACTTGTGTCTATTTCGTAAAACATTTATAAAAATTGCGCATGTATTCTCAGCCCAAAAATATAAAGGGTAAAAAGGAAAATGAAACTCACGCATATAAATATTGTAAAACAGTTAATAAAGCATTTGTATGTATTCTCAGCCCAAAACGTAAATAGTAAAAGGGAATCAAATGAACTCACGCGTACAAATATTGTATAACAGTTAATAAAGCATTTGCATGTATTCTCAGCCCAAAAACGTAAAGAGTAAAAAAGGGAGTAAATGAAACTCACGATACTGTATTTTGTAGTAAAAATACATATGACGTCATTGAACAATGCAGGGTTGGCCTCGGATTCACGAACCTATATCAATTGTGTATATATTAATACGTATAATGTAAGTTACAAAATTTCATTTATTAATATGTATTATTTATATATTATAGTTTTGTAGAATTTATTCTAACCTTTATTTTAAAACGTATACTTATATTATATTTTAAGTTATATTTTATATATATATCAATTTTATGTATATATATCTATAATGATTTACGTTTATAAAAATAGTGACATTAATATATTTATATACATATATTTGTGGTTAGTATTGTATTTATGAAATTTTATTAGTTTGTTATGTGAATTATTAATACAATCCTAGTATATACCATAAGTATATATATAGTGTACAAAAGATTTATTTGTTAAAATAATAATTTAGATAATAATGATTTACTAATAATAATAATAATTTTATTAATAATGATAATACTAATAGCAAAAAAAATGAAAATGATAACTGTTAATGATACTAATAATAATAACTCTAAAATAATATTAATACTAATACCATACTTATGTTAATAATAAGGGTTCTAATATTTATAAAATGATAAATGATAATCATAATAATACTAGTAAATATTAATGATGATACTGATAAATATGATATTATTAATTGTAAATGTACTGATGATACTATTATTTATAAACCGGTACAAATTCTAATATTGATGATAATAATATATTTTTATTTCCTTCATAATAATAATAATAATGATAATCATAATCATAATCCTAATGATGATAAAATACTAAAATGATAAGTTTATTACTAATAATAATATTATTAATACCTATCATAATAATAATAGTAATGTCTATAATACTTTCAAATATGATAACAAGTATGATACTAATAATAACAATAACAATAACAATCAAAACAATCACAATAATAATAATAATACTAATAATAATTAATATATAATAACAATAATAAAATTAGAAAAGAAAACTACCTCACATGAAAAGAGTTTCAAAAAAAAAAAAAAAATTGCCGTCCTCTGGACTCGATCTCGTGACCACATGCTCACACGCAAACACTCTCGACCATCCCACCAATTCTGATTCTCTGTACTAATATCGAATTTAAATTTTATATATAAACTGTTTTTCTTCTATTCCTCTTCTTCTCCACAAGTCTGATGGATTCAACAAAACATCAATAACCAAAAAAAAAAAAAAAAAATCGGGGTTCCCTTTAAAGCTTCAAAACATTACAGAAAAAAAATAATTTGGGTTCTAAAATAAAAAAAAATATACTAAAGGCCTACTGCAGCGTCGGTTCTTGGAACAAAAAAAAAATTGATTTTGTAATAGATAACATTATAGATAATGTTTATAACACGAAATAGTTTTCTAAACATGTATAAAAACTACTAGAATCGTCAATTTGATCAGAAACATATACACGAACGCGAATTTGTCTCAAGAACAATTGTTGACTTTTTTTAAACTAAACTTTGACTTCAAAATTCAAGATCGATATAAAGATTTGAGAGTTGAGATTTTGCAGATAGATTCAAAGAAAGATTTCTAACCTTTCTGCATTTTTAGATTTTGAAACTTTATTCGAAATTGAATTAAGAGAAAAAAAAATTGGAGCGTGCAGAGAAGAAGCAAAAAAAAATATCACTGTGCTCTTTAATCCCATTGGATTTCCTTTTTATTTGATTTGCAATTATACATAATCATGTTGTAATAATAGAGATCGGTTGATAAAAAATGGAGAAAATGTCAACACAGGTTCACGAGTTGGGAGCAGGAAAGAAACAAAAAAAAAATTAATAATAGAGATAAAGGATACAGAGGTCACGCGTATAATATAGATCCCTACTGTTTTTTTTTTAATTAATAATAATAATATATAATAACAATACTATTAATATCTAATAATATTAATAAAATTAATAATAATGATAAATATAATATTAATGATAATAATAATTGTAAAAATGATAATAATAATAATAATAATACCATACTAATTATGATAATATTAATATTTTATCGATAATAATAATATTAGTAATAATAATCTAATATATACATCCAATTTCATCTTTATATGATATAAAGTGATATTATGAATACAAATATTGATATTTGACGATACAAATAACATTACTACAACAACTATATTTGTATTTAAATTTAATTTATTAATATCATCTATTATTATGTAATATTTAATAATTATGTAATATGTATTGTAACATATACTGAATATTATATATTTATACATTTTAATATAAATATATTATAATATTTATTTACATACTAATTATATTATACTTATGTATGTAATTATGAAAAATATAAATGTTTTATATATGTAAGTATTATATATATTTATTAAAATAGTACATTATTTCATCATAGATATATTATAAATTTCTACATATACATAATATAATAATTATGTATAAAATCATATATATATATATATATATATATATATATAGTTATATTTATGTATATATGTATACTACCATATATAAAATCATGTTTTAAATGTTGAGTAGATGATTAATTATGTATATTAAACAATTAACTACAAAGTATAACATTGTACATTTAATATTTTGATAACGTTGGTAAAATATGTTTGAATCATTTATATACAATATACTATATATATTCAAAATGAAAATCTTTAGTTATTAAATGTTATCTTTTATAATAACAAAATTACTTAATAGTTCATTAATACTAATATAATTAGTTTTATATATAATTATTTATATTTACATTCTTAGTTACAATTAAAGGTTCGTGAATCGTCGGAAATAGTTAAAGGTCAAATGTTATCATGAAATAGTTCAAACATAATGAGACTCGGTTTAATAGACTTTGCTTATCGAGTCGAATCATATAAGATTATGTTTAAATTTGGTCGGAAATTCCCGTTCTTATTGATTAAAAACGTTCCATATTAATTGATTTCGTTGCGAGGTTTTGACCTCTATATGAGACGTTTTTCAAAGACTGCGTTCATTTTTAAAACAAACCATAACCTTTATTTCATAGATAAAGGTTTTAAAAAGCTTTACGTAGATTATCAAATAATGATAATCTAAAATATCCTGTTTACACACGACCATTACATAATGGTTTACAATACAAATATGTTACATCGAAATCAGTTTCTTGAATGCAGTTTTTACACAATATCATACAAACATGGACTCCAAATCTTGTCCTTATTTTTGTATGCAACAGCGGAAGCTCTTAATATTCACCTGAGAATAAACATGCTTTAAACATCAACAAAAATGTTGGTGAGTTATAGGTTTAACCTAAATATATCAAATCGTAACAATAGACCACAAGATTTCATATTTCAATACACATCCCATACATAGAGATAAAAATCATTCATATGGTGAACACCTGGTAACCGACATTAACAAGATGCATATATAAGAATATCCCCATCATTTGAAGCACTTTATGGTAGAAAGTGCAGGTCTCCGATTTGTTGGAGTGAAGTGGGGGATAGACAGATTACGGGTCCGGAGATAATACAAGAAACTACCGAGAAAATAATCCAAATTAAACAAAGATTGAAAACCGCCCACAGTCGACAAAAGAGCTACGCGGACAGTAAAAGAAAAGATATAGAGTTTGAAATTGGAGAAATGGTCATGCTTAAGGTTTCACCTTGGAAAGGCGTTGTTCGATTTGGTAAACGGGGGAAACTAAATCCAAGGTACATTGGACCATTCAAGATTATAGATCGTGTCGGACCAGTAGCTTACCAACTGGAGCTGCCTCAACAACTCGCGGCTGTACATAACACTTTCCACGTCTCAAATTTGAAGAAATGTTTTGCTAAAGAAGATCTCACTATTCCGTTGGACGAAATCCAAATCAATGAAAAACTTCAATTCATTGAAGAACCCGTCGAAATAATGGATCGTGAGGTTAAGAGACTTAAACAAAACAAGATACCGATTGTTAAGGTTCGATGGAATGCTCGTAGAGGACTCGAGTTCACCTGGGAGCGTGAAGATCAGATGAATAAGAAATACCCGCATTTATTTCCAGAAGATACGTCAACACCTCCAACTGCTTAAAATTTCGGGACGAAATTTATTTAACGGGTAGGTACTGTAGTGACCCGAACTTTTCCATGTTTATATATATATTAAATGAAATTGTTATTTACATGATTAAGTGTTTCCAACATGTTAAGTAATCAAACTTGTTAAGACTTGATTAATTGAAATAGGTTTCATATAGACAATTGACCACCCAAGTTGACCGGTGATTCACGAACGTTAAAACTTGTAAAAACTATACGATGACATATATATGGTTATATATATAGTTAACATGATTTTATTATAAGTATGTATCTCATTAGGTATTTTAACAATGAGTTATATACATAAAAATGAGACTATTAATTTAAGAAACTCGAAAACGATATATATAACGATTATCATTATAACAACGTCTTACTAGGTACATATGAATCATATTAAGATATTGATACACTTGGTTAATTATGTTAAATGATAAGTAAATATATTATTAATTGTATTAACAATGAAATACATATGTAAAAAATAAGACTACTAACTTAATGATTTCGAAACGAGACATATATGTAATGATTATCGTTGTAACGGCATTTAACTGTATATATATCATACTAAGATATATTATATATCATAATATCATGATAATATAACAATTTAACATCTCATTTGTTATAATAAACAATGGGTTAACAACATTCAACAAGATCGTTAACCTAAAGGTTTCAAAACAACATTTACATGTAACGACTAACGATGACTTAACGACTCAGTTAAAATGTATATACATGTAGTGTTTTAATATGTATTCATACACTTTTGAAAGACTTCAAGACACTTATCAAAATACTTCTACTTAACAAAAATGCTTACAATTACATCCTCGTTCAGTTTCATCAACAATTCTACTCGTATGCACCCGTATTCGTACTCGTACAATACACAGCTTTTAGATGTATGTACTATTGGTATATACACTCCAATGATCAGCTCTTAGCAGTCCATGTGAGTCACCTAACACATGTGGGAACCATCATTTGGCAAATAGCATGAAATATCTCATAAAATTACAAAAATATGAGTAATCATTCATGACTTATTTACATGAAAACAAAATTACATATCCTTTATATCTAATCCATACACCAACGACCAAAAACACCTACAAACACTTTCATTATTCAATTTTATTCATCTAATTGATCTCTCTCAAGTTCTATCTTCAAGTTCTAAGTGTTCTTCATAAATTCCAAAAGTTATAGTTTCATAAAATCAAGAATACTTCCAAGATTGCAAGTTTACTTCCAAGTTTTCTAAATCCATTCCAAGTAATCATCCAAGATCAAGAAACCTTTGTTACTTATAGTAGGTTATCTTTCTAATACAAGGTAATAATCATATTCAAACTTTAATTCAATTTCTATAACTATAACAATCTTATTTCGAGTGGAAATCTTACTTGAAATTGTTTTCGTGTCATGATTCTGCTTCAAGAACTTTCAAGCCATCCAAGGATCCTTTGCAGCTAGATCTATTTTTCTCATTTCCAGTAGGTTTATCCAAGGAACTTGAGGTAGTAATGATGTTCATAACATCATTCGATTCATACATATAAAGCTATCTTATTCGAAGGTTTAAACTTGTAATCACTAGAACATAGTTTAGTTAATTCTAAACTTGTTCGCAAATAAAAGTTAATCCTTCTAACTTGACTTTTAAAATCAACTAAACACATTTTCTATATCTATATGATATGCTAACTTAATGATTTAAAACCCGGAAATACGAAAAACACCGTAAAACCGGATTTACGCCGTCGTAGTAACACCGCGGGCTGTTTTGGATTAGTTAATTAAAAACTATGATAAACTTTGATTTAAAAGTTTTTATTCTGGGAAAATGATTTTTATTATGAACATGAAACTATATCCAAAAATTATGGTTAAACTCAAAGTGGAAGTATGTTTTCTAAAATGGTCATCTAGACGTCGTTCTTTCGACTGAAATGACTACCTTTACAAAAACGACTTGTAACTTATTTTTCCGACTATAAACCTATACTTTTCTGTTTGGATTCATAAAATAGAGTTTAATATGAAACCATAGCAATTTGATTCACTCAAAACGGATTTAAAATGAAGAAGGTATGGGTAAAACAAGAGTGGATAATTTTTCTCATTTTAGCTACGTGAAAATTGGTAACAAATCTATTCCAACCATAACTTAATCAACTTGTATTGTATATTATGTAATCTTGAGATACCATAGACACGTATACAATGTTTCGACCTATCATTTTGACACATCTATATATATTTCGGAATAACCATAGACACTCTATATGTGACTGTTGGAGTTAGCTATACAGGGTTGAGGTTGATTCTAAAATATATATAGTTTGAGTTGTGATCAATACTGAGATACGTATACACTGGGTCGTGGATTGATTCAAGATAATATTTATCGATTTATTTCTGTACATCTAACTGTGGACAACTAGTTGTAGGTTACTAACGAGGACAGCTGACTTAATAAACTTAAAACATCAAAATATATTAAAAGTGTTGTAAATATATTTTGAACATACTTTGATATATATGTATATATTGTTATAGGTTCGTGAATCAACCAGTGGCCAAGTCTTACTTCCCGATGAAGTAAAAATCTGTGAAAGTGAGTTATAGTCCCACTTTTAAAATCTAATATTTTTGGGATGAGAATACATGCAGGTTTTATAAATGATTTACAAAATAGACACAATTACGTGAAACTACATTCTATGGTTGAATTATCGAAATCGAATATGCCCTTTTTTATTAAGTCTGGTAATCTAAGAATTAGGGAACAGACACCCTAATTGACGCGAATCCTAAAGATAGATCTATTGGGCCTAACAAACCCCATCCAAAGTACCGGATGCTTTAGTACTTCGAAATTTATATCATATCCGAAGGGTGTCCCGGAATGATGGGGATATTCTTATATATGCATCTTGTTAATGTCGGTTACCAGGTGTTCACCATATGAATGATTTTTATCTCTATGTATGGGATGTGTATTGAAATATGAAATCTTGTGGTCTATTATTATGATTTGATATATATAGGTTAAACCTATAACTCACCAACATTTTTGTTGACGTTTTAAGCATGTTTATTCTCAGGTGATTATTAAGAGCTTCCGCTGTCGCATACTTAAATAAGGACGAGATTTGGAGTCCATGCTTGTATGATATTGTGTAAAAAATGCATTCAAGAAACTTATTTTGTTGTAACATATTTGTATTGTAAACCATTATGTAATGGTCGTGTGTAAACAGGATATTTTAGATTATCATTATTTGATAATCTACGTAAAGCTTTTTAAACCTTTATTGATGAAATAAAGGTTATGGTTTGTTTTAAAATGAACGCGTTTGATAAAGAAGCATGTTATGCTTACGGATTAGTAATGTTCGTTTCTCACCAAAGTGAGAACAAGAACATCGGGCTACAACTATTAAACAAAACGTTCCCACAAGTGACAGAGTCGGTAATTGGGGTAAGAAATGAGGTTTTTAGATTGTTACGGGACTGTTGGACATTACATAACCCTCGTCCCTTTGACGACGTTATAACACGCTGTCTTATCAACGGCCATAACGGTTATGTTCCACAAGACCAAGGATGGGAAGTAATCCTAGTAAAACCAGAATGCATGACTTGTTTCTGGACGTATGAATTACGTGTCTTTATTGCCTTTGCTGAACGACTTGTGTACTAGCTAGAATTATCTTCACAACCATCTTGTATCAAATTTATTGTGTGCTATATTTCATGCTATATGTAAAATAAGCGGTATTGTAAGTTTGTAAAATATTGTGTAAAATTTTGAACGCGAAATATTATTATAATCAGTTTTTCATATAGAATTGTAGTAGTTGAATTGTATATTAGCTACTAAGTATGAACTTAACGGGTAGGTACTACCTGAATTTAAACTTATAAAACGCTAATATGAAGAAAAAGCTTTTATAAATGAGTTCATATTATGCTACGAAATACAATTAACTACTCTTAATATTCTGTATGATTAACTTGTTCCATTTGATTATTTTGAAGGAAATGGCACCGACTACTCGACACACCGTGAATATGAATGAAGAGGAATTCCGTACTTTTCTAGCTTCAAACATAGCCGCAGTACAGGCTGCGCTACATACCAACAATAACCTTGGATCTAGCAGTACAGGAAATCGTGTAGGATGCACCTACAAAGAATTCACTACCTGTAAACCTTTGGAATTTGATGGAACCGAAGGACCGATCGGATTGAAACGGTGGACCGAGAAGGTCGAATCGGTGTTTGCCATAAGTAAGTGTACTGAAGAGGACAAAGTGAAGTACGCTACGCATACCTTCACAGGTTCTGCGTTAACATGGTGGAATACCTATCTAGAGCAAGTGGGACAAGACGATGCGTACGCACTACCGTGGTCAGCATTCAAGCACTTGATGAACGAGAAGTACCGTCCCAGAACCGAGGTCAATAAGCTCAAGACAGAACTTAGAGGGTTACGAACCCAAGGATTTGATATTACCACGTACGAAAGACGATTCACAGAATTGTGCCTATTGTGTCCGGGAGCATTCGAAGATGAGGAAGAGAAGATCGACGCGTTTGTGAAAGGATTACCGGAAAGAATCCAAGAAGATATAAGTTCACACTAGCCCGCCTCCATACAACAGGCATGTAGAATGGCTCACAAACTAGTGAACCAGATTGAAGAAAGAATTAAAGAACAGACTGCTGAAGAGGCCAATGTGAAGCAAGTCAAAAGAAAGTGGGAGGAAAACAGTGATAAGAATCACCAATACAACAACAACAACAATAATCGCAATAATTATCCCAACAATCGCAACATCAATCGCAACTACAACAAATGGCCCAACAACAACAACAACAACAACAACAACTACAACAATCATCCCAACAACAATAATAACCGCAACAACAACAACAATCAGAAGCAGCTATGCCAAAGGTGTGAAAAGTATCACTCGGGGTTCTGCACCAAATTTTGCAACAAGTGTAAAAGAAATGGTCATAGCGCGGCGAAGTGTGAGGTCTACGGACCAGGGGTTAACAGAACGAAAGGAACAAATGGTGTCGGAACGAGTAATGGCTGAGCAAGTAGTGTCAGAGCAAGTTATGCCAATGTAGTTTGTTATAAATGTGGAAAACCGGGCCACATTATTAGAAATTACCCGAACCAGGAGAACACGAATGGACAAGGCCGCGAAAGAGTTTTCAATATTAATGCGGCAGAGGCACAGGAAGACCCGGAGCTTGTTACGGGTACGTTTCTTATTGACAATAAATCTGCTTACGTTTTATTTGATTCGGGTGCGGATAGAAGCAATATGAGTAGAGATTTTTGTGCTAAATTAAGTTGTCCATTGATGCCGTTGGATAGTAAATTTTTACTCGAATTAGCAAACGGTAAATTAATTTCAGCAGATAATATATGCCTGAATCGAGAAATTAAACTGGGTAGCGAAATATTTAAGATTGATTTGATACCAGTAGAGTTAGGGAGTTTTGATGTAATAGTTGGCATGGACTGGCTGAAGAAGGTGAAAGCAGAGATCGTATGTTATAAAAATGCAATTCGCATTGTACGAGAAGAAGGAGAACCCTTAATGGTGTACGGAGAAAAGGGCAACATGAAGCTACATCTTATTAGTAATTTGAAGGCACAAAAACTGATAAGAAAAGGTTGCTATGCTGTTCTAGCACACATCGAGAAAGTATAAACTGAAGAAAAGAGCATCAATGATGTTCCCGTCGCAAAAGAATTTCTCGATGTATTTCCGAAAGAATTACCGGGATTACCCCCACATCGATCCGTTGAATTTCAAATAGATCTTGTACCAGGAGCTGCACCAATAGCTCGTGCTCCTTACAGACTCGCACCTAGCGAGATGAAAGAACTGCAAAGCCAATTACAAGAACTTTTAGAGCGTGGTTTCATTCGACCAAGCACATCACCGTGGGGAGCTCCTGTTTTGTTTGTCAAGAAGAAAGATGGTACATTCAGGTTGTGTATCGACTACCGAGAGTTGAACAAACTTACCATCAAGAACCGCTACCCACTACCGAGAATCGACGACTTATTTGATCAACTACAAGGCTCGTCGATTTATTCGAAGATCGATTTACGTTCTGGATATCATCAAAAGCGAGTAAAGGAGGATGATATTCCAAAAACTGCTTTTAGGACGCGTTATGGTCATTACGAGTTTATCGTTATGCCGTTTGGATTGACTAACGCACCAGCTGTGTTCATGGACCTTATGAACCGAGTGTGTGGGCCATATCTTGACAAGTTTGTCATTGTTTTCATCGATGACATACTTATTTACTCAAAGAATGATCAAGAGCACGAAGAACATTTGAGAAAAGTGCTAGAAGTATTGAGGAAATAAAAACTGTACGCTAAGTTTTCAAAGTGTGCATTTTGGTTGGAAGAAGTTCAATTCCTCGGTCACATAGTGAACAAAGAAGGTATCCAGGTGGACCCGGCAAAGATCGAAACCGTTGAAAAGTGGAAAACCCCAAAAACTCCGAAGCATATACGTCAATTTTTAGGATTGGCTGGTTACTACAGAAGATTCCAAAATAGCAAAACCCTTGACTGCATTAACGCATAAAGGGAAGAAATTTGAATGAAAGGATGAACAAGAGAAGGCGTTTCAATTATTGAAGAAAAAGCTAACTACGGCACCTATAAATGTGGAAAACTGGGCCACATTATTAGAAATTGCCCGAACCAGAAGAACACGAATGGACAAGGCCGCGGAAGAGTTTTCAATATTAATGCGGCAGAGGCACAGGAAGACCCGGAGCTCGTTACGGGTACGTTTCTTATTGACAATAAATCTGCTTACGTTTTATTTGATTCGGGTGCGGATAGAAGCTATATGAGTAGAGATTTTTGTGCTAAATTAAGTTGTCCATTGACGCCTTTGGATAGTAAATTTTTACTCGAATTAGCAAATGGTAAATTAATTTCAGCAGATAATATATGTCGGAATCGAGAAATTAAACTGGTTAGCGAAACATTTAAGATTGATTTGATACCAGTAGAGTTAGGGAGTTTTGATGTGATAATCGGTATGGACTGGTTGAAAGAAGTGAAAGCAGAGATCGTTTGTTACAAAAATGCAATTCGCATTATACGAGAAAAAGGAAAACCCTTAATGGTGTACGGAGAAAAGGGCAACACGAAGCTACATCTTATTAGTAATTTGAAGGCACAAAAACTAATAAGAAAAGGTTGCTATGCTATTCTAGCACACGTCGAGAAAGTACAAACTGAAGAAAAGAGCATCAATGATGTTCCCATTGCAAAAGAATTTCCCGATGTATTTCTGAAAGAATTACCGGGATTACCCCCACATCGATCCGTTGAATTTCAAATAGATCTTGTACCAGGAGCTGCACCAATAGCTCGTGCTCCTTACAGACTCGCACCCAGCGAGATGAAAGAACTGCAAAGCCAATTACAAGAACTTTTAGAGCGTGGTTTCATTCGACCAAGCACATCACCGTGGGGAGCTCCTGTTTTGTTTGTCAAGAAGAAAGATGGTACATTCAGGTTGTGTATCGACTACCGAGAGTTGAACAAACTTACCATCAAGAACTGCTACCTACTACCGAGAATCGACGACTTATTTGATCAACTACAAGGCTCGTCTGTTTATTCAAAGATTGACTTACGTTCCGAATATCATCAAATGCGGGTGAAAGAAGATGATATTCCAAAGACTGCTTTCAGAACACGTTACGGTCATTACGAGTTTATGGTCATGCCGTTTGGTTTAACTAATGCACCAGCTGTGTTCATGGACCTTATGAACCGAGTGTGTGGACCATACCTTGACAAGTTTGTCATTGTTTTCATTGATGACACACTTATTTACTCAAAGAATGACCAAGAACACGGTGAACATTTGAGAAATGTGTTAGAAGTATTGAGGAAGGAAGAATTGTACGTTAAGTTTTCAAAGTGTGCATTTTGGTTGGAAGAAGTTCAATTCCTCGGTCACATAGTGAACAAAGAAGGTATTAAGGTGGATCCGGCAAAGATAGAAACTGTTGAAAAGTGGGAAACCCCGAAAACTCCGAAACACATACGCCAGTTTTTAGGACTAGCTGGTTACTACAGAAGGTTCATCCAAGACTTTTCCAGAATAGCAAAACCCTTGACTGCATTAACGCATAAAGGAAAGAAATTTGAATGGAATGATGAACAAGAGAAAGCGTTTCAGTTATTGAAGAAAACGCTAACTACGGCACCTATATTGTCATTGCCTGAAGGGAATGATGATTTTGTGATTTATTGTGATGCATCAAAGCAAGGTCTCGGTTATGTATTAATGCAACGAATGAAGGTGATTGCTTATGTGTCTAGACAATTGAAGATTCACGAACAAAATTATACGACGCATGATTTGGAATTAGGCGTCCTTTGTTTTTGCATTAAAGACTTGGAGGCACTACTTATATGGGGTCAAAAGTATTATATATACTGACCACAAAAGTCTTCAACACATATTTAATCAGAAACAACTGAATATGAGGCAGCGTAGGTGGATTGAATTGTTGAATGATTACGACTTTGAGATTCGTTACCACCCGGGGAAGGCAAATGTGGTAGCCGATGCCTTGAGCAGGAAGGACAGAGAACCCATTCGAGTAAAATCTATGAATATAATGATTCATAATAACCTTACTACTCAAATAAAGGAGGCGCAACAAGGAGTTTTAAAAGAGGGAAATTTAAAGGATGAAATACCCAAAGGATCGGAGAAGCATCTTAATATTCGGGAAGACCGAACCCGGTATAGGGCTGAAAGGATTTGGGTTCCAAAATTTGGAGATATGAGAGAAATGGTACTTAGAGAAGCTCATAAAACCAGATACTCAATACATCCTGGAACGGGGAAGATGTACAAGGATCTCAAGAAACATTTTTGGTGGCCGGGTATGAAAGCCGATGTTGCTAAATACGTAGGAGAATGTTTGACGTGTTCTAAGGTCAAAGCTGAGCATCAGAAACCATCAGGTCTACTTCAACAACCTGAAATCCCGGAATGAAAATGGGAAAACATTACCATGGATTTCATCACTAAATTACCAAGGACTGCAAGTGGTTTTGATACTATTTGGGTAATAGTTGATCATCTCACCAAATCAGCACACTTCCTTCCAATAAGAGAAGATGACAAGATGGAGAAGTTAGCACGACTGTATTTGAAGGAAGTCGTCTCCAGACATGGAATACCAATCTCTATTATCTCTGATAGAGATGGCAGATTTATTTCAAGATTCTGGCAGACATTACAGCAAGCATTAGGAACTCGTCTAGACATGAGTACTGCCTATCATCCACAAACTAATGGGCAGAGCGAAAGGAGGATACAAACGCTTGAAGACATGCTACGAGCATGTGTTATTGATTTCGAAAACAGTTGGGATCGACATCTACCGTTAGCATAATTTTCCTACAACAACAGCTACCATTCAAGCATTGAGATGGCGCCGTTTGAAGCACTTTATGATAGAAAGTGAAGGTCTCCGATTTGTTGGAGTGAAGTGGGGGATAGACAGATTACGGGTCCGGAGATTATACAAGAAACTACCGAGAAGATCATCCAAATTCAACAACGGTTGAAAACCGCCCATGATAGGTCGAAACATTGTATACGTGTCTATGGTAATGATAGTATTTCTATCAACTGAGATAAATATGGAGAAGTTAGCACGACTGTATTTGAAGGAAGTCGTCTCCAGACATGGAATACCAATCTCTATTATCTCTGATAGGGATGGTAGATTTATTTCAAGATTCTGGCAGACATTACAGCAAGCATTAGGAACTCGTCTAGACATGAGTACTGCCTATCATCCACAAACTGATGGGCAGAGTGAAAGGATGATACAAACGCTTGAAGACATGCTACGAGCATGTGTTATTGATTTCGGAAACAGTTGGGATCGACATCTACCGTTAGCAGAATTTTCCTACAACAACAGCTACCATTCAAGCATTGAGATGGCGCCATTTGAAGCACTTTATGGTAGAAAGTGTAGGTCTTCGATTTGTTGGAGTGAAGTGGGGGATAGACAGATTACGGGTCCGGAGATTATACAAGAAACTACCGAGACATATATCTGTTTGATTACAAAAATATGAGTAATCATTCATGACTTATTTACATGAAAATAAAATTACATATCCTTTATATCTAATCCATACACCAACGACCAAAAACACCTACAAACACTTTCATTCTTCAATTTTCTTCATCTAATTGATCTCTCTCAAGTTCTATCTTCAAGTTCTAAGTGTTCTTCATAAATTCTACAAGTTCTAGTTACATAAAATCAAGAATACTTTCAAGTTTGCTAGCTCACTTCCAATCTTGTAAGGTGATCATCTAACCTCAAGAAATCTTTGTTTCTTACAGTAGGTTATCATTCTAATACAAGGTAATAATCATATTCAAACTTTGGTTCAATTTCTATAACTATAACAATCTTATTTCAAGTGATAATCTTACTTGAACTTGTTTTCGTGTCATGATTCTGCTTCAAGAACTTCGAGCCATCCAAGGATCCGTTAAAGCTAGATCCATTTTTCTTTTTTCCAGTAGGTTTATCTAAGAAAATTAAGGTAGTAATTATGTTCATAACATCATTCAATTCATACATATAAAGCTATCTTATTCGAAGGTTTAAACTTGTAATCACTAGAACATAGTTTAGTTAATTCTAAACTTGTTCGCAAACAAAAGTTAGTCCTTCTAACTTGACTTTTAAAATCAACTAAACATATGTTCTATATCTATATGATATGCTAACTTAATGATTTAAAACCTGGAAACACAAAAAACACTGTAAAACCAAATTTACGTCGTCGTAGTAACACCGCGGGCTGTTTTGGGTTAGTTAATTAAAAACTATGATAAACTTTGATTTAAAAGTTGTTATTCTGAGAAAATGATTTTTATTATGAACATGAAACTATATCCAAAAATTATGGTTAAACTCAAAGTGGAAGTATGTTTTCTAAAATGGTCATCTAGACGTCGTTCTTTCGACTGAAATGACTACCTTTACAAAAACGACTTGTAACTTATTTTTCCGACTATAAACCTATACTTTTTCTGTTTAGATTCATAAAATAGAGTTCAATATGAAACCATAGCAATTTGATTCACTCAAAACGGATTTAAAATGAAGAAGTTATGGGTAAAACAAGATTGGATAATTTTTCTCATTTTAGCTACGTGAAAATTGGTAACAAATCTATTCCAACCATAACTTAATCAACTTGTATTGTATATTATGTAATCTTGAGATACCATAGACACGTATACAATGTTTCGACCTATCATGTCGACACATCTATATATATTTCGGAACAACCATAGACACTCTATATGTGAATGTTGGAGTTAGCTATACAGGGTTGAGGTTGATTCCAAAATATATATAGTTTGAGTTGTGATCAATACTGAGATACGTATACACTGGGTCGTGGATTGATTCAAGATAATATTTATCGATTTATTTCTGTACATCTAACTGTGGACAACTAGTTGTAGGTTACTAACGAGGACAGCTGACTTAATAAACTTAAAACATCAAAATATATTAAAAGTGTTGTAAATATATTTTAAACATACTTTGATATATATGTATATATTGTTATAGGTTCGTGAATCAACCAGTGGCCAAGTCTTACTTCCCGACGAAGTAAAAATCTGTGAAAGTGAGTTATAGTCCCACTTTTAAAATCTAATATTTTTGGGATGAGAATACATGCAGGTTTTATAAATGATTTACAAAATAGACACAAGTACGTGAAACTACATTCTATGGTTGAATTATCGAAATCGAATATGCCCCTTTTTATTAAGTCTGGTAATCTAAGAATTAGGGAACAGACACCCTAATTGACGCGAATCCTAAAGATAGATCTATTGGGCCTAACAAACCCCATCCAAAGTACCGGATGCTTTAGTACTTCGAAATTTATATCATATCCGAAGGGTGTCCCGGAATGATGGGGATATTCTTATATATGCATCTTGTTAATGTCGGTTACCAGGTGTTCACCATATGAATGATTTTTATCTCTATGTATGGGATGTGTATTGAAATATGAAATCTTTAGTCTATTGTTACGATTTGATATATTTAGGTTAAACCTATAACTCACCAACATTTTTGTTGACGTTTTTAAACTATATTATTTGGTATACATTAATATAGTTTAATATAGTTATAGGTTAATTTTACACTCATAATATAGTGTAATTTTATACTTATAATATTCGAGCATTCCATCGAACCTTAACAATTGGTATCTTGTTTTGCTTAAGTTTATTAACCTCACGATCCATTATTTCGACGGGTTCTTCGATGAATTGAAGTTTTTCGTTGATTTGGATTTCATCTAACGGAATAGTGAGATCTTCTTTAGCAAAACATTTCTTCAAATTCGAGACGTGGAAAGTGTTATGTACAGCCGCGAGTTGTTGAGGTAACTCAAGTCGGTAAGCTACTGGTCCGACACGATCAATAATCTTGAATGGCCCAATATACCTTGGATTTAATTTCCCTCATTTACCAAATCGAACAACGCCTTTCCAAGGTGCAACTTTAAGCATGACCATCTCTCCAATTTCAAATTCTATATCTTTTCTTTTAATGTCAGCGTAGCTCTTTTGTCGACTTTGGGCGGTTTTCAACCGTTGTTGAATTTGGATGATCTTCTCGGTAGTTTCTTGTATAATCTCCGGACCCGTAATCTGTCTATCCCCCACTTCACTCCAACAAATCGGAGACCTGCACTTTCTATCATAAAGTGCTTCAAACGGCGCCATCTCAATGCTTGAATGGTAGCTGTTGTTGTAGGAAAATTATGCTAACGGTAGATGTCGATCCCAACTGTTTTCGAAATCAATAACACATGCTCGTAGCATGTCTTCAAGCGTTTGTATCGTCCTTTCGCTCTGCCCATTAGTTTGTGGATGATAGGCAGTACTCATGTCTAGACGAGTTCCTAATGCTTGCTGTAATGTCTGCCAGAATCTTGAAATAAATCTGCCATCTCTATCAGAGATAATAGAGATTGGTATTCCATGTCTGGAGACGACTTCCTTCAAATACAGTCGTGCTAACTTCTCCATCTTGTCATCTTCTCTTATTGGCAGGAAGTGTGCTGATTTGGTGAGATGATCAACTATTACCCAAATAGTATCAAAACCATTTGCAGTCGTTGGTAATTTAGTGATGAAATCCATGGTAATGTTTTCCCATTTTCATTCCGGGATTTCGGGTTGTTGAAGTAGACCTGATGGTTTCTGATGCTCAGCTTTGACCTTAGAACACGTCAAACATTCTCCTACGTATTTAGCAACATCGGCTTTCATACCCGGCCACCAAAAATGTTTTTTGAGATCCTTGTACATCTTCCCCGTTCCAGGATGTATTGAGTATCTGGTTTTATGAGCTTCTCTAAGTACCATTTCTCTCATATCTCCAAATTTTGGTACCCAAATCCTTTCAGCCCTATACCGGGTTCGGTCTTCCCGAATATTAAGATGCTTCTCCGATCCATTGGGTATTTCATCCTTTAAATTTCCCTCTTTTAAAACTCCTTGTTGCGCCTCCTTTATTTGAGTAGTAAGGTTATTATGAATCATTATATTCATAGATTTTACTCAAATGGGTTCTCTGTCCTTCCTGCTCAAGGCATCGGCTACCACATTTGCCTTCCCCGGGTGGTAACGAATCTCAAAGTTGTAATCATTCAACAATTCAATCCACCTACGCTGCCTCATATTCAGTTGTTTCTGATTAAATATGTGTTGAAGACTTTTGTGGTCAGTATATATAATACTTTTGACCCCATATAAGTAGTGCCTCCAAGTCTTTAATGCAAAAACAAAGGACGCCTAATTCCATTATTATGATTTCTCCAAAGTGGTATACTGATTTTTAAACGAGACATATATGTAACGATTATGTTGTTAACCCAATGTTTATAATATCAAATGAGATTTTAAATTATTATATTATCATGATATTATCATGTATGAATATCTCTTAATATGATATATATACATTAAATGTCTTTACAACGATAATCGTTACATATATGTCTCGTTTAAAAATCATTAAGTTAGTAGTCTTGTTTTTACATATGTAGTTCATTGTTAATATACTTAATGATATATTTACTTATCATAGTATCATGTTAACTATATATATATATATATATATATATATATATATATATATATATATATATATATATATATATATATATATATATATATATATATATATATATATATATATGTCATCATATAGTTTTTACAAGTTTTAACGTTCATGAATCACCGGTCAACTTGGGTGGTCAATTGTCTATATGAAACATATTTCAATTAATCAAGTCTTAACAAGTTTGATTGCTTAACATGTTGGAAACATTTAATCATGTAAATATCAATCTCAATTAATATATATAAACATGGAAAAATTCGGGTCACTACAGTACCTACCCGTTAAATAAATTTCGTCCCGAAATTTTAAGCTGTTGAAGGTGTTGTCGAATCTTCTGGAAATAGATGCGGGTATTTCTTCTTCATCTGATCTTCATGCTCCCAGGTGAACTCGGGTCCTCTACGAGCATTCCATCGAACCTTAACAATTGGTATCTTGTTTTGCTTAAGTCTTTTAACCTCATGATCCATTATTTCGACGGGTTCTTCGATGAATTGAAGTTTTTCGTTGATTTGGATTTCATCTAACGGAATAGTGAGATCTTCTTTAGCAAAACATTTCTTCAAATTCGAGACGTGGAAAGTGTTATGTACAGCCGCGAGTTGTTGAGGTAACTCAAGTCGGTAAGCTACTGGTCCGACACGATCAATAATCTTGAATGGTCCAATATACCTTGGATTTAATTTCCCTCGTTTACCAAATCGAACAACGCCTTTCCAAGGTGCAACTTTAAGCATGACCATCTCTCCAATTTCAAATTCTATATCTTTTCTTTTAATGTCAGCGTAGCTCTTTTATCGACTTTGGGCGGTTTTCAACCGTTGTTGAATTTGGATGATCTTCTCGGTAGTTTCTTGTATAATCTCCGGACCGGTAATCTGTCTATCCCCCACTTCACTCCAACAAATCGGAGACCTACACTTTCTATCATAAAGTGCTTCAAACGGCGCCATCTCAATGCTTGAATGGTAGCTGTTGTTGTAGGAAAATTATGCTAACGGTAGATGTCGATCCCAACTGTTTTCGAAATCAATAACACATGCTCGTAGCATGTCTTCAAGCGTTTGTATCGTCCTTTCGCTCTGCCCATTAGTTTGTGGATGATAGGCAGTACTCATGTCTAGACGAGTTCCTAATGCTTGCTGTAATGTCTGCCAGAATCTTGAAATAAATCTGCCATCTCTATCAGAGATAATAGAGATTGGTATTCCATGTCTGGAGACGACTTCCTTCAAATACAGTCGTGCTAACTTCTCCATCTTGTCATCTTCTCTTATTGGCAGGAAGTGTACTGATTTGGTGAGATGATCAACTATTACCCAAATAGTATCAAAACCACTTGCAGTCCTTGGTAATTTAGTGATGAAATCCATGGTAATGTTTTCCCATTTTCATTCCGGGATTTCGGGTTGTTGAAGAAGACCTGATGGTTTCTGATGCTCAGCTTTGACCTTAGAACACGTCAAACATTCTCCTACGTATTTAGCAACATCGGCTTTCATACCCGGCCACCAAAAATGTTTCTTGAGATCCTTGTACATCTTCCCCGTTCCAGGATGTATTGAGTATCTGGTTTTATGAGCTTCTCTAAGTACCATTTCTCTCATATCTCCAAATTTTGGTACCCAAATCCTTTCAGCCCTATACCGGGTTCGGTCTTCCTGAATATTAAGATGCTTCTCCGATCCTTTGGGTATTTCATCCTTTAAATTTCCCTCTTTTAAAACTCCTTGTTGCGCCTCCTTTATTTGAGTAGTAAGGTTATTATGAATCATTATATTCATAGATTTTACTCGAATGGGTTCTCTGTCCTTCCTGCTCAAGGCATCGGCTACCACATTTGCCTTCCCCGGGTGGTAACGAATCTCAAAGACGTAATCATTCAACAATTCAATCCACCTACGCTGCCTCATATTCAGTTGTTTCTGATTAAATATGTGTTGAAGACTTTTATGGTCGGTGTATATAATACTTTTGACCCCATATAAGTAGTGCCTCCAAGTCTTTAATGCAAAAACAACCGCGCCTAATTCCAAATCATGCGTCGTATAATTTTGTTCGTGAATCTTCAATTGTCTAGACGCATAAGCAATCACCTTCGTTCGTTGCATTAATACACAACCGAGACCTTGATTTGATGCATCACAATAAATCACAAAATCATCATTCCCTTCAGGCAATGACAATATAGGTGCCGTAGTTAGCTTTTTCTTCAATAACTGAAACGCTTTCTCTTGTTCATCATTCCATTCAAATTTCTTCCCTTTATGCGTTAATGCAGTCAAGGGTTTTGCTATTCTGGAAAAGTCTTGGATGAACCTTCTGTTGTAACCAGCTAGTCCTTAAAACTGGCGTATGTGTTTCGGAGTTTTTGGGGTTTCCCACTTTTCAACAGTTTCTATCTTTACCGGATCCACCTTAATACCTTCTTTGTTCACTATGTGACCGAGGAATTGAACTTCTTCCAACCAAAATGCACACTTTGAAAACTTAGCGTACAATTCTTCCTTCCTCAATACTTCTAACACCTTTCTCAAATGTTCACCGTGTTCTTGGTCATTCTTTGAGTAAATAAGTATGTCATCAATGAAAACAATGACAAACTTGTCAAGGTATGGTCCACACACTCGGTTCATAAGGTCCATGAACACAGTTGGTGCATTAGTTAAACCAAACGGCATGACCATAAACTCGTAATGACCGTAACGTGTTCTGAAAGCAGTCTTTGGAATATCATCTTCTTTCACCCGCATTTGATGATACCCGGAACGTAAGTCAATCTTTGAATAAACAGACGAGCCTTGTAGTTGATCAAATAAGTCGTCGATTCTCGGTAGTGGGTAGCGGTTCTTGATGGTAAGTTTGTTCAACTCTCGGTAGTCGATACACAACCTGAATGTACCATCTTTCTTCTTGACAAACAAAACAGGAGCTCCCCACGGTGATGTGCTTGGTCGAATGAAACCACGCTCTAAAAGTTCTTGTAATTGGCTTTGCAGTTCTTTCATCTCGCTGGGTGCGAGTCTATAAGGAGCACGAGCTATTGGTGCAGCTCCTGGTACAAGATCTATTTGAAATTCAACGGATCGATGTGGGGGTAATCCCGGTAATTCTTTCGGAAATACATCGGGAAATTCTTTTGCAATGGGAACATCATTGATGCTCTTTTCTTCAGTTTGTACTTTCTCGACGTGTGCTAGAATAGCATAGCAACCTTTTCTTATTAGTTTGTGTGCCTTCAAATTACTAATAAGATGTAGCTTCGTGTTGCCCTTTTCTCCGTACACCATTAAGGGTTTTCCTTTTTCTCGTATAATGCGAATTGCATTTTTGTAACAAACGATCTCTGCTTTCACTTCGTTCAACCAGTCCATACCGATTATCACATCAAAACTCCCTAACTCTACTGGTATCAAATCAATCTTAAATGTTTCGCTAACCAGTTTAATTTCTCGATTCCGACATATATTATCTGCTGAAATTAATTTACCATTTGCTAATTCGAGTAAAAATTTACTATCCAAAGGCGTCAATGGACAACTTAATTTAGCACAAAAATCTCTACTCATATAGCTTCTATCCGCACCCGAATCAAATAAAACGTAAGCAGATTTATTGTCAATAAGAAACGTACCCGTAACGAGCTCTGGGTCTTCCTGTTACTCTGCCGCATTAATATTGAAAACTCTTCCGCGGCCTTGTCCATTCGTGTTCTCCTGGTTCGGGCAATTTCTAATAATGTGGCCCAGTTTTCCACATTTATAACAAACTACATTAGCATAACTTGCTCCGACACTACTTGCTCCACCATTACTCGTTCCGACACCATTTGTTCCTTTCGTTCTATTAACCCCTGGTCCGTAGACCTCACACTTCGCCGCGCTATGACCATTTCTTTTACACTTGTTGCAAAATTTGGTGCAGAACCCCGAGTGATACTTTTCACACCTTTGGCATAGCTGCTTCTGATTGTTGTTGTTGTTGCGGTTATTATTGTTGTTGGGATGATTGTTGTAGTTGTTGTTGTTGTTGTTGTTGTTATTGTTGGGCCGTTTGTTGTAGTTGCGATTGATGTTGCGATTGTTGGGATAATTATTGCGATTATTGTTGTAATTGTTGTTGTTGTTGTATTGGTGATTCTTATCACTGTTTTCCTCCCACTTTCTTTTGACTTGCTTCACATTGGCCTCTTCAGCAGTCTGTTCTTTAATTCTTTCTTCAATCTGGTTCACTAGTTTATGGGCCATTCTACATGCCTGTTGTATGGAGGCGGGCTAGTGTGAACTTATATCTTCTTGGATTCTTTCCGGTAATCCTTTCACAAACGCGTCGATCTTCTCTTCCTCATCTTCGAATGCTCCCGGACACAATAGGCACAATTCTGTGAATCGTCTTTCGTATGTGGTAATATCAAATCCTTGGGTTCGTAACCCTCTAAGTTCTGTCTTGAGCTTATTGACCTCGGTTCTGGGACGGTACTTCTCGTTCATCAAGTGCTTGAATGCTGACCACGGTAGTGCGTACGCATCGTCTTGTCCCACTTGCTCTAGATAGGTATTCCACCATGTTAACGCAGAACCTGTGAAGGTATGCGTAGCGTACTTTACTTTGTCCTCTTCAGTACACTTACTTATGGCAAACACCGATTCGACCTTCTCGATCCACCGTTTCAATCCGATCGGTCCTTCGGTTCCATCAAATTCCAAAGGTTTGCAGGCAGTGAATTCTTTGTAGGTGCATCCTACACGATTTCCTGTACTGCTAGATCCAAGGTTATTGTTGGTATGTAGCGCAGCCTGTACTGCGGCTATGTTTGAAGCTAGAAAAGTACGGAATTCCTCTTCATTCATATTCACTGTGTGTCGAGTAGTCGGTGCCATTTCCTTCAAAATAGTCAAATGGAACAAGTTAATCATACAGAATATTAAGAGTAGTTAATAGTATTTCGTAGCATAATATGAACTTATTTATAAAAGCTTTTTCTTCATATTAGCATTTTATAAGTTTAAATTCGGGTAGTACCTACCCGTTAAGTTCATACTTAGTAGCTAATATACAATTCAACTACTACAATTCTATATGAAAAACTGATTATAATAATATTTCGCGTTCAAACTTTTATACAATATTTTACAAACTTACAATACCGCTTATTTTACATAAAGCATGAAATATAGCACACAATAACTTTGATACAAGATAGTTGTGAAGATAATTCTAGCTAGTACACAAGTCGTTCTGCAAAGGCAATAAAGACACGTAATTCATACGTCCAGAAACAAGTCATGCATTCTGGTTTTACTAGGACTACTTCCCATCCTTGGTCTTGTGGAACATAACCGTTATGGCCGTTGATAAGACAGCGTGTTGTAACATCGTCAAAGGGACGAGAGTTACGTAATGTCCAACAGTCCCGTAACAATCTAAAAACCTCATTTCTTACCCCAATTACCGACTCCGTCACTTGTGGGAACGTTTTGTTTAATAGTTGTAGGCCGATGTTCTTGTTCTCACTTTGGTGAGAATCGAACATTACTAATCCGTAAGCATAACATGCTTCTTTATGTTGCATGTTAGCCGCTTTTTCTAAATCACGAAGTCCAATATTCGGATATATTGAGTCAAAATAATTTCTTAACCCATTGCGTAAAATAGCATTTGGGTTCCCCGCAATATATGCGTCAAAGTAAACACATCGTAACTTATGGATTTCCCAATGTGATATCCCCCATCTTTCGAACGAAAGCCTTTTATAAACCAAGGCATTCTTGGAACGTTCTTCGAATGTCTTACAAACTGATCTCGCCTTAAATAGTTGTGTCGAAGAATTCTGACCGACTCTAGACAAGATTTCATCAATCATGTCTCCGGGTAGGTCTCTTAAAATATTAGGTTGCCTATCCATTTTGTGTTTTTATACTGTAAAATAGACAAGAGTTAGATTCATAAAAAAAATACTTATTAATACAAGCAATTTTTACATATATCATAAAGCATAAGCACACTATATTACATATATTACACCACACGAATACAACTATCTTATTCCGACTCGCTTGTTTCTTCTTCTTCGGTTTTGGTTCGTTTTGCCAAGTTTATAGGGATATATGATGTTCCCCTAATACGAGCCGTCGTTATCCACATTGGTTTAGAAAAACCTGGTGGTTTAGAGGTTCCCGGGTCATTATTACAACTTAAGGACTTCGGGGGTTGACGATACATATAAAGTTCATCGGGGTTGGAATTAGATTTCTCTATTTTTATGCCCTTTCCCTTATTATTTTGTTTTGCCTTTTTAAATTCAGTTGGGGTAATTTCTATAACATCATCGGAATTCTCGTCGGAATCCGATTCATCGGAGAATTGGTAATCCTCCCAATATTTTGCTTCCTTGGCGGAAACATCATTGACCATAATTAACCTTGGTCGGTTGGTTGAGGATTTTCTTTTACTTAACCGTTTTATTATTTCCCCCACCGGTTCTATTTCTTCATCCGGTTCCGATTCTTCTTCCGGTTCCGATTCTTCTTCCGGTTCCGACTCTTCTTCCGGTTCCTCTTCGGGAACTTGTGAATCAGTCAACGAATCATTCCAATTTACATTTGACTCTTCATTATTATTAGGTGAGTCAATGGGACTTGTTCTAGAGGTAGACATCTATCACATAATATCAAACGCGTTAAGAGATTAATATATCACATAATATTCACATGTTAAAAATATATAGTTTCCAACAAAATTTGTTAAGCAATCATTTTTTAAGTAAACACGGTCGAAGTCCAGACTCACTAATGCATCCTAACAAACTCGATAAGACACACTAATGCAAAATTCTGGTTCTCTAAGACCAACGCTCGGATACCAACTGAAATACAGTTGGGGACAACCACCGTCCCACCCAGTGCCTTCCCAGCTAACCGCCTGGTGACCACTGAGTGTACCTCAGATACTGATTTTAGGGCCTGCCTCTCGGCTACTGCCAACCCTCATAAGGGATCGCAAGGAGTAAGAGCCAATGCTTCGTCACAGGTAACACTGTGAGAATACATGCAAATTGATTAGTACAATATTTATATGCGTGAGTTTCATTAATCCGTTTAAAATGAAGAGTAATCAAATGTATACCACTTTGAGTATATATATGGAGAAGTTAAAAATGTTTACCACTTTTAAATTATTATAAATTTTATTTTAAACTTTGACAATTACAAATGTGAAAATCATCTTTTAAAAACAACGCATCAGTTGAATGATTACGACACTTATATAACTATAGCAATTCTGATTTCTTCCAATCTCAGAGCTGGTATAACACCGTCCATGTGTGGCGGGTTAGTCGTAAAGGAGGTTCTCACAGTGTTACCTGTGACGAAGCATTGGCTCTTACTCCTTGCGATCCCTTACGAGGGTTGGCAGTAGCCGAGAGGCAGGCCCTAAAATCAGTATCTGAGGTACACTCAGTGGTCACCAGGCGGTTAGCTGGGAAGGCACTGGGTGGGACGGTGGTTGTCCCCAACTGTGTTTCAGTTGGTATCAGAGCGGTGGTCTTAGTGAACTGGGTCTACATTAGTGTGACTAACTGATAAGTCGTTAGGATGCATTAGTGAGTCTGGACTTCGACCGTGTCTGCATGTCAAAAGTTTTGCTTATCATTTTTGTCGGAAATCATTTGCTTATCATCCTTAGTAAATTACCTATTTATTATTCTTAGTCTAGACACATCTTATTGCATTGACTGCATGAATAGTGTATAGACAAAAATTTATAGCTTAGCGTATCTGCTAATTCATATCTTAGCGTATCTGCTAATTCATATCTTAGCATGTCTGTTACCGTAAACTTTGCCTAACATATTCCGTAGATTCCTCCGTAACTTATGGGATTTTAGTAATATATATGCATATGTAAATTATGTATTGCAGGGTACTAATCTACATCCTATAATCTATTTCTTATCGAAAATCCTTCATCTGACCGTACGAGATGAATCATGCAACCAGTTCGAGTCCCTCAGATTCCGATAGCTATTCCGATAGTTATTCCGACAGCTATTCCGACATAGATGTTCACCTAAGCTCTGAAAACAGCGTCATCGGCATGAATCAACCAATCAACCATTATCAATTCATTTAATGGGTTCGTAGTCGACTTAATTAATGGAAACGCGCAGAAGGCAATCCCTTCCACCAACCGAATTCACCTCTTGACAATGAACCTGAAGCGTTTACCGGCGAACCTGTTCGAGACACCATTTTCAGTCTCATTTCCAGTGTAACTCGACAAGATTATATTCTAACCACAATTCTGAATCTTATTCATCCGCTCGTTCCAACCGACAATCATCCTGGAGTAATAAGTCAACGAACTTCGCGCTCGAATAATCAATTGGGAGAATATGGTGCAAAATGTACCAGCTTCAGCAACAACACCAACACCAATAGTACCATCAATAACAGCACCAGTACCATCAACAATCCATGCTTCAATATCATCATCTGTACTTTGAGTATGATCTTTGTTTTACGTATCGTTCTACCTCATTTATCTTCGTTCGACATGGCGAATATGTAATCTCTAAAGTTTTAGAGATTATTTATTCTAGTTCCAACCGAAAAGCAAATGAGTTTAATACCACATTGACTCATTAAATCCATGATTACGTCTGAAGAAAATATATATGTTTTCATAAAAATTGTAATCAAAATTTTCATTGTACAAACTGTTAATGGTGAAAATATTTTAACGGGTAGGTAATACCCGAGGAATATTTAGATTTCATATAAATAAATTACACTGTACATTCTTCGAATCTGATTCAACAGTCAGTTACTATCCTATTTACAAACACCGATATACATATCCGTTCACTGCAAAATAACCATTTTTATTCAATTTCATATTTGGATTTTGACTTATCAGAATCCAACAAGTGGCATAATGAAGAAAATATTTGACAAAATAAAATTTGTTAGAAACAAACAAATTAACTATGAGAAATTTTGTTGAGAAATTTTGTTAAGAGTCCACGCTAACTGTTCCCAGCTAATTGTTCCCAGCTAACTGATTACACTTTATTTATCGCAATTTAATTATCGCAATTTACATTCTCGCAATTTTATTTATCGTCATTTAATTTTTGTTATTTACTTTACGCACTTTATTTATCGTCATTTAATTTCTCTTATTTATTTTACACACTTTAAATATCGGGACATGTATACAAGGTTTTGACATATCATATCGACGCATCTATATATATTATTTGGAATCACCATAGACACTCTATATGCAGTAATGATCGAGTTCTCTATACAGGGTTGAGGTTGATTCTCAAATAATATATATACTTTGAGTTGTGATCAAGTCTGAGACATGTACACGGGTCACGATACGTATTAATTAATTCGAATATTATATATTAAACTATATATGAATTATTGGACTGTTACTGTGGACTATCAACTGAGGACTACCAACATTGGACAATTAAAATAAATTAAAATATTGATTATAACATATGAAACTAAACAAATCTTCAAGTTTGCCACTTGATTTCACCCTAAAACCTCATTTGTATCTTGACGATTACAATCTGCGTCTAAACCTTTCGTAATTCTTGAAAATACCTCAATCGAGAGGATGAACCAATCGCACTTCATCTACGTAAGAAGAGATTGATGCATATAGTTATGCACTTGAAAAATTCTTGGAAATTGAGTAAACGTATAACACATAGTTGTGTTAATTCCTTTAGCGTTATTATTACCCAAAATAACTGTTACAATCCCTTTCCAAAATAGTCAAATTTGTCACAGCTCCAGCAAATCAATTTCGATTTTTCATTCGAATAAACCTTATTATAAAGATTACCCCTTCATCATCGTTACCGGAGAACCGTTTATATCTCACCACATTAGCAGTAAATTTATCAGCAACTTCGTTAATCTTTGATTTTTTGAAAAATCATTATATATATCGAAACCTCATCATATACTCATCTGCATATTGTAACATGAATTACCATATCAATTATCGGGAATTAGCAATCAGTATTTTGAAATCTCGCAGCATGGCTACATCAACATTTATATGTATACATATAATATTTATCTCTTAGAATTATGATCTTACATACAGAAATTTCTAAAAAAAAAAAAAAAAAACACCCAGTCTGCGTATCAATACTCCGAACCTTTGAAAAAGCTGATGAGGCAGTAAAAACTGAAGACTACCTTAACAGTCAAAAGTTTGATGATAAAAAGGAATGGAAGGTTGGAAACGCTCAATAGAAAATTTTGTACCGAAAAGCAGATTATGCTAAACTATGAAGAAAGCCGTGAACAAATCAAAAGGACTAAACTTGTACATAAGAATCTTGATGACTCTGTTTCTGATGAAATCTTTAACAAATATTTTACTCCTTAATCGCTCTAAATCCTTGTGAATGAATTTCTTCATCAACCTTCGATCTTAGAAATTCCAAAATATCGTCATAAATATCTTCGATATTTCTGAAGATATTTTCATAATTATCCTTATCTGAAATCAGTTATTTTTTCACGTTATCTGTATTACACCATAAAGGAAACTGTTTAGTTTTTATATTCTGTAAAACTTCGAACTTAAAATATGAATGATATTGAAGTAGTGTTGGGCACTGAAGCATGAATTAGTATAATATAATGACACTTGATCAACGTGATTATATTACAGTAAGTCATGCTAGGTTTCTAAATGGAACGTGATGATTCACAGATCATAACGTCATCATGTGCCATGTTACACGACTCTTACATTCTGTCTAAATCTATAAACATATCAAGAACATATTTTTCTTGATAGTCCTATCTTTCCTTGAATTCTGGTAATTTGACAAGTCAAATTGTGCTATTATC
This sequence comes from Rutidosis leptorrhynchoides, assembly GCF_046630445.1. NCBI lineage: Eukaryota > Viridiplantae > Streptophyta > Magnoliopsida > Asterales > Asteraceae > Rutidosis > Rutidosis leptorrhynchoides. Next base: position 54,312,659 of record NC_092337.1, read on the forward strand.
GTTTCTTTCTTAGAACATTAACAATGTTCATTCTGAAACTTATATCTACGAATTCTGGACCATTACAAGAGATGCCCAATCGCAAGAAGAAGAAACGAAGGGACAAAGCTCCGAAATAGAAATTGGAGTATAAATCGCAGCAAATAGGGGGAAGTATAAACTGGGGATGACAATGATTATAGAAAACAGAAGCAAAGACTTCGAAGTATAAGGGAAGATATAAAGCCCAATAACAACACATAAATTACAAACCGTGTATATCAATGTTTATAGCAACATAAAGACACGGGAGGATTAAAAGCACTATAACCCCAAGGGCAAAGTAGAAGTAAGCAGATTCCTCTGGTGGAAGTTGGAAAAGGAGAATGATGGTTGTGATAGTAAGGATAAGAACAAGGATCAGAACTGGATTTAGCATTTTCATAAACTTTTGAATTTGGGAATTGGGTAGAGGAATGGTAAAAAGTAACGGAATGGAAGAAGTTAATTTATAGTGAAATATCTGATAGAAAAATCAAGGCAGATCTCCGCATTTAATTATAGAGATCTTAATTTCCTTATTCGTCGAAGAATCAAATCTTTTAGATTTCGAAGATTTTCTTTAAATTCCTTGATTTCCGGAAATAAACCATGACTACGTTACCAGACAATACGAATATGCATTTATTCATTTCATTCTTTTATAATAGCTTCATTCGTACTCTTCGAATAATCGAATTGTTTTATCCATATTACTCAATGATGATAAAACTCTATTTATCAACTCATATTCATTATGAACAACATTTTTATTGTTAGCCATGACCACCTCACTCAAATTTCGGGACGAAATTTCTTTAACGGGTAGGTACTGTGACGACCCAGAAATTTCTGACCAAATTTAAACTTAATCTCTATAGAATTCCGACACGATAAGAAAAGTTTGTAAAGATGAGTCTCAAGAAATTTTGAACTGCTTACATGGATTCAATTGACCTTCGACTGCTCTCGACGATTCACGAACAATTAATTGTAAATAGATATCTCTATAATTATTATTATTATCACTATTAACATAAGTACTACTATTATTAATATTATCATTATCATTATTAGTATTATTATTAAAAATTTTATTTTTACAATTATATTATTATTAAGAGGATCATTATTAGTAAAACTTTCATTTTTATCATAGGTATTAATATCTTTACCTTAATAGTATTACAAATATTAATTTTACAAACAAAAGAGACTTATATGTAAAAGGTATATTACATACTATATTTTTATATGAAATATTAATAACTGTAATAATAACTAAATTATATATAGTGTATAAAAATATTTTAAGATATTATGAGTAATAATAAACACATATATAAATATTGAATTCAACACATTATATATATATAACAATAAATTACAATTTAATAATATATTATAATAAATATATATATACAACATTGTTCAATTACAATTATATGTGTTAATATATATATATACATGATATAGGTTCGCGAATCCGAGACCAACCCTGCATTGTTCAGTTGTTCAATATTGTCATATGTATTTTTACTACAAAATACATTAGGTGAGTTTCATTTGCTCCCTTTTTAAATGCTTTTGCAATATATATTTTTGGGACTGAGAATACATGCGCTGCTTTTATAACTGTTTTACGAAATAGACACAAGTAATCGAAACTACATTCTATGGTTGAATTATTAAACCGAATATGCCCCTTTTTAGTCTGGTAATCTAAGAATTAGGGAACAGACACCCTAATTGACGCGAATCCTAAAGATAGATCTATTGGGTCCAACAAGCCCCATCCAAAGTACCGGATGCTTTAGTACTTCGAAATTTATATCATGTCCGAAGGAGGATCCCGGAATGATGGGGATATTCTTATATGCATATTGTTAATGTCGGTTACCAGGTGTTCAATCCATATGAATGATATTTTTGTCTCTATGCAAGGGACGTATGTTTATGAGAAATGGAAATATGAAATCTTGTGGTCTATTAAAATTATGAAATGATTATTTATGATAAACTAATGAACTCACCAACCTTTTGGTTGACATTTGAAAGCATGTTTATTCTCAGGCACGAAAGAAATCTTCCGCTGTGCATTTGCTCATTTTAAAGATATTACTTGAAGTCATTCATAACATATTTCAAAAGACGTTGCATTCGAGTCGTTGAGTTCATCAAGATTATTATTAAGTCGTTGATAGTCTGATATATTATGAAATGTGATGCATGTCTGTCTACTTTAGATGTTTGTCTTTCAAAAACGAATGCAATGTTTGTAAAATGTATCATATAGAGGTCAAGTACCTCGCGATGTAATCAACTGTTGTGAATCGTTTATAATCGATATGGACTTCGTCCGGATGGATTAGGACGGACCAACTGTGAAGACCCATCCTAATCCATCCGGACGAAGTCCATATCGATTATAAACGATTCACAACAGTTGATTACATCGCGAGGTACTTGACCTCTATATGATACATTTTACAAACATTGCATTCGTTTTTGAAAAGACAAACTTTCATTACATCGAAAGTTGACAGGCATGCATACCATTTCATAATATATCCAACTATAATTGACTTGATAATAATCTTGATGAACTCGACGACTCGAATGCAATGTCTTTTGAAATATGCCATGAATGACTCCAAGTAATATCTATAAAATGAGCAAATACACAGCGGAAGATTTCTTTCGTACCTGAGAATAAACATGCTTTAAAGTGTCAACCAAAAGGTTGGTGAGTTCATTAGTTTAACTTAAACAATCGTTTCCATCATTTTAATAGACCACAAGATTTCAGATTTCCATTTCTCATAAACATACGTCCCATGCATAGAGACAAAAATATCATTCATATGGATTGAACACCTGGTAACCGACATTAACAATATGCATATATAAGAATATCCCCATCATTCCGGGATCCTCCTTCAGACATGATATAAATTTCGAAGTACTAAAACATCCGGTACTTTGGATGGGGCGTGTTGGGCCCGATAGATCTATCTTTAGGATTCGCGTCAATTAGGGTGTCTGTTCCCTAATTCTTAGATTACCAGACTTAATAAAAAGGGGCATATTCGACTTCGATAATCCAACCATAGAATGTAGTTTCACGTACTTGTGTCAATTTCGTAAAACAGTTATAAAAGTTGCGCATGTATTCTCAGCCCAAAAATATAAAGGGTAAAAAGGCAAATGAAACTCACGATACTGTATTTTGTAGTAAAAATAATATGACGTCATTGAACAATGCAGGGTTGGCCTCGGATTCACGAACCTATATCAATTGTGTATATATTAATACGTATAATGTAAGTTACAAAATTTCATTTATTAATATGTATTATTTATATATTATAGTTTTGTAGAATTTATTCTAACCTTTATTTTAAAATGTATACTTATATTATATTTTAAGTTATATTTTATATATATATATCGATTTTATGTATATATATCTATAATGATTTACGTTTATAAAAATAGTGACATTAATATATTTATATACATATATTTGTGGTTAGTATTGTATTTATGAAATTTTATTAGTTTGTTATGTGAATTATTAATACAATCCTAGTATATACCATAAGTATATATATAGTGTACAAAAGATTTATTTGTTAAAATAATAATTTAGATAATAATGATTTACTAATAATAATAATAATTTTATTAATAATGATAATACTAATAGCAAAAAAAATGAAAATGATAACTGTTAATGATACTAATAATAATAACTCTAAAATAATATTAATACTAATACCATACTTATGTTAATAATAAGGGTTCTAATATTTATAAAATGATAAATGATAATCATAATAATACTAGTAAATATTAATGATGATACTGATAAATATGATATTATTAATTGTAAATGTACTGATGATACTATTATTTATAAACCGGTACAAATTCTAATATTGATGATAATAATATATTTTTATTTCCTTCATAATAATAATAATAATGATAATCATAATCAATATCCTAATGATGATAAAATACTAAAATGATAAGTTTATTACTAATAATAATATTATTAATACCTAACTAAAATGTCCCGTTCTTATTGATTAAAAACGTTCCATATTAATTGATTTCGTTGCGAGGTTTTGACCTCTATATGAGACGTTTTTCAAAGACTGCATTCATTTTAAAACAAACCATAACCTTTATTTCATCAATAAAGGTTTAAAAAGCTTTACGTAGATTATCAAATAATGATAATCTAAAATATCCTGTTTACACACGACCATTACATAATGGTTTACAATACAAATATGTTACAACAAAATAAGTTTCTTGAATGCAGTTTTTACACAATATCATACAAGCATGGACTTCAAATCTCGTCCTTATTTAAGTATGCGACAGCGAAAGCTCTTAATAATCACCTGAGAATAAACATGCTTAAAACGTCAACAAAAATGTTGGTGAGTTATAGGTTTAACCTATATATATCAAATCATAATAATATCCCACAAGATTTCATATTTCAATACACATCCCATACATAGAGATAAAAATCATTCATATGGTGAACACCTAGTAACCGACATTAACAAGATGCATATATAAGAATATCCCCATCATTCCGGGACACCCTTCGGATATGATATAAATTTCGAAGTACTAAAGCATCCGGTACTTTGGATGGGGCTTGTTGGGCCCAATAGATCTATCTTTAGGATTCGCGTCAATTAGGGTGTCTGTTCCCTAATTCTTAGATTACCAGACTTAATAAAAAGGGGCATATTCGATTTCGATAATTCAACCATAGAATGTAGTTTCACGTACTTGTGTCTATTTTGTAAATCATTTATAAAACCTGCATGTATTCTCATCCCAAAAATATTAGATTTTAAAAGTGGGACTATAACTCACTTTCACAGATTTTTTTACTTCGTCGGGAAGTAAGACTTGGCCACTGGTTGATTCACGAACCTATAACAATATACACATATATATCAAAGTATGTTCAAAATATATTTACAATACTTTTAATATATTTTGATGTTTTAAGTTTATTAAGTCAGCTGTCCTCGTTAGTAACCTACAACTAGTTGTCCACAGTTAGATGTACAGAAATAAATCGATAAATATTATCTTGAATCAATCCACGACCCAGTGTATACGTATCTCAGTATTGATCACAACTCAAACTATATATATTTTGGAATCAACCTCAACCCTGTATAGCTAACTCCAACATTCACATATAGAGTGTCTATGGTTGTTCCGAAATATATATAGATGTGTCGACATGATAGGTCGAAACATTGTATACGTGTCTATGGTATCTCAAGATTACATAATATACAATACAAGTTGATTAAGTTATGGTTGGAATAGATTTGTTACCAATTTTCACGTAGCTAAAATGAGAAAAATTATCCAATCTTGTTTTACCCATAACTTCTTCATTTTAAATCCGTTTTGAGTGAATCAAATTGCTATGGTTTTATATTGAACTCTATTTTATGAATCTAAACAGAAAAAGTATAGGTTTATAGTCGGAAAAATAAGTTACAAGTCATTTTTGTAAAGGTAGTCATTTCAGTCGAAAGAACGACGTCTAGATGACCATTTTAGAAAACATACTTCCACTTTGAGTTTAACCATAATTTTTGGATATAGTTTCATGTTCATAATAAAAATCATTTTCCCAGAATAACAACTTTTAAATCAAAGTTTATCATAGTTTTTAATTAACTAACCTAAAACAGCCCGCGGTGTTACTACGACGGCGTAAATCCGGTTTTACGGTGTTTTTCGTGTTTCCAGGTTTTAAATCATTGAGTTAGCATATCATATAGATATAGAACATGTGTTTAGTTGATTTTAAAAGTCAAGTTAGAAGGATTAACTTTTGTTTGCGAACAAGTTTAGAATTAACTAAACTATGTTCTAGTGATTACAAGTTTAAACCTTCGAATAAGATAGCTTTATATGTATGAATCGAATGATGTTATGAACATCATTACTACCTTAAGTTCCTTGGATAAACCTACTGGAAAAGAGAAAAATGGATCTAGCTTCAACGGATCCTTGGATGGCTCGAAGTTCTTGAAGCAGAATCATGACACGAAAACAAGTTCAAGTAAGATCATCACTTGAAATAAGATTGTTATAGTTATAGAAATTGAACCAAAGTTTGAATATGATTATTACCTTTTAATAGAATAATAACCTACTGTAAGAAATAAAGATTTCTTGAGGTTGGATGATCACCTTACAAGATTGGAAGTGAGCTAGCAAACTTGAAAGTATTCTTGATTTTATGAAACTATAACTTTTGGAATTTATGAAGAACACTTAGAACTTGAAGATAGAACTTGAGAGAGATCAATTAGATGAAGAAAATTGAAGAATGAAAGTGTTTGTAGGTGTTTTTGGTCGTTGGCGTATGGATTAGATATAAAGGATATGTAATTTTGTTTTCATGTAAATAAGTCATGAATGATTACTCATATTTTTGTAATTTTATGAGATATTTCATGCTAGTTGCCAAATGATGGTTCCCACATGTGTTAGGTGACTCACATGGGCTGCTAAGAGCTGATCATTGGAGTGTATATACCAATAGTACATACATCTAAAAGCTGTGTATTGTACGAGTACGAATACGGGTGCATACGAGTAGAATTGTTGATGAAACTGAACGAGGATGTAACTGTAAGCATTTTTGTTAAGTAGAAGTATTTTGATAAGTGTCTTGAAGTCTTTCAAAAGTGTATGAATACATATTAAAACACTACATGTATATACATTTTAACTGAGTCGTTAAGTCATCGTTAGTCGTTACATGTAAATGTTGTTTTGAAACCTTTAGGTTAACGATCTTGTTAAATGTTGTTAACCCAATGTTTATAATATCAAAAGAGATTTTAAATTATTATATTATCATGATATTATGATGTACGAATATCTCTTAATATGATATATATACATTAAATGTCGTTACAACGATAATCGTTACCTATATGTCTCGTTTCAAAATCATTAAGTTAGTAGTCTTGTTTTTACATATGTAGTTCAATGTTAATATACTTAATGATATGTTTACTTATCATAATATCATGTTAACTATATATATAACCATATATATGTCATCATATAGTTTTTACAAGTTTTAACGTTCGTGAATCACCGGTCAACTTGGGTGGTCAATTGTCTATATGAAACCTATTTCAATTAATCAAGTCTTAACAAGTTTGATTGCTTAACATGTTGGAAACATTTAATCATGTAAATATCAATCTCAATTAATATATATAAACATGGAAAAGCTCGGGTCACTACAGTACCTACCCGTTAAATAAATTTCGTCCCGAAATTTTAAGCTGTTGAAGGTGTTGACGAATCTTCTGGAAATAGATGCGGGTATTTCTTCTTCATCTGATCTTCACGCTCCCAGGTGAACTCGGGTCCTCTACGATCATTCCATCGAACCTTAACAATTGGTATCTTGTTTTGCTTAAGTCTTTTAACCTCACGATCCATTATTTCAACGGGTTCTTCGATGAATTGGAGTTTTTCGTTGATTTGGATTTCATCTAACGGAATAGTGAGATCTTCTTTAGCAAAACATTTCTTCAAATTCGAGACGTGGAAAGTGTTATGTACAGCCGCGAGTTGTTGAGGTAACTCAATTCGGTAAGCTACTGGTCCGACACGATCAATAATCTTAAATGGTCTAATATACCTTGGATTTAATTTCCCTCGTTTACCAAATCGAACAACGCCTTTCCAAGGTGCAACTTTAAGCATGACCATCTCTCCAATTTCAAATTCTATATCTTTTCTTTTAATGTCAGCGTAGCTCTTTTGTCGACTTTGGGCGGTTTTCAACCGTTGTTGAATTTGGATGATCTTCTCGGTAGTTTCTTGTATAATCTCCGGACCCGTAATCTGTCTATCCCCCACTTCACTCCAACAAATCGGAGACCTGCACTTTCTACCATAAAGTGCTTCAAACGGCGCCATCTCAATGCTTGAATGGTAGCTGTTGTTGTAGGAAAATTCTGCTAACGGTAGATGTCGATCCCAACTGTTTCCGAAATCAATAACACATGCTCGTAGCATGTCTTCAAGCGTTTGTATCGTCCTTTCGCTCTGCCCATCAGTTTGTGGATGATAGGCAGTACTCATGTCTAGACGAGTTCCTAATGCTTGCTGTAATGTCTACCAGAATCTTGAAATAAATCTGCCATCCCTATCAGAGATAATAGAGATTGGTATTCCATGTCTGGAGACGACTTCCTTCAAATACAGTCGTGCTAACTTCTCCATCTTGTCATCTTCTCTTATTGGCAGGAAGTGTGCTGATTTGGTGAGACGATCAACTATTACCCAAATAGTATCAAAACCACTTGCAGTCCTTGGCAATTTAGTGATGAAATCCATGGTAATGTTTTCCCATTTCCATTTCGGGATTTCGGGTTGTTGAAGTAGACCTGATGGTTTCTGATGCTCAGCTTTGACCTTAGAACACGTCAAACATTCTCCTACGTATTTAGCAACATCGGCTTTCATACCCGACCACCAAAAATGTTTCTTGAGATCTTTGTACATCTTCCCCGTTCCAGGATGTATTGAGTATCTGGTTTTATGAGCTTCTCTAAGTACCATTTCTCTCATATCTCCAAATTTTGGTACCCAAATCCTTTCAGCCCTATACCGGGTTCCGTCTTCCCGAATATTAAGATGCTTCTCCGATCCTTTGGGTATTTCATCCTTTAAATTTCCCTCTTTTAAAACTCCTTGTTGCGCCTCCTTTATTTGAGTAGTAAGGTTATTATGAATCATTATATTCATAGATTTTACTCGAATGGGTTCTCTGTCCTTCCTGCTCAAGGCATCGGCTACCACATTTGCCTTCCCCGGGTGGTAACGAATCTCAAAGTCGTAATCATTCAACAATTCAATCCACCTACGCTGCCTCATATTCAGTTGTTTCTGATTAAATATGTGTTGAAGACTTTTGTGGTCGGTGTATATAATACTTTTGACCCCATATAAGTAGTGCCTCCAAGTCTTTAATGCAAAAACAACCGCGCCTAATTCCAAATCATGCGTCGTATAATTTTGTTCGTGAATCTTCAATTGTCTAGACGCATAAGCAATCACCTTCGTTCGTTGCATTAATACACAACCGAGACCTTGATTTGATGCATCACAATAAATCACAAAATCATCATTCTCTTCAGGCAATGACAATATAGGTGTCGTAGTTAGCTTTTTCTTCAATAACTGAAACGCTTTCTCTTGTTCATCATTCCATTCAAATTTCTTCCCTTTATGCGTTAATGCAGTCAAGGGTTTTGCTATTCTGGAAAAGTCTTGGATGAACCTTCTGTTGTAACCAGCTAGTCCTAAAAACTGGCGTATGTGTTTCGGAGTTTTTGGGGTTTCCCACTTTTCAACAGTTTCTATCTTTGCCGGATCCACCTTAATACCTTCTTTGTTCACTATGTGACCGAGGAATTGAACTTCTTCCAACCAAAATGCACACTTTGAAAACTTAGCGTACAATTCTTCCTTCCTCAATACTTCTAACACCTTTCTCAAATGTTCACCGTGTTCTTGGTCATTCTTTGAGTAAATAAGTTTGTCATCAATGAAAACAATGACAAACTTGTCAAGGTATGGTCCACACACTCGGTTCATAAGGTCCATGAACACAGCTGGTGCATTAGTTAAACCAAACGGCATGACCATAAACTCGTAATGACCGTAACGTGTTCTGAAAGCAGTCTTTGGAATATCATCTTCTTTCACCCGCATTTGATGATACCCGGAACGTAAGTCAATCTTTGAATAAACAGACGAGCCTTGTAGTTGATCAAATAAGTCGTCGATTCTCGGTAGTGGGTAGCGGTTCTTGATGGTAAGTTTGTTCAACTCTCGGTAGTCGATACACAACCTGAATGTACCATCTTTCTTCTTGACAAACAAAACAGGAGCTCCCCACGGTGATGTGCTTGGTCGAATGAAACCACGCTCTAAAAGTTCTTGTAATTGGCTTTGCAGTTCTTTCATCTCGCTGGGTGCGAGTCTGTAAGGAGCACGAGCTATTGGTGCAGCTCCTGGTACAAGATCTATTTGAAATTCAACGGATCGATGTGGGGGTAATCCCGGTAATTCTTTCGGAAATACATCGGGAAATTCTTTTGCAATGGGAACATCATTGATGCTCTTTTCTTCAGTTTGTACTTTCTCGACGTGTGCTAGAACAGCATAGCAACCTTTTCTTATTAGTTTTTGTGCCTTCAAATTACTAATAAGATGTAGCTTCGTGTTGCCCTTTTCTCCGTACACCATTAAGGGTTTTCCTTTTTCTCGTATAATGCGAATTGCATTTTTGTAACAAACGATCTCTGCTTTCACTTCTTTCAACCAGTCCATACCGATTATCACATCAAAACTCCCTAACTCTACTGGTATCAAATCAATCTTAAATGTTTCGCTAACCAGTTTAATTTCTCGATTCCGACATATATTATCTGCTGAAATTAATTTACCATTTGCTAATTCGAGTAAAAATTTACTATCCAAAGGCGTCAATGGACAACTTAATTTAGCACAAAAATCTCTACTCATATAGCTTCTATCCGCACCCGAATCAAATAAAACGTAAGCAGATTTATTGTCAATAAGAAACGTACCCGTAACAAGCTCCGGGTCTTCCTGTGCCTCTGCCGCATTAATATTGAAAACTCTTCCGCGGCCTTGTCCATTCGTGTTCTCCTGGTTCGGGCAATTTCTAATAATGTGGCCCGGTTTTCCACATTTATAACAAACTACATTGGCATAACTTGCTCCGACACTACTTGCTCCGCCATTACTCGTTCCGACACCATTTGTTCCTTTCGTTCTATTAACCCCTGGTCCGTAAACCTCACACTTCGCCGCGCTATGACCATTTCTTTTACACTTGTTGCAAAATTTGGTGCAGAACCCCGAGTGATACTTTTCACACCTTTGGCATAGCTGCTTCTGATTGTTGTTGTTGTTGCGGTTATTATTGTTGTTGGGATGATTGTTGTAGTTGCTATTGTTGTTGTTGTTGTTGTTGTTGTTGGGCCGTTTGTTGTAGTTGCGATTGGTGTTGCGATTGTGGGGATAATTGTTGCGATTATTGTTGTAATTGCTGTTGTTGTATTGGTGATTCTTATCACCGTTTTCCTCCCACTTTCTTTTGACTTGCTTCACATTGGCCTCTTCAGCAGTCTGTTCTTTAATTCTTTCTTCAATCTGGTTCATTAGTTTGTGAGCCATTCTACATGCCTGTTGTATGGAGGCGGGTTCGTGTGAACTTATATCTTCTTGGATTCTTTCCGGTAATCCTTTCACAAACGCGTCGATCTTCTCTTCCTCATCTTCGAATGCTCCCGGACACAATAGGCACAATTCTGTGAATCGTCTTTCGTATGTGGTAATATCAAATCCTTGGGTTCGTAACCCTCTAAGTTCTGTCTTGAGCTTATTGACCTCGGTTCTGGGACGGTACCTCTCGTTCATCAAGTGCTTGAATGCTGACCACGGTAGTGCGTACGCATCGTCTTGTCCCACTTGCTCTAGATAGGTATTCCACCATGTTAACGCAGAACCTGTGAAGGTATGCGTAGCGTACTTTACTTTGTCCTCTTCAGTACACTTACTTATGGCAAACACCGATTCGACCTTCTCGGTCCACCGTTTCAATCCGATCGGTCCTTCGGTTCCATCAAATTCCAAAGGTTTGCAGGCAGTGAATTCTTTATAGGTGCATCCTACACGATTTCCTGTACTGCTAGATCCAAGGTTATTGTTGGTATGTAGCGCAGCCTGTACTGCGGCTATGTTTGAAGCTAGAAAAGTACGGAATTCCTCTTCATTCATATTCACTGTGTGTCGAGTAGTCGGTGCCATTTCCTTCAAAATAGTCAAATGGAACAAGTTAATCATACAGAATATTAAGAGTAGTTAATAGTATTTCGTAGCATAATATGAACTCATTTATAAAAGCTTTTTCTTCATATTAGCGTTTTATAAGTTTAAATTCGGGTAGTACCTACCCGTTAAGTTCATACTTAGTAGCTAATATACAATTCAACTACTACAATTCTATATGAAAAACTGATTATAATAATATTTCGCGTTCAAACTTTTATACAATATTTTACAAACTTACAATACCGCTTATTTTACATAAAGCATGAAATATAGCACACAATAACTTTGATACAAGATAGTTGTGAAGATAATTCTAGCTAGTACACAAGTCGTTCAGCAAAGGCAATAAAGACACGTAATTCATACGTCCAGAAACAAGTCATGCATTCTGGTTTTACTAGGACTACTTCCCATCCTTGGTCTTGTGGAACATAACCGTTATGGCCGTTGATAAGACAGCGTGTTGTAACATCGTCAAAGGGACGAGAGTTACGTAATGTCCAACAGTCCCGTAATAATCTAAAAACCTCATTTCTTACCCCAATTACCGACTCCGTCACTTGTGGGAACGTTTTGTTTAATAGTTGTAGGCCGATGTTCTTGTTCTCACTTTGGTGAGAAGCGAACATTACTAATCCGTAAGCATAACATGCTTCTTTATGTTGCATGTTAGCCGCTTTTTCTAAATCACGAAGTCCAATATTCGGATATATTGAGTCAAAATAATTTCTTAACCCATTGCGTAAAATAGCATTTGGGTTCCCCGCAATATATGCGTCAAAGTAAACACATCGTAACTTATGGATTTCCCAATGTGATATCCCCCATCTTTCGAACGAAAGCCTTTTATAAACCAAGGCATTCTTGGAACGTTCTTCGAATGTCTTACAAACTGATCTCGCCTTAAATAGTTGTGTCGAAGAATTCTGACCGACTCTAGACAAGATTTCATCAATCATGTCTCCGGGTAGGTCTCTTAAAATATTAGGTTGCCTATCCATTTTGTGTTTTTATACTGTAAAATAGACAAGAGTTAGATTCATAAAAAAAATACTTATTAATACAAGCAATTTTTACATATATCATAAAGCATAAGCACACTATATTACATATATTACACCACACGAATACAACTATCTTATTCCGACTCGCTTGTTTCTTATTCTTCGGTTTTGGTTCGTTTTGCCAAGTTTATAGGGATATATGATGTTCCCCTAATACGAGCCGTCGTTATCCACATTGGTTTAGAAAAACCTGGTGGTTTAGAGGTTCCCGAGTCATTATTACAACTTAAGGACTTCGGGGGTTGACGATACATATAAAGTTCATCGGGGTTGGAATTAGATTTCTCTATTTTTATGCCCTTTCCCTTATTATTTTGTTTTGCCTTTTTAAATTCAGTTGGAGTAATTTCTATAACATCATCGGAATTCTCGTCGGAATCCGATTCATCGGAGAATTGGTAATCCTCCCAATATTTTGCTTCCTTGGCGGAAACATCATTGACCATAATTAACCTTGGTCGGTTGGTTGAGGATTTTCTTTTACTTAATCGTTTTATTATTTCCCCCACCGGTTCTATTTCTTCATCCGGTTCCGATTCTTCTTCCGGTTCCGATTCTTCTTCCGGTTCCGACTCTTCTTCCGGTTCCTCTTCGGGAACTTGTGAATCAGTCCACGAATCATTCCAATTTACATTTGACTCTTCATTATTATTAGGTGAGTCAATGGGACTTGTTCTAGAGGTAGACATCTATCACATAATATCAAACGCGTTAAGAGATTAATATATCACATAATATTCACATGTTAAAAATATATAGTTTCCAACAAAATTTGTTAAGCAATCATTTTTCAAGTAAACACGGTCGAAGTCCAGACTCACTAATGCATCCTAACAAACTCGATAAGACACACTAATGCAAAATTCTGGTTCTCTAAGACCAACGCTCGGATACCAACATTAACAAGATGCATATATAAGAATATCCCCATCTATTTCCAGAAGATTCGACAACACCTTCAACAGCTTAAAATTTCGGGACGAAATTTATTTAACGGGTAGGTACTGTAGTGACCCGAACTTTTCCATGTTTATATATATTAATTGAGATTGATATTTACATGATTAAATGTTTCCAACATGTTAAGCAATCAAACTTGTTAAGACTTGATTAATTGAAATATGTTTCATATAGACAATTGACCACCCAAGTTGACCGGTGATTCATGAACGTTAAAACTTGTAAAAACTATATGATGACATATATATAGATATATATATATATATATATATATATATATATATATATATATATATATATATATATATATATATATATATATATATATATATATATATATATATATATATATATATATATATATATATATATATATATATATATATATAGTTAACATGATACTATGATAAGTAAATATATCATTAAGTATATTAACAATGAACTACATATGTAAAAACAAGACTACTAACTTAATGATTTTTAAACGAGACATATATGTAACGATTATCGTTGTAAAGACATTTAATGTATATATATCATATTAAGAGATATTCATACATGATAATATCATGATAATATAATAATTTAAAATCTCATTTGATATTATAAACATTGGGTTAACAACATTTAACAAGATCGTTAACCTAAAGGTTTCAAAACAACACTTACATGTAACGACTAACGATGACTTAACGACTCAGTTAAAATGTATATACATGTAGTGTTTTAATATGTATTTATACACTTTTTAAAGACTTCAATACACTTATCAAAATACTTCTACTTAATAAAAATGCTTACAATTACATCCTCGTTCAGTTTCATCAACAATTCTACTCGTATGCACCCGTATTCGTACTCGTACAATACACAGCTTTTAGATGTATGTACTATTGGTATATACACTCCAATGATCAGCTCTTAGCAGCCCATGTGAGTCACCTAACACATGTGGGAACCATCATTTATCAACTAGCATGAAATATCTCATAAAATTACAAAAATATGAGTAATCATTCATGACTTATTTACATGAAAATAAAATTACATATCCTTTATATCTAATCCATACACCAAGACCAAAAACACCTACAAACACTTTCATTCTTCAATTTTCTTCATCTAATTGATCTCTCTCAAGTTCTATCTTCAAGTTCTAAGTGTTCTTCATAAATTCTACAAGTTCTAGTTACATAAAATCAAGAATACTTTCAAGTTTGCTAGCTCACTTCCAATCTTGTAAGGTGATCATCCAACCTCAAGAAATCTTTTTTTATTACAGTAGGTTATCATTCTAATACAAGGTAATAATCATATTCAAACTTTGGTTCAATTTCTATAACTATAACAATCTTATTTCAAGTGATAATCTTACTTGAACTTGTTTTCGTGTCATGATTCTGCTTCAAGAACTTCGAGCCATCCAAGGATCCGTTAAAGCTAGATCCATTTTTCTTTTTTCCAGTAGGTTTATCTAAGCAACTTAAGGTAGTAATGATGTTCATAACATCATTCAATTCATACATATAAAGCTATCTTATTCGAAGGTTTAAACTTGTAATCACTAGAACATAGTTTAGTTAATTCTAAACTTGTTCGCAAACAAAAGTTAGTCCTTCTAACTTGACTTTTAAAATCAACTAAACATATGTTCTATATCTATATGATATGCTAACTTAATGATTTAAAACCTGGAAACACAAAAAACACTGTAAAACCAAATTTACGTCGTCGTAGTAACACCGCGGGCTGTTTTGGGTTAGTTAATTAAAAACTATGATAAACTTTGATTTAAAAGTTGTTATTCTGAGAAAATGATTTTTATTATGAACATGAAACTATATCCAAAAATTATGGTTAAACTCAAAGTGGAAGTATGTTTTCTAAAATGGTCATCTAGACGTCGTTCTTTCGACTGAAATGACTACCTTTATAAAAACGACTTGTAACTTATTTTTCCGACTATAAACCTATACTTTTTCTGTTTAGATTCATAAAATATAGTTCAATATGAAACCATAGCAATTTGATTCACTCAAAACGGATTTAAAATGAAGAAGTTATGGGTAAAACAAGATTGGATAATTTTTCTCATTTTAGCTACGTGAAAATTGGTAACAAATCTATTCCAACCATAACTTAATCAACTTGTATTGTATATTATGTAATCTTGAGATACCATAGACACGTATACAATGTTTCGACCTATCATGTCGACACATCTATATATATTTCGGAACAACCATAGACACTCTATATGTGAATGTTGGAGTTAGCTATACAGGGTTGAGGTTGATTCCAAAATATATATAGTTTGAGTTGTGATCAATACTGAGATACGTATACACTGGGTCGTGGATTGATTCAAGATAATATTTATCGATTTATTTCTGTACATCTAACTGTGGACAACTAGTTGTAGGTTACTAACGATGACAGCTGACTTAATAAACTTAAAACATCAAAATATATTAAAAGTGTTGTAAATATATTTTAAACATACTTTGATATATATGTATATATTGTTATAGGTTCGTGAATCAACCAGTGGCCAAGTCTTACTTCCAGACGAAGTAAAAATCTGTGAAAGTGAGTTATAGTCCCACTTTTAAAATCTAATATTTTTGGGATGAGAATACATGCAGGTTTTATAAATGATTTACAAAATAGACACAAGTACGTGAAACTACATTCTATGGTTGAATTATCGAAATCGAATATGCCTCTTTTTATTAAGTCTGGTAATCTAAGAATTAGGGAACAGACACCCTAATTGACGCGAATCCTAAAGATAGATCTATTGGGCCTAACAAACCCCATCCAAAGTACCGGATGCTTTAGTACTTCGAAATTTATATCATATCCGAAGGGTGTCCCGGAATGATGGGGATATTCTTATATATGCATCTTGTTAATGTCGGTTACCAGGTGTTCACCATATGAATGATTTTTATCTCTATGTATGGGATGTGTATTGAAATATGAAATCTTGTGGTCTATTATTATGATTTGATATATATAGGTTAAACCTATAACTCACCAACATTTTTGTTGACGTTTTAAGCATGTTTATTCTCAGGTGATTATTAAGAGCTTCCGCTGTCGCATACTTAAATAAGGACGAGATTTGGAGTCCATGCTTGTATGATATTGTGTAAAAACTGCATTCAAGAAACTTATTTTGTTGTAACATATTTGTATTGTAAACCATTATGTAATGGTCGTGTGTAAACAGGATATTTTAGATTATCATTATTTGATAATCTACGTAAAGCTTTTTAAACCTTTATTGATGAAATAAAGGTTATGGTTTGTTTTAAAATGAATGCAGTCTTTGAAAAACGTCTCATATAGAGGTCAAAACCTCGCAACGAAATCAATTAATATGGAACGTTTTTAATCAATAAGAACGGGACATTTCAGTTGGCATCAGAGCTGGTATAACACCATCCATGTGTGGCGGGTTAGTCGTAAAGGAGGTTCTCACAGTGTTACCTGTGACGAAGCATTGGCTCTTACTCCTTGCGATCCCTTACGAGGGTTGGCAGTAGCCGAGAGGCAGGCCCTAAAATCAGTATCTGAGGTACACTCAGTGGTCACCAGGCGGTTAGCTGGGAAGGCACTGGGTGGGACATTTCAGTTGGTATCAGAGCAAATATACACTTTCTTTTGACTTGCTTCACATTGGCCTCTTCAGCTGCCTGTTCTTTAATTCTTTCCTCAATCTGGTTCACTAGTTTGTGAGCCATTCTACATGCCTGTTGTATGGAGGCAGGCTCTTTTGAACTTATATCTTCTTGGATTCTCTCCGGTAACCTTTTCATAAACGCGTCGATCTTCTCTTCCTCATCTTCGAACGCTCTCGGACACAATAGGCACAATTCTGTGAATCGTCTTTCGTACGAAGTAATATCAAATCCCTGTATTCGTAACCATCTAAGTTCTGACTTGAGCTTATTGACCTCGGTTCTGGGACGGTACTTCTCGTTCATCAAGTGCTTGAATGCTGACCATGGTAGCGCGTAAGCAGCATCTTGTCCCACTTGCTCTAGATAGGTATTCCACCATGTTAACGCACTACCTGTGAAGGTATGCGTAGCGTACTTCACTTTGTCTCCTTCAGCACACTTACTTATGGCAAACACTGGTTCAACTTTCTCAGTCCACCGTTTCAATCCGATTGGTCCTTGGGTCCCATCAAATTCTGAAGGTTTGCAGGTAGTGAATTCCTTGTAGGAGCATCCTACACGATTTCTTGCGCCGTTAGCTGTATTGCTAGATTCAGAGTTATTGTTGGTATGTAGCGTGGCCTGTACTGCGGCTATGTTTGAAGCAAGAAAGGCACGAAATTCCTCTTCGCTCATATTCAAGGTGTTTCGAGTAGTCGGTGCCATTTCCTTCAAAATAATCAAATGAAACAATTTAATCATACAGAATATTAAGAGTAGTCAATAGTATCTCATAGCATAATATGAACTCATTTATAAAAGCTTTTTCTTCATATTAGCGTTTTATAAGCTTAAATTCGGGTAGTACCTACCCGTTAAGTTCATACTTAGTAGCTAATATACAATTTAACTACTACAATTCTATATGAAAAA
Source organism: Rutidosis leptorrhynchoides (assembly GCF_046630445.1). Taxonomy (NCBI): domain Eukaryota; kingdom Viridiplantae; phylum Streptophyta; class Magnoliopsida; order Asterales; family Asteraceae; genus Rutidosis; species Rutidosis leptorrhynchoides. The sequence goes on from NC_092337.1 coordinate 54,331,260, forward strand.
CTGATTATAATAATATTTCGCGTTCAAACTTTTACACAATATTTTACAAACTTACAATACCGCTTATTTTACATATATCATGAAATATAGCACACAATAACTTTGATACAAGATAGTTGTGAAGATAATTCTAGCTAGTACACAAGTCGTTCAGTAAAGGCAATAAAGACACGTAATTCATACGTCCAGAAACAAGTCATGCATTCTGGTTTTACTAGGACTACTTCCCATCCTTGGTCTTGTGGAACATAACCGTTATGGCCGTTGATAAGACAGCGTGTTGTAACGTCGTCAAAGGGACGAGGGTTACGTAATGTCCAACAGTCCCGTAACAATCTAAAAACCTCATTTCTTACCCCAATTACCGACTCCGTCACTTGTGGGAACGTTTTGTTTAATAGTTGTAGCCCGATATTCTTGTTCTCACTTTGGTGAGAAGCGAACATTACTAACCCGTAAGCATAACATGCTTCTTTATGTTGCATGTTAGCCGCTTTTTCTAAATCACGAAGTCCTATATTCGGATATATTGAGTCAAAATAATTTCTTAACCCGTTGCGTAAAATAGCATTTGAGTTCCCTGCAATATATGCGTCAAAGTAAACACATCGTAACTTATGGATTTCCCAATGTGATATCCCTCATCTTTCGAACGAAAGCCTTTTATAAACCAAGGCATTCTTGGAACGTTCTTCGAATGTCTTACAAACTGATCTCGCCTTAAATAGTTGTGTCGAGGAATTCTGACCGACTCTAGACAAGATTACATCAATCATGTCTCCGGGTAGGTCTCTTAAAATATTGGGTTGTCTATCCATTTTGTGTTTTGAATCAACTGTAAAATAGACAAGAGTTAGATTCATAAAAAAAATACTTATTAATACAAGTAATTTTTACATATATCATAAAGCATAAGCACACTATATTACATATTTTACACCACACGAATACAACTATCTTATTCCGACTCGCTCATTTCTTCTTCTTCGGTTTTGGTTCAATTACCAAAACACCTCATCATAAACCTACAACCATTCGTTTGTAATTCGCTGTTCAAAGAACCAAACACCATCGTGTTATTTACTGCTGCTTACCATCGTTATTTTTTTTTAAACAACCATCAACCACAAATCACCAAACCATTACAATCATTGTTATTTTAATGAAAGTAAAAATGATACAGTGAATTGAATGAAAATTACTATCGAATGCTGTTACTGCTAAATTGTCACTTCCATTTACATTTTAAACTGAAACCATTTGATAAATACTAAGGGCTGTGATGGGAATAGCCATCGTGTTCTTTTCCTTCTTGGCTGACATTCACTAACCCCACCTCTCTGGCTTTTCACTTCAGCTTCCGGAACTAATGGAATCCAAGCTAGGTGTAGGATCCATCTCTTATGATCAGTTAGAGGATTTTCGATATGAAATGATTTTCGGTTATCGGATAATATTCTAATTATATAGAATATCTAATATACTACAGAAGATCCCGTAGATTACGGAGGAAATTAAGGAAACGTGTCAGATAAAGTCTACAGTAATAGATACGCTAAGATATGGATTTGTCTATACACTATTCATGCAATCAATGCAGTAAGATGTGTCTAGACTAAGAATGATAAGCAGGTAATTTCCTAAGGATGATAAGTAGGTAATTTTTGACACGAAATGATAAGCAAAACTTTTGACATGTAGACACGGTCGAAGTCCAGACTAATTAATGCATCCTAACAACTACTAGTTAGACACACTAATGCAAGACCTGGTTCGCTAAGACCACCGCTCTGATATCACATGTCATACCCCGTCCTAATCCATTACTACTCTATCTTATACGCTGGCAAATCAATTTGGCATAGCAAAAATTTAGCAACCCTACCACTTTAATAATTGGTGTAGTTGATTCAACTTTGATGGCCATCATCACCTTTCTTTCAAATAACAAGTGGAGAGGTGGGGTTAGTGAATGTCGGCCAAGAAGGAAAAGAACACGATGGCTATTCCCATCACAGCCCTTAGTATTTATCAAATGGTTTCAGTTTAAAATGTAAATGGAAGTGACAATTGAGCAGTAACAGCATTCGATAGTAATTTTCATTCAATTCACTGTATCATTTTCACTTTCATTAAAATAACAATGATTGTAATGGTTTGGTGATTTGTGGTTGATGGTTGTTTAAAAAAAATAACGATGGTAAGCAGCAGTAAATAACACGATGGTGTTTGGTTCTTTGAACAGCGAATTAGAAACGAATGGTTGTAGGTTTATGATGAGGTGTTTTGGTAATTGAACCAAAACCGAAGAAGAAGAAATGAGCGAGTCGGAATAAGATAGTTGTATTCGTGTGGTGTAATATATGTAATATAGTGTGCATATGCTTTATGATATATGTAAAAATTGCTTGTATTAATAAGTATTTTACTCTTGTCTATTTTACAGTATAAAAACACAAAATGGATAGACAACCCAATATTTTAAGAGACCTACCCGGAGACATGATTGATGAAATCTTGTCTAGAGTCGGTCAGAATTCCTCGGCACAACTATTTAAGGCGAGATCAGTTTGTAAGACATTCGAAGAACGTTCCAAGAATGCATTGGTTTATAAAAGGCTTTCGTTCGAAAGATGGGGGATATCACATTGGGAAATCCATAAGTTACGATGTGTTTACTTGAAAAATGATTGCTTAACAAATTTTGTTGGAAACTCTATATTTTTAACATGTGAATATTATGTGATATATTAATCTCTTAACGTGTTTGATATTATGTGATAGATGTCTACCTCGGGAACAAGTCCCATTGACTCACCTAATAATAATGAAGAGTCAAATGTAAATTGGAATGATTCGTGGACTGATTCACAAGTTCCCGAAGAGAAACCGAAAGAAGAATCGGAACCGGAAGAAGAAATAGAACCAGTGGGGGAAATAATAAAACGGTTAAGTAGAATAAAATCCTCAACCAACCGATCAAAGTTAATTATGATCAATGGTGTTTCCGCCAAGGAAACAAAGTATTGGGAGGATTACCAATTCTCCGATGAATCGGATCCCGACAAGGATTCCGATGATGTTATAGAAATTACCCCAACACAATTTAATAAGGCAAAAGAGAACAATAAGGGAAAGGGCATAAAAATAGAGAAATTTGATTCCAAACCCGATGAACTTTATATGTATAGTCAACACCCGTATTTCTTAAGTTGTGACAAAAACCCGGGAACCTCTAAACCACCAGGTTTTTCTAAATCAATGTGAAAAATGACGGCTCGTATTAGAGGAACATCATATATCCCTAGAAACTTGGCAAAATGAACCATTGCTTATAAATAAATGTGTATACATATACATATAAATATATGTATATGTATATATATATATATATATATATATATATATATATATATATATATATATAGTAACCAAAAATAATAATATACGATATAATTAAATTGTTATTAAAACAAATCTATATATATATATATATATATATATATATATATATATATATATATATATATATATATAGAGTATATCAAATATAATTATTTAATAATTGTAATTCTCGATGGACGTTTCGATTATTATTTAGAGAAGTTTAAATCGAACTTATGAGATTTTTAAATAAGCGGTGATTAAAAAAAAAAGTCATATAAATTATAGCTTTATTAAATATATATTTAGAATATTTTTTTTTAGTTTTAACACTTATTATATTTTACTTGTCGTTGGAGGCTAATAATTAATTTAATTTTTTTATTTAATAATTCTAAACAATTAATGACCGATTATTTTTTTTTTTTTTACCATAATGACTAAAATGAATAAAGAAAGTTAATATAAAAATTTGGAATTTTTTTCGAGACTTTTATACGTCACTGATTAACAGCGGAGTACGACACACTATCCGGGAACAAGTCGGCACAATGAATCAATTGAAGTAGCTTTACTTTTTCTTAACTCACACGTTTTTTTTTATATTTGATTAATATAGTATTATATTTTTTATTTAGGGTGATTGAAAACAACTTATAACAATATCCACTTGTTTCATTTGATTCCATCCGTGATATATGAATTAGATTACTGTTTGTTGCTTTTGTTTTCACTCACAATCGAAACTCCTATATATATATTTATAAGTAAACTATCGGTGCCATGATCAAATTTAAGTTCACGGGTGATATATGAATGCTTTTAAATATTACATGTGGGGATTCTTTGTCTAAACTTTCTCTGATATATCTACATACACATATGACATATGGAGAGAAAATATATTCATATACACTTCATCTTCTCCTATTCTTTTCTTGACAACCGGCCACCATAAATCTTCTATCATCCATCACCACCGGTCACCTTTCATCAACCATAAATCACCTGTGTGTTTTTGCTGCTACCATGGTATTTTCTATATTCTTGGATCGAAGACCCAACAAACTGCCATACTTGCTTTCATCCTCCTGTTTCAAACCAATCAGGTAACTACCAAACAGCCATTTTGTCGATCGACTATTATTGATATCTTTTGTTTCTGTTGATCATTGTGAACACAAATTTAAATCACCTCTCTCTCATCATCTTCCCTCTCTCTCTTCTCTCCCTCTTAAAATAAAACCACCACAGACCACCTTAAATTGCTACATATGGTTTACGATTTCTGTTTTACTTCATGAACCCATAGAACCACCTTCCACCTTGATTAAACACCACCACAATTACGGACTTATCTCGATAAGCTCACGTGCGGCACTTAGTCTCTACTAAGTCAGCCTTAGTCGGACCTTAAATAATTCAAGTAATCAAAAGAGAAAATATTATAGAACAAGTGGAATTGAAGAAAATACTTATATTGCTTGAGAATGCTTTACAAGAGATAATGTTTGAGATTTGAGGTGTGGTGTGCCAAATGAGGCCACCCCTATTTATACTACTCTTACATCAAAATGGATGGCTATGATTAAACTAAATCAATGGCTATGATCTAAGTACTAAAAACTTCATGACCTAGAAATATCTATGGAGTTTCCATACCATTCCATGAAAGAATCAAGGAGAGAATTCTAGATATCTTCCATATGCTTCTTGGGCCTTCCATGATTTGGGTTATAATCTTAGTGGGTTGGGCCACAAAGTTGTTGGGTTGTGACAGATATCTGTATGTTCAAAAGTTCGTAATTTTTTTATTATCTAAAAGCTCATATTTTAATCTAATCCACCTTACCCTTTCTTCTTATTCTTCCTAAGTTCCTGTGCGCGGATAAACAAAAAACAAAATTGCTCTTTGTTCTACACTTTATAGCAATTCTACAAACCAAGATTGAAAAAAAAATAAAAAAAAAAAAAAAAAAAAAAACAACAACAACAGAAATAGGTGATTTTTTAAAGTCTTGGAGTCGACGGTAGAGATCGACACTGAAGGTCGACGGTGGTTTATCGTCGTAACGGAGTTTTACTCATATAAAAAATAATAGTATCAGACAAAAAACACTTAGTTTAAAAAATTTCATCATTATAATGTATTTTTTTATTTACAGTTTTACTAATTACTTTTTATTTATCCTTTTGTCTTATATGTAATATTTAAGGGTATCTCCGCCGCAACATCAGTTATCGTCTCAGCCGACTGTACGTGATTTTCAGTTTAGTTTGTTGATATAATGTATAATTTGTAAAATTTAGGGTTTCAGATTTGGGTACTTTGCTTTTGTTGATATAGTGTGTATTTGGTAAAATCTAGGGATTCAGATTTGGGAGTGATAACGACAGAAGAAAAGGTCAGTAATCATGGGTCGTGTATGCACAGCAAATGATACATTTCTAAAGCGATTTCATTCAATTTCTAATGTTTATATGACATGATATCAGGGGCGGAGCCAGGATTTCAAGTCGGCGGTGGCACAAAATAAATTTAAGTTTATCAAGTTACAGAAAGTTATTCAATAACTATGATTCAATACAAACATTTGTGCATCGCGTTAGTATATAATCAATATTTATTAAGTTGTATGTAGAAACACATAAAACGAACAACCAAGATTCTAGTAACAAATAAATGACGAATAATAAATTTAAATTTATTTATGTATAATTACTTAAAACAAAGTGTAAGTATTACTTCAAGTGGGAAAAAAACCAGCGATCACTATAAAATTAATATTCAAATGTGTTGATTATGTTTTGGTCAATACTCCCTATAGGATACTACGTAATTATTTTTAACCGGAAAGAAAATTAAAAGCAGCAGCTATGCAGTTTGTTATTTAGAGCCATGCAATTTGTTATTAATCCATTACGGAGTATTAAAGAATTGAACCAATATATATTATAATATGTTGAGTGTGATATTATTTGGATTCACTCCGTGGCACTATTTCTATTGGATGGTGGCACAAACCTAAAAGGCCTTGAAATTTATAAGGACCCAAGTTTAATAGTTCCATAGTAATGCATAAAGTGAAGAATTTAGTGGTGGCATGTGCACCCTCAGATTACTACTTGGCTCCGCCTCTACATGATATGCTATAACATGTTGGATTATTTTTTCGGTAATTTATTATTGATTTGCATTGAATATGTGAATAATCGAATTATAAATGTATGCTAGATATATATGGTTGAACGAGTGTGATGATGTATAGTGATTGTGTATGATAGTTTATTTTTGTTATGTATTTTTTGAACGAAAATAAAGTTTGAAGTTGAAATATTTGTTCTTTTGTATGAATCACGGTGTCAACGTAGTTTCATTTTTTGGAATTACCAAAATTCATATATTCATTTTTTGGAATTACCAAAATTCATATATTGAACTCTTTACAGTTTTACTAATTACTTTTTATTTATCTTTTGTCTTATATGTAATATTTAAGGGTATAAAAAACATTATCTTATTATTCATATATATTTATTGAAGTTAGCTATTAATTTAGATCAACCCAAAATAGAATAGTGAACTATCAATATAAGACGAATGAGGTCTTGGATTGAATTATCGAACTCCGTATTCAAAACTCACCGAACAACATATCTTGAATGAGTAGAAAATTGACAGAAAACGTTGACGATGGCAGAATCACCCCAAACGTGAAATAATTTTACAATTTGCAAATTCCAAATGCAATGCCAAATATTCTCATCCACAAATAGCGTAAATATAAAGAAAATTGTACATGTTTATATGTTTAATTATACGACTATTATATTAGAACTTAAGTTGACCTTACCTCCTTCCTCGTAAACTGCAAATTATGTAAATCAACGTCACTAAAATGATGTAATTGTTTGTAAATCCATGGATCTAAACATAAAGCAATAAAATGAATTCTCAACACATGAGTTTAATATCTCTAACTAGTGTATGTGATCCATTGGGCCAAGGCCCAATTTCAATCCATGCCCACAACCAAAACGACAAAATAATTGCCAAAACTACAACCTCACATTTTGCTATTATATATAATAGGAAATAGAAATTCGTAATCTGAATTAATTTCTTCCAGATGTAAATCTCTACCTTGTAATTATATGTCGTCTGAGTGTTCGTTGACCATAAATATGCAAAAAATTTATGAATCTTAGTTAGTTGACCGATCGAGATACTAACAGCTTTAAGAGATCTAATTCAATGAATTATTATACTAAGATTGATTGTGTTATGAAAAAGAAATTGAAAAACATAAAGACGCCGATAATGGCGACGTAAATACTCTCATGCACTTAGCACATGATCCTAATGAAATTTGACTAACAAATATTAGCGTCGGGGCTTTATTGAAACAATTGTAAATTTTAAAGGTCATTCTGAAAACAAATGTCACATGATCTAAAAAACATAGACCAACCATATAATTATATATGGAACAATTTTTTTTTTTTTGAAAGGCAAACAAATATTATTACTTAAAAAAGAAATACAAGAGGAGACTAAGCATGTGAGAGCATGCTTATAAGTTACAAAGCTTAAAGCCTATCCTATGGAATACACAAGCAAATGGATAATCACACTAAGATGTGTAGAAACATGAGACAAGAACATAAATCACATGAATGCATGGATCGAAAATTAGCCATGATCATCAAATGTGCTTGGGTTAATAAGCCATTGACTCCAATCGGTTATTGGCTTCTTCGATCTCCTCGAAATCCATTCAAACGCCTTAATTTGGACTTCGTTTAATGTAGTGACCCGAGCTTTTCCGAACCTTTCTATGATTATATGTTTAATGAAAACTATATTTACATGATTAAATGTTTCCAACATGTTAAGCAATCAAACTTGTTAAGACTTGGTTAATTGAAACGGAAATTTTGTAAACGTCTGATTACCCAGTTTGACCAATGATTCACGAATGCTATAAGTTGTATATGACATGATGATACATAAATGAATAAATATATATGTTTAACATGATATAATGATCATCAAGTATCTCATTAAAAATAGTAACAATAAGTTATATACTTAAAAAGGAGACTATTGACGTATGAAACTTGAAACGATACATATAACGATTATCGTTATAACCACGTCTTACTAAATATATATGAAGCATATTAATACATTGTTATATTATATATAACATGATAATATGATAATTAAATATATCATTAAGTGTATTAACAATGAACTACATAAGTAAAAACAAGACTACTAACTTAAGGATTTCGAAACGAGACATATATGTAACGATTATCGTTGTAACGACATTTAAATGTATATATCATATTAAGATATATTAATATATCATAATATCATGATAATATAATAATTTAAAATCTCATTTGATATTATAAACATTGGGTTAACAACATTTAACAAGATCGTTAACCTAAAGGTTTCAAAACAACACTTACATGTAACGACTAACGATGACTTAACGACTCAGTTAAAATGTATAAACATGTAGTGTTTTAATATGTATTCATACACTTTTGAAAGACTTCAAGACACTTATCAAAATACTTCTACTTAACAAAAATGCTTACAATTACATCCTCGTTCAGTTTCATCAACAATTCTACTCGTATGCACCCGTATTCGTACTCGTACAATACACAGCTTTTAGATGTATGTACTATTGGTATATACACTCCAATGATCAGCTCTTAGCAGCCCATATGAGTCACCTAACACATGTGAGAACCATCATTTGGCAACTAGCATGAAATATCTCATAAAATTACAAAAATATGAGTAATCATTCATGACTTATTTACATGAAAACAAAATTACATATCCTTTATATCTAATCCATACACCAACGACCAAAAACACCTACAAACACTTTCATTATTCAATTTTCTTCATCTAATTGATCTCTCTCAAGTTCTATCTTCAAGTTCTAAGTGTTCTTCATAAATTCTACAAGTTCTAGTTTCATAAAATCAAGAATACTTTCAAGTTTGCTAGCTCACTTTCAATCTTGTAAGGTGATCATCCAACCTCAAGAAATCTTTGTTTATTACAGTAGGTTATCATTCTAATACAAGGTAATAATCATATTCAAACTTTGGTTCAATTTCTATAACTATAACAATCTTATTTCCAGTGATGATCTTACTTGAACTTGTTTTCGTGTCATGATTCTGCTTCAAGAACTTCGAGCCATCCAAGGATCTGTTGAAGCTAGATCCATTTTTCTCTTTTCTAGTAGGTTTATCCAAGGAAATTAAGGTAGTAATGATGTTCATAACATCATTCGATTCATACATAAAAAGCTATCATATTCGAAGTGGTAAACTAGTAATCACTAGAACATAGTTTAGTTAATTCTAAACTTGTTCACAAATAAAGTTAATCCTTCTAACTACACTTTTAAAATCAACTATACACATGATCTATATCTATATGATATGCTAACTTAATGATTTAAAACCCGGAAACACGATAAACACCATAAAACCGGATTTACGCCGTCGTAGTTACAACCGGGGGCTGTTTTGGTTTGGATAATTAAAAACTATGAAAAACTTTGATTTAAAAGCTATACTTCTGGGAAAATGATTTTTCTTATGAACATGAAACCATATCGAAAAATCATGGTTAAACTCAAAGTGAAAGTATGTTTTTCAAAACAGTGATCAAGATGTCGTTCTTTCGACGGAAATGACTACCTCTTTCAAAAACGACTTGTAACTTGTATTTCCAACTATAAACCTATACCTTTTCTGTTTAGTTTCATAAATTCAAGTTCAATACGAAACCGTGGCCGCTTAAATCACTCAAAACGGATTAGAAACGAAGAAATGGCGAGCAAAACAAAATTGGTAAAAACTACTCATTTTAGCTACGTGAAAATTGGTAACAAATCTATTTCAACCATAACTTAATCAACTTGTATTGTATATTATGTAATCTTGATATACCATAGACACGTATACAATGTTTAGACCTATCATGTCGACACATCTATATATATTTCGGAACAACCATAGACACTCTATATGTGAATGTTGGAGTTAGCTATACAGGGTTGAGGTTGATTCCAAAATATATATAGTTTGAGTTGTGATCAATACTGAGATATGTATACACTGGGTCGTGGATTGATTCAAGATAATATATATCGATTTATTTCTGTACATCTAACTGTGGACAACTAGTTGTAGGTTACTAACAAGGACAGCTGACTTAATAAACTTAAAACATCAAAATGTATTAAAAGTGTTGTAAATATATTTTGAACATACTTTGATATATATGTACATATTTGTTATAGGTTCGTGAATCGACCAGTGGCCAAGTCTTACTTCCCGACGAAGTAAAAAATCTGTGAAAGTGAGTTATAGTCCCACTTTTAAAATCTAATATTTTTGGGATGAGAATACATGCAGGTTTTATAAATGATTTACAAAATAGACACAAGTACGTGAAACTACATTCTATGGTTGAATTATCGAAATCGAATATGCCCCTTTTTATTAAGTCTGGCAATCTAAGAATTAGGGAACAGACACCCTAATTGACACGAATCCTAAAGATAGATCTATTGGGCCTAACAAACCCCATCCAAAGTACCGGATGCTTTAGTACTTCGAAATTTATATCATATTCGAAGGGTGTCCCGGAATGATGGGGATATTCTTATATATGCATCTTGTTAATGTCGGTTACCAGGTGTTCACCATATGAATGAATTTTATCTCTATGTATGGGATGCATATTGAAATATGAAATCTTGTGGTCTATTATTATGATTTGATAATATATAGGTTAAACCTATAACTCACCAATATTTTTGTTGACGTTTTAAGCATGTTTATTCTAAGGTGATTATTAAGAGCTTCTGCTGTTGCATACTAAAATAAGGACAAGATTTGGAGTCCATGCTTGTATGATATTATATAAAAACTGCATTCAAGAAACTTATTTTTGATGTAATATATTCTTATTGTAAACCATTATGTAATGGTCGTGTGTAAACGGTATATTTTAGATTATCATTATTTGATAATCTACGTAATGCTTTTTAAACCTTTATAGATAAAATAAAGGTTATGGTTGTTTTAAAAATAAATGCAGTCTTTGAAAAATGTCTCATATAGAGGTCAAAACCTCGCGACGAAATCAATTAATATGGAACGTTTATAATCAATATGAACGGGACATTTCAGTTGGTATCTGAGCGTTGGTCTTAGAGAACCAGAATTTTGCATTAGTGTGTCATATCGAGTTTGTTAGGATGCATTAGTGAGTCTGGACTTCGACCGTGTTTACTTGAAAAATGATTGCTTAACAAATTTTGTTGGAAACTATATATTTTTAACATGTGAATATTATGTGATATATTAATCTCTTAACGTGTTTGATATTATGTGATAGATGTCTACCTCTAGAACAAGTCCCATTGACTCACCTAATAATAATGAAGAGTCAAATATAAATTGGAATGATTCGTGAACTGATTCACAAGTTCCCGAAGAGGAACCGAAAGAAGAGTCGGAACCGGAAGAAGAATCGAAACCGGAAGAAAAATCGGAACTGGAAGAAGAAATAGAACCAGTGGGGGAAATAATAAAACGGTTAAGTAGAAGAAAATCCTCAACCAACCGACCAAAGTTAATTATGGTCAATGGTGTTTCCGCCAAGGAAGCAAAGTATTGGGAGGATTACCAATTCTCCGATGAATTGGATCCCGACAAGGATTCCGATGATGTTATAGAAATTATCCCAACACAATTTACTAAGGCAAAAGAGAACAATAAGGGAAAGGGCATAAAAATAGAGAAATTTGATTCCAAACCCGATGAACTTTATATGTATCGTCAACACCCGTATTTCTTAAGTTGTGACAATAACCCGGGAACCTCTAAACCACCAGGTTTTTCTAAACCAATGTGGAAAACGACGGCTCGTATTAGGGGAACATCATATATCCCTAGAAACTTGGCAAAACGAACCAAAACCGAAGAAGAAGAAACGAGCGAGTCGGAATAAGATAGTTGTATTCGTGTGGTGTAATATATGTAATATAGTGTGCTTATGCTTTATGATATATGTAAAAATTGCTTGTATTAATAAGTATTTTTTTTTATGAATCTAACTCTTGTCTATTTTACAGTATAAAAACACAAAATGGATAGACAACCCAATATTTTAAGAGACCTACCCGGAGACATGATTGATGAAATCTTGTCTAGAGTCGGTCAGAATTCCTCGGCACAACTATTTAAGGCGAGATCAGTTTGTAAGACATTCGAAGAACGTTCCAAGAATGCCTTGGTTTATAAAAGGCTTTCGTTCGAAAGATGGGAGATATCACATTGGGAAATCCATAAGTTATGATGTGTTTACTTTGATGCATATATTGCGGGGAACCCAAATGCTATTTTACGCAAAGGGTTAAGAAATTATTTTGACTCAATATATCCGAATATAGGACTTCGTGATTTAGAAAAAGCGGCTAACATGCAACATAAAGAAGCATGTTATGCTTACGGGTTAGTAATGTTCGCTTCTCACCAAAGTGAGAACAAGAACATCGGGCTACAACTATTAAACAAAACGTTCCCACAAGTGACGGACTCAGTAGTTGGGGTGAGAAACAAGGTTTTTAGATTATTACGGGACTGTTGGACATTACAAAACCCTCGTCCCTTTGACGACGTTACAACACGCTGTCTTATCAACGGCCATAACGGCTATGTTCCACAAGACCAAGGATGGGAAGTAGTCCTAGTAAAACCAGAATGCATGACTTGTTTCTGGACGTATGAATTACGTGTCTTTATTGCCTTTGCTGAACGACTTGTGTACTAGCTAGAATTATCTTCACAACTATCTTGTATCAAAGTTATTGTGTGCTATATTTCATGTTATATGTAAAAAAAGCGGTATTGTAAGTTTGTAAAATATTGTGAAAAAGTTTGAACGCGAAATATTATTATAATCAGTTTTTCATATAGAATTGTAGTAGTTGAATTGTATATTAGCTACTAAGTATGAACTTAACGGGTAGGTACTACCAGAATTTAAACTTATAAAACGCTAATATGAAGAAAAAACTTTTATAAATGAGTTCATATTATGCTACGAGATACTATTGACTACTCTTAATATTCTGTATGATTTTAATGTTTCATTTGACTATTTGAAGGAAATGGCACCGACTACTCGACAAACCATGAATATGAGCGAAGAGGAATTTCGTACCTTTCTTGCTGCAAACATAGCCGCAGTACAGGCTGTGCTACATACCAACAATAACCTTGGATCTAGCAGTACAGGAAATCGTGTAGGATGCACCTACAAAGAATTCACTGCCTGCAAACCTTTGGAATTTGATGGAACCGAAGGACCGATCGGATTAAAACGGTGGACCGAGAAGGTCGAATCGGTGTTTGCCATAAGTAAGTGTACTGAAGAGGACAAAGTGAAGTACACTATGCATACCTTCATAGGTACTGCGTTAACATGGTGGAATACCTATCTAGAGCAAGTGGAACAAGATGATGCTTACGCACTACCGTGGTCAGCATTCAAGCACTTGATGAACGAGAAGTACCGTCCCAGAACCGAGGTCAATAAGCTCAAGACAGAACTTAGAGGGTTACGAACCCAAGGATTTGATATTACCACATATGAAAGACGATTCACAGAATTGTTCCTATTGTGTCCGGGAGCGTTCGAAGATGAGGAAGAGAAGATCGACGCGTTTGTGAAAGGATTACCGGAAATAATCCAAGAAGATATAAGTTCACACGAGACCGCCTCCATACAACAGGCATGTAGAATGGCTCACAAACTAGTGAACCAGATTGAGGAAAGAATTAAAGAACAGGCGGCTGAGGAGGCCAATGTGAAGCAAGTCAAAAGAAAGTGGGAGGAAAACGGTGATAAGAATCACCAATACAACAACAACAGCAATTACAACAATAATCGCAACAACTATCCCAACAATCGCAACATCAATCGCAACTACAACAAACGGCCCAACAACAACAACAACAACAACAACAACAGCAACTATAACAATCATCCCAACAACAATAACAACCGCAACAACAACAATAATCAGAAGCAGCTATGCCAAAGGTGTGAAAAGTATCACTCGGGGTTCTGCACCAAATTTTGCAACAAGTGTAAAAGAAATGGTCATAGCGCGGCGAAGTGTGAGGTCTACAGACCAGGGGTTAACAGAACGAAAGGAACAAATGGTGTCGGAACGAGTAATGGTGGAGCAAGTAGTGTCGGAGCAAGTTATGCCAATGTAGTTTGTTATAAATGTGGAAAACCGGGCCACATTATTAGAAATTGCCCGAACCAGGAGAACACGAATGGACAAGGCCGCGGAAGAGTTTTCAATATTAATGCGGCAGAAGCACAGGAAGACCCGGAGCTTGTTACGGGTACGTTTCTTATTGACGATAAATCTGCTTATGTTTTATTTGATTCGGGTGCGGATAGAAGCTATATGAGTAAAGAATTTTGTGCTAAATTAAGTTGCCCATTGGCGCCTTTGGATAGTAAATTTTTACTCGAATTAGAAAATGGTAAATTAATTTCAGCAGATAATATATGTCGGAATCGAGAAATCAAACTGGTTAGCGAAACATTTAAGATTGACTTGATACCAGTAGAGTTAGGGAGTTTTGATGTGATAATCGGTATGGACTGGTTGAGAGAAGTGAAAGCAGAGATCGTTTGTTACAAAAATGCAATTCGCATTATACGAGAAAAAGGAAAACCCTTAATGGTGTACAGAGAAAAGAGCAACGCGAAGTTAAATCTTATTAGTAACCGGAAGCTACAAAAACTAATAAGAAAAGGTTGCTATGCTGTACTAGCACACGTCGAGAAAGTCAATTCCGAAGAAAAGAACATAAATGATATTCCCGTCGCAAAAGAATTTCTCGATGTATTTCTGAAAGAATTACCGGGACTACCTCCACACCGATCCGTTGAATTTCAAATAGACCTTGTACTGGGAGCTGCACCAATAGCTCGTGCTCCATACAGACTCGCACCTAGCGAAATGAAGGAACTTCAGAGCCAATTACAAGAACTTTTAGAGCGTGGTTTCATTCGACCAAGCACATCACCGTGGGGAGCTCCTGTTTTGTTTGTCAAGAAGAAAGATGGTACATTCAGGTTGTGTATCGACTACCGAGAGTTGAACAAACATACCATCAAGAACTGCTACCCACTACCGAGAATCGACGACTAATTTGATCAACTACAAGGCTCGTCTGTTTATTCGAAGATCGATTTACATTCTGGATATCATAAAATGCGGGTGAAGGAGGATGATATTCCAAAGACTGCTTTTAGGACGCGTTACGGTCATTACGAGTTTATGGTTATGCTGTTTGAATTGACTAACGCACCAGCTGTGTTCATGGACCTCATGAACCGAGTGTGTGGGCCATATCTTGACAAGTTTGTCATTGTTTTCGTCGATGACATAATTATTTACTCGAAGAATGATCAAGAGCACGAAGAACATTTGAGAAAAGTGCTAGAGTTGTTGAGAAAAGAAAAACTGTACGCTAAGTTTTCAAAGTGTGCATTTTGGTTGGAAGAAGTTCAATTCCTCGGTCACATAGTGAACAAAGAAGGTATTCAGGTGGATCCAGCAAAGATCGAAACCATTGAAAAGTGGGAAACCCCGAAAACTCTGAAACACATACGCCAGTTTTTAGGACTAGCGGCTTACTACAGAAGGTTCATCCAAGACTTTTCCAGAATAGCAAAACCCTTGACTGCATTAACGCATAAAGGGAAAAAATTTGAATGGAAAGATGAACAAGAGAAAGCGTTTCAATTGTTAAAGAAAAAGTTAACTACGGCACCTATATTGTCATTACCTGAAGGGAATGATGATTTTGTGATATATTGTGACGCCTCAAAGCAAGGTCTCGGTTGTGTATTAATGCAATGAACGAAAGTAATTGCTTATGCGTCTAGACAATTGAAGATTCACGAACAGAATTATACGACGCATGATTTGGAATTAGGCGCGGTTGTTTTTGCATTAAAGACTTGGAGGCACTACTTATATGGGGTCAAAAGTATTATATATACCGACCACAAAAGTCTTCAACACATATTTAATCAGAAACAACTGAATATGAGGCAGCGTAGGTGGATTGAATTGTTGAATGATTACGACTTTGAGATTCGTTACCACTCGGGGAAGGCAAATGTGGTAGCCGACGCCTTGAGCAGGAAGGACAGAGAACCCATTCGAGTAAAATCTATGAATATAATGATTCACAATAACCTTACTACTCAAATAAAGGAGGCACAACAAGGAGTTTTAAAAGAGGGAAATTTAAAGGATGAAATACCCAAAGGATCGGAGAAGCATCTTAATATTCGGGAAGATGGAACCCGGTATAGGGCTGAAAGGATTTGGGTACCAAAATTTGGAAATATGAGAGAAATGGTACTTAGAGAAGCTCATAAAACCAGATACTCAATACATCCTGGAACGGGGAAGATGTACAAGGATCTCAAGAAACATTTTTAGTGGCCGAGTATGAAAGCCGATGTTGCTAAATACGTAGCAGAATGTTTGACGTGTTCTAAGGTCAAAGCTGAGCATCAGAAACAATCAGGTCTACTTCAACAACCCAAAATCCCGGAATGGAACTGGGAAAACATTACCATGGATTTCATCACTAAATTGCCAAGGGCTGCAAGTGATTTTGATACTATTTGGGTAATAGTCGATCGTCTCACCAAATCAGCACACTTCCTGCCAATAAGAGAAGATGACAAGATAGAGAAGTTAGCACGACTGTATTTGAAGGAAGTCGTCTCCAGACATGGAATACCAATCTTTATTATCTCTGATAGGGATGGCAGATTTATTTCAAGATTCTGGCAGACATTACAACAAGCATTAGGAACTCGTCTAGACATGAGTACTGCCTATCATCCACAAACTAATGGGCAGAGTGAAAGGACGATACAAACGCTTGAAGACATGCTACGAGCATGTGTTATTGATTTCGGAAACAGTTGGGATCGACATCTACCGTTAGCAGAATTTTCCTACAACAACAGCTACCATTCAAGCATTGAGATGGCGCCATTTGAAGCACTTTATGGTAGAAAGTGCAGGTCTCCAATTTGTTGGAGTGAAGTAGGGGATAGACAGATTACGGGTCCGGAGATAATACAAGAAACTACTAAGAAGATCATCCAAATTCAACAACGGTTGAAAACTGCCCAAAGTCGACAAAAGAGCTACGCCGACATTAAAAGAAAAGATATAGAATTTGAAATTGGAGAGATGGTCATGCTTAAGGTTGCACCTTGGAAAGGTGTTATTCGATTTGGTAAACGAGGGAAATTAAATCCAAGGTATATTGGACCATTCAAGATTATTGATCGTGTCGGACCAGCAGCTTACCGACTTGAGTTACCTCAACAACTCGCAGCTGTACATAACACTTTTCACGTCTCAAATTTGAAGAAATGTTTTGCTAAAGAAGATCTCACTATTCCGTTGGACAAAATCCAAATCAATGAAAAACTTCAATTCATTGAAGAACCCGTTGAAATAATGGATCGTGAGGTTAAGAGACTTAAACAAAACAAGATACCGATTGTTAAGGTTCGATGGAATGCTCGTAGAGGACCCGAGTTCACCTGGGAACGAGAAGATCAGATGAAGAAGAAGTACCCGCACTTATTTCCAGAAGATGAGCCAACACCTCCAATCCCTTAAAATTTCGAGACGAAATTTATTTAACGGGTAGGTACTGTAGTGACCCGAACTTTTCCGAACCTTTCTATGATTATATGTTTAATGAAAACTATATTTACATGATTAAATGTTTCCAACATGTTAAGCAATCAAACTTGTTAAGACTTGGTTAATTGAAACGGAAATTTTGTAAACGTCTGATTACCCAGTTTGACCAATGATTCACGAACGCTATAAGTTGTATATGACATGATGATACATAAATGAATAAATATATATGTTTAACATGATATAATGATCATCAAGTATCTCATTAAAAATAGTAACAATAAGTTATATACTTAAAAAGGAGACTATTGACGTATGAAACTCGAAACGATACATATAACGATTATCGTTATAACCACGTCTTACTAAATATATATGAAGCATATTAATACATTGTTATATTATATATAACATGATAATATGATAATTAAATATATCATTAAGTGTATTAACAATGAACTACATAAGTAAAAACAAGACTACTAACTTAAGGATTTCGAAACGAGACATATATGTAACGATTATCGTTGTAACGACATTTAAATGTAGATATCATATTAAGATATATTAATATATCATAATATCATGATAATATAATAATTTAAAATCTCATTTGATATTATAAACATTGGGTTAACAACATTTAACAAGATCGTTAACCTAAAAGTTTAAAAACAACACTTACATGTAACGACTAACGATGACTTAACGACTCAGTTAAAATGTATATACATGTAGTGTTTTAATATGTATTCATATACTTTTGATAAACTTCAAGACACTTATCAAAATACTTCTACTTAACAAAAATGCTTACAATTACATCCTCGTTCAGTTTCATCAACAATTCTACTCGTATGCACCCGTATTCGTACTCGTACAATACACAGCTTTTAGATGTATGTACTATTGGTATATACACTCCAATGATCAGCTCTTAGCAGCTCATGTGAGTCACCTAACACATGTGGGAACCATCATTTGGCAACTAGCATGAAATATCTCATAAAATTACAAAAATATGAGTAATCATTCATGACTTATTTACATGAAAACAAAATTACATATCCTGTATATCTAATCCATACACCAACGACCAAAAACACCTACAAACACTTTCAATCTTCAATTTTCTTCATCTAATTGATCTCTCTCAAGTTCTATCTTCAAGTTCTAAGTGTTCTTCATAAATTCTACAAGTTCTAGTTTCATAAAATCAAGAATACTTTCAAGTTTGCTAGCTCACTTCCAATCTTGTAAGGTGATCATCCAACCTCAAGAAATCTTTGTTTCTTACAGTAGGTTATCATTCTAATACAAGGTAATAATCATATTCAAACTTTGGTTCAATTTCTATAACTATAACAATCTTATTTCAAGTGATGATCTTACTTGAACTTGTTTTCGTGTCATAATTCTGCTTCAAGAACTTCGAGCCATCCAAGGATCCGCTGAAGCTAGATCCATTTTTCTCTTTTCCAGTAGGTTTATCCAAGGAACTTAAGGTAGTAATGATGTGAAATGCCCCGTCCTAATCCATCTGGACGAAGTCATCAACATTTGATCCCAGAGCGATGATCGACTCCAAGTAATGTCCTTAAAATGAGCAAATGCACAGCTGAAGATTTCCTTCATACCTGAGAATAAACATGCTTTCAAGTGTCAACCAAAAGGTTGGTGAGTTCATTAGTTTAACATAAATAAACGTTTCATAATTTTAATAGACCACAAGATTTCATATTTCCATTTCTCATAAACATACGTCCTATGCATAGAGACAAAAAATATCATTCATATGGATTGAACACCTGGTAACTGACATTCACAATATGTATATAAGAATATCCCCATCATTCCGGGATCCTCCTTCGGACATGATATAAATTTCGAAGTACTAAAGCATCCGGTACTTTGGATGAGGCTTGTTGGGCCCGATAGATCTATCTTTAGAGTTCGCGTCAATTAGGGTGTCTGTTCCCTAATTCTTAGATTACCAGACTTAATAAAAAGGGGCATATTCGATCTCTATCATTCAACCATATAATGTAGTTTCGATTACTTGTGTCTATTTCGTAAAACATTTATAAAAGCGCATGCATTCTCAGTCCCAAAAATATATATTGCAAAAGCATTTAAAAAGGGATTAATGAAACTCATCATACTGTATTTTGTAGTAAAAATACATATGACGATATTGAACTAATGTAGGGTTGGCCTCGGATTCACGAACCTATATCAATACTATATATATTAACACATATAATGGTAATCAACCAAATTTATATATTATGACTCAAATTATATATATTGTATGTTTATTTAAAATAGATCATATATATATATATATATATATATATATATATATATATATATATATATACACACACACACCCCTATGATCAATGTTATATTAAAATAAATAATAAATAATTTGTTATATGTAAATATTTATATAAATAATTCTAATTTATTTAATTATATAAAATATTATGGTAGTTGTAATAAATATACTTTTATACAGAAAATATTTATTTGTTATAATAATTTTGTTAGTATGAAAGTAATAATAATCATAATAATAATTTAACTATAATCTTAATAATAATAATAATATTAATAATGATAATGATAATAAAAACTACCTTCCAAAATAGGCTTTTAAAAAGAAAAACCGTCATTGCTCGGGCTCGAACCCGCGACCTCCCGCTTCAACACCCAAACTCCAAACCACTATTCTAATAGATGCTTTTCTGTTTAAATTCGTCCTAAATCTATATACCCAGACTAATTAGAAGCCCAATTATTAGCCCAACATTTCAAGTCCACCTAGATATAATTGGCCCAATGTAACCTCTAGTGTTATCACGGCCCAATAGGTATTGTACAGCAAAAGCGTTTTGAGTGTGGGTACTGTAATTGACCGGATACACATCATCAAATGCATCATAATCATGGTATCATTATTATCATCATCTTACTCACATCTCTCGTCCATCACCATCTATTTATCATATCCATCACCTGTCACCATTTATCATTATAATACTATCATCGTTCATCATCACATCACGACATCATCATCATTGTTTCATCATGCAACGAATCAATATCGACAGAAAACCACAATTCCATCGTGACTCCTAGATTATTATAACCGAAACCTTTCCACTAAATATTATTATAATCATCCATTCTTCATTATCATAATCAACTAGACAAATTTTTCCATCACTTTAATTATAATGCACTATTTAATTATTGTTATGATAATTAAAAAAAAATATCAAACGACCCAAATGACTGTATTCTGTCGATCATCAAGTCCTATACCCACTCCATTTGATTAATTGTTATCATATTTGTCCCCACAACCAACTCATATCCTACTTTCTTTAGTCTAATCCTACTACTTTACTTTTAAATTTCTAAAAGTTCATGTACTCATGCTTCATCTAGTCGACATATTTGTTTTCCTTCAACTTGGACTTATCTAGACATTAATCATGATTCAACTAGTGGATGTTGCTTTATTAGTTGTCATTCACCAAAGCAAATCAAACGTATTTTAATCTCTTGGATGACTATCGGATGTAACAAAAAAATATATATATAGTAATTGTTGCCTTTAATGAAGATGGAAAGTGATTAATTGGGTAGCTTGTTATAATCGGATGGGAAACATAAACATAAAGAAATAAGCCATTGTAGCGGTAACATTAATTAAATGGTTGATGGTTTCGATATCACTAGAATAAAGTAATAGCAGCGAAGGGTGTTTGGAGTTCGAATTGGTGGCTATAGTTGGGTCACAACTGATGGCGATTTTGGGGTGATCTTGTTCGTTGATAACAACAAACAACACGAGTGGTTTTCGATGGAATGTTCGAGGATAGTTCGTATGCGTGTCGGACAGAGATAGTATGAAGGGTGTTATTAAAGTGGTGAAATGTGAAGGATGGTGGCAATATGGGTTCTAGATTGAAGCTGTCGAAATTTGAAAATAATAACATTTTCTAATTTGTCAAAATAATTAAGTTTATTGCGAAGGAAGACTAAACTCGATTAACCTTTGCTTCTCTAACACTATTCGGTTGCATGCATCATCAAGGGTCTTGATCTTCGTAGAAAATTGCATGAAAGTGTGCTACTATTGATGCTTGTTGCTGCTTAGTCAGTGGAGCATTCTATCCCCTTGTAAATGCAAAATTTTAATCTCTAATATAGCTTCTGAATTCGGAACACTTGTTTTAGTTGTAGAAGTATTCATTTCCAAATAGATTAACGAATTTTCGCATTGAGGTTCGTGTTTGTCGGAGAAAGAGATCAGTGTGTTCCGGTTGTGGTGGTGATTGTGGGAAGATGGTGGATGTCCAGAGGTGATGAAGGGTGTCGATTAATAAAAGAAAATAGAAGAGAATTGGTGAGTTTGATTGTTGCAGAGAAATTAAAATGATCGCTTACATGATATTGTGTATATATATATATATATATATATATATATATATATATATATATATATATATATCTACATATATGAATATGTTTATATAAAAAGAAAAGTAGAGAAAGAGTGTTAGAAAAGTAGAGAAAGAGTGTTGGGTTCAAAATGGTGTGTGATTCTATCATATGTATCGAGTATTATGTATATACATTAGATAAAGAAAGAGTGATCAGATGGGTTGAGATATAGATAGAAAGTGCTATATAACATAAAGTTTGCTAGTAGCCAAAAGGAGATATCATGAATTCAAAAGGAAAACAGTAAAAGTTAATGAATGTGTGAGAGGGGTTCTAATTCATATGCATATACGTGTATATCATTCTAACCTAACACTCACTTATTAACTTCCTCACAGACAAGAATAAGAAGCAAGGAATAAAATATAAAACTTTGAAAATGAAAGATAACAAATTTGTACAACTTTTGATTTCTTAAATTATATTTAATTAATATTAATAACTAATAATAATATTGATAATATTATTAATAATAACAAATACTAATAATAATAATAATAATAATAATAGAAATAATAATAATAATAAATTATCTCTTAATAAATAAAAAATAATTTTATTAATAAAGATAATGATAAAAATAGAACAATAACAATAATGTCAATACTAAATAATAACTTATAATAAAATAATATTACCACATAACTATTTAAATGAATTATTATGAATTTCTATATGTATATATATATATATATATACATATATATATTTTTTACAATTTACCTATTTTACAATTAATTGTTCGTGAATCGTTGGGAACAGTCAGAGGGTAATTGGTTATATGAACATAGTTCCGAAATTTTCGAGACTCACCATTACAGAATTTGCTTATCGTGTCGAAAACATATAAAGATTAAAGTTTAAATTTTGTCGGAAATTCCCGGGTCACTACAGTACCTACCCGTTAAAGAAATTTCGTCCCGAAATTTGAGTGAGGTTGTCATGGCTAACAATAAAAATTGTTTTCATGGTAAATACGAGTTGATAAATAGAATTTTATCACAGGGTGTAACCTGAATAAAATAATTCGATTATTCGAAGCGTACGAGTGAAGCTATCACCAAAGAGTGAAATATGAGAGTAAAGATTCATCTTAACTTTTGACGTTGGGAGCTGAATTTAGAAAAAAAAACTAAGACGCGTCTTAGCTTTTGACGTTGTTTTGCTTGAATTCCGGAATTCAAGGAATTTGAAGAAAATCATCGAAATCTAAAAGATTTGATTCTTCGGTGAGTAAGAAAATTAAGATCTCTATAATTAATGCGGAAATCTGCCTTGATTTCTTTGTCTGGTATTTTCACTATAAATGAACTTCTTACGTTCCATTACTTTCATCATTCCTATACTTTCTTCCTCTGTTCCTACTTCTAAATATTGTGGAAATGCTCCATCCAGTTCTGATTCTTGATATTTTCCTATCTATGTATCTGTCATCCTTCTTTTCGATCTTCCACCAGAAAATCTGTTTACTTCTACTATTGCCTTGGGGGAATACTATTCTTAATTATACCGTGTCCTTATATTGCTATTCGTATTAATATCCACTGTTTGTAACTTCTGTGTTGCTATTGGGTTTTTATATCTTCCCTTATATTTCAATGTCCCTGCTTCTGTCTCTTATAATTATTATCATCCACAGTTAATGCACTCTCTTATTTGATGCGATTTATACCCCCTTTCTATTTCGGAGCTTCATGCTTTTGTTTACTTTTCGCAAGTAACGGTCCAAAATTCGTAGGTATGGAGTTTCGAATTATCATAATATACAAGATAGAAAGGAAAGGTAGTAGCATGATTTGTTTTGTCAAATTACCAGAAGTTACGGAAAAGACAGAACCATCAAGAAGATATTTTCTTGATATGTTTAGAGGTTAAGTAGAATGAAAGAATCGTGTAACATGGTACATAATGATGGTACTGTGAATCATCACATTCCATTAGAAGCTCAGCATGACTTACTGTAATATAATCACGTTGATCAAGTGTCATTATATTATCCTAACTCATGCATCAGTTTCCAACATTACTTCAATAACATTCATATTTTAAGCTCGAAAGTTTACAGAATATAGAAACTAACAGGTTCTATATGATGTAATACTGATAGCACGAAGGGATTAATGGTTTCAGATAAGAATAATTCTAAAAATATCTCCAGAAATATGGAGGATAATTATAATGAAAGATACGATAATATCTCGAAATATCTAAGATCAGCAGATGATAGAAACTATTGTCTGCAAGGGTTTAGAGTAAGGAGCAAGATATTCACTAAAGACTTTAGCAGACATTGAATCATTTGGATTCTTTGAAGTCAAACTTATTCTTTGTGATTTGTCCACGGCTTTCTTCCTAGTTTCGCATAATCTGCTTTTCGGTACTAAATTTTCTATTGACTGTTTTCAATATAATGATACACAGGAAGCACGATGAGGTATATAATTTCGGACGAGAATATTTATGAAAATATCCTCAGAAATATCGAAGATATTGATGATGATATTTTGGAATTTCTAAGTTATATGGTTGATGGAGAAAGATTTTCCGCAAGATTTTAACATAACTTCAGAGCAAGATATTCTCTAAAGATCTCAACAGATCCAGAATTACCTGAATCCTTTGAATGTAGGGTTTGGTCCTTGTATTTGTCCTTGGTCTCCTTCATGGGTAGCTCAATCTGTTTTTCAATACCCAATTTTCTATCGAGCGTTCCTAACACTCCTTTCTTTATCATCAAACTTTTGGTCGTTTAGACCATCTACCATTTTTCTGTTTCCTCTGCATTTAATACTATGATATCTGAATCATCGGTTATTAATCCGAGGTGATTTCAAGAAAATTGTGTTTTTAGATGATTAAACGCTGATGGTAATATGGTGGAATATGAAAGGTTCACTGGTAACAATAAAAGAGCACACATATATATCAAGTTTATAATAAGGTTGTTTCGAACGAAAAGTCGAAGTTGTCTTGCTGGAGCTGTGACAAGACTGGTTATCTCAAACAGCAGATGCAAAGTTATTTTCGGTAATAATAACACTAAAGGAATTAGCACAGCTACGTGTTAAACTTTTACTCAGGTTCCGAGTGTTTTCAGGTGCATAACTATATGCATCAATCTTTTCTCCCGTAGATGAAGTACGGTTGGTTTATCCTCTCGTTTGAGATGTTTTCAAGAATCATGAAAGGTTTGAACGTAGATCGTAATCGTCAAGATACAAATGAGGTTTGAGATGAAATCAAGTGGCAAACCTGAAGAATTATTTAGTTTCATATGTTATAATCAATATTTTAATTCATTTTAATTGTCCAATGTTGAGAGTCCACAGTTAACAATTCAATAATTCATATATAGTTTAATATATAATATTTGAATTAATTAATACGTATCGTGACCCGTATTTGTCTCAGACTCGATCACAACTCAAACTATATATATTATTGTAGAATTAACCTCAACCCTGTATAGAGAACTCGATCATTACAGCATATAGAGTGTCTATGGTGATTCCAAATAATATATATAGATGCGTCGATATGATATGTCAAAACCTTGTATACGTGTCCCGATATTTAAAGTGCGTAAAATAAATAACAAAAAATAAATGACGATAAATAAAGTGCGTAAAGTAAATAATAGAAATTAAATGACGTTAAATAAAATTGCGAGAATTAAAATTGCGATAATTAAATTGCGATAAATAAAATGTAATATGGAATTAACAGTTAGCTAGGGACAGTTAGCTAGGATTTTGTTAGCATGGTTTCTTAACAAAATTTCATATTGTCAATTAGTCTGTTTCTAATCAATTTTTATTGTGTCCATTATTTCTCCATTATGCCACTTGTTAGATTCAGATAAGTCAAAATCCAAATATGAAATTGAATAAAAATGGTTATTCTGTGGTGAACGGATTCGTATATATGTGGATGTATGTAGGATAGTATATGACTGTTGAAACAGATTCGAAGAACGAACAAAGTAACTTATTAATGTGAAATTTAAATATTCCTCGGGTATTACCTACCAGTTAAAATATTTTCACCATTAACAGTTTGTACAAGAGAATTTTTATTTACAATCTTTATGAAAACATACATACATATATATTTTCTTCAGATGTATTCATGGATTTAATGAGTTAATATGATATTAAACTCATTTGCTTTTCGGTTGGAACTAGAATAAATAATCTCTAAAACTTTAGAGATTACATATTCGCCATGTCGAACGAAGATAAATGAGGTAGAACGATACGTAGAACGAAGATCATACTCAAAGTACAGATGATGATATTGAAGCATGGATTGTTAATGGTACTGGTGCTGTTATTGATGGTACTGTTGGTTCCGGTGATGTTGTTGAAGCTGGTACATTTTGCACCATATTCTTCAAAATGATTACTAGAGCGCGAAGTTCATTGACTTCTTGTATTACTCCGGGATGATTGTCGGTCGGAACGAGCGGATGAATAAGGTTTAGAATCTGGGTTATGATATAGTTTTGGCGAGATATTCGAGAAATGAGGGTGAAAATGGTGTTACGAATAGGTTCGCCGGTAAGTGCTTCAGGTTCTTCGCCAAAAGGTGAATTCGGTTAGTGGAAGGGATCGCCTTCTACGTTTCTCCATTGATTAAGTCGACTACGAATCCATCAGATGAATTGGGGATGACTGATTGGTTAATTCATTCTGCTGACATTGCTTCCGGAGCTTAGATGACTATCCATTCAGAATAACTGTCGGGATAACTATCGGAATAGCTGTCGGAATCCGAGGTACTCGAACTAGTTGAAGGATTCATCTCATACGATCAGATGAAGGATTTTCGATAAGAAATAGATTATAGGATGTAGATTAGTACCCTGCAATACAAAATTTACATATGCATATATAATACTAAAATCCCATAAGTTACGGAGGAATCTACGGAAGTTGTCAGGCAAAGTTACAGTAACAGATACGCTAAGATATGAAGTAGCAGATACGCTAAGATATGAATTTTGTCTATACACTATTCATGCAGTCAATGCAGTAAAACGTGTCTAGACTAAGAATGATAAGCAAGTGATTCTCTAAGAATGATAAACAGGTAATTTTTGACACGAAATGATAAGCAAAACTTTTGACATGCAGACACGGTCGAAGTCCAGACTCACTAATGCATCCTAACGACTTATCAGTTAGACACACTAATGCAGACATGGTTCGCTAAGACCACCGCTCTGATACCAACTGAAATGCCCCGTCCTAATCCATCTGGACGAAGTCATCAACATTTGATCCCAGAGCGATGATCGACTCCAAGTAATGTCCTTAAAATGAGCAAATGCACAGCTGAAGATTTCCTTCATACCTGAGAATAAACATGCTTTCAAGTGTCAACCAAAAGGTTGGTGAGTTCATTAGTTTAACATAAATAAACGTTTCATAATTTTAATAGACCACAAGATTTCATATTTCCATTTCTCATAAACATACGTCCCATGAATAGAGACAAAAAATATCATTCATATGGATTGAACACCTGGTAACCGACATTCACAATATGTATATAAGAATATCCCCATCATTCCGGGATCCTCCTTCGGACATGATATAAATTTCGAAGTACTAAAGCATCTGGTACTTTGGATGAGGCTTGTTGGGCCCGATAGATCTATCTTTAGAGTTCGCGTCAATTAGGGTGTCTGTTCCCTAATTCTTAGATTACCAGACTTAATAAAAAGGGGCATATTCGATCTCTATCATTCAACCATATAATGTAGTTTCGATTACTTGTGTCTATTTCGTAAAACATTTATAAAAGCGCATGCATTCTCAGTCCCAAAAATATATATTGCAAAAGCATTTAAAAAGGGATTAATGAAACTCACCATACTGTATTTTGTAGTAAAAATACATATGATGATATTGAACTAATGTAGGGTTGGCCTCGGATTCACGAACCTATATCAATACTATATATATTAACACATATAATGGTAATCAACCAAATTTATATATTATGACTCAAATTATATATATTGTATGTTTATTTAAAATAGATCATATATATATATATATATATATACACCTATGATCAATGTTATATTAAAATAAATAATAAATAATTTGTTATATGTAAATATTTATATAAATAATTCTAATATATTTAATTATATAAAATATTATGGTAGTTGTAATAAATATACTTTTATACAGAAAATATTTATTTGTTATAATAATTTTGTTAGTATGAAAGTAATAATAATCATAATAATAATTTAACTATAATCTTAATAATAATAATAATAATAATAATAATAATAATAATAATATTAATAATGAAAATGATAATAAAAACTACCTTCCAAAATAGGCTTTTAAAAAGAAAAACCGTCATTGCTCGGGCTCGAACCCGCGACCTCCCGCTTCAACACCCAAACTCCAAACCACTATTCTAATAGATGCTTTTCTGTTTAAATTCGTCCTAAATCTATATACCCAGACTAATTAGAAGCCCAATTATTAGCCCAACATTTCAAGTCCACCTAGATATAATTGGCCCAATGTAACCTCTAGTGTTATCACGGCCCAATAGGTATTGTACAGCAAAAGTGTTTTGAGTGTGGGTACTGTAATCGACCGGATACACATCATCAAATGCATCATAATCATGGTATCATTATTATCATCATCTTACTCACATCTCTCGTCCATCACCATCTATTTATCATATCCATCACCTGTCACCATTTATCATTATAATACAATCATCGTTCATCATCACATCACGATATCATCATCATTGTTTCATCATGCAACGAATCAATATCGACAGAAAATCACAATTCCATCGTGACTCCTAGATTATTATAACCGAAACCTTTCCACTAAATATTATTATAATCATCCATTCTTCATTATCATAATCAACTAGACAAATTTTTCCATCACTTTAATTATAATGCACTATTTAATTATTGTTATGATAATTAAAAAAAAATATCAAACGACCCAAATGACTGTATTCTGTCGATCATCAAGTCCTATACCCACTCCATTTGATTAATTGTTATCATATTTGTCCCCACAACCAACTCATATCCTACTTTCTTTAGTCTAATCCTACTACTTTACTTTTAAATTTCTAAAAGTTCATGTACTCATGCTTCATCTAGTCGACATATTTGTTTTCCTTCAACTTGGACTTATCTAGACATTAATCATGATTCAACTAGTGGATGTTGCTTTATTAGTTGTCATTCACCAAAGCAAATCAAACGTATTTTAATCTCTTGGATGACTATCGGATGTAACAAAAAAATATATATATAGTAATTGTTGCCTTTAATGAAGATGGAAAGTGATTAATTGGGTAGCTTGTTATAATCGGATGGGAAACATAAACATAAAGAAATAAGCCGTTGTAGCGGTAACATTAATTAAATGGTTGATGGTTTCGATATCACTAGAATAAAGTAATAGCAGCGAAGGGTGTTTGGAGTTCGAATTGGTGGCTATAGTTGGGTCACAACTGATGGCGGTTTTGGGGTGATCTTGTTCGTTGATAACAACAAACAACACGAGTGGTTTTCGATGGAATGTTCGAGGATAGTTCGTATGCGTGTCGGACAGAGATAGTATGAAGGGTGTTATTAAAGTGGTGAAATGTGAAGGATGGTGGCAATATGGGTTCTAGATTGAAGCTGTCGAAATTTGAAAATAATAACATTTTCTAATTTGTCAAAATAATTAAGTTTATTACGAAGGAAGACTAAACTCGATTAACCTTTGCTTCTCTAACACTATTCGGTTGCATGCATCATCAAGGGTCTTGATCTTAGTAGAAAATTGCATGAAAGTGTGCTACTATTGATGCTTGTTGCTGCTTAGTCAGTGGAGCATTCTATCCCCTTGTAAATGCAAAATTTTAATCTCTAATATAGCTTCTGAATTCGGAACACTTGTTTTAGTTGTAGAAGTATTCATTTCCAAATAGATTAACGAATTTTCGCATTGAGGTTCGTGTTTGTCGGAGAAAGAGATCAGTGTGTTCCGGTTGTGGTGGTGATTGTGGGAAGATGGTGGATGTCCAGAGGTGATGAAGGGTGTCGATTAATAAAAGAAAATAGAAGAGAATTGGTGAGTTTGATTGTTGTGGAGAAATTAAAATGATCGCTTACATGATATTGTGTATGTATATATATATCTACATATATGAATATGTTTATATAAAAAGAAAAGTAGAGAAAGAGTGTTAGAAAAGTAGAGAAAGAGTGTTGGGTTCAAAATGGTGTGTGATTCTATCATATGTATCGAGTATTATGTATATACATTAGATAAAGAAAGAGTGATCAGATGGGTTGAGATATAGATAGAAAGTGCTATATAACATAAAGTTTGCTAGTAGCCAAAAGGAGATATCATGAATTTAAAAGGAAAACAGTAAAAGTTAATGAATGTGTGAGAGGGGTTCTAATTCATATGCATATACGTGTATATCATTCTAACCTAACACTCACTTATTAACTTCCTCACAGACAAGAATAAGAAGCAAGGAATAAAATATAAAACGTTGAAATTGAAAGATAACAAATTTGTACAACTTTTGATTTCTTAAATTATATTTAATTAATATTAATAATTAATAATAATATTGATAATATTATTAATAATAACAAATACTAATAATAATAATAATAATAATAGAAATAATAATAATAATAAATTATCTCTTAATAAATAAAAAATAATTTTATTAATAAAGATAATGATAAAAATAGAACAATAACAATAATGTCAATACTAAATAATAACTTATAATAAAATAATATTACCACATAACTATTTAAATGAATTATTATGAATTTCTATATGTATATATATATATATATACATATATATATTTTTTACAATTTACCTATTTTACAATTAATTGTTCGTGAATCGTTGGGAACAGTCAGAGGGTAATTGGTTATATGAACATAGTTCCGAAATTTTCGAGACTCACCATTACAGAATTTGCTTATCGTGTCGAAAACATATAAAGATTAAAGTTTAAATTTTGTCGGAAATTCCCGGGTCACTACATGATGTTCATAACATCATTCGATTCATACATAAAAAGCTATCATATTCGAAGTGGTAAACTAGTAATCACTAGAACATAGTTTAGTTAATTCTAAACTTGTTCGCAAATAAAGTTAATCATTCCAACTACACTTTTAAAATCAACTATATACATGATCTATATCTATATTATATGCTAACTTAATGATTTAAAACCCGAAAACACGATAAACACCATAAAACCGGATTTACGCCGTCGTAGTTACAACCGGGGGCTGTTTTGGTTTGGATAATTAAAAACTATGAAAAACTTTGATTTAAAAGCTATACTTCTGGGAAAATGATTTTTCTTATGAACATGAAACCATATCCAAAAATCATGGTTAAACTCAAAGTGAAAGTATATTTTTCAAAACAGTCATCAAGATGTCGTTCTTTCGACGGAAATGACTACCTCTTTCAAAAACGACTTGTAACTTGTATTTCCGAATAAAAACCTATACCTTTTCTATTTAGTTTCATAAATTCAAGTTCAATACGAAACCGTGGCCGCTTAAATCACTCAAAACGGATTAGAAACGAAGAAATGACGAGCAAAACAAAATTGGTAAAAACTACTCATTTTAGCTACGTGAAAATTGGTAACAAATCTATTCCAACCATAACTTAATCAACTTGTATTGTATATTATGTAATCTTGAGATACCATAGACACGTATACAATGTTTCGACCTATCATGTCGACACATTTATATATATTTCGGAACAACCATAGACACTCTATATGTGAATGTTGGAGTTAGCTATACAAGGTTGAGGTTGATTCCAAAATATATATAGTTTGAGTTGTGATCAATACTGAGATATGTATACACTGGGTCGTGGATTGATTCAAGATAATATATATCGATTTATTTCTGTACATCTAGCTGTGGACAACTATTGTAGGTTACTAACAAGGACAGCTGACTTAATAAACTTAAAACATCAAAATGTATTAAAAGTGTTGTAAATATATTTTGAACATACTTTGATATATATGTACATATTTGTTATAGGTTCGTGAATCGACCAGTGGCCAAGTCTTACTTCCCGGCGAAGTAAAAAATCTGTGAAAGTGAGTTATAGTCCACTTTTAAAATCTAATATTTTTGGGATGAGAATACATGCAGGTTTTATAAATGATTTACAAAATAGACACAAGTACGTGAAACTACATTCTATGGTTGAATTATCGAAATCGAATATGCTCCTTTTTATTAAGTCTGGTAATCTAAGAATTAGGGAACAGACACCCTAATTGACACGAATCCTAAAGATAGATCTATTGGGCCTAACAAACCCCATCCAAAGTACCGGATGCTTTAGTACTTCGAAATTTATATCATATCCGAAGGGTGTCCCAGAATGATGGGGATATTCTTATATATGCATCTTGTTAATGTCGGTTACCAGGTGTTCACCATATGAATGAATTTTATCTCTATGTATGGGATGTATATTGAAATATGAAATCTTGTGGTCTATTATTATGATTTGATAATATATAGGTTAAACCTATAACTCACCAACATTTTTGTTGACGTTTTAAGCATGTTTATTCTCAGGTGATTATTAAGAGCTTCCGCTGTTGCATACTAAAATAAGGACAAGATTTGGAGTCCATGCTTGTATGATATTATGTAAAAACTGCATTCAAGAAACTTATTTTTGATGTAATATATTCTTATTGTAAACCATTATGTAATGGTCGTGTGTAAACGGTATATTTTAGATTATCATTATTTGATAATCTACGTAATGCTTTTTAAACCTTTATAGATAAAATAAAGGTTATGTTTGTTTTAAAAATGAATGCAGTCTTTGAAAAATGTCTCATATAGTGGTCAAAACCTCGCGACGAAATCAATTAATATGGAACGTTTATAATCAATATGAACGGGACATTTCATTTAACGCCATTGGACCATTCCCTTTTTTATGTTGAAATAAAGTAAGATTCCGATTTCTCCATATATAATACCCACACACCCATTCGATAGCTTGCCATAAAGAGGAGTTTGAGCCACCAAGATCACCCTTGAACGCTTCTTCCAAACGGGAGAACATTGGGCGATTAACGCCCCACCATCTAAATGCCCGAGCCCAAAGATCCTTAGCGAAGGAGCAATTAATGAAAATATGCTCGACCGTTTCAAGATCGTTGTGGCAAACCGGGCATCGGACCTAGTCCAAATCGATTCCTCTTTTGTCTAGTTCCACTCTAACCGGAATTTTCTTTTGTAGAACTCGCCAAACCAAAATACCTATCTTTTGTGGCAGAACCTTCACTCGCATTGTCTCGTTTGATGGGATCGCACGTTGTAATAGTTTGTCGTCAATCAGCTTTGTTAACACGAAAGTGGAGAATCGCTCACTAGGATGCAGGTTCCAACTCCAATAGCCTTTATCCCCATTATCAAACGAGAAGCCCTGTAACAACGAACGAAGGTTGTTGAATTCGGATAGAGTTCTCCCCGTTGGAGGACGTGACCAATTCCAACTAAACGTATAATCTGGACCATTCTTTTTTATCTTGTCTTCCACCAAAGAATTTTTTTCAACCTCAAGCATGAATAACCTTGGAAATGTGGTGCAAAGTGCCTCATTGTGAATCCAACAGTCTGACCAAAAGGTGGTACCATCTCTTTTACATACCTTCCTAGCAAAAGAGTTAGTATACAATAATCCTAAACTATTGATGTATATAACAACCCTCATATTTCCATATCTGAATTGACTAATTTGACTATAGGGTTGTTATCCATACGTAATATATAATTAAATTCGACGTTGATCAAATATTTATTTTTAGTCGACACGTTCTGTTAACTAAAGTTTACACTAATTATATAAAATAACTTTAGTTAATATTAATGCGTATTATATTTAAAACTATATGTAACATAATTATTAATTAAATGATAAGTTATTTTAATCATTATATATATTTTTAGCTTATAAAAAAAATAAAATAAAAAATAAGAAGATTTTTTTTATTAATTAAATAATGAGCCCATGAATTTTGACTAAATATTTTCAAAAACAAAAACTTATTAAAAACATTTTTAACATGTTTTTATTATTTTGTCAAAATTGGCACCTTTATTTTATTATTTTTTTTTCTTTTCACCAACCATTTTTTACCTATAAATACATGGCTCCTCATTCATTTTTTCTTGCCAAACACAAAAACTTAAGTTATTCTCTCAAAACCTTGAAGAAAATTTGAGGTACTTTCTATTTTTATTAATTTTTTTCAATATTGTCATTTATATTTATATTTATTGTATATTCTTTGTAAAATTCGAAATTAATTATGTTTATATGTTATAATTAGTATTATAAGTGTTATGAGGCATAAAAATAATTTTGATAATTTATGGAATATTATTTATAATTAAATACGAATTATATAGTGTTTAAACGTAAAAACAATGTAAAATTCGTAATAAATACTTTTAAACAAAAATAAAATATATATAATTTTTTCCGAGTTTTTAAAACTTATATAGATCTGAAAAAATTATAAAAATAATTACTTGGGTCGAATTGGCATTTATT
This sequence comes from Rutidosis leptorrhynchoides, assembly GCF_046630445.1. Lineage (NCBI taxonomy): Eukaryota > Viridiplantae > Streptophyta > Magnoliopsida > Asterales > Asteraceae > Rutidosis > Rutidosis leptorrhynchoides. Next base: position 54,366,652 of record NC_092337.1, read on the forward strand.
ATATAATTAAACTCTATTATTATGTAATTCGAAGGTAAATTAAGAATAAATATAAAATAATAAAAAATATTTTTTTAAATATTTTTCTACAGGTTATTAGACTGATAGAATCTTATAAAAATTATAAAAATAATTATTTGGGTTTATTTAGTAATTATGTAGAATTAAAATTATTTTGTGAATACATTAAGGGTAAAAACAAAAATAAATACAAAAAAATAATAAAAACGTTTTCTTAAATTTTTCTACTAATATATATGATTAACTAAAACTATAAAAATTATGTATGTAATTTTTAGATATTTAATTTATTATTTAGACATTTTTGAATAATGTTCGATTAATAAAACACTATTATTTTTGAAGTAATTTAGGTATTTATTTAAAGGTAATTATATTTAATATATATAAGACATATTAAGGTATAATAACTAAATATTAAATAAAACTTAGGTTATATTATCACATATATAATTATTAAGTACATTAATAATTCGTTGTGTGTATACACCTAAAGTGAAGATTAATCAAAGATAATGTATAATTCATGTGAACTTCATCGCTACTCACGGTCGTAAGTGAATGATGTTTAGGTTGCCATTTATGGGTAAGCTTGTAGATCTCGAATGCCATGACTTAGATTCTGGTCAAGAGTCCTGGGCCCCCGGTTACATCTGGTTATTCCTGACTTATTTGATAGCAACGAAGTTTGAGTAAAGTTATACAACGTCTTGCTAAAAATTAACCCGAACTTTCTAAAATTGGAAAATTACTATAAGTGAAAACTTTCCATAAATAGTAACCTTCCGAAAATGAAAATTCTTTAGTGAACCATTACTATCAATATAGTACTATATACTATTGTCTGTTAGGCAATGTCTGATCATACGTTTTATCTCTAGGTTGAGATCTCGGTCACGTCCTTCCGTTCAATTCTTTCGTGAAATACTCTTTTGTGCTGCTAAGGTGAACTTCATAGCCCCACTTTTTACTGTTTCATAACTGTTTTATAACTTTTGGGGTGAGACACATGCTTGCTTTATAACTGTTTTACGCTTAGACACAAGTACTAAATTGTTAACTATGCTGTCATGCTTTGATTCATGTTAAATCCCTACCGTAATATCGTTAATTGCTACGTTTAAATGCAAACTTAATTATTGTGAGTAGGCCTATTGAGAGTAACGTCTCTAACCATTCGACCGTTGGTCTTTGGTTAAATAATAATGATTCCACGACACTGACAGTACAAGGTGTCATAGGGTAAACTTGTTTAGTAGCGATATTACAAAATGCAGCAACACTTTTAGATTGATATTTCTATATCAATCAACTTTAAACTAAATCTTGTGGTCTAAAACTTTGGATATTATTTATAAACCTGTGAATTTCACTCAACCTTTTTGGTTGACACTTTAAGCATGTTTTGTCTCAGGTGATGATTGAGCTAGCTGTTTGCAACTTTGTGATGATAGATTTGATGCTTGCATGGATTCCACATCGCATATTATATTTTAGTTCATAAACATTTATTTTACGTTTTAATAATAATGTAAACATGTATTACTGCTTCCGCTGTTTTATTAACAAAGGTTTTATTTAAAAGTCTCATATAGAGTCGTTCTCGTTTATACAACTGTGTTATGATATGATTGGTCACAATTACCCCTGGTCCATTTTGGGGGGTGTGACAGATTGGTATCAGAGCAGGCTGATGTAGAGAACTAGAATTGCATTTTATGTGTGCCTTATACAATTAGGTACCTTAGCAATGTAGGACTACAACTTTCCTTGACTATAGTGCCTTTAATTGTTGCCTTAAACTGTTAAATGCTACACTATACTTTAGAAACTTTACTTATCTTAGAATGCCGAGCCAACCTAAGAACTCTGCTCACTTTCCTAAGTACTATTCAATTCCGCCACCACATTTAAATGCGACACCGTTCTCGACATTCCTATGTCAACTATCATAGTTTTGTGTATTACATATGTATTACATGAAATGTTATCCATGATTTTTGAAACTCCTATATTTGTTACTATTCATACTCAAACGTATATAACCTCCTTGTTATATCACGTACCTATATGCTTTATGCCTTTATGCATCGGTTTGTGAACCGGAAAATGTCATTGAGTTATCTCAAAGACATTATAATGTCATCACTACTCATATTCATTACTTTTAAATCTTTGATTTCTCGTTATTTTTTTATCATTGAATTTTCTTGACGGATGGCGTCTACGAAACTCTAGAATAGAAGGGTTTGGATTATCGATTTAAAGGATCCTATAGCTCAAGCCGTAGACCTGAATAGGCCATTACGAATTGAAAGTCTTTAATCAAAAGATTATCAGATTACATACTTATCATTTTATGATCTCGACACGTCATACTGCTATTATTGGAGTATAGACACATCATATCTTATTATATCTTATCATATCTATCTTAATAGACTTTGTCTAACACTTTTTCTAAATTTCCTCCGTAAATTACGGAAATCTTTTTGCTATATATACGTATATCAAGAAGACAAATATATCATTCAATATTCAACACTCATCTTATAACAAAAACCCTTATTCCGATCAGATAATATGGATTTCTCACTTGATTCCTTGAACTCCTCAAGCTCTAATGGCAGCGTAACCGGAATGAACCAACCAATTAGTCATCACCTTTTCTGGATGAATTGGGAGTGGGTTCGTAGTCTACTTAATCAATGGAGAAGTGAAGAAGGTGATCCTTTTCACCCACCACATTGCCCTATTGGCGAAGAACCTGAAGCACTTACCGGCGAACCCGTTCGGAACACTATTTTCACCCTCATTTCCAGGATATCCCATCACGAATATATAATATCTAGAATTTCAGATCTTATTCATCCCCTTGTCCGAACCGCCAATCATCCCGAAATAATAGAAGAAGTCAACGAGCTTCGCGCTCGAGTAGTGGCTTTGGAAAATATGGTGCAAAATCTACGAGCACTAGCAGCAGCACCAGCAGCATAACCAGCACCACCAGTACCATCAGCATCACCGCCAACATCATTAGCTTCACCAACAACAACATCTACATTCCACGCCTCAACATCACACTCAGTACCTCAAACATTAACATCATACGCCCCATAGATACCAAGGAATATTAGTAATAATGAGTTAAGATGTATTGACTCATTCTTTCTGAAGAATTATATATGTATACTTTATATATATATATATATATGGTTTGGAACAATAATAAATATTTTCGTATTAAGCTATTACGTGTGAATCTTAACTAGTAAATACTACTCGGATAATTCATATCACTAATATGCTATGATGTACATCCTTTGTTAATGACTTAACAATCGTTAATCACTGCTTTAGCACACTAAACTCCATTTTCATAATAAATCAAGTGTATTATTCAAATACATGTTTGATTTTACACTTCCATTTTCGATGTACTCAAAACTTTCTAGAAAACATTATTCGTGCCTTGTGAATTTCACAAGAAATCCACGAGCACCAACATCATATACCGAGATATATCAATAACAATGAACGATGAAGTATTGATTCATAACTTCATTAGCGAAATATTTCACGACAATTATTAAATCTCTAAGGTTTTGGAGATTATTAATTCTCATTTCAACCGTAAATCAAATGAGTTTAATATTATATTAACTCATTAAATCCATGATTACATCTGAAAGAAAATATATATGTACGTATATTTTCATAAAGATTGTAATTAAATATTCTGTTGTACAAACTGTTGACGGTGAAAATATTTTAACGGGTAGGTAATACCCGAGAAATATTTATATCTCACATTAATATGTTACACCGTACATTCTTCAATTCTGATTCAACAGTCATTAACTATACTACTTACATCCACATATGTATCCGTTCACTAAAGAACAACCATTTTCATACAAATTCAAATACATATTCTGATTTTGACATATCGAAATTTAAGTAAAATTTTAGCAAGTGTTATCTTCTTAAAGATCACTACATTCATGAATTATATTCATTCGTATTCTATGATGAATTATCACATCAAACCACCGAACTTACCATTCCTTACTTTTGAAAATCACAAACATTTCTTCGTCAACTGTTAGATCCATTGATGGATGCATCTTACGCTTAAACACTTCAAATTCAAAATTTTTGAAAACATCCTTTGAATCTTGACGATCACAATCAGCGTTCAATCATCTAAAAACGAAATTTCTTGAAACCATCTCAGATTGATAACCGACGATTCAAATATGGCTGCATTAAATGCAGAGGAAACAACAAAATTGTAGATGGCCTAAATGGCCAGGAGTTTGATGATAAAGAATGGGGTATTGGGAACGCTCGATAGAAAATTTGGTGCTGAAAAACGGATTGAGCAAACCATGAAGGAGACCGTGGACAAATCACAAGGATTAAACCTGTAATCAAAGAATCTAGATGATTCGATTTCTGATGAAAATCACAAAAGATCTCCTTACGCATTCTAAATCCTTACAGGAGAATTTTTCTCGTTATCATTTGATCTTAGAAAATTCTAAGATATCATCGTATCTTTCGTTATAAATATCCTCCATATTTCTGAAGATACATTCATAACTACTCTTATCCGAAATTATTTATCACTTCACACTTTCTGTGTTACATAATAAAGGAAACTGTTTTAGTTTCTATATTTCTATAACATACAAGTTTAAATTTTGAATGATTTGAGGTAGTGTTGGGAATTGAAGCATGAGTTAGCATAATATAATGATGTTAGGCCAACGTGATTATATTACAGTAAGTCATGCTAAATTTTTAATGGAAGATGATGATTCATAGACTTTATAATCATCATTTGCCATGTTACATGACTTTTACATTCTACTTAACCTCTGAACAAATCAAGAACATATATTCTTGATAGTTCTATCCTTAGTAATTCTAGTAATTTGACAAATCAAATCGTGTTATTACCTTTCCTTCTGCTTTGTATATTATGATCATTTGAAACTCCATACCTACGAATTCTAGACCATTATTCGCTTGACTTGAAGTCGGGAAGGAAAAACAAGAGCATAGAGCTCCGACATATAAGGGAAAATATAAAGCCCGATAACAACACGGAAATTACAAACCGTGTATATCAATGCGTATAGCAACATAAAGACACGAGAGAATTAAAAACACTATAACCCCAAGGTAATTGTAGAAGTAAACAGATTCCTCTGGGGGTAAATGAAAAAGAAGAATGACAGAAACGATAGTCAGAAAAATATCCAGGATAAGAACTGGATGGAGCATTTTCACAATCTTTGGAAGTATGAATCGAGAAAGAAAGTATAGAAGTGGTGAAGATAATGAAACGGAAGAAGCTAATTTATAGCAAAATTTCCAAACACATCAATCGAGGTAATTCACCGCATTTAATCAAAGAAATCTCAAAATTTCGTAAATACTGGAGAATCAAATCTTATAGATTACGAAGATTTCCTTTAATCCCTTGAATTCCGAAAATCAATCGTGACTACGTCAAAAGTTAAGGCGAACATTTAATTTTCTCATTCGCTCTTTTAAGATAACTTCATTTATACTCTTCCTATAATCGAATCATTTTATCCATGTTACCCAATATTGATAAAACAATATTTTCAACTCATATTCATCATTCTTGTTGTAAAGAATGACAATCTCTATCAAATTTCACGACTATGATTTTCATGAACTCCTCTCTATTTTGTCTACCCTAGCGTGGTGGCATAAACGCTCAAGGTTTAAATGAGCTCGATATTATTCATAACACATTTTATATATCCAATTTACTGAAATGACTTGTATAACATCATCATTTTGAATGATCTCCGCATTAATAATAAAATGCACTTCGTAGAAGAACTTGTAGAAATTATGGTTTGTATGATTCTAATTCTTGAAACAGAACAATATTCTATCCGTTGGAATTCACGCAAGGCCCCGAGCATACCTGGGAACGTGAAAATCAAATAAAACGTAAATATCCTCGTCTATGTACGAACAACACCGATTAATGGCAACAACTAAATTTCGGGACGAAATTTCTTTTAACGGGTAGGTACTATAACAACCCTCATATTTCCATATCTGAATTGACTAATTTGACTATAGGGTTGTTATCCATACGTAATATATAATTAAATTCGACGTTGATCAAATATTTATTTTTAGTCGACACGTTCTGTTAACTAAAGTTTACACTAATTATATAAAATAACTTTAGTTAATATTAATGCGTATTATATTTAAAACTATATGTAACATAATTATTAATTAAATGATAAGTTATTTTAATCATTATATATATTTTTAGCTTATAAAAAAAATAAAAATAAAAAAAATAATAAGATTTTTTTTATAAATTAAATAATGAGCCCATGAATTTTGACTAAATATTTTCAAAAACAAAAACTTATTAAAAACATTTTTAACATGTTTTTATTATTTTGTCAAAATTGGCACCTTTATTTTATTATTTTTTTTTCTTTTCACCAACCATTTTTTACCTATAAATACATGGCTCCTCATTCATTTTTTCTTGCCAAACACAAAAACTTAAGTTATTCTCTCAAAACCTTGAAGAAAATTTGAGGTACTTTCTATTTTTATTAATTTTTTTTAATATTGTCATTTATATTTATATTTATTGTATATTCTTTGTAAAATTCAAAATTAATTATGTTTATATGTTATAATTAGTATTATAAGTGTTATGATGCATAAAAATAATTTTGATAATTTATGGAATGTTATTTATAATTAAATACGAATTATGTAGTGTTTAAACGTAAAAACAATGTAAAATTCGTAATAAATACTTTTAAACAAAAATAAAATATATATAATTTTTTCTGAGTTTTTAAAACTTATATAGATCTGAAAAAATTATAAAAATAATTACTTGGGTCGAATTGGTATTTATTATATAATTAAACTCTATTATTATGTAATTCGAAGGTAAATTAAGAATAAATATAAAATAATAAAAAAATATTTTTTAAATATTTTTCTACAGGTTATTAGACTGATAGAATCTTATAAAAATTATAAAAATAATTATTTGGGTTTATTTAGTAATTATGTAGAATTAAAATTATTTTGTGAATACATTAAGGGTAAAAACAAAAATAAATACAAAAAAAATAATAAAAACGTTTTCTTAAATTTTTCTACTAATATATATGATTAAATAAGACTATAAAAATTATGTATGTAATTTTTAGATATTTAATTTATTATTTAGACATTTTTGAATAATGTTCGATTAATAAAACACTATTATTTTTGAAGTAATTTAGGTATTTATTTAAAGGTAATTATATTTAATATATATAAGACATACTAAGGTATAATAACTAAATATTAAATAAAACTTAGGTTATATTATCACATATATAATTATTAAGTACATTAATAATTCGTTGTGTGTATACACCTAAAGTGAAGGTTAATCAAAGATAATGTATAATTCATGTGAACTTCATCGCTACTCACGGTCGTAAGTGAATGATGTCTAGGTTGCCATTTATGGGTAAGCTTGTGGATCTCGAATGCCATGACTTAGATTCTGGTCAAGAGTCCTGGGCCCCCGGTTACATCTGGTCATTCCTGACTTATATGATAGCAACGAAGTTTGAGTAAAGTTATACAACGTCTTGCTAAAGATTAACCCGAACTTTCTAAAATTGGAAAATTACTATAAGTGAAAACTTTCCATAAATAGTAACCTTCCGAAAATGGAAATTCTTTAGTGAACCATTACTATCAATATAGTACTATATACTATTGTCTGTTAGGCAATGTCTGATCATACGTTTTATCTCTAGGTTGAGATCTCGGTCACGTCCTTCCGTTCAATTCTTTCGTGAAATACTCTTTTGTGCTGCTAAGGTGAACTTCATAGCCCCACTTTTTACTGTTTCATAACTGTTTTATAACTTTTGGGGTAAGACACATGCTTGCTTTATAACTGTTTTACGCTTAGACACAAGTACTAAATTGTTAACTATGCTGTCATGCTTTGATTCATGTTAAATCCCTACCGTAATATCGTTAATTGCTACGTTTAAATGCAAACTTAATTATTGTGAGTAGGCCTATTGAGAGTAACGTCTCTAACCATTCGACCGTTGGTCTTTGGTTACATAATAATGATTCCACGACACTGACAGTACAAGGTGTCATAGGGTAAACTTGTTTAGTAGCGATATTACAAAATGCAGCAACACTTTTAGATTGATATTTCTATATCAATCAACTTTAAACTAAATCTTGTGGTCTAAAACTTTGAATATTATTTATAAACCTGTGAATTTCACTCAACCTTTTTGGTTGACACTTTAAGCATGTTTTGTCTCAGGTGATGATTGAGCTAGCTGTTTGCAACTTTGTGATGATAGATTTGATGCTTGCATGGATTCCACATCGCATATTATATTTTAGTTCATAAACATTTATTTTACGTTTTAATAATAATGTAAACATGTATTACTGCTTCCGCTGTTTTATTAACAAAGGTTTTATTTAAAAGTCTCATATAGAGTCGTTCTCGTTTATACAACTGTGTTATGATATGATTGGTCACAATTACCCCTGGTCCATTTTGGGGGGTGTGACAATGTAAGTCCCCACTTTAATAATGGTCTTCCATGTTGTATCCAAACTCGAGACCCCACCTGAAGATTGTAGAACCAAACCCCCATCCCGACCATATAAGCTCATTATTATTTTAACCCAAAACGTGTCCTTTTCATTAAGAAAGCGCCACCACCTTTTACCCAAAAGAGCCAAGTTTTTTGCCTTTAAAGACCCGATGTTTAACCCCCCACCTCGTAAGACAATAAGATATTATCTCATTTAACCCAAGAAATTTTATTGTTATCACCCGTCCCGCCCCAAAAACACTTACGTCGCAAACCTTCGAGCTTGTTGATGACGCACGAAGGAGCCCGGAATTGGGAAAAAGCATACAATGGAAGACTACTAAGAACCGATTTGATAAGGGTAAGACGGCCACCGAAAGATATCGATTTCGTTTTCTAATCCGACAATCTTGAATGGATTTTTTCGATAAAGATTTCCCAATCACTTAAGCTTCTCATCTTTTTTCCAATTGGTAAACAAAGATAGAAGAAGGGAATAAAACCAACTTGACAACCATACGAATTCGCCATACTCTCCACAAGGTTCTTTTGGATACCAATCCCGTAAAGGCAACTTTTCGATAAATTAACTTTTAGTCCCGAACAGATTTCGAAGCACTTCAAAATATTTAGGACGTTTCGAATATTTTTGTTACTCCACTCGCCAAAAAGAATGGTATCATCTGCATATTGCAAGTGAGTGACTAGAACATTATCCTTCCCGACTTCCAAACCTTTCATGACACTTACTTGAGTGGCTTGATGAATAAAAGCGTTCAGACCTTCCGCTACTATAATAAAGAGATAGGGAGATAACGGGTCCCCTTGTCTAACACCCCTATGAAGCGAGAATTCCTCGGTGGGACTACCATTTACAAGAACCGAAACCGAGGCCGAAGATAAGCAATCTCGGATCCAATTTATCCATTTAACCCCAAAGCCCATTCTCTCCATAATCTTAAAAAGGAAGTCCAAATTAATACTATCAAACGCTTTTTCGAAGTCTGCTTTGAGAATAAAACACTTTTTCTTATGTCTTTTAGCATCGTCAATCAATTCATTAGCAACTAAGATGCCGTCAAGAATATACCTTCCTTTCAAGAAAGCGCTTTGTTCTACCCCGATAACTTTGTGGATGATCTTTTGAAGACGCCTTGATAAGATCTTGGATAAAATCTTATAGTAACTCCCGATTAGACAGATCGTACGGTAATCACCAAGATTCATCGGGTTATCTTTTTTAGGAACCAAGGAAAGAAAACTAGCATTGCAACCCTTTGAAATCATTTCCTTCGACCAAAACCACTCGAAGGCTGCTTTTAAGTCATCCTTTATAAGCCAGAAGAACTTCTTGAAAAAACTTAGATTGAAACCGTCGGGGCCCGGGGCCCAGTTCGAGTCACAGCTGTTAATTGCATCCCATAGCTCTGATTCAGTGAACTGAGCCTCTAACATGTTTGCCTCATTACTGCTTAAGGAATTAAAGTGCAACGAGTTTAAAGACAGCAGGTCAGGCTTGGTATCCTGTTTAAATTCATATAGCTTCTTATATAAACAGAATATCTCATTTTTTATATTTTTGGGGCACTCGTCCCATACCCCATCTATAAATAGGCCCCGTAAATTGGATCTGTTGTTCTTCCTTCGAATAGAGGGGTGGAAATATGCCGAGTTATCGTCACCCTCGGTCGCCCATTTGAGTCTCGCTTTTTGTTTAAGCATCTTCGTTTTCTCCTTCTCTTTTCTAAGCCAATTTATTCTTGCGTCTAGCCACTTTTCGTGATCACCTTCACTTAAAGCCCCTGCATCTGCTTTTGATTCAAGTTCGTTAACGATATTCTGCCACTTATCAATTTCCTGGTCAAGTGTTCCGTATTTGGTTTTGCTCCAGGATCTTAGCGTTTCTTTGACAGATTTAAGTTTATCTCTGAATTTGCAATCCGCCCTGGAACCTCCAACGTTTTTACCCCACGCTTCCACAATTAATTTTTCAACCTCTTTTGAGTCCAACCAAATATCAAAAAACTTGAAAGGTTTAGGTCCAAAGTCCACATTTTTATCCCTGAGAAGAATTGGGCAATGATCTGATGTGTTACGATCCAAAGTAATAACCGAGACATCACCCCAAGATTGAAGAAACGAGTCGTTCACTAGGAAACGATCCAATTTGCTGAATTTTTTTCCGTTATCACAAATCCGAGTAAACCTTTTCCCGATAAGAGGTAAGTCAATAAGCTGATTCACCATAATGAAATTATTAAACCATTCTGCCCTTCGAGGATTGAACTGACTATTTTGTCGCTCTTCTAGGGATTGGACCTCGTTAAAATCGCCACCAAGTAACCAATCCACATCTAATCCGCACATCAGACCATCTAGATTTTCCCACAGCTTCTTCTTTTCGTTGTCTTTATGAGGTCCATACACGTTAACCACTATGGTGTCCTTCTCCTTACCTATCCACTTACCTTTTATTGCAAGGATAAATTGTTTTTCTACCGCTTCTTCAACCATAAACACCTTCGGGTCCCATATGATTAACATGCCACCGGATTTCCCGACTTTCGGTTTTTGTACATAATTAAAGTTAGGAGAACCCCAAATCATCTCAATCCATTTATTATCAACCAGGTTGCATTTTGATTCCTGGACAAGAATAATATCAGGCGTTTCTTTTAACCTCATTCTCCTAAACCATCATATCTTATTTTCTTTTTTGTTTTCGCAACCAAAACCCCGGATATTCACAGACAATATCTTCATAATCAATCCTTTACAAAACGACGTGTTTACTCGGAGAGATTACTATTGGGGACCTGAATCCCACCGAATCCCAATTTTTGCACCAACCTCTTTTAAGCCAATTCTCTCTGCAGAGGAAGATGTAGCATTGTTTGCACCCGTTTTTATTCTATTTGAGGCCGAGGTGGATTTCTACTTTTTAGGAGTCATTCTTGTTAGGCTTTTGAAGTGTAATATTCGCGAAGAACCGTTCCAATTTTTCATATGTTGCCCGAACTGCCTACCGCTACCCTTTCCATTACAGCTCATTCGTTTCGGTACATGGTTATCATTGTGATTAGGAGGTTTACTGACATTAGGAGGGATTGGGATCGAGGTGGTTGGGAATTGCGAGCAGGTTTGCTGGTTAAGGTTACATGGGTGTGTACTAGGTTGTGTAAGGTTGTTTGTTTTTTGGGTATGGCTAAGAGGATTTTTATTGGAAAACTTTCGAGGTATGGAGTTCGCATGAGTTGGCGGGCAAGGTGTATCAAGGATGTTTGATTCATGAATATCGGGGTGGAGTTGGAAGAGATTGGTTATGCGAATAGGACTGGTAGTATCTTCGTATTGATTTGCTTCAATAGGGTTACGTTTTGGAGAAGGGTTATCGCGAACAGGGGTAGTGAAGGGTAACATTGTATCATTGAGTGATTTATTGACTTGGCTGGGTGTCGGAAGGTTTGGATAGTTTTGGGTTGGGCTGAGGTGATTGTTCGATTTAGTAGGGATGGGTGTTAGGTTATTGTCAGGATGGGTTGATGGGCTAGGGTGGTTGTTCGATTTTGTAGAGTTGGGTGATGAGTCGTTGTGTTTGGCCTGGGTCATATTGAAATGTCCCGTTCTTATTGATTAAAAACGTTCCATATTAATTGATTTCGTTGCGAGGTTTTGACCTCTATATGAGACGTTTTTCAAAGACTGCATTCATTTTTAAAACAAACCATAACCTTTATTTCATAAATAAAGGTTTAAAAAGCTTTACATAGATTATCAAATAATGATAATCTAAAATATCCTGTTTACACACGACCATTACATAATGGTTTACAATACAAATATGTTACATCGAAATCAGTTTCTTGAATGCAGTTTTTACACAATATCATACAAACATGGACTCCAAATCTTGTCCTTATTTTAGTATGCAACAGCGGAAGCTCTTAGTATTCACCTGAGAATAAACATGCTTTAAAAGTCAACAAAAATGTTGGTGAGTTATAGGTTTAACCTATATATATCAAATCGTAACAATAGACTACAAGATTTCATATTTCAATACACATCCCATACATAGAGATAAAAATCATTCATACGGTGAACACCTGGTAATCGACATTAACAAGTGATAATGCTAAAAACGAACATATATTTCATAGCATTATTCCTCAAGAAAGACAAGCTTTTAGTTGCAATTGTTCTATTTAAAAGTGATATTCGTTTAAATAATAAAAGGTGAAGACAAAAGACAGATTCGACGAATTGAAGACGCAAACGACCAAAAAGCTCAAAAGTACAAAAGACAATCAAAGAGGTTCCAATTATTGATAAGAAACGTCTCGAAATTACAAGAGTACAAGATTCAAAACGCAAAGTACAAGATATTAAATTGTACGCAAGGACGCTCGAAAATCCGGAACTGGGACATGAGTCAACTCTCAACGCTTGACGCAACGGACTAAAAATTACAAGTTAACTATGTATATAAATATAATATAATATATAATTAATTATATTAATTATATATATATTATATTTATAAATAAAACCGTCGGCAAGAAAGACTCCAAAAGGGACTGAGCTATAATTTCAATCTCCGCGACTCGCGGAGTTTGTAGGCCAAAAATGCCGCGAGTCGCGGAGCCCCAAGTTTTGAAAGTCCCTATAAAAGCAACCGAATTCTGAGCATTTTTCATCATCTTTTTTTCCTTCTTCTCTCAATCTAAACGTATATATTTATATTTATATTATAATTTTAATTTTAATTTTAATTTTAATTTTAATTCTAATAATAAGGGTATGTTAGCGAATGTTGTAAGGGTGTAAGTCGAAATTCTGTCCGTGTAACGCTACGCTATTTTTAATCATTGTAAGTTATGTTCAACCTTTTTATATTAATGTCTCGTAGCTAAGTTATTATTATGCTTATTTAATCCGAAGTAATCATGATGTTGGGCTAATTACTAAAATTGGGTAATTGGGCTTTGTACCATAATTGGGGTTTGGACAAAAAGAACGACACTTGTGGAAATTAGACTATGGGCTATTAATGGGCTTTATATTTGTTTAACTAAATGATAGTTTGTTAATGTTAATATAAAGATTTACAATTGGGCATCCCTATAAATTACCATATACACTCGATCGGACACGATGGGCGGGGTATTTATATGTACGAATAATCGTTCATTTAACCGGACACGGGAATGGATTAATAGCCAGTAGAATAATTAAAACAGGGGTGAATTACATTCAAGGGTAATTGGTGTAATTGTTAACAAAGTAGTAAAACCTTGGTTTACACGCAGTCGATAACCTGGTGTATTCATTAAACAAAGTATTAAAACCTTGTTACAATTCGAATCCCCAATTAGTTGAAATATTTGACTTCGGGAATAAGAATAATTTGACGAAGGCTTTCGCTCTTTATATTTATGACTGATGGACTATTGTGGACAAATCCGTATGGACATATTAAATAATCCAGGACAAAGGACAATTAACCCATGGGCTTAAAATCAACACGTCAAACATCATGATTACGGAAGTTTAAATAAGCATAATTCTTTTATTTCATATTTAATTTCCTTTATTTTATATTTAATTGCACTTCTAATTATCGCATTTTTATTGTTATTGTATTTAATTGCACTTTTAATTATCGTACTTTTTAATTATCGCAAGTTTATTTTATCGCACTTTTATTATTCGCAATTTCATTATTGTTATTTACTTTACGCTTTAATTTAAGTCTTGTATTTATTTATTATTTTACATTTGGTTTTAACTGCGACTAAAGTTTTAAAATCGACAAACCGGTCATTAAACGGTAAAAACCCCCCTTTTATAATAATAATATTACTTGTATATATATTTGTATTTTTATAAAAGTAAACTAATATAGCGTTAAGCTTTGTTTAAAAAGATTCCCTGTGGAATGAACCGGACTTACTAAAAACTACACTACTGTACGATTAGGTACACTGCCTATAAGTGTTGTAGCAAGGTTTAAGTATATCCATTCTCTAAATAAATAAATATCTTGTGTAAATTGTATCGTATTTAATAGTATTTCCTGCTAAAATTTAATAGTATTTTATACCCCTTAGCTTTAACATCAAGTATTTTTGACGCCGCTGCCGGGGACTCTCTTAAAAGCCAGAAGCGCAACGCTAATATAAAAAAAAAAGATTTTTAGTTTTCTTTTATTAAAATTCGTTTTTATAAAAATACGTTTTAAATATTCGAAAATATAAAAAGAAAAACAAAAATATAAATATTTTTAGGATTTTGTTAAATATTTAAGTTTTATAAAGTTTCTTTAGTTTGTAAAAATATAAGTTTTATTTAATTTATTTTATAAATATATTTTATAAAAAAAAACCGAAAAAAATATATATATATATATATATATATATATATATATATATATATATATATATATATATATCTAGCTTTAAGATTTTTATTTATAAAATTATAAAGTAGTCTATTTTTTTATTCTAGTTTTGTTTTAAATATAAGTTTTTATTATACACATATTTTTTTAGATAAACAGAAAAATTATAAACAGAAAATAAAAAAAATAAAAAACGCGTCGAATTTTTAACCTGTCAGTTGAATTTTGAAACCCCGCGACTCACGGGGTTTGATGCTTTGAATACCGCGACTCGCGGAGTGACTCTGACACCGACAGAAACCCTAATTCATAATTAATTACGGGTAATTATTAATTATTATAATTATAAACCCTAATTATCTATTATTATTATAATTAAGTTTTATTTTAAAGTTTCTTTTTATTTAATTTGTTTTATTTAGTTAAATTAGTTTTATTAAATTGTAAAATTAATAGTTTTATTAAATAAATAATATAAAAATAATATTTTTATAAAAATTGTACTTTTTACAACTTTTTGTATATTTTTATATTTTGTCCCTTTCTAATCGTTTTAGCGTAATATTTAGCTCATATTTAGTTTTAAACTTAGTTTTTGCAATAGTTATTTTTACTTCTAGATTTTTAGGCTTTGCCGTAGAATCCCTTAAGTGCTTTTTCTTTAGACTAAGATTTAGGTGCTTTAGAATTTTGCGACGCCTTTTTAAGTTTTAGCTTCTTTTTTAAGTTATTTCCATTTGAGATATAGTTTTTCCTGTAAGCTTTAATATTTTAGACACCTTTTACCTATGTATCAATTATCATTCCAATTAGTAATCTCAATTTGCGATTATAATTTTAAGTTAGTTGTAGTAATAAGGTTAGGTTAGTCAAGTATTTTTAAATTTTATAAGTTTCTTTTATTTTTCCGACACCTTTTATTTTTCAACCATTTTTCTTTTTCGACCTTTTTCGACGAACTCTTTTTCTTTCTTATTTCTCGCTATTCTAGTTTTAGGACATAGATTTTTATTCTACTTCTTATCTAAATTTCTTAAAATTACGAAAATTTATTTTAAGTGGTTAAATTGATAGACATCAAAATTTTCTGGTTCGTAGTAATAGTTGGATTTGTACGTGGACCGGGTTATTGGAGCCAAACAGTCCTCAATTATATTGAGACCAAACGAATCCTGCCCCTCTGCTGCATCTTTTGGCTATTCGAAACGTGGGCAAAATCAGAAAAGTCTATTGATTGGATAACTTATTATAATTTTTCTTTCCTTTTAAAAACTAATAGGATATTCAGTGAATGCACTGAGCAAGACGTTCACCACCTTTTGTACGTTCACCACCTGTAACTAGATCAAGACATTTAGCAAATATTACCGCCGTTGATTTTTCTTTAGAATCGTCATCCAGTCGACCAAGTACTTCAGTTCAAATTTCCGATAATCCATTTTTTGAACCCAACCTCACAATTGAGAATCCGGAGAATATTCAGGGACGATTCGTAGATCCTGAACCACTAAACTTTCCTCCGAAACCACCAATCATTCAAACAGAGATTGTTGAGGAACGAACCATTAAATCAGAATCCTCTAGTGATTCCGATTCAACAAATTCAATTATGGAGAATCTAGAACCTTTAAGTATGGAAGACCGAATGAGAGCTAAACGCACTGGCCAAGGTCACGCAATTACTCATCCAGACATTAATGCGCCAGATTATGAAATCAAAGGACAAATTCTACACATGGTGACTAATCAATGCCAATTTAGTGGTGCGCCGAAGGAAGATCCAAATGAACATTTACGAACCTTTAATAGGATATGCACACTATTTAAAATCCGAGAAGTGGAGGATGAACAGATATATCTCATGTTATTTCCCTGAACTTTAAAGGGAGAAGCCAAAGATTGGTTGGAATCGTTACCTGAAGGGGCGATCAATACATGGGATGTTTTAGTTGACAAATTTCTTAAACAATTATTTCCTGCATCTAAAGCCGTAAGACTTCAAGCAGAAATTGTTACGTTTACACAGAAACCAAATGAAACTCTATATGAGGCGTGGACAAGATATGGAAAGTTGTTAAGAGGATGTCCGCAACATGGTTTAGACACCTGTCAAATAGTACAAATATTCTACCAAGGATGCGACATCACTACAAGGAAAGACATAGATATAGCAGCTGGTGGTTCTATTATGAAGAAAACCGAAACTGATGCTTACAAAATTATTGATAACACTGCTTCCCACTCACATGAGTGGCACCAAGAAAAAGATATCGTTAGATCATCTAAAGCAGCTAGAGCCGATTCTAGCCATGACTTAGATTCCATTTCCGCAAAGATAGATGCTGTGGAGAGACGAATGGAAAAGATGACTAAAGATATTCACTCAATACGAATTAGTTGTGAGCAGTGTGGAGGACCACATTTGACAAAAGATTGTCTCAGTATTGAATTAACAATGGAACAAAGAGAGAATATTTCATACATAAACCAAAGGCCTGGAAATAATTATCAGAATAATTATCAACCGCCAAGACCGATTTACAATCAAAACCAGAACTATAACCAAAATATTCCATACAACAACCAACAAGGTCCTAGCAATCAACAAGTATCCAATAATACTTATAATCAGCAAAGACCTAATTTTCAAAACAAACCACCACAACAAACCGATGATAAAAAGCCGAATTTAGAAGATATGATGACGAAGCTAGTTGTCAAACGCAGTTTTTCACATCTCAAAAACAAACCAATGAACAAAATGCTCAAGCATTTAGAAATCAACAAGCTTCTATTCAAAATCTAGAACAAGAAGTAAGTAACCTATCAAGGTTAATAGGTGAAAGAAAATCGGGAAGTCTACCTAGTGATACAAATGCTAACCCCCGGAATGAAACAGCTAAAGCTATTACCACAAGAAGTGGTACAACACTTAAACCACCTGAAATACCTGAAACTTCTGATGAAGCTATTCCTACTCCACAAGAACCACAACCTGATCAAGATAAGGAAAAAGAACCGGTAGTTGAAAAGGTTAATGAAGATAACACAGTTAAGGCTAAACCTTATGTTAAACCATACCAACCACCACTTCCTTACCCGAGTAAAATGAAGAAAGAGAAACTTGAAGCCGAGCAATCCAAATTCTTGGATATGTTTAAACAGATAAATGTAAATCTTCCTTTCATTGATGTGATTTCAGGAATGCCTAGATATGCTAAATTCTTGAAAGATCTAATCTCAAATAGAAAGAAAATGGAAGAACTCTCGGCTGTTACTATGAATGCTAATTGTTCAGCAGTGCTGTTGAATAAGATACCAGAAAAACTATCTGATCCAGGAAGTTTCACAATTCCATGTTTTCTGGGTAGTCTTAGTTCAATAGAAGCATTAGCAGATTTAGGTGCTAGTATAAATCTAATGCCGTATTCACTATACGCTAAACTAGACCTTGGAGAATTGAAACCAACCAGAATAAGCATACAACTAGCCGATAGATCAATAAAATATCCTAGAGGGATAATGGAGAACATGCTAGTTAAAGTTGGTACTTTAGTATTTCCAGTAGATTTTGTTGTTCTAGACATGGAAGAAGATTCTCAAGTTCCTCTCATATTAGGAAGACCATTCTTAAACACGGCTAAAGCAATGATAGATGTGTTCGGTAAGAAATTGACCCTAAGTATAGAGGATGAGAGTGTTACCTTTTCAGTTGATAGAGCAATGCAACAATCACAATCTGCAGATGATACATGTTATTATATTCAAACTATAGATGCACATGCAGAATTATTAGAAGAATTTCCAGAATTACAAGGAACAGGAGAATGTTCTTTAGGAGAAGGTAATGAACCAATTGATGAAGCTGAAATGTTAGCTACACTTATAGCTAATGGATATGAACCAACAACAGAAGAAATTCAAATGCTAAAAGAAGAAGATAGATATCGATATAAATCATCGATAGAAGAACCTCTGAAATTAGAGTTAAAGCCACTTCCAAACCATTTGGAATACGCTTATTTACATGGTGAATCTGAATTACCTGTAATAATATCGTCTTCTCTTACTAAAAATGAGAAATCACAACTCATTTCTGTGTTGAAAGCTCATAAACCAGCCATTGCATGGAAGATTCATGATATTAAAGGAATAAGTCCTTCGTATTGCACACATAAAATCCTTATGGAAGAAGGTCATAAAACGTATGTGCAACGCCAACGAAGACTAAATCCAAATATGCAAGATGTAGTTAAAAAAGAGATTATTAAACTGCTAGATGCAGGTTTGATATATCCAATTTCTGATAGTCCATGGGTAAGCCCAGTTCAATGCGTTCCTAAGAAGGGTGGCATAACTGTCATTACAAAGGAGAAAAATGAGCTTATTCCTACTAGTACTGTAACAGGATGGCGTGTGTGTATTGATTATAGAAAATTAAATGACGCCACCAGAAAAGATCACTTTCCCTTACCTTTCATTGATCAAATGTTGGAAAGATTAGCCGAAAATAGTTACTATTGTTTTCTAGATGGATTTTCCGGATATTTTCAAATTCCAATAGCACCCGAAGATCAAGAGAAAACCACATTCACGTGCCCTTATGGTACTTTTGCTTACAAACGCATGCCATTTGGACTTTGCAACGCCCCTGCAACCTTTCAAAGGTGCATGATGGCGATTTTTCACGACATGATAGAAGAATGCATGAAAGTATTCATGGATGACTTTTCAGTCTTCGGTGATACATTTGAATCATGTCTAGTTAATCTGAAACGAATACTTATTAGATGCGAACAATCAAATCTAGTACTTAATTGGGAGAAATGCCGTTTCATGGTTAAAGAAGGCATCGTTCTTGGACATAAAATTTCAAAAGAAGGAATTGAAGTGGATAGAGCTAAAGTAGATGTAATTGCTAAACTTCCACATCCCACCAATGTTAGAGGAGTTAGGAGTTTTCTAGGGCATGCCGGTTTTTACCGACGTTTCATAAAAGATTTTTCAAAAATTGCCACTCCTATGAATAAACTCCTAGAAAAGGATGCTCCATTCATCTTTTCAGATGAGTGTATCAAATCTTTTAATATTCTTAAAGAGAAACTCACTAATGCGCCGATCATGATAACACCAAATTGGAATCTACCATTTGAACTAATGTGCGATGCAAGTGATTTTGCAATGGGAGCCGTTTTAGGACAAAGGATTGAAAAACGATTTCAACCTATATATTATGCTAGTAAGACGTTACAAGGAGCACAAACGAACTATACAACTACTGAAAAAGAACTCCTTGCTATTGTCTTTTCTTTTGACAAATTTCGATCATATCTCGTTCTAGCAAAAACGGTGGTGTATACCGACCATTCTGCTCTTAGATACCTATTTTCGAAACAAGATGCTAAACCAAGATTAATCCGTTGGATCTTACTCTTATAAGAGTTTGATATTGAAATCCGAGATAAAAGAGGAGCAGAAAATCTCGCCGCTGATCATCTTTCTCGTCTTGAAAATCCCGAATTAGAAGTTCTAAATGAATCGGCCATACAAGACAACTTTTCTGATGAATATCTATTGAAGATAGATTATAATGAAATCCCATGGTTTGCAGACTATGCAAACTACTTAGTTTGTGGATTCCTTGAAAAAGGATTATCGTACCAAAAACGAAAGAAATTCTTCAGTGATATAAAACACTATTTTTGGGAAGATCCACATCTGTTTAAAAGTTGTCCCGATGGAATAATACGCCGATGTGTATTTGGAGATGAAGCTAGTAAAATATTAAACCATTGTCACACAGGACCAACAGGAGGGCATTATGGGCCTCAACTAACAGCAAAAAAAGTTTATGATGCTGGATTCTATTGGCCTACAATTTACAAGGACGCATACCTTCTTTGCAAATCCTGTGATGCTTGTCAAAGGGCCGGAAAAATAAGTCAACGTGATGAAATGCCACAAAATGTCATCCAAGTATGTGAAGTATTTGACATTTGGGGTATTGACTTTATGGGTCCATTTCCAAAATCTCATAATAATCTATATATACTCGTAGCCATTGATTATGTATCTAAATGGGCGGAAGCACAAGCTCTCCCAACTAACGATGCACGAGTTGTAGTCAACTTTTTAAAACGTATTTTTGCAAGGTTTGGAACACCGAAAGCTTTAATAAGTGATCGGGGTACTCATTTTTGTAATAATCAACTTGAGAAAGTTCTTAAAAGATATGGAGTAACTCATAAAATCTCCACCGCATATCATCCACAAACAAGTGGACAAGTTGAAAATACAAACCGAGCTTTAAAACGTATTCTAGAGAAAACTGTAGGATCAAATCCGAAGGAATGGTCCATTAAATTGGAGGATGCACTCTGGGCTTTTAGAACAGCCTACAAAACTCCAATTGGAACCACATCTTTTAGACTTGTTTATGGAAAAGCATGTCATCTTCCAGTAGAAATTGAACACAAAGCATTTTGGGCTTTGAAGACATGTAATCTTGATTTACATGAAGCCGGACGTCTACGATTAAGTCAACTAAACGAATTAGAAGAATTAAGACATGAAGCATACGATAATTCGTTAATCTATAAGGAAAGAACGAAGAAATGGCATGATAAAAGAATCAGAAGTTCAAAAGAATTTAAGGAAGGAGACAGAGTTCTTCTTTTCAATTCACGATTCAAGCTATTTCCTGGAAAATTGAAATCAAGATGGTCTGGACCATTCATAGTCAAAAGAGTTTTTCCATACGGAATGATAGAATTAATAAATTCAAATGGGATTGAATTTAAAGTTAATGGTCACAGAGTTAAACATTACATACATGGTCCGATGGAAGTTGACAACGAAGTTAATCACAATTTCGACACCACAGCTAACTAAGTGTGGGGAGAATCAAGTCTTTAAAGGATAATATGTATTTCTGTTAGAGTTGGATTGTCTATTTTCGTGTAGTTCTCGAAAATGGAATCCGAATGGTCTTTCCCTAGCAGACCCTAAAGAACTAGTCTTCTCCCCCCATTCTGAATTTTTATTTTTTTTAGGTTTTTACAAAATGAAGACTGCCTGTGAACTAAACCATGGTCTAATGCTACACGCTTTGATCACTAAACGTAATAATGACATACTTCCGAGTGAATTAGTATCAGTAATCAGAGAAAGAATGGACGGAGTTAGAAAAGAATCCAGATGCGAAGATAATAAGTTACAATTTGGTAAAGGAAAATCAAAATCCGCAGCGAAAAGAAGAGCACGACACCTAGAAAGATGTCACAAATGCAGAAAATGGTCACATGGAGGTAAATGTTCAAATAATCAAACCTATTCAAATACCGAATTTGTTACTTTATGCAGAGACGGACCGTTAGTATGTTTAGAGGAAAAAACACTGAATGCTCGAGGTTACGCCTATGTAGCCATGGAAAACCAATTAAACCGACTATCTTATGAATGGGATAGATCATATAACTAAGAAATCTATTTCACAGGTATGTTTGTACAGTTTTTAATTTTTTTTTATTTTTAACCTTTTGATAATAAACGCTAATTTGTTCGCTATAAAGTATTAAATTGGTATTGAATAAAATTAGGTTTGGCGACCGAAATTATTGATATCATTCAAAAAATTTATTACATCACTGCACAATTTAACGTTTATTCTTAAAGTATAAATATCTTTAATCAATCAACCCAAAATATTTCAAAAATTCGTCATGAGTTAAATTAGGTCTTGGAACCGAAATTACTTTACCGAAAAGAGGGGCGCATATTTTTGATAATATTTGATTGATTAAAGTAGGATAAAAAGCCAAAAAGATTTTTAATTTTATTTTTACCATGTTTTTAAAATTAATATATAAATCTTAAATTAATATTGTAAACTTTGTAAAAACAATATTTTTAAAATTGTAAATATTTGAAAAAATTAATATAAGTTTGGTGTGAATTTATAATATGATTTTTTTTAAATTAAGTTTGGTGTGAATTTTTAATTTTTAAAATATGAATTTTTAATGCATTTCAAATTTTAAGTTTGGTGTGAATTTTTAATATTAATTTTGAATTTTATATTTAAATTGTGTGAATTTAAAAACAAAAAAATTTACTTTATCTCATTAAGTTAAAAATATGATTTTTAAAATTCGTCGTAAGTTGAAGACTAGGTCTTTGAACCGAAATTGCTTTACCCGAGGGAGGGACGAGAACTTTTATTATCATTATTTTTAATCTTATTGAATTAAAGTATGCCAAAAACAATAAAAAAAAAAACCCAAAAATCTTAGCTTTTAAAACAATCGCTACAAAAAGACAAATTTTAAAATTTTGTCGAAGGACGGACTAGGACATCGATCCGAAACGACCTCGTCCTAAATAACAAGGGAAACAAAATTTTAAAATTAATTACTTAATTGTTTTCATTAGTATAAGATATATAAAATAAAAAAAAACCCAAACTCCGCGACTCGCGGAGTTTGAAGCCTTAAACACCGCGAGTCGCGGGAGGATCGATTTACAGAAAAAAAATATAAGAGCTGGAACAGCCCAGTCCACAACACACCACACCAAAAATACTGAAAAAACACTGCGAAAAACCCGAAAAAAATCAAAAAAAACCCCCAAAATCACAATTTTTAACCGTTAATCATCAAATCTTTTACTAAAATCATGTTGAGAAGGATGCTATCAAGGAATTACTCAATAAAAACGGTAAATTTCTACACCTAAACACCATTTAATCCGAAATTAGTGTTCTTGAGCAATTTTTTCCCCAATTTGATTTTGATGCTTTTTAGTGTAATTAGGCTTAAATTGTTTATGTATTATGCTTGTATAACCTAGATTGATGCTATTTAACATGATTAGAAGCCTTAAACTTCGAATTTTGAGTAATCTAGGGTTTGTGTTCTTGAGCAAATTTGGGGCTTTTTGATATAAACAGGTTATGGCCGATTTTTGTCATGAATTGTTGCTAAATTAAGTAGTGTAACATGTTTAGGTAGTTAAATGATCCAAACTTTGAGCCTAAACATGATTTTGAGAATTAAAGTGGACTTTTTCAAGTCTAAAATTCATGAACTTGATTTTTGAGAGATAATGCCATTTGAAACTTGTTTAATTGCTAGTAATGATTATTTTGACATGTTATTTGAGTTGAATGCTTATGAACTTGGCGAACATTTTCGTATATGCTTATTTGAAAAAGTGTAGATTTGATAAAAATGTGAAAATGAGCTTAAGTTTGATATAAATTGATCATGTCATTGTAATTATTTTGATTGATGATTTTGCTGACACTAATGCATATTTGGATGCACAAAAATTGTGTTTGATGTGTTTTGCAGACTGAAAGGGGTGAATCTTCATCCCAAGCTCGAAATGCTCCTGCTGAGAATGCGGAACAACAGGAGGTGGATAACTACTACAAGCAGGATATACCTCATCCAGTCATGACCTTTTCTGATATGCACTTGGAAGATTTGCACCCGAACCTGAGATTTGACAGACTTTGGATAGATTATCCAAAATACCAAAGGGGTTTGCATACTCTTCATTCTAAGGTTGTTGAGGTACCGAGGGTCATAGAATGGGGACCCTTAGAAACTGTAGAATTGGCCGGGCCAATTAGGGAATTACTTGTACAGAAGTATGGTAATTCTACTTTTAATGACTGGGTACGTTTATTCACCATGCGTAGACCTGTATATAAAGTATGGTGTGAAGAATTGTTGTGTAGTATAGAATTAAATGATCGGGTAGCTAGTTTAACCGACCGATCATTTATTAGATTTTTGTTAGGAGGTTCGATGTGCCACATGTCTTTACTAGACATGGCTCAGGCTTTACGTATATATACGCCTGAGGAGTTAGCATCTGCCGATTGTAGAGGGTTGATACTAAACGATAGAAAGATAGATGAAAATTTTGATACACACGGTGTGTGGAGTCAAATGACAAGTCATCACCGTTTCAAAGGGGGAAATTACTCTTATTTGGATATAGATAGAGCTGAATTAAGAGTGATTCATAGGTTTTTAGCTAATTCGATTACACAAAGAGGTAAGAACAAGAAAAAGGTAAATGAACAGGATTTGTTTTACCATATGTGTATTCGAGACCCACAAAGCGCTGTAAGTATACCTTATTGTGTGGGTTATTATTTATCAGCTATGGTTAGGGGGATGAGACCGCATAGCATAATAGGAGGTGGTATTTTTATTACTTTGATTGCTGAATATCTCGGTGTGGATATAAGTCGGGGGGGATTATTAGTAGAAGAACCAGAACCCAGCGATACTATAGGTTTAAATGTATACCATGGTGCGAAAGTTTTGAAGAGGCGAAATAACGCCGCAGTACAATACCATGGTAGACATCCACAGGTTGAGAGAAACCAACAGCAAGGTAATGTAGGAGGGGGAAATGAAATGCAAGAAATGCAAAGGTTTATAGCTTCACAGGAATACGAAAATGCTAGACAGAGAGCATTTGAAGATTGGCAAGTTCATCAGAACCAAATCATAGCTCATTGCTAACATATAGGTAGAAACTATATTCCTACACCGAAACCCATATTCCCTCCCTGGTCTATAGAGATGCAGCCACCATATCCTATGTATAACCCTGCCGAAGCATTTTATAGCACCTATGGTTATGCTTGGAACCCCTATTGGTACCAGTATCATCCCTAGTCTACTTAGTTTTATTTATTTTGTAATTTGTAATATTGATACGTTTAATACTTATGTTAATATTGTAATAGTTTTTATAATTTTCTAACTTTTATTCTTAGATTTTAATAATTTTTGAATGTGGGGTAATATACCAAACTTCAAAAATATGTATATATGTTTGCAGTTTATCTTATGTACACAATAGGGTAAAACAACGCATTTTCAAAGACTGGCATTAAGTTCAGCAAAAGCAACTAATTTTGACGACAAGATGCAAAATATATGTGAAATAACAACAAGACGGAATGAACAAATGATGTGCACCATTTATCATTCAGCAAACAAACGCCAATATGTTTGGAAACTTTGGTAAAATTTAATCAATTTCACACAAATCACCCTCAATAATTTAAATTGTTACTGATTTCTTGCAAATGAGGGCATTGCAAGATCTTAAGTGTGGGAAAGGGTTATATTCTTTCAGATTTTAAATTTTTATCTTAAACACTTGGTTACCATTAAAAATACTAGTAAAGCAGTAGTTGTATTAGAATCTAGTGCTCTCTGATAATAAAGAACAGCCCTAGTCTTATATACTGACTACCCAATTCTAGTAAAATTTTTAAAAAATTTTCAATTAAATGAACTCAAAATCATGTTTATACATATTTATGAACAATAAAACTAGGTTTTAACACCGAAATTATTGTAACCTCGGAAAGGACATAAATTGAGAAACAAACCAAAATGTTAAAATTCATTTAAAATGGAATAGAGGACGATAAAAAGGAAAATAAAAGCCAAGTGTGGGAAAATTCTCCAAGTTATTCAAAACATATATCACATATTTTTGTAACAAATAACTGAAAATACTTTTGCTTTGGACTAAACTAAACTGTTTTACCCGATGAAAGAAAAGAAGAGATGGATCTACACGATGAATCAATTCCATCATTAAAAGGAAGTAAAGTCTTCCGAAAAAGACACGCGCTTCTTGATTTAGGTCATGAAGTTGTCATCCAGACCAGCTGTAGGTTGACGAAAAATCTAGAAAAGTCATCACTAAAATCAGCAGGAAATCCACGGACCTCAGTATTAAACAGGGTCGCCAATTGGTCAGATTTATCCTAACCATGAGAAGGATTTATCTCGTAAAATGGGGGGGCACCATGCAAATTAGCTGGATAAGACTAATAAATCAGATCCCCAGAAAGGATAATCTCCTTAAAAGATCAAAAATCAGCTTTTAAGCCTGATATTACTCAATCCTAGAGATTGACCTTAAAGATTGAGAATTCAAACTCATGGAATTCAATGATATCTAAACTCGAGCTTGAACGAGAAAATATTTTGATCAAAATTACAAACCGATTTGTTTTCTGAAAACCCTATTTTCAACGCGTTCATTACCATTGAACGTAAAATCCTAGGAATTCACCTGGAATTCATTAGGTCACCTGAACCAAATCGGGTGTCAACCGTAAGAACGGTGGTTGCATAGCATGGTCAAAGACAGGACCTTGTGCCAGACCGAAAAATAATAAGGGTGAGCTTTACTATTGCTCCTACCAAGGATAGTAATTGCGTCCGACATGTTATAGACCATAATTAAAAGCATGTCAGGGGACATTGCCTTAACAGTTGCTTGTTCAACGCTTTCCTTTACAACCGGACGGTAGTTTACCGAAAGGTAATATACGGGACAAGTAAACTGGACGTGTTGCTTTCCAAATACAAGGTTAGCAAGTGGGTGACACAAAACCATAAGTTTTGAGCTAAAATTTTCAAATCTGAAACCCACCAAACCCACAAAAATATTTTGCAAACACCGGTGAAGGGTTATTCCGGAAAACTTATCTAGGGTAAAAACTAGATTTAATTTTCAAAAGATCAAATATTTTCATAAAGATCCAATTTCCTTAATGGATCTAAATTTTTATAGTCATGTGGGACTGTAAACCATATCGTTACTACCATTGTTTATACCGCCGTATAGAAATCACTGATGTACAAAGTGTGAAGAATAAAGAAGTGATTCTAGTATTTCAAGACGATATTGCTTGAGGACAAGCAACGCTCAAGTGTGGGAATATTTGATAATGCTAAAAACGAACATATATTTCATAGCATTATTCCTCAAGAAAGACAAGCTTTTAGTTGCAATTGTTCTATTTAAAAGTGATATTCGTTTAAATAATAAAAGGTGAAGACAAAAGACAGATTCGACGAATTGAAGACGCAAACGACCAAAAAGCTCAAAAGTACAAAAGACAATCAAAGAGGTTCCAATTATTGATAAGAAACGTCTCGAAATTACAAGAGTACAAGATTCAAAACGCAAAGTACAAGATATTAAATTGTACGCAAGGACGCTCGAAAATCCGGAACCGGGACATGAGTCAACTCTCAACACTCGACGCAACGGACTAAAAATTACAAGTTAACTATGTATATAAATATAATATAATATATAATTAATTATATTAATTATATATATATTATATTTATAAATAAAACCATCGGCAAGAAAGACTCCAAAAGGGACTGAGCTGTAATTTCAATCTCCGCGACTCGCGGAGTTTGAAGGCCAAAAATGCCGCGAGTCGCGGAGCCCCAAGTTTTGAAAGTCCCTATAAAAGTAACCGAATTCTGAGCATTTTTCATCATCTTTTTTTCCTTCTTCTCTCAATCTAAACGTATATATTTATATTTATATTATAATTTTAATTTTAATTCTAATAATAAGGGTATGTTAGCGAATGTTGTAAGGGTGTAAGTCGAAATTCTGTCCGTGTAACGCTACGCTATTTTTAATCATTGTAAGTTATGTTCAACCTTTTTATATTAATGTCTCGTAGCTAAGTTATTATTATGCTTATTTAATCCGAAGTAATCATGATGTTGGGCTAATTACTAAAATTGGGTAATTGGGTTTTGTACCATAATTGGGGTTTGGACAAAAAGAACGACACTTGTGGAAATTAGACTACGGGCTATTAATGGGCTTTATATTTGTTTAACTAAATGATAGTTTGTTAATGTTAATATAAAGATTTACAATTGGGCGTCCCTATAAATTACCATATACACTCGATCGGACACGATGGGCGGGGTATTTATATGTACGAATAATCGTTCATTTAACCGGACACGGGAATGGATTAATAGCCACTAGAATAATTAAAACAGGGGTGAATTACATTCAAGGGTAATTGGTGTAATTGTTAACAAAGTAGTAAAACCTTGGTTTACACGCAGTCGATAACCTGGTGTATTCATTAAACAAAGTATTAAAACCTTGTTACAATTCGAATCCCCAATTAGTTGGAATATTTGACTTCGGGAATAAGAATAATTTGACGAAGGCTTTCGCTCTTTATATTTATGACTGATGGACTATTGTGGACAAATCCGTATGGACATATTAAATAATTCAGGACAAAGGACAATTAACCCATGGGCTTAAAATCAACACGTCAAACATCATGATTACGAAAGTTTAAATAAGCACAATTCTTTTATTTCATATTTAATTTCCTTTATTTTATATTTAATTGCACTTCTAATTATCGCATTTTTATTGTTATTGTATTTAATTGCACTTTTAATTATCGTACTTTTTAATTATCGCAAGTTTATTTTATCGCACTTTTATTATTCGCAATTTCATTATTGTTATTTACTTTACGCTTTAATTTAAGTCTTGTATTTATTTATTATTTTACATTTGGTTTTAACTGCGACTAAAGTTTTAAAATCGACAAACCGGTCATTAAACGTTAAAAACCCCCCTTTTATAATAATAATATTACTTGTATATATATTTGTATTTTTATAAAAGTAAACTAATATAGCGTTAAGCTTTGTTTAAAAAGATTCCCTGTAGAACTAACCGGACTTACTAAAAACTACACTACTGTACGATTAGGTACACTGCCTATAAGTGTTGTAGCAAGGTTTAAGTATATCCATTCTCTAAATAAATAAATATCTTGTGTAAATTGTATCGTATTTAATAGTATTTCCTGCTAAAATTTAATAGTATTTTATACCCCTTAGCTTTAACATCAACAAGATGCATATATAAGAATATCCCCATCATTCCGGGACACTCTTCGGATATGATATAAATTTCGAAGTACTAAAGCATCCGGTACTTTGGATGGGGTTTGTTAGGCCCAATAGATCTATCTTTAGGATTCGCGTCAATTAGGGTGTCTGTTCCCTAATTCTTAGATTACCAGACTTAATAAAAAGGGGAATATTCGATTTCGATAATTCAACCATAGAATGTAGTTTCACGTACTTGTGTCTATTTTGTAAATCATTTATAAAACCTGCATGTATTCTCATCCCAAAAATATTAGATTTTAATAGTGGGACTATAACTCACTTTCACAGATTTTTACTTCGTCGGAAAGTAAGACTTGGCCACTGGTTGATTCACGAACCTATAACAATATATACATATATATCAAAGTATGTTCAAAATATATTTACAACACTTTTAATATATTTTGATGTTTTAAGTTTATTAAGTCAGCTGTCCTCGTTAGTAATCTACAACTAGTTGTCCACAGTTAGATGTACAGAAATAAATCGATAAATATTATCTTGAATCAATCCACGACCCAGTGTATACGTATCTCAGTATTGATCACAACTCAAACTATATATATTTTGGAATCAACCGCAACCCTGTATAGCTAACTCCAACATTCACATATAGAGTGTCTATGGTTGTTCCGAAATATATATAGATGTGTCGACATGATAGGTAATGGTATCTCAAGATTACATAATATACAATACAAGTTGATTAAGTTATGGTTGGAATAGATTTGTTACCAATTTTCACGTAGCTAAAATGAAAAAAATTATCCAATTTTGTTTTACCCATAACTTCTTCATTTTAAATCCGTTTTGAGTGAATCAAATTGCTATGGTTTCATATTGAACTCTATTTTATGAATCTAAACAGAAAAAGTATAGGTTTATAGTCGGAAAAATAAGTTACAAGTCGTTTTTGTAAAGGTAGTCATTTCATTCGAAAGAACGACGTCTAGATGACCATTTTAGAAAACAT